>NC_080681.1:54846568-55471568 GCF_030445035.2 Dasypus novemcinctus
ATTTTGATTGGATTTGTGTTTGTCATATTTTGTTTGTATATATTTTTTTGTCTTTTTTGTTGTTGTTGTTGGTCTTATACTCTCCTCCAACTTTGCCTTTCCTGTTTTTTCCTTTCTTCCTGCAGAACTCCCTTTAGAATTTCTTGAAGGGGAGGTTTCTTGTTGGTATACTCTTTCAGTTTCTGTTTGTCTGCGAATATTTTGAACTCTCCATCATATTTGAATGCTAGTTTAGCTGGATAGAGTATTCTTGGTTGGAAATTTTTTTCCTTTAGTACCTTGACTATATCATACCACTGTCTTCTTGCCTCCATGGTTTCAGAAGAGAAATCAGCACTTAATCTAATTGAGCTTCCCTTGTATGTGATGGTTTTCTTTTCTCTTGCTGCTTTTAGGATTTTCTCTTTGTCTTGAGCATTGGATAATTTGACAAGTATATGTCTTGGGGTGGGCCTGTTGGGGTTTATGACTTGTGGAGTGCGCTGTGCTTCTTGGATATGTACATCTGTCTCTTTCCGTAGATTTGGGAAGTTTTCAGCCATTATTTCCTGCAACACTCCTTCTGACCCCTTTCCCTTCTCTTCACCTTCTGGAATGCCTATAATACGTATGTTTGAGCATTTTGCATTGTCATTCAGGTCCCTAAATCCTAACTGGATTTTTTCTATCTTCTTATTGACCCCTTCTACTATCTGTTTGATTTCTGATGTACTGTCTTCCACATCACTAATTCTCTGCTCTGTCTCTTCTAGTCTGCTGATATTTGCTGCAAGTGTATTTTTGATTTCTTGAACTGTGGTGTTCATTCCCATCATATCTGTTATGTTTTTGCGTATGTCTGCAATTTCCCCTCCAAGTGATGTCTTCATGTTGTTAATCTCTTTCATTACTGCATCAAATTTGTCGGTGATAAATGTTCTGAGATCTTTCATTGCTTGTGCCAAGTTTTGCTCCCCTTCGTGATTATTGGTTTGTTGATTGGACTCAGCCATGTTTTCCTGATTATTGGTTTGGTTTGTAGATTTTTGTTGCTTTCTTGTCATCTCTTTATTTTGATGAATTTAATCAGTTCCTTAGCTTCTTTGTCTGGTCTTGGAGGTTAATTAGTTGTTATTTTTGCATAGGTGTTATATCTTCTCTTTGTCACTTTTTTCTTCTTATTCTAGTTACTTGTTGTTGGGTAAGTTCACTTTAGAGGAAAGTATTAGTGTTGGGGAAAGGCAATTGTGTAAGCAAGGGAAAAGTGTAAAGTTGTATTGGTGATGTATGTTAACAAAGCAAGAATATGAGATCTGGGAGGATGGAGGTTAGATTCATGTAGATTGTATAGAGTTATAGCTGTAGGTAGAGTACCTTTTATGAAGTAGATGACTGAATATGGGAGGAATATGGTATGAACTACAAAGCTATTGTTTTCATGAGAGAGGGAAAAAGAAAAGAAAGGTAATAGTTTCAAGAGTGGATAACAGACAGAAAACAGAACAAAGGCATTAGAAATTAAGAGTTAGACACTTTGTGGATCAAAGAACGGGAGGTGGGGGGTGGAATATAGGAGAGACAGTAGATGATAGTGGATATCAAGATGCAGGGGAAGGGGGATAGTGTAGGTAGCCTAAATCAGTTCACACAGAAATGAGGCAGTGGAGGATGGGAAAACCCAGCAAATGTGAGGTGTTCCCTGTAGCACCTATTGTATACTTGAATTAAAATAAAATAAGTGGAAGATGAGGGACAAGAGGGAAACAGAAAACCGAAAAAAAAAAAAAACTAATTATAATAAAGAAAAAAAAGAAAGACAAGAAGAAAGGAAGAAAGAAAAAGAGGATGGGCAAACGGTGGGGAACGGATAGGGGGAAGAGAGATACAGGTATACATGTGTCACAATTGCAACACTATCTAAAACAACAACTTCCCCCCGCTTTGCCCTAAAACCCCCCGTCTGTCTGCCCAAATGGGTCTGCAAGCACCTCCCTTCCCACAAACACCCAATAGGCCGCCCAGGGCCCACGAACTCCCCAGTACTGCAGATGCTCCAAAAAAAAAAAAAAAAAAAAAAAAATTAAGTAAAATAAATTAAAAAAAAAAAAAAAAACAAAGAACAGAAACCCCTCCGCAGGCGCGGCTCCGCCCGCTGCTGCCCGCCGCGGAGGCCTGGACCGGCTCTGCCCGGCTCCTTAAGCCGCCGCGGCCTGGCCTGGCTCCGCCCGGCTCCGCTCGCTACAGTGGCCCAGCCAGCTCCCGCGTCCACCTCCCGCCGCCGCGGCCTGGACCGGCCCTGCCCGGCTCCGTACGCTGCCGCGGCCTGACCCAGCTCCACCTGGTTCCGCTCGCTATAGCAGCCTGGCCCAGCTCCGGCGTCCGCCTCTCGCCGCAGCGGCCTGCACCGGCCCCGCCCGGCTCCGTATGCCGCTGCGGCCCGGCCCGGCTACGCCCGGCTCCGCTCGCTACAGCGGCCCGGCCCGGCTCTGGCGTCCACCGCCCGCCGCGGCCTGAACCGGCCCCGCCCGGCTCCGCACACCGCCGCAGCCCGGCTCGGCCCGTCTCGGCCCCGCCCGGCCCCGCTCGCCGCCGGCGCAGCCCGGCCCGGCTCCGGCGTCCGCCCCTGCGGCCCGGCCTGGCTCAGCCCCACCGGGCGGGGCTAGATGCCTCGTCTCCGCCTACCCAAGGAGGGAATCCTCTACAGGTAGCTGGGATCTCTGTGTATATTTCACAGACGGATCCTCTCTGTTACCTTCCCTCCAAATCGATGTCCAGACACCTCCGGACCAGCAAAAATCCCGAAACAATCCGGTCCCAAAGAGTCTCCAACGCCGCCCAGCCGATTCCCTGCAGAAGACCCTAACAGGGATGTTCACTCAGCTGCCATCTTGCCCCCTCCTGTTTTCTGTCGAGGGTCTATTTCTGAACTCTAAATTTGATTCCATCCATCAGTGTGTCTATCTTTATGCCAATGCCATGAAGCTTTGACCCCTGTAGCTTTATAATGCACTTCAAAATCAAGACGTATGATCCTCTGACTTTGCGCTTCTTTTTTAGGATGTTTTTGGCTATGTGGGACCCCTTTCCCTTCCAAATTACTTTGGTAATTGACTTTTCTATTTCTGTAAGGGAGGTTGCTGGAATTTTTATTAGTATTGCATTGAATCTATAATCAATTTGGTTAGAATTGACATCTTTATGACATTTAGTTTTCTAAACCATGAACATAGAATGTCCTTCCATTTGTTTATATCTCCTTTGATTTCTTTTAGCAATGATTTGTAATTTTCTGAATACAGATCCTTTACATTCCTGGTTAATTTAATTCCTAGATATTTCAGTCTCTTTGTTGCTATTGTAAATGGATTTTTTTCTTGGTTTCCTCTTCAGTTTGCCCATTACTAGTACATAGAAATGCTACTGATTTTTGCATGTTGATTTTCTATCCTGCCACTTTGCTGAACTTATCAACTTCAATAGCTTTCTTGTAGATACTGCAAGATTTTCTAAATATAGGATCATGTGGTCTGCTAATAGTGAAAATTTTACTACATTTTCCCCAATTTGGATGACTTTTATTTTATCTTTTCTTGCCCAATTGCTCTAGCTAGAAATTCTAGCACAACATTGAATAACAGTGGTGACAGTGGGTAGCATCCTTGTCTTGCTCCTGAACTTAAAGGGAAATCTTTTAACCTCTTCCAATTGAGTATGAGGTTGGCTGTGAGATTTTCAGAGATGTCCTTTATTATGTTGAGGAATGGAACTTTCTTTCTATACCTATTTTTTGAATTTTTTTTTAATCAAGAAAGGATGCTGGATTTTGTCAAATGCCATTTCTGCATCAATTGAGATTATCATGTGTTTTTTGTCTTCAATTTGTTAATGTTGTATATCATGTTAATTTATTTATTTTTATATTGAACCACTTTTGCATACCAGGAATAAAACCCACTTGATCGTGCTATATAATTGCTTTTACATGCTGTTGGATTCAATTTGCAAGTGTTTTGTTGAGAATTTTTGCAACTATTTTCTTTAGTTTCTTGTAGTATTTTTATCTAGCTTTGGTGTTAGGGTGATGTTGGCCTTATTAAATGTGTTAGGTAATTTTCCCTCCTTTTCAATTTTTTGGAAGAATCTAAACAAGATTAGTATTAATTTTTCTTGAAATGATTGGTAGAATTCACCTCTAAAGCCATCTGGTCCTGAATTTTTCTTAGTTGGAATGTTTTGGATGACTGATTCAATCTCTTTACATGTGATTGGTTTATTGAGTTCTTGTAATTCCTGTAGAGTTGTTGAAGGTTGTTTGTGCATTTCTAGCCATTTAGGTATTTATTTTAGTTTTTTCTTCTTTTTTTAAATATAGGCAATTAGGACTATAAGTCTCCCTCTCAGCACTGCCCTTGTTCTATCTCATGTTTTGATAAGTTGTGTTCTCATTTTCATTCATCTCATGATGTCTAATTTATCTTGCAATTTCTTCTTTGACCCACTGATTATTTAAGAGTGTATTGTTTAGCCTCCATATATTTGCAAATTTTCCACTTTCCCACCTATTATTGATTTCCAGCTTCATTCCATTATGATCAGAGAAGGAGTCTTGAATAATTTGAGTCCTCTTAAAGACAAAAAAAAAAATTTGAGTCTTCTTAAATTTATTGAAAGCTGTGTTGTGGCTCCACATGTGGTCTATCCTTTAGAAAGATCCATGAGCACTTAGAAGACTGGAGAACCTGCTGATATGGGGTGAAATGTTCTGTATTTGTCTGTCAGATCCTGCTCACTTATCATATTGTTCAGTTCTCTGTTTCCTTATTCATCTTCTGTCTAGTTATTCTGTCTATTGATGTGAGTGGCTTGTTGAAATCTCCAACTATTATTGTAGAGATGTCTATTTCTCCTTTTAGTTTTGCCAGAGTTTGCCTCTTTTATATTGGAGCACCCTGGTTAAGTGCATAGGTATTTATGACTATTACTCCTTCTTGGGGGATTGTCCCTTTTATTAATATACTGGCCTTCTGAATTTTTTATTACCTTTCTGAATTTAAAGTCTCTTTTATCTGACACCAGTATAGCTACTTCTGCTCAGTTTTTGTTACTGTTTGCATGAAATATTTTTTCCAACCTTTTATTTTCAGTATATTTGCATCCTTGAGGCTAAGGTGATTCTTCTTTTGACAGGTTATGGAGGGTCCACGTTTTCTTATCCATTCTGACAGCATACATCTTTTGATAGGGAAGTTTAATTCATTAACATTCAATATCACTGCAAAGGCATTACATTAACCATTTTATCCTTTGGCTTTCATATGTTATAGCTTACTTTTGTCCATCTTTATCTAAGAATACTTTAAACTGACCATCTATTTGAAGGACAGTTTTGCCAGATAAAGAATTTTTGGTTGGCAATTTTTCTCTTTCTAGACTTTAAGAACTCTGCACTAAGTTCTATTGGACGTCCTTTTTATGTGATATTTTGCTTCTCCTTTTCTGCTTTTAGAATTATCTCTTTGTCTTTGGCATTTTGCATTCTGAATATTATATGTCTTGGGGTAGTTTTATTTAGATTTATTCTAATTGGAATACACTGTGCTTTATGGGTATGTATATTCATGTCTATAATGAGAGTTGGGAAATTTTTGGCCATTTTTTCATCAAATACCCTTTTGTACCTTTTTCCTTCTTTCATTTTGGAATTCCCATAACATGTATGCTGATGTGTTTTGTGCTATCATTTAACTCCCTAAACACCTGCTCAATTTTTACATTCTTTTCTCTCTATGTTTTTCTCTCTTTTCAATATCCACTGTTCTGTCCTTGACATGACTGAGTCTTCCTTACATGATTTCAAATCTGTGTTGTGGTCCTTTTTTGTATTTTTAATCTCACTTATTGTTCCTTTCATTCCCATAAACTCTGCTATTTTTCTATCCAAGTTTTCAAATTTTTCTTTGTGCTCACTATATTCTTAATGTCTTTTACTTCTGTAGCCATGTTTCTTTCACGTTTATGATTTGATTTAGGAGATGTGTATGAACCTCATTGATAAGGTTTTTCAAGTCCTGTGTCTCATCTGGAGGTTCGTTTTGTTCCTTTATCTGAGGAATATCTTTGTTTTCTTTGTATGGTTTGTAATTTGCTGATGTCTAGGCATCTGATTATGATGCTAAGTTTATTCTGAGGTTCGGTTTCTCTCTCTTGCCTAGGGATTTACAGTTAAGTAACTGTGCTACTACTGCTATTTGAGTGTTGATTCAATTTGTTCTCTCTATTTAGGATTGCCCCTGTTTAACTGCTCATACCAGGGCTAAGGACCCAGCAATGGGGTGCAGGTCAGTTTCCAAGGGCCTTGGAGAGGGTGGCGGTAAACACACTTGCTTGCCTCTTTTAGTATTCTTTTTGTTCACTTTTCTGATCCAGCCAGCAGATGGCGCTCTTCCATAGACCTCTCAGCTCAGACTCCCAGTGCTGGGGGAAGTCCACAGGCAGGTGAATGGAGCAGAAGCAATACATGTATCCTCAGGGCTGTCCAAGTGTCACAAGCAAACTTTTTCAGAAGCTGTTCTCCACCCTTAACCACTCACACCCATCCTACCTCTGCTCTCTAGGAAACAAGCCAAAGGGAGTAGGAAGGGTGATTGAGAAGGCAAATTATCTTTAGCTCTCAGCAGGCTCTCAGTAAGCAATATCACAGTGCCTTCAAGCCTGGAAGTATGTGAACCCTCTAATGCAGCAGACCAAGTTCACTGGCCAAAATCTGAATTTGACATAGGCGGTGTCCCTCCTCTTCCCTTTCTTTGGAAAGAGGAACTCTGCAACCCCCTTGGTCTGCAGCTACTGCAATCTACAGCCACTAGAGTCCACAGGCTGATATTTACTCCATAGGTGGGGGAAAGGGCACCTGCTGCTGCTTTTGCAGCTTTTCTCATGGAATCTTTCAGCCAGTTGAGATTGGTTTTCTTCACCCTTCTCTCTTCTGGGTGGTGTCTCACCTTCCCCTTGTATCCTGAGCCCCAGAGCAGCCCTCCAGAAAATCTCCACCTGTCTTCTAGATATTTTTTTCTGGGATAGAAGTGATCCCTATGCCTCTGTAATCCTCCATCTTCCTGGAAGTCTCTCAGGTCTTTATTTCTTTATGCTGCTTTGAACAACTATTTTCTTTCCTTTCAGTTTAAGAACTCCCATTAGCATTCCTTGTAGGCAGATCTAGTGCTGAGGAACTCCCTCAGCTTTTGTTTATCTAAGAATGTTTTAATCTCTACTTCACTGTTTGTTTATTTATTATTTTTTATTTTTAAAGAAGCTTTAGATTACATAAATGTTACATTATTGCAAAGGCAATTACTTATTTCAACCATTTTATCCTTTGGTTTTCATATGTCATGTCTTATTTTTGTGCATTTTTTTTTACCTTTTTGGTCACTCTTTCTGACAGTCTTCACTTCTACACTCTCCTCTAAGCCTCTCTCAAGATCTTATCTTTTCTTTTCCAGCTGCAGAACTCTTTTTATTGTTTCCTGAAGAGCTGGATTCTTTTTTATGAACTCTCTTTTTTTACTTATATATTTTTTATTTTTAAAGAAGCTGTAGGTTACATAAATCTTACATAAAAATATAGGGGATTCCCATATACCCCACCATTACCCCCTCCCACATTTCCCCCATTAACAACATCTTTCATTATTGTGGAACATTTGTTTCAATTGATGAACACATATTGAAGAATTGTTGCTAAAACTGGACAATAGTTTACACTTTGCACCCCACAATTTTATAGGTTTTGACAAAATGAATAATGGCCTATATCAGTCATTGCAATGTCATGCAGACAATTGCAATGATTCCAAATTACCCCGTGTTACAACTATTCTTCCCTCAGAACTTCTGGTGGTCACTGCCTTTATATCAACGATACAAGTTCTTCCATTGCTAGAATAATTGTAAGTCTACTTAAGTCCATAAGTTACAGTTACTCCTTATGTTTGTTCATTCCTCAATCTTGAGGATTTGGGGCTGGTGGTGACCACTATGTTTTTGTTTGAAAATGTGCTTAGATCCCATGGCTTTCTTATTTTTGAAAGAGAGTGTCACCAAATTTTAAATTCGTGCTTATTTGTTGTTTACTTCAGCACAATAAATATTTACTCCCCCCTTCATTCTTATCACCATGGTTTCTGGGACTCCCTTGTGTATAACACATTGCTTTTCTCTTGCAGCTTTCAGAATTCTCACTTTGTCCTTTGTATTTGATAGTGTAATCAATATATGATGGGGTATATTTGTCTTTATGTTTATCCTGTTTGGTATTCTCCAATCTCTTGGATGTGTATATTCATAATTTGCTAAATTTGGAAGGTCTCCATCATTATTTCTTTTCAATTCCTTCTGCTCCTTTCTCTCTTCTTCTCTTCTCCTTCTTTGACTCCTGTATCATATACATTCTTGTACTTTAAATGGTATCCCATTGTTGTCTTATATCCCCTTTTTCTTTCTGCTCCTCAGCCTCTCTCATGTCAAGTGTTTTGTCTACAAGTTCACTGAATCTTACTTCTGCCAGTTCCAATCTGTTATTGAAATCCTTCTGGACGTTTAGCATTTCATTTACTGTGGTCTTCAATTACATTCATTCTGTTTGTTTCCTTTTAAACTTTCTATTTACTTAGACTCTAATATTGTTCATTCATTGTTTTCTTGATATCCTTTAGTTATTTCTCTGTGTCTTCCTTCATCTCCTTGAACATTTTTAAGATCATTATTTAAAAGGCTTTGTTTCATGTTACTTTCTCATCTTCATTGATGTTTTCTATATTTTTATCTTTTTCCTTTCACTGGGCCTTCATTTCCTGTTTCTTAGTTTGTCTTATACTCTTCTTTGCACACTATACTTTTTAATATTTTAAAATGTTAACTCTGTGATTTACTCCCTGGGATGTCTGTTTTTTAGTTTTGGAAACACCTGGTGATAAGAGAATTTTTCCTGAGCATCAATGTTCCCCTATCAGAAAGATAGAAAGATCTGCTCAAGGCAATAAGAGTGTGCAGAATTTTTCTGTCTTTTTGGGCCTGTCTTGCTCTGGGATTTTTCTTGTTATTTTTTTTTGAGCTCCCCTGTTTATAGGAGTTTGTTTGTTCCCTCTATTTTCAGGACACTGACCTCCCTCTCCCCAGTATCTGCATTCCGCAAGTCTTTGTCCCAGACTGCCTCCCTCTACATATTTTTTCAATCATGTCATTGTCTCATGCTGCTTTTGCCTGGAGGGCAAATACTGGAAGGAGGGTCACCCCAGAGAAGACTTTGCCAAGTCAGTCTCTCCAGCTAAAACAGGGCCAGGGGCACACTTGACCTGATGAGTGTATCAGGAAGGATCTTAAAATCTTCTCCTACAGCTCCCAAAGGCTGAGCTTTGTGACCTCTCCAGCAAATGCAGCCCTCCTGCAAACTGACCCCACAGTTCTGAGGCAGCACTGCATCTTTAAATCTACTGCCTATGACCCTGTCCAGGGAGGGCTGAAACAGTGACTGCTGCTGCCCTTGTCTGGGGAAGAGTTAAGGCAATAGCTTCCACCTCCCTTTTCTGGGGCAGTCCATAACAATTAACTGCCCTCAGACACCTGACCCAGCATCCAAATTATCCAATCAAAAACTATGATCAGTGATTGGCTATGACCGCCTCTGCTCTTGGGGCAGATGATTTCTATGTCACTTTCTGTCACCAGCAGTCAGTCAGGTACTGGACCCAACAGCAACCTGCCATGAGAGAGGGGGATGGGTTTTGGTAGCAGCTATGTGGAGAGGGCAAATTTCAATTTTGTTACTTCAATTTATCAACCCTTCCTTGGATGCTGCACAGTATTCCCTGGCCTCTAGAGCCTCAAAATAACTGCCCAGACAGTTCCTACCTGTTTAATAGTTATTTTGGTAGAAAGACTGAATCCTTGAGCTCCCTACTCTACCATCTTCCCTGGAAGTTGCACACATCATTTCTTTCTTTCTTTTTTTTTTTTTTCTTTGAGTACTGGGGCCAATGGGGATTGAACCTGAGACCTCATATGTGGGAAGCTGGTGCTCAACCACTAAGCCATATCAGCTACCCTGAGTTAGTTTTTCCATTTAATTGCTTGTTGTTTGCCCGAACTCAGGTCCTCATATATGGGAAACAGGAGCTCAACAACTTGAGCCACATCCATTCCCCACCTCATTCCTTTTTAATCTCGAAAAATATTCCATTTTGTTAATCTATGTTATCAGTTGATAGACACTTGGGTTTGCTTTCCTCTTTTGGCAATTGTGAATATGGTGCTATGAGCGTGGTGGGCGAATACCTGTTCAAGTCCCTGCTTTCAATTCTTTTGGAGATATACCTAGTAGTGGAATTGCCAGGTCATATGATAATTCTCTGCTAGGTTTTCTGAGGAATGGCTGAACTGTCTTCTACAGTAGCTGCACCATTTTACATTGCCACCAGCAATGAATGTTTCTGTTTTTCCACATCCTCTCCAAAATTTGTAATTTTCTGTTTGTTCAATAGTAGTAATTCTAGTGGGCGTGAAATAGTATCTCACTGCAGTTTTCAAAATAATAATGATCATTTATTTATTACTTGTGACAGTTTGAGATTAGTTTATGAATCCCCAAAATAAAATGATTATGTTTGTAAACTAATCTATTCCTTTGGGCTTGATACCCTTTGATTGTATTAAATTCAGCTGAAGTGACTTTGATTAGATTATCTGTTAAGATTGGGGCTTTGATTTGACCATATCAGTAAGGCATGACTCGGGTTGAGCCCTACCCTCTTGGTGGGTCTGATTTAAATGGACACTCACTTAAGAAGAAACCAAAGAGAAAACTTTGCCATTTTTGATCCTGCCATGTAACAGAAAGGAGACAGCTCAAAGTGCTAATGCCCTGGGGAGAGATGGAGCATTTGCCTGGTAGCTTAGAGCTGACCTTTGGAAGACAGCCAAGACTAATATAGGAAGCCCTGAGAGAAAAGCCCTATACCAGCCTACAGCTGAGACTGGGAAGATGCTGGGCCCACGAAGCTGCAGGGGAAGAGGAAACCCCAAAGGAAAGGCTGAAACCTGCCTGCGATCACCTGTCATTTTGCTTCAATGCAAGATAACTGATTTTGGTGAAAAAGTACCACTTCTGGTACCTTGAGTTGGACTTTCCACTGCCCTGGGTCTGTAAGCTTTTACCTCAAGTGAAAACCCATTGTAAAAGCCAACAGATTTCTAGCACTTTGCATTGTCATTTTTTTGGCAGGCTAATACATTCATAGAAAAGAACAACATTTTTCAATTTTAAGAGGTAGATTAGTTTTTAAATATTAGGATGTGTAGCATATTAGAGGAAAATAGAGTGTACAATAATCTTAACATCATGTTTAGAATAAGATAGTATACTGAAAATACAATGCATAAGAATTGGGCAGAATATAGCAATACCCTTTATTTCAAAAGACATAATTGGACCAGGTAAACTCATTTTTACTAAATTTCGATGATGGCAATTGAATGGGTGTGGCCATTTTAATAATGGCAGCATTGTGCTTGAATCAAAGTTTGTTTTAATAGTGTTATTATAAGTACGGAGAAGAGTTAATAGCACCTTTCCTTGGTAATTACTTAAAGGAATGATGTGGAGTTAAAGGCCTCTTTTGGCATACTTACCATGTCCTTGCTGTAGCCTAAGGAGGTATAACGTATTATGATATACAATAAGGCCAGCCTGTTTTATCTGTTACAAGTAAACAGTCCCAGAAAATGAACCCTCCTAATTTCTTATATTTTCACATCTGACTTTGAACAAAATTCCATTTCTTTCATGCTCAATTGTGTTGGGGAGAGGAAATATTTCTTAAAAGATTTTAAAAGCTGAAAAAGGTAGCTCCTTGAAGATAACTTAGTCATGACTTCAAGAATAAGGGTCAAAGTTGTCTCCTTCAAATGGGCTTCTTGGACAACCTCTATTGGTTACCAACCTTCTCATAACTGAACCCCATAACAGCCTAATGCATTGGGAAAAAGGAGGGCAAGGTGGATAACATTAACATTGTTAAACAAGTGTTTAAGTGACTCTTTCAAGTCTAAGAAACCTTTGGCATCACAGTGTCTGAAATGATTGACTAAATGTATAAAAGACCTTAATTTAGCAATGAGCTTCCTTTCCCCTTTGTTTCAGTTAGTCAAAATCCACTTTGTAAATAGGAACAATGTATCCATCATTCTGTCTTAACAATGGTGTTCTTCTGGTAGTGAATATTGTAGCTGTTAACTATATATTTAAAACTAGCACAATAACAAAACATATAAGAATTGTAAGATCATTGGTGGTCATTAAATATGTTACTATTCTTCTTGCACAAATATAAGAAGAGAGGCTATGCGTCTGAGCATTTATAGCTTATGAGTGTCTTGTTTTCCACCCATACTGGAGTTGAGCAAATGTACTTGTTCCACTAATGAAAGGACATGAATTCATGACCAGATCCATGATCCACTTCTGCAGAATGAGGACAAACCAAGAAGACAAAAATACAATGAAGTATGGTGCAGCCTGTTTCACATTCCCATTAAAATGAAAGACCAAGTTGGAGGATGATATCTTGTACAATGAGAACAATATACTCCAGGTAGTTCAGCAGTGGGTAACCTGATAAACACCAGGAACCCCACCAACTCCATAAGGAAACTCGAGGGGCTGAGACCTTATGCACCACACACTGCCAACAGTGCCTAAGATCAGTGGCAGCCTGAGCGAATCACACCTAGCCCAGCAAGCTCTAGTGGAAGAACAACAACATTCTGATTTCTATGGCCCCGAGTCTGGAGCTTAGGAAGCTCAAGGGCATTGGGACCCTGGCTACTGCAAGAACTCATTGTGGTTTTGATTTGCATTTCCCTAATGGCTAATGAAGTGAGCATCTGTTCATGTGCTTTTTAGCCATTTGTTTATCCTTTTGGGGGAATGTCTATTAAAGTCTTTTGCCCATTTTGTAATTGGGTTGTTGATTTTTTGATGTTGAGTGTAGGATTTTTCTATATATTCCAGATATTAAATCCTTATTGGATATGTGGTTTCCAAATATTTTCTCCTAGTTAGTAGGCTGTCTTTTCACTTTCTTGAAAAGGTCCATTGATGTGCATACATTTTTTATTTTGATGAGCTCCCATTTATCTATCTTTCATTGTTGTTGCTTATGCTTTGGGTATAAATTCTGAGACATCATTAAGTAAGATACTTCCATATGTTTTCTCTAGGACTGTTATAGTCTTGGATATACAGTTCTCCCAGCACCATTTGTTGAAGATACATTCCCAATTGAGTGGACTTGGAAACCTTGTCAAAAAAAAAAAAAAAAAAATTGGCCATTGTTCTAAGTATAGCAGGGAGCCAGGTAAAATGACAGCTTCCCACCAAACTGAGAGAGATCTGTCAGACCAAGAAAGACTCAGAAAATTCCAGCTTGGTGAGCAAATAAGCATTTACTAGGGAGCTTACTTGGGACCTCACTGTCAATTGTCAGAGGGGAGTCTTCTCTCATGGGGAGTCTGAGCCTGGTCATGGCTTAAATCATCATCCTTGGTGGTAGGAGGATAGCTTGTTGCTTCCAAAGCTCAAGTTTGCACTTGCCACAAAGCAAGAGGAGTCCTTTATACTACATGTCTATGTGTTGATTGGGGGGTATATGAGGGAAAATATGATTAAGAAATGCAGTGCTTGGGACAAATAATGAAGGAACAGACATTCACAATGTTTCTCAGTGGGGCAGAAGTTACACTTTCATAAGTAACTACATAAAATGAGCATTTACAAAGTTTGTCAGTAGGGCTGAAGTTACATCTTTACAGTAATTATGTAAGTGGTCTACTGACAAGAAGGTGGCCAAGCAGTTCACAATCAGATTATTCTTATTTCTATGACAGAGATCTAAGCATACAAGATTTACTTATCAGTCATGAGCTCACAAAGGGTGATTTCTCATTAAATGAAATGCTGCTGTGACTAGGAGAAGAACCTGGAAGGGTTGTGGGAAAAAATGCAAAACTGTATATGTTACAGTCATAGATGTGAGGGTTTATTCTGAATTCTCAATTCAATTCCATTGGTCTATTTATCTATCCTTGTGCCAGTAAGGTACTGTTTGGATCACTGTAGCTTTGTAATAAGTTTTCAAGTCAGTAAGTATGAGTCCTCCAAAACTGTTCTTTTTGAAGATGGTTTTGGCTATTTCAGGCCCTTTACCCTTCTAAATGGCAAATTTGATGATTGGCATATTGGCATATTTCTGTGAAGTGAGCTGTTAGAAATTTGCCTAAGTTTACATTGAATCTGTAAATCATTTTGGATAGAATTGGCATCTTAACATACTTGGTCTTTCATTCTATGAGCATGGAATGTCCTTCCATTTATTTAGATCTTTTCTGATTCCTTTTAGAAAAGTTTGTAGTTTTACAAGTCCTTTACATCCTTGGTTAAATTTATCCCTAGATATATGATTATTTTATTTGCTATTGTAAATGGATTTTTGTTCTTGACTTCCTCCTCAGATTGCACATTACTAGTTCACAGAAACACTACTGATATTTGTGTGTTGATTTTGTATCCTACCACTTTACTGAGTTTATTAGCTCTAGTAGCTTTGTTGAGGATATTTCAAGATTTTTTTTTTTTATGTAAGGTCATGCCATCTGCAAATGGTGAAAGTTTTATTTCTCCCTATCCAAATAGGATGCCTTTTATTTCTTTTTATTACCTAATTTCTCTGGCTAGAGCTTTTAGTACTATATGAATAACAATGGTGATGTTGGTCATGCTTGTCTTGTTCCAGACCTTAGAGGGAATTCTTTTGTTCTTTCACCATTGACTATAATGCTAGCAGTGGGTTTTTCATATATGCTCTTTATCATGTTGAGGAAATTTCCTTCTATTTATATTTTTCAAAGTATTCTTATCAAGAAAAGATGTTGGATTTTGTTAATGCCTTATCTGCATCAATAGAAATAATTGTGTGATTTCCCCCCTATGTTCCATTAATGTGTTATATTATATTAATTGCTTTTCTTATGTTGTATACCCTTGCATACCTACGATAACGCCCACTTGGTCATGGTGTATAATTCTTTTAATGTGTGTTTGGATTCAGTTTGCTAGTATATCGTAGAGGATTTCTGCATCTATATTCATAAAATAAATTGATCTTTAATTTTCTTTTATTTTAGTGTCTTTATCTGGCTTAAGTGTTAGGGTGATATGAGTTATGTAGTATTCCCTCCTGTTCAAATTTTGGAAGAGTTTTTAACATGATTAGCTTTAACTCTTCAGGGAATATTTGGTAGAACTCACATGTGAAGCCTTCTGATTCTATGCTTTTTTTTGTTCACAGATTTTTTATGACTTATATAATTTCTTTATTTGTAATTGGTCTGTTGAGATCTTATCATTCTTCCCAAGTCAGAATAGAGACGTTTATGTTTTTCTAGGGATTTTTCCATTTCTTCTAGGGTGTTTAATTTGTTGGCATGTAGTTGTTCATAGTATCATTTCATGATTCATTTTATTTCTGTGGAGTAAGTAGTAATGCTCTCCCTATCTTATTTTACTTATTTGCATCGTCTCTCTTCTTTTGTCAGTCAAGCTAATGACTTGTCAATTTTATTGATATTTTTAGAGAATCAACGTTTGGTTTTGTTAATACTCTATTGTTTTATTCTCTATATCATATATTTCTGCTATAATCTTTGTTATTTCTTTCCTTCTCATTGCCTTAGGTTTATTTCTTTTTTTTTATTAGAGAAGTTGTGAGCCTATAAGACAATCATGCATAATGTACAGAATTCCCATATAGTACCCCTCTACCAAAACCTTACACTGTTGTGGAACATTTTTTTAGAGATTGTGAAAGAACAGAATCAAATTATTGCCACTAACTATGGTCCACAACATACACAATATATATTTTTTCTCATACAACCCTATATTTGATTGCCAAAGGGATGCCAAAGCAAAGTACCAGAAATTTGTAAGTTTTCTGTAAGCTTTCAGAATCTGAAATTTATTTGGGTTAAAAATTTACAGTTACAAGGCCCTGAAGAGTCCAACTTTCAAGGTTGCTTTCTCACCAAAGTCAGTTGCCACATGTTGAAGCAAGATGGTTGCTGATCTTTGCCAGGGTTCAGCCTTCCCTCTGGCCTTTCTCTCAGCTATAAGCTGGCACAGGACTTATCTCTCAGGGTTTCCTCTCTCTTATGCATAGAGCTCATTTCTTTCTGTGCTTTCTATATCAGTCTTCACTCTTCTGTTGTCTTCTCGAAGCCAGCTACAAACTATCAGGTGAATACCTCATTTCTCCCTGGGGCCCCAGCATCAAAAATGACAGAGCTCTCTCTTCCAGCATGTCTTCAAGAATGTGAATGAGTGTCATTTATATTGGCCCACCAAGGGGGCAGGGATTCAATCTGAGTCATGCCTTACTGATGTGGTTGAATCAAAGCCCTAATCTTAACAGGTAATTTAATCAGTGACCCCTCAACTCAATCCAATATAGTGAAACAGTATGTGGTAGTTTGAGATTATTTATGAATCCCAAATAGGCAGTTTGTAAACTAATCTATTCCTCTGCATGTGATACATTTTCATTATATTAAATTCAAAGGATTCAAGTTTACTTGATAAAATCAATTTAAGGCTTTTGATTTGACCATGTCAGTAAGATGTGACTCAGGTTGTGTCCCCATTACTTTGGTGGGCCTACGAAAATGGACACTTACTGAAGAAGACACTCACGAAAAGAGAGTGCTCTGTCACCTGGGGCCCTGGGAAGAGAGTTGACCCATTCACCTTGGGAAGAGAGTGGAGATTGATATAGGAAGACGTTAGAGACAAGCTCAGTGCTAGGCTACAACTGAGATCAGGAAGAAGCTGGGTCCATGGAGCTTCAAGAAGAAGAGGAAGTCAGAGGGGACTTAAGTCTAAAACACATGCAGAGATGAGCCACCATTTTGCTTCAACATGTGGCAATCGACTATAGTGAGAAAGGAAGCTTGAGTTGGACTATTTACAGCCTTGTAACTATAAGCTTTTACCCCATATAAATGCCCTTTACAAAAGCCTACAGATTTCTGATACTTTCTACTAGCACCCCTTTGGCAACTAATACAGGGTACATAGCATGCCCAGAAGAATAGATCAGTTTACAAACATAATCTTTTTCTTTTTGGAATAAAAAATAATATCAAAATGTTATGATCCCCTATTATTAACACTTTGTATTAGTATTGTACATTTGTTATAATTTTTGAAAGAATACTCTCATATTTTTACTGTTAACCATAGTCCATCTTCTATCACATGGTTCATTGTGTTATACAGTTCTATGCCTTGTACATTCTATCCAAAGTGGATACACAATGGCTCTCACTTTCATCACAGAGTTCTACAGTCACTGTCCCAGTAAACCTTTGGATATTTTCCTTAGTCCAAAAGAAAAAATCCCATACTCCCCTATTATTGGTGCTTAGTGTTGATATAGTACCTTCCTTGACACTGATGCAAGAATATCACAATGCAGTTTATAAGTTATATTAATTTTATATTTTCCATGCAATGCCATATTTTTGCCACATTGTAATAGTGACATATATTTGTTCTGGTTCATAGAAGAGCATTCTTGCATTTGTGTTATCCTCATCCTCTCTGTATCCTCATCCACCTCTGGGTTCACTATGTTATTCAGACTCTAGATTATTCTCTAGCTTTTCTTTGACATTTACATCCCTAAACTGCACTTTCAGCTACAACCCCATTTATAAACCAGCCATTTTAGTTACACTCACTATAATATGTTACCATCAACTATATCCATTTCCACACTTTTACAGTCAAGTTAATTGAAAATTCTACATACATTAAGCATCAATACCACTTCTGAGTTCTCATTCTATTTCCTAATATTCTATAGTCTAGGTTTTAACTCCATGGGTTTATTCTTTGTATTTAGTTCATATTGGAGAGACTATGCAATATTTTTCTTTTTGTGTCTGGCTTATTTCATTGAGCATAATGTCCTCAAGTTTCATCCATGTTATTATATGTGTCACAATTTCATTTCCTCTCACAGCAGCATAGAATTCTATCATATGTATATACCACCTTTTGTTTATCAATTCATTGGTTGATGGGCACTTGGATTGTTTCCATCTTTTGACAATTGTGACTAATTCTGCTATGAACATCTGTGTGCAATTGTCTGTTTGTGTCACTGTTTTCAGTTTGGATATATTCTTAAGTAGAGGGATTGCCAGATCATGTGGCAGTTCTATATTTAGCTTCCTCAGGAACTGACAAATTGTCTTCCACAGAGGCTACACAATTCTACATTCCCACCAACATGGAAGGAGTGTTCTTATTTCTCCATATCCTCTCTGGTATTTCTTTTCTTTCTTTCTTCTTTTTAAAAATAATTGCCTTTCTGTGAAGAATGAGATGATAGCTCATAGTAGTTTTGATTGCATTTCCCTAATAACTAGTGACATTGAACATTTCTTTCATGTGCTATTTGTCATTTGTATTTCCTCTTGGGAGAAATGTCTATTTAAGTCTTTTGCCCATTTTTGAAATGGATTGCTTGTTTTCTTATTGTTGAATTGTATGATATCTTCATATAGCATGGAAATCAAACCTTTATTGGACATGTGGTCTCCAAATATTTTGTCCCATTGAGTGGGTTGCCTTTTTACCTTCCTAACAAAGTCTTTTGAAGCACAAATGTGTTTAAGTTTGAGGAAGTCCCACATTTATCCATTTTTTTATTTCATGGCTTGTGCTTTCAGTATAAGGTTTGAGATAACCTCCACCCAGGTCTTGAAGAAGTTTCCCTACATTTTCTTCTAGAGTTTTATGGTTTTCACTTTTTATTTAGTTATTTGATCCATTTTGAGTTAATTTTTGAATAACGTGTGAGGTAGGGGTCCTCTTTCTTTCTTTTGAATATGGAGATATGGATATTCAGTTCTCCCACCACCATTTGCTGAATAGACTGTTCGGACCCAGCTGGGTGTGTTTGACAGGTTTGTCAAAGATCATTTGACAGGGGAAACAGTTGTGACTCAATCAGTTGGGTTCCCCTCTACCATATGGGAAGCCCTGGGTTCACGTCCCAGGGCCTCCTTCTGAAGGCAGACTTACCTGCAAGCTCTGTGGAAAGCCGACTCAGCAAGGTGATGCAACAAAAAGGGAGACAAGTAAAAAATCACAGAAGAGTGCACAGCAAATGGGCACAGAGAGCAAACATCAAGCAAGCCACAAGAGGGGGGGAATAAAAATAAATCACTTGACAATAGATGTGAGGGTTTGTTCTGAACAGTCATTTTTGTTCCATGGTCTATCTATCTTTATGCCAGTACCATGTTGTTTTCACCAGTGTAGCTTAGTTATATGATTTAAAGTCTGGAAGTGAGAGTCCTCCAACTTTGTTTTTTTCTTTTTAAGATGTTTCTAGCCTTTTGGGGCCCCTTACGTTTCCAAATTAATTTGATAATTGGGGTTTCCATATCTTTAAAAAAGCTGTTGGAGCTTTTGTCAATATTGCTTGAATTAGCATATTAATTTGGGTAGAATTGACATCTTAACGATATTTAGTCTTCCCATCATGCACATGGAATGTTCTTCCATTTATTTAGGTTTTCTTTGATTTCTTATAGCCATGCATTGTAGTTTTCTGAATACAATTGCTTTATGTCCTTGGTTATGTTCATTCCTAAATATTTTAATCATTTTTTTACTATTGTAAAAGGAATTTTTTTCCTGACTTCCTCTTCAGATTGCTCATTACTAGTGTACAGAAACACTGATTTTTGTGTAAATTAATCCTATATCCTGTCACTCTGCTGAATTCATTTTTAGCTCTAGTAGCTTTGTTGTAGGTTTTTCAGGATTTCCTAGGTATAGGATCATATCATCTGTGAATAGTAAAAATTTTACTTCTTCCTTTCCAATCTGGATGCCTTTTATTTCATTTTCTTGCCTGATCTCTCTAGCTAGAACATTTAGCATGATATTGAACAATGATGTTGACAGTGGGCGTACTTGTCTTGTTTCCACTCAGTGGGAAAGCTATCAGTCTTTCACCATTGAGTACAATGTTAGCTGTGGGTGTTTCACATATAGCCTTCATCGTGTTGAGAAAATTTCCTTTGATTCCTACCTTTTGGAATGTTTTTTTTTTTTTTTATCAAAGAAAGCATGCTGGATTTTGTCAAATGCTTTTCTGCATCAGTCTAGATTATCATGTGATTTTCTTCTTTGATTTGTTAATGTAGTATATCAGGCTGATTGATTTTCTTGTGTTGAACCACACTTGCATGTCTGGGATAAACCCACTTGATCACCATGAATAATTCTTTTAATGTGTTGTTGGATCCAATTAATGAGTATTTTGTTGAGGATATTTGCATCTGTGTGCATTAGGGAAATCAGTTTGTAATTTTCTCTCTTCATAATGTCATTATCTGGCTTTCATATTAGGGTGATATTAGCTTCATAGAATGAGTTTTGTAGTGGTCCTATATTTAACTTTTTTGGAAGAGTTTGAATAAGATTGGTATTAAATCTTCTGTGAATGCTTGGTAGAATACACCTGTGAAATCATCTGTCCTGGGTTTTTTATTTTGGGGAGTTTTTTGATGCTTTACTTGTGACTGGTTTGTTGAGGTCTTCTATTTCTTCTGGAGTCATTGAAGATTGCTCATATGTTCCTAGCGCTTTTTCCATTTCATCTAAATTGCCTAGTTTGTTGGTATATATTTGTTCATAGTATCCTCTTATGATCTCTTTTATTTCTGTTGGGTCAGTAAGAACATCTCCATTTTCATTTTTTATTTTATTTTAATTTTTTTTGCATCCTCTCTTTTTGTTTTTGTCAGTCTAGCTAAGGATTTGTCAATTCTGATGATTTCTTTGAAGAACCAACTTTTAGTTTTCCTAATTCTCTCTCTCCTTTTTTTTGTTGTCAATTTCATTTATTTCTTCTCTGATCTTTGTTATTTCATCCTTTCTGCTTGCTCTGGGCATAGTTTGCTGCTCTTTTTCTAGTTCCTCTAGATGTGTTGTTATGTCACTGATTTTAGTTCTTTCTTCTTTTTTTAATGTAAACATTGGTGGCTGTAAATTCTCCCCTCAGCACGCTTTCAGTACATCCATAGGTTCTGATATGCTGTGTTCTTGTTTTCATTCATCTCAAGATATTTATAGAATTCTCCTGCAATTCCTTTTTTGGCCCACTGATCATTTAATAGTGTGTTGTTTAATCTCCATATAATTGTGAATTTTCCCTTTCTCTGCCTGTTGTAGATTTCCAGCTTTATTTCATTATGATCAGAGAAAGTGCTTTGGGTAATTTCAATCTTTTAAAATTTATTGAAGTCTACTTTATGATACAACCTATGGTCTATCATGGAGAAAGATCAATGAGCACTTGAGAAGAATGTATGTCCTACTGTTTTAGGGTATAATGTTCTGTATGTCTATTAGGTTAAGTTTGTTTATATTATCAAGCTCTCTGTTTCTTTATTGATCCTCTCCTGAGATAATCTATATAATGGTGAGAGTGGTGTATTGAAATCTCCAATTATTATTGTAGAGACATCTATTTCTTCCTTCAGTTTTGTCAGTGTTTGCCTCATATTATTTGGGGCATCCTGGTTAGGTGCATATATCTTTATGATTGTTATCTCCTTCTGGTGAATTGGCCCTTTTGTTAGTAGATAATGACTTTCCTTGCCTCTAATAACAGCCTTGCTTTTAAAATCTATTTCACTGAATGTAAGTATAGATACTCTAGCTTTTTTGTTTATTGCATGCTTGTAATATCATTTTTCAACCTTTCCCTTTGAATCTATTTGTATCCTTGCATCTAAGGTGTGTCTCTTTTAGACATCATATAGTTGGCTTGTATTTTCTTATCCATTCTGCCAATTCTGTGTCTTTTGCTTGGGGAGTTTAATCCATTAACATTCAATGTTATTTCTGTAAAGGCAGTCCTTACTTCACCCATTTTGATGTTGGGTTTTAGCTGTCATATCTTGCTTTCACAACTCCTTTTACACTTTTAGTTTATTTTACTTATATAATAGTAAAAGACTCTCTTCCAAGTCTCTCTCTCCTGTCTTTTCTTTTCAGGCTGTTGTACTCCCTTTAGTATTTCCCAAAAGGTGGTCTCTTGGATACAAACTTTTTCAGTTTCTCTTTCTCTGTGAAATTCTAGACTCATTCTCAGCAGAGTATGGATTGAGTGTGTGTACCTCTTTCCAACACTTCTTCTGTGTCCTTTTATTTCCCCTGGGGATACTTGTGTATGTGGTGTTCCTCAGCTGTTTATGTTCTGCCTTAGGTCTCTACAGACTTGGGTCTCTGTGACTGGATATATATGGAATTCTAACTCACTGATGTGAGTGATGCTATGGTCTGCATCTGTGGCAGGAGGGACCTATGACTTGTTGCCACTGTGTGACTCTTAGACTGCGCAAGACTAAGTGAAGGGAAAGTGTACATCCTGGTGGGTCCAAGATGTCCATTTCCTGCTTGATTTTGATGTTTTCTTTTCTTTTTCTTTGATTCTGCATTTGTGGAATCTTTCTTCATTCTCTATCATACTCCAGAATTCCAATCAAGTGGGACTTGTCCTTTTATTAGTTGATTCTTGGGGGATACCATATTGCTGATGTCACCTCTAACAACTAATTCTTCTGTCAGCTGCAATTTATTAAAACCATCCTGCAAATTTTTCATTTCAGTTATTGTGGTCTTCAACTTGAGTAGTTCCGTCCTGTTTTTAAATTTTCTATCTTTTTATTTAGATTCTTATTCATTATTTTTTCCCTGATATTAGTTCTTTCTTAGTTTTCCTTCATATCCTTGGTCATATTGAAGTTCATTATTTTAAAGTCTTTGGTGTTTCCTCTATTTTGTCGTTTTCATTGACATTTACTGGATTTTTATCATCTTCTTTCAGATGGAGCATAATTTCCTATTTGTTTGTTTATCTTATAATCTTTTGTTGCTCACTGTACATTTTAATACTTTTAAATGTTTTCTCTGTGATTTAGTCCCTGAGTTATCCATTACTTGAGTTTGTATATAGCTAATGATATGACAGATGTTTCTTGATTGCTAGGAGTTAACAAACCAAAGTAACCAATGCAAAAATCACATTTCACAGTCTTGCAAATTGACTTTGCCTTGGCCAGTGCACTTCTTTAGAGTTCAGCCCTCTTATCAAGAAGATCAGTCCAAGGTGAATGCAAAGTGGATCATCTTTCCTATCTTTCTAGGCCTCTGTTTTGTCCTGGGCTTGTATTTACTAGTGGCCTTAAAAGTCACCTGTTTACAGGAATGTGAATGCCCCTTTACTGCTTAGAAAATAGACTTTCTCCCTCCTCTGGATGCTCCACCACAGGACTTAAAGCAGATATGTGTTTGCCCCAGGCACCTGATGCAATTGTTTCTTACACTGCTTTTGCTCTGATTTTGCTTGGAGGACAATTTCTGGAAAGGGTAGTAAGCTGGAGAGGAGTTTTCGAGGTCAGTCTTTCCCAGCAGGAAAGAGGCCAGGGGCACATAAAGAGAGTGCAGACTGACTTTACTCTGCCCTTGGGAAGGGTAAGGGAGGGACTAAGAAGGGTGGTAGGAGCCACTTCTTGGATCTTTGAATCTGTGTTTTCTTTGTCTTACTTACCTAGTAAAGGTAGCCCTTTAACTATTTTCTATAGTTTTGAGAAGTGTACTGTCTTTAACTTTCCTCTGTTAGTTTTGCCTGGGTCAGGATGGAACAAATGGCTGCCCTCAGAGATGGGCTACCATGACCTGAAATAGCTAATAAAAGAAATAAGACGCAGCAAAAAGACACAGAAAACAGACAACCGGGGGAGGGGAGGGGAATTATATAAATAAAAATAAATCTTTAAAAAAAACAAAAAAACAAAAAAAAACAAAACAGTGATCAGTGATTGGACCATACACCCCAAGATCATGGTGAACTAGCTTTTTATGTCACTCCCTAGCACAAGCAAATTGCATCAGGGCCTGGGTTTGAGTACCTCACTGCTGTGTGCCATACCTCTGGGAGATAGAAATTGGTAGCTGCTGCACTGAGAGTGAAACACACCTGTATTTACCACAGCTTACCTGCCTCTTCCTCCTGTTCTTCCCTAGATCCCATGCAATTTTCTACTAGACTATGAAGTTTTAACATAGTTTATTCAGACATTCCCTGTATATTTAATAATTATTGTAATAGGGGGATTGATTACTGGAACTTCCTACACTGTCATCTTCCTACAATCTACAGTTCACGTTCATTTTAAAAAGAAGAAACCTGAGGTTTAAAAAGGTTAAGGGGTTATCCAATGTCATACACATATAGAGCAACAAAATCAGTAATAGATCTTGAGTCTTTCAGAAAGTTTTAGAATATTATCAGCCATTTTGCTACACTAAAATGCTTGTTGAATTAATGAATTAATTATGAGGTTGGAAATATTTGGGACCATAGACTATAGATCTCATTCCCCTATATCCACTAACACAAGGTTCCTACTTCCTAAGAGTCTGTTTTAAATTTTGCATTTAATGGAGCACAGAGGGAATCTTCTTAGTAAATAAAGAACCATCAGTCAAGTTCCCTTCTAGCTCTATAACCTGGGCCCAGAATGAAAACAGATGACTCCTAATACATTTACTTAATCTGACATATTCCCAAGAAAAATCTGTTTTGCCTTTTGAAATAAAGGAATTTGTTCCAGAGCAAGAAGGAAAAAGAAATTATATCTCAAGGGTATGCATTTCCTCTTCCAAATTACTGTCTTGGATAGAAAAGAATGAAAGATAAAGCTATAACTCATATTTTCATCTTTTTTTGTTTAATAAAATCAAATGAAATGCTGCCAAATAGGTGCATGGGAGTCACTTATATAATTAAACCTCTTTCTGGAATATATGCCATTCAGATATCAACTGGCTTACATGAAATTGGTTTTCCCAGATAAGATCTATTGCCTCATGGATAGCTGTCAATAGTTTCTAACTATGGAAATTTAAAGTAATATATGTATATATTTTTACATAAATGCTATAACTCATTCAACAATCTGATATAATTTTAGAGAAAGTGAAAAATGAATAAAGTATAGTAAATCATGTTTAGTTCAAGTCATGCCCCTGAATGTATGCAGATATTTAGTTTCTTTTAGTCTTAATGCCAGATATGAGTTTTTCCCAAAGTCTTTCCTCTAAGACCTCTCCCAATGATGATTTATAATAAAAGGATGGTGATAGTCATGTGATGAATGACATTTTATATGAAAACATTGGATATTTGAGCTTGCCCTTTCATGGCATCTAAGAAAATAAAGAGGGGGCATCAGGAGATATTCACAACCAGAACAGAGCAGATGAAAATCCAGCATTACCTTTAAATACCATTTCATACAGACAGCCTATTCTGTTAGGAAAAGGTAAATAACATTTCAATTACAGGGAAAAAAATGTTTGTGCAAATACTTTCTTCTACACTGAAGCTTCAAACAGATGCTATTTTATAAGATTATATCTATAGTAATGATTACGATTCATTAGATTTCATTAAATAGCTATCCTCAAAACCAACACACTAAATATAATTATAGTATTTTAAATGCCATACGTATTTGTGGCATTTTCTATGCAGAATTTTTTTAAAAAAGAGACCTGCTTGAGTGCAATGAACAACTATTTCTTCAATCAAAGTGGTAGGTTGCAATTGATCTTTTTCAGTGTGGTTAATGAGCAAACTCTGTTTCTACAAGCACTATGCAGGAGAAGCAGTACTTTTGTTTGAAATCATAACTGGATGATTGACATTTTCTGTTTTTCTTCATACTTAACAAAGCATATAGACTACTTTATTCTGAAGATGGTTACTGACTCTTTTTCTAGGTGAAATCTGACTGTAATTTTGAAATCTGGGTTAATATTGCCTGGCTCAATAGGTGGTACTAATCCAAAGAAATGGGAAATGAATCCTCCTTTGTTAAAGGGAATAACTCTTGACTAGTTTATCTCTTAAGGAGTGAGGATGAATCTAATTCCTCTCTTCCTTGAGTCACGAAGACTCCCTCCCCGCTTTTTCAGGGAATGGTGCTACCCTAGTGCTCTTACAGTACTGATGTAAGAAGGGCTTGGCCTCCCTTTGAGTTTGCAACAGGGAAAAGGGTTATTTCTCCAACTTCATGACTAATGCAGAATTACTGCACACTGAGCACATTTGCTGTAGTTCTCTCTCTTGAGGTCAATAATGGTTGAAGATATCTTAGGGCAGAACTTAAAGCTCAATTTGAGTACAGAGTTCCTTGGTTGTCTTCAAATTGATGGGTTTTGTAAAAGGGAAAGGTCATTTCCCTCCACTAAGCAGCAGTCATTAGTGATATCATAGGGGTTAGGCTCTGCTGCCTACCTCTACCCTTTGGATAAAGGCAAGATAACAAAATACACCTGAATGATAGGGATGGGGGATTGGGAATCTATGCATTCCATTTCAATCTAAACCTTTCATGCTTAGGCCACTTTACTTAATTAGACTGCAAACGTTAAGAGTTTCTTAAGCAAGGAAAGATACATTTTTTAAAAATTCTCTTTTTTTAGTGATTATGGGTTCATAAACTTACCCTTTCTATTTTTTTCAGTAATCTCAACATTCATGTAGAAGCAAGTATAAGACTGTATTAAGTAAGAAGCTATTGCAACTCTAGATTTATGTAGAGCACAAGAATAATTTTAGAACTGTAGCTTATCTTTTGTAGTTGATGGAGCATATATTTGATTTACATTTAATAATCATAATAATGAAAATAATAAGAGCAGTAATAATAAAAGCAACAACAGCAACCAGTTGGGAGTTCAATACAAAAATTAACTACAAATAGACAATCCTACCCAGGCAATTTTGAAAAATCCAAGATCTTTGGTACAATGTTTGGAGTTGTGACACAGTTTCAAAAAAGTTAATTCCTTTTGACTTCTGCCAGTTAGTATTAAACTTATGAGGCATGAAATCATCTAATTCTCGATAATAGGTTTTCTATAGAGTTCCCAGTAGAAAACATTTATGCTTGAAACATATGTGCCTAGATCTCACAAACCACAGGCACATTTATTTACAAAAATGCAGACAGTCTTCTCCTTTCAGTGCTCAGAAGAGAAATAATTTTTAGAAAGACTGGAGAAAATGGGCCATAAATCTGCCCATATCTTTTGTGAAGGCTCAACAAATCAACTGAGTTAAAGCTTGGGATATATTACATTTGCATGTTTATATATCCAAACTTTTGGCAATTGCTGCTTTTTCCTCATCTCCATTTTATTCTAGTTGTCTTCTTTTTTTTCTTTTTCCTATTGAAGTGGTATGTTTTATTTTTGTCATCAAGTAGAGAGGTACAAAATGCCTGATAACATCAAACTGAGATGAAAAATTATCCCATTTCATGGTATGAAAGGATCAATTTTAACATATCAAGTTTCATGAAAGACAGGGGAGATAAATACGTATTGGACACTGAACTGTCACTAACCAATTCTCAATCTCATTTTCGCCTGATATTTCAGAGTATAGTCAGACCCTTATGACTCAATTCTGGGTTAAAATCTTGAAACGGTTTAGATTCAAGGAAGGTATATTACTACATTTTAGCCCACCTCATGATCTTTTAGAACATGTTGACCATTTATAGAATATAGTTGGCTCTCAGTTTTCTCTCTTGCTCGAAGTTTCCAAAACACATAATTTTTAACCTACTTTTCAGAAGACGATTCTCTATTTTTGTGATCTCTAATACCTCAAAGTTTCTAGTCTGGCCAACTACTTTGCTCTGACTTTTTACTTTGTCATATTTATTATTGTCCCTGATTTTTGGAGGTAGGATATTTTGCTGCAGAGAATTTAGAAAAATACAAAAAGATGTGAAGAGTAAAACAAAAACAATTTACAGTCCCATTAGCCAGAGATGATCATTGTGTTTGTTTCCATCTGTCCCCCTTTTTACTAGATTTTTCTATATGCATATTACCATTTACAAATAAAATTGGAATTCTACTATAAAGTGACCCTGGCTATCATATTTTTCTTTAACATCCCTTGTAAAGTCACTTTTGTAAAATCTTCGCTGTACATTAGAATCCACCTGCAGATTAAAAAAAAAAAAGTCTGAATCTCAACCTCAGAAATTGTGATTTATCTGATCTGGATGGGTTTCATGCATAGGTATTTTTAAAAGCCCCCAGATGTTTCTTATTTGTCTGCAAAATAAGTCAAAGAACCCTGCTTTATGGAATTCTAATTTTCTCCAAGTCTTTGTACCTACGAATTTGTCAATAGCTACACATACAATAATCTCTTCTCAATCTAAATCTTTCCCTACCTGACGACTCTCCTCTGACTTTAGTAGATTAAATTGGATTGCAGTTATCGATTCTTCACTCCATTCATATTACAAAATTATAAATCTATTCCCTTTTCCAGATGACTTTGCAAAACCTCCATTACTAGAACAAGTATAGTATGTATCTCTGATTCTTTGATAGGTGACTTGCTTTGGCCAATAGAATGCAGTGGACATGATGTTAGTGAGGGCTTTAAATGTGTTTGGCTTTTCATACTTCTTCAAAAGCTATGAGAGGAACATGCCCATGTAGTGTCAGTAGAGGACACATGGGGGACCCTTGAACTCAGCCTATGCTGAAGCCAAGCACAACTTGCCCAAACCATGAAGCAGAACTTCTCTTGCTGATCCACAGACCGGAAGGGAAGAAAACAAATGCATTGTTGCAAGCACTGATGAATTTTGTGTGTTTTACTGTATCAGTGCAGAAAAACCTGACTGGTTCACCTTTCTGTTGATTATATGATTTCTATGACACCACATTCTCATTGTCTTTATACTGACCATCCCCTGTTTAGGGTACTTTTGACCTCTCTCCTTATCACTTAAGTATAAATGTTGCTTTAGACCTTCATTCTCAGCCCTTTGTATGTTCTTATTCAGTAAGTTCTCCATGACTTTCCCCCCATTATTTAGCTATATTGATTGCACCTATACCAAGACCAATATTTCCAGATAGGTCAGCAAGTTCTTAGACTTAATACTTGAGGCCATTAAGCCTCAAATTAAGTCATGTACAAACTGAACCCCTTACTTTCTCTTCTCAACCTGCTATTCCACATGAATTACCAATGCTGGTTAACACTACCTCCTATACTGTCACTTCAGTTAAAATTAAAAAGAAAATCATTTTGTACTCTTCTTTTTTCTTGAACTCCCATAGACAATTGGTTACCTGGCAAAACTCTTGAAACACATTTGCCATGACACATTTTATGAAGACTTTACAAGATCCTCCTATCCCCAGAGAATTTGGTTATTCTGAACTGTGTTACCACTTTACTTTTGAAACTTGCATTTATAATTTTTCTCACTTCTTTCTCTAAACCTATGCTAGGGATTATGTCATCCTTCTGTTTGATTTTATAGGGGTCAGTACGGTGCTGATATGTGATAGATATCCAATAAATATTTGTCAAGTAAACTCGTGTCATGAGGTATTAGAGCCCTGATAAATAATATGACCTTTTTTAGAAATTGGCAGTATGATCAAGGATAAATTGCTTTGTGTTTATTTTCAGTTTTTATGTTTATCAATCACGAACGTGCTATACTATTCATCTTCACCAAAGAGATATTGAAGGATTAACAAATAAAGCCATTTAAAACAAAACTGAAGCCCTGGAGAAATGGTAACGAGTTATATTAGATTATGAAGATTGGTTCATTATGTTATTAATATTCTCTCTGTCTATTGAAATTGTATTGCCAAATGATGACCTAATTATATCCTATTTGCCAGATGGTTAATTGTGGTAAGCAAAAATGATTTGCAGTTATTGTAAATATTGTCTTTTGATAGTAAACCATTTTCTAGAATTATTAATTTACCTTTTAAAATGATAATTTTCACCTTGCAAATTTAGAAACCCATTTCTGACTTTAATAAAGTTATTCTAAAACTGTGGAGAGAGGGCGATGATTCAAAAAGGCCTAACTGTTAATTAAATAACTAGTGCAATAAAATTTAAAACGATTTGGTTTTCTTTATAATGTTGGGCCAGATTTTGTTCCAAGGAGAGGATGATATAATACGACCCATCAGGCATTTTTGAAATGTGCCTACTGTTCCTTATTCCTAACAAGGCCCCAGGTTCTAAGATGGAAGTAATGTTTGTCCAAATAGCAATAAGCATTTCTATCAAACTTGTTAATAAAATGACTAATATTTCAGGTACCATTTCACCATTATAATTCGTTGAGTTTTATTTTAGTCTTCAAAATCCAAGGCAGCTCATTATTCTTAATCTAAGGAAGGTGGGACTTTTAAGAGTTTTAAAGCAGCATATATCTTATAGTACTTCCCAGCCCACCACTTACCTTAGTATATATATATTTTTTAAAAAAAGCAAAAAGGAAAATCATCAAATAACTTTAGGATGGCCTAACAGTTTTGTTATTTCTTTTAATAACTGTTCTATGTCTTTTATAAAATATAAAATCTTTCCAAAAATGATTTTGGTGCTCTGCTTTGCTAATTTCCTTAAGTGGTTAATAATCTGCCTATTGAGAAATTTAGGTATGAGTCAAAAGTTCTCTGATACATCATTATTCATTTACTTCATTCTTATATCTGCACTTGATTGTCACTTTTTCACTCAAGTCAAATGTAAAAATAAAAGCAGATCTTAGACTTTATGAATATGACAAAATTTACTTTAGAAGAACTATTCATCTATCAAAGTATTGCTACAGGGAAAATTGAAAACAAAAAACAAACACAATCAATTTAGCAAAATTAGCCTATAATGACTGAATCCATACCATGTGCAATATACTGGGCTTTATATAATTTTCCCTTCTGAAAAGGTTGTCTAATACTATATATCATTATTTATTTGTCCATCTTAGGCAAATGTATTGGCAAACAAGTCACAGATTACAAATAGTAATCCTCTGTGACATTTATTGCTTATTCCCATCACAGTTTGATAAAAGAAAGAAAAAGTATTCTCTGTGTTGCACTCATTAGGGCCCAACATTGATCTAATCTGTATTGTAATCATAGTGTTTGCTACCAATCACCTTATTTGTAAAGTAAATTGCTTAGTCACACATTTAATAATGAGTGAAATTGGCCTTCATAACTACTTCTCTATTGTTATCAATCATCTATTTACATAGTCACAGGGAAAACCATATCATTATTCACTGTGAGACAGAGTAACAAACATTGAATTTAATTAGCCTACTAGGCGCTAGACTTATAATCTTTGCACAAAACTTAATGTTTTAATTACTTATAAATTCATTTATAATTATGCTATACTCACAAAAGTCAAGCAGCTAGCAAACAGTAGGTCTTTCACTACTTTTATGCAGAGATAAACAAATAGATACGAAATGTGTTAAAGTGAATCTATTAACTCAAATGATTCTATAGGACGTTAGTTGTTCCAGTTTAGCTTTACTAATTCATTGCTTACACAATTTTAAAAAGTAATTTCTATGAACCAATCACTGTGCTAGTTTCTGGGAATACACAGATGATTAAGAGCAAAAGTAATGCTACCCCAATTTCTAAAGTCTTGCAGTGCTGTACAAGAAAACTCTGGATTTTCATGAACACAGTTGTTCTGAAATAGCCTTATTAAATAGAGAAATGGAGAGTTGGGAACCTAGCTTGATTGCTAGGCATTTGTTTCATTTCTTATTTTTCAAAGATGCAAATTTTGTATTCCGTTTTAGTAACTTTCAAATCCCTTTCATTCACTAAGTCCGTTTCGCAAAATAAAACTCCATGCAAAGTCAACATATAAAATTTATAAAAGGCATGGGGATATGTATCACCCCCCCCACTAGGCTTCTTGAAACCATGGCTTTACTCCATGTGTGCTTACTACGTGTAAAAGTATTTCAAACGACATATAAGGTAAATTGTTCAACTATTTTTTAGCTGTTTTCCTAAATGTTCCCAGAGTTGGGCCCACATTTAAATCATGACTTTGTTTACCAATATATTATAACTGAAAATTCCCATAGGTGAGTGCCTTGATTTGAGAAGCACTTTGGCCTCAGTGTAATAAGAACTATAAGGTATTAAGTAAAGGATACTGAGAAATACAAAATAAAGAAGTTGAAATCAGTGTAGAAATAGGGAAGGACATATAGAGAATGCTCCCCAGAAAAATTGCCAATAAATTGCCAAGTTAATATCAAACACTAGGCACTATTTTTCATGCTGGAATATAATTGTGACCGTTCCTAATTCAAAGATCTTTTTATAATGAGATTCATAATCTATCAAGGAAAAGAAGAATACATGGTGAAGAATTTTCAAATATTAATGAAACATAGCAAGTCACTGATTCAAAAAGCCCTAAGAACTTCAAAAAGGATTAATGAACTTAAATCCTCACCTGGGTAAACCATAGTTAATTAACTGAAAATCGAAAGCAAAGAGAAAAATTTTAAAACAGAAATAAAAAGACATTTTATCCTGATAGAAGCAACAATTAGGCTAAGATTTGATTTGACAACAGGAACAATAGAAACCAGAAAACAGGTATATTAGTTATAAAGTGCTGACAGATAATAGCTGACAACCAAATATTCTATACCTAATGAGGTTGAAGTAAAGATGTTTTCAAAAGAACAAAAGCAGGGAGAACTTATACAAAAGAAAATAGTGGAGAACATGCTTCAGGAAATCATTTCAGATTGAAGGTCAAAAATGCAGAAGAGAATGTGTTAGACACAATAATGACAAACTAATGTGTAAAATACTATACTCAGGTAAAATTTTGTGGTAAAATATTTACTAAAATGCATCACTTGATTATTATTAGCAAACTAGATCTAGAAAGAAATTCCTTAATTAGATAAAAGGTAACTTAAAAAATATACAGCAAACATCATATATATTTTGAAGTGTTGAAAGCTTCCCCTTTGAGACTGGGAACAAAATGCAGATATCTAGTATTTACTTATCTAGCCACTTGTACTAATTTCCTAGTCACAGTAATAAGACAGAAAAATAAAAATAGGAGTTAAAATATTGAAAGGAACAAATAAAAGTGTCATTATCTGCATGCACAACATTACTGTGTATGTAGAACATTCAAAAACTATGCAAAAACTATTAAAATTAATAACCAAATATTTTTAATGACACAAAGCAATATACAAAATTAATTGTAATTCTATATTCTAGAAACAAATAGAAAATTAAATTGAAGAACTAATGTATTTTACAATAGCATTAAGAAAAACCCAAGTGGGAAAAAATATTTAAAAATATTCAAGTGTTCTATACTAATATGCAAAACTTATTGAGATGAATTAAAGATCTAAATAAATGGAGAAATATGTCATGTTGAAGCAGGCTAGTAAGATAGGGAATCAATAGATGGATCTGGAACTTGGCAAGAAGTCCATGTGGACATCAATAACCCCCAAGATGGCTGCTGGAAGACCCTCCCCAAGATTCTGACACCCAGAACAAGACTTCCTCTGGAAGCCAGGAGAAGCCCGTGATATTCCCCAAGGATTTTATCATTGGGCTCTCATGGGGGATTGATGGGTGGGGTAAATCAATCAAAACAGCAAACAGGTGGAACTCCTCCTCTGCCACTAGCAAAGGGGTGGAATTATTAATGGTTCAAAAAGCAGGTGCAAGACCTGAACTTGCTCCCTCTCACCTTTGGACCCCGATTCTGGCTGCTTTCTCCCCCGTCATGGACCAACATGCAAGTAAAGCCGACACTTATGATCTATAATGGGGAATTCTAGTCTGTAAATCAGCCCACTTCATCATTTTTCTACTTCTTCTCTATCTGGGGCCCATGATCGGTTATTTTCTCCCATTTCTCTTCCCTCTCCACCTTAATAAATTACTGGCTTAACTTACCCAACATGCTCTTGAAATTCATTTCTGCAGCATAGCCAAGAACCTGGACAAAATCTGGCAACAATGTACATAGATTAGAAAAGTTTATATTGCCAAAATGTCAATTCTTTCCAAGTTGACCAATTGATTCAATTGATTGGTGGAAACTGACAATCTAAAATTTATATGGAAATGCAAGTAACCAAAAATTGTGAAGACAATTTTGAGTAAAAATAGAAAGCTGAAATATCTACATTATCAGCCATGAAGACACAAAGAATAATTACTGCATGATTCCATTTCTATCATCTTCAAAAAGCAGGCACATTTATACTCTTGCATTTAGGGATGGAAACTTAGCTAGTATAACTCTTTATAGTTTTCATTTTAGAGAAGTTATAACAGTGCTTTCCTTTAAAGAGGTGGTGAGAGTACACAATGAGAGGTGCTGCATACAAAATTCTACTTCTTGTGTGGTGGGCACATGAGCAGTCTCCTTGTAATATGTCATTGAGCTGTCCATTTTTATTTTATGCATTTTTCTGTATTGTTTTATATTTCATAATAAAAAACATTTAAAAAGGTACAATCAGACAAAAACATGCATAATTATAGTATGAAATGAATGCTTTAGAAGAAAGCACTACTGCTTTATGGCAGAATTTATTAACTAGAGTAAGTAAAGTTTGAATTGATCTTTGTAGTGTGATCTGGAATTTAAAAAAGCTAATAGAAGGTTAGGGATCATGGAAAGAGCATTACAGAATGAGAAAGAGAATGTGCAGAGGCCCAGGAATGGATGAGAGCATGGGATCTTCAAGGAATTGAACTGAGCTGATTGTGTCAGGAGCATGGTAAGGTGCAAGAATAATGGAAGTTGAAGTTTGAACTGTAGACCAGACAGTAGACAGGTTTATAGGTGTAGGGGTGCTAGAGCCCAACAGTTAAATGGTCTAAGCATCCTGGATACTTCTTTGCTATATCTGGGACACAATGACACAGCGTAAGTGCACTCATCTTCCACAGATGAACTTGATCCCAACTAACCCCTATGCCAGCTAATCAGTAAATGTAACATGATAGGTATGCCATTGTAAGAGCCAATCATATATTCTAATAGTAACACAAAAGCAGCTCCCATGTAAACAGGGGAGTGGAGAGAACAAAGGAAGCTTAAAGGAACAGGAACAGGAGAGAGCAGAGAAAGATGGAGAAGAGCATGTAATAAATTCAATATGCAAAAACTCCCCACAGTGCCAAGTGCCTTTTTCTTTGCTAATGGCCCTAACTCCCCCACTCTGACTAAAAAGCTCAAACCCAACAATAGGTCAGGTTAATTTATGACTAACTGGTAGCTTTTGAAAAGTTTTGAGTGGGGTTTATTGCGGGTGACAAAATCAGATTTGCATTTGAAAAAAGTTAACTCTGGCTGCAGTGAGATGAATGGATCTAAAGGCCATAGAGCATATTCCAGGGACGTGATTAGTAGGCTATTAAAAATTCTAGGTGACCATTGATTGGCTAATAGCTTGAGGTTGTGGTAGTAGAGATGGTAAGAAAAGGATAGATATGTGGAAAAATAAGTATGGAGACAAATAAAAAGCTATTGAAACTTGGTTGAGTTCTTGGCAAAATAATGCCTAGTACAACACCAATTGCTAATCCATTTCCTTTCAGAGGTTTGCAAGCTTCAGTGAAGGAAATAATAACAATCCTTCTAATAGCCAGTTGCATTTCTATCAGTTAAAAAAAAAACAATATTGCACAGTACACACATAATTTTTCCTGTCTAGTCCAAATTAGAACATAAAGGATTTACTTCTTAGGTGATATTAAGCAAACCAGTTTCTTGTTGGTAGATGAAGTGTGGTCATTATTACTGCAATATGATTGTGCATAAGTAGGCCTTTTTTTTATATGTTTTACATTATTTAAAAATGCATGAAGCCTTGTACATTGCACTTCCCTGACTCCTACCTCCTTTCTCATTTCCTGTGTAAGATTTAAACATCTAGCTTTCCACTGCTTAATACCAAAGGGTTTGCTTATTAGAGTGCTCATTACACTGCACAATGAGTTAGTCCACCTACTCCTTACATAGTTAAATTTCACTTGAAAAGTCATTTCCTTTGGGTTAGAGTTGGCTCATCAGTTCCCTGGGAATCAAACTTTTTATGTTTTACTTTCAGCAACACAGTTCTCTTCTTCAGAAAAACTGGTGTAGCATGAGCAGTAGCATGAGAAAAACAAATTGTACTTGTAACCTAGAAAGCACTTTAGAATAGGCATAAAGTTTCTATAGAAAACACATAGCCCTGTCAGGTTTAATATTAACCAGACCTTGTACTTCTCTTTCTTTGTAAAAAAAATGCCTGACTCATCCTTGTAATCCTTCAGTCATTCTCTATTTTACCACTGTGAAACATAGAGGCACTGAGGCACATTGCGTATCTTAAGTGTTAACCAGAGCAGAAAACTAAAAAGCTCCCCCAACCCCGTCCCGAGAATGTTGGGTGTATGATTAATTTGCTTTGTTTCAAGTCATATCTATGATTAATTCTCTTTATTTCAAACCTGTATAAAAGCTGTAAAAAAAAAAAAGATTTGAGAATAATTAAATCTCCTGTCCTCCACTAGCTAAAAAAATCTCTTTTCCTTTCCAGCCTAGTTGGGTGTGTCTGTCTATTCTTCTGTGCCAAGTGATGGACATGTGGACCATTCTAGTCTCCTTCAGTGAGGTGATTCATTTCACTCTACTGTGACTCAGTTTTTATTTATCATTTACATTACCAGTGATCAAATGTCAGAAAGGATTATAAAAAGAGACATATTAAGCTACTGAAATACTCCCTGATCATAACACGTGATTACTATAAATCATAAATATCTGTAGCATCATGCCATTGCAATACAAGTGGAAAGAGTGAGGTATAGCTGCTTCACTTGATCACTGGGTGTGGAAAGTCAAGTCAGTAAAGGTTTTACTGGATTTTAACTCTTAATTGCAGATTTTTCATCACAGCATTCTCTTAATCATTTGCATAAAAAGTCTTTTGTTTGTTGTCCATGGTAAAGGGAATCAGATTAAAGGGGTCAGATTAAGACAATTTAGCACTGCAAATACACTCCTCAAGAGGGAAGAAAATCCTGCTGGTATCACTGTTTTTTTAATTGAAGCTAGCTATTTGTTTTTAAGATACCTTAAGGTGTGAAGCACGGAACAATTGATTGAACTCTGACTCTTCCTTTTAAGCTATTGCCTAATCATTTTCATTATATGAACAAATAAGAAAAAGTTTAATAATTCACAAATAATGCTTTGAGAGGTGCATTTTTGAACAAAAGAGCTAATTTTTTTTTCATGGTAGAGATTTTTGAAGTATATTCCTTAAAGAAAATAAAATATTAACAAGAACTATAACAAATTACTGAATATTTTTATGTCCTGTGATATATCTCTCTGGAACTGTTTAAAGGTTACTTTTACCACTTTGACATCTTTGTTATTCTAGTATTCCTAACCATTCTCTCTGAGCAAAAGATGTAATGGTCAAGGTGAAAAATATCTTCCTCACCTCTATTTCTTCTAGTCCTGCTAATTCATATAGACTCTTGGATTTTTCCCCTTTTCTTATATACCCAAGTTGTCATAAATGCATTTTCAGAAATATTTTGTTGCTTTGGTTGACTGCATACAATCTATCTGATCAAGGCAAAGATGCATTCCCAGTAAGAGGTATAGAGTTTAGTTAATCTTTCCTTTCAACACTGCACACTATCACAGAAATCCATGTCAAAAAACTGTCCACTATTGGTTGCACAGGGCTAAGCAGTCTGTTGTGATCAGGGCATTTCTTCCCACAAGATACATTAAAAACTACAGCACGTTATTAAGATGATCCAAATCTATATTTCAGTTAAAATTTTTTTCTTTATAATTTTGTTGCATATTTATTGGACTACTGTTATCTTAGCAGTGTTGTGTGCCTACCATTCCTTCAGCAAAAGTGCTCATCAAAGCTGAATCTCACATGTGAATTCATTCATACTTTATTTGTTTAGATTCCAATGTATTTATATATTTTTAGTACAGGTTTTAATAGCAAAATTTCAATACACTTATAATGCAATGAAACTATACCAAATTATGGATCTCTTTATTCTGTGGCATTGTTTGTTTGCTAATTATAGAATGATGACAGAGGCTGGCTCATGGGTAATCTATTTCCATCCTGGGAATTTTAAGTACCATTCATTTGAAATTTAAAATTCAGTCATTCATTCATAAAATATATAAAACACAGTCTTGTCTTTTGTTTAAACTCACTATTGAGCTGTTTTCTTTTTCTTTTCCTTTCTTCTCTTCCTTCGGTTACTGCTGGTTTAATTTTTAAAATAAAAATTTATATCAAGTGTGTAATGCTCCCACTCCCATCTTTGGTCTCCTTGATTGAAAGGCTGACTATTCAGTCTTATAAATGTATATGAAGATAACATAATTAGTAAACAATGCACAATGAGCTAGATTGAACTGCATAATAAAAGTATAGATTTTTTAAAAATCTGCCTAACTGCTATAATGAAACTCTACATTTTCCAAAAGATTTTTAAAAATTTCAGCCTTGAAGTTAGATGGGATTTGAGGCTAGTGGGTTTAAATTTTCTTAAAAGGAGGAAATGTATAAAGGATGAAAATCATTATCACCACCACTATCAATAACATGATTTTAAATAATTTACTTTCAAATCAGAGTAGTACTAAGCATTTTGAGTTTCAAAAGTTAGTTTCTTGAGCTTTTCTTCCAATGGAATAAATGCACTCCTTAATAATCATTTGAAATCTCTTTTCTTCTTCAATGTTTAAAATAAGCACAGCAATAACAATATCTTCTCTCCTTTTCTGACTAGCCAAAGAGGCTGAAGAAATATTGGTAGTGGGGCAGAGTGATTTCAGGCAAGCAGTGACACAACATGTACTGCCTTCAAAGATGAATTTCATCAGGAAGTTAGGCTTGTGCTCAGCTGTTCCATTGTCAGTCTTTGTCCTGGAGTCAGTGACTGCTTAACTCTCAAAGCAGTCTTAATTTTTGTCTTTCTTAAATGGAAGATTTCATGGAAAAAGGTACCATGTATGGATGATTTATAATGGCCTGGAAAAGGTCACTTTGGGAATAAATTACTAAAAATTTTTATTCCTGAGCATGTACCATTTAAGCAGTTTCAACTAATGTTCAGATAACTATTTAAGAATCTGATTTTGGCAGCCTTTTAGGAGTCCTTATTTCAAAAGAACATGCTTTAATTTTTGCTTATTTGCATACAGGTGTTTTGGCATTCAAGAATTCTGAATTTGTTTCCTAGTGTGAATTATGCTTCTATTCTTTTGGTTTGACAAAACTTCAATTTGTTGTTGTTGTTGTTGTTTCTGAATACTTGGACTTTTTATGAGCAAGGGACATGACTCTGCTGGCTCTTCTAGTTTTTATTTTACTCCCTCTCCAATTTACTCTGCCATAAACTTCTGGATCCAGCAATGATCAGGCATAAGATTTCCCTAAAGGGCCAGTTCCATCCTCCTTGGGAACTGATTGCTAATTTAAATCAATGTGTTTGTTTATTGCTGTCCCACTTGAGAGAGGACCACATATGTGAATAACTGGCAGAGATGTACAATTCCTACCTAAATCATAATTTTCATTTCCACATCTGGTGCAATTGTACATTATACCAAAAATTGACTTGAATCATCTCCAAGATTTTTATTAAATAAAATTTTACCAAGGTATGTAATTCATACATGAATATACATAAACAATAAATGTTTAATAAAATTTGTGAATTTACAAAACAAATATGCATATCATCATAAGAGCTCCTATACATCTCCCCACCATGGCCACCTTGCATTGTTGTGAAACATTTGTTACAAACTATGCAAGAGCATCGTCACAATGCTACTACTAACTATAGCCCATATCTTACATTTGGTATAATTTCCCCCAACTTACCCAATTAGTAATGCCATACATTAGTATTATTTATTTATTATCATTTAGGAGAAAATATTCTCATATTTATTCTGTTAACCACAATCCATCATCCATCACTGGATTCCTTGTGTTATAGTCTAATGCTTTGTACAGTTCTTTCCAAATGTGTACTCAGTGGCTCTCATTTTCATCACAGAGTTGTGCTGTCATCACCTAAATCAATTTTAGAACATTTTCATCACCCCAAAAGGAAAAATCTCATACCTTCTTGTACCCCTCTATTGTTGTTTCTTAGTGTTGAAAAAAATATTTTCTTGCTATTGCTGTAAAATATCACAATATTACCATTAACTATCATCCATAAATTACAGTAGTTGTAACTTTCTTATGTATCACCATATACTTTGCACTTTATAAAAGAAGAGCATTCTTATATTTATATGATTAATCACAATCTTCATCTATCACTGAAATCATTGTTATACTTTCCCTAGATTATTTTCTAGTTTTCTTTCAATTGATATTTACTTCCTCAGACTACCCCTTTCCACCACAGTCACATTTATAAATCATCAGCGTTAATCATACTTACTCTAATGTCTTACTCTCAACTCTATTCATTTCCATGCTTTTACAAGTAACCTTATTAATAATGTTATATACATTAAGCATCAACTCCCATTCTCAACTCACATTCTATATCTTAGTAGCCTATACTCTAGAGTTTACCTCTGTGAGTTTACTCATCATATTAAGTTCATATTAGTGAGGCCACACAATATTTGTCCTCTTCTGTCTTGCTTATTTTCCTAAGCATAATATCCTCTAGGTTCGCCCATTTTGTCTTATGCAACTCAATTTCATTTCTTCTTACAGCTGCATAGTATTCCATCGTGTGTGTGTACCACATTTTGTTAACGCATCCATCAGCAAGTGAACACTTGGGTGAGTCCCCTATTTCAGCAATTGTAAATAATGCTATTATGAACATCAGTGTACCAATGTCAGTTTGCATCCTTGCTTTCACATTCTTAGCACTCTGTAAAATAATTCTTGATTATTCCTTCTGCCCACCTATTGCCAATCATATAATAACCATTTCACAAATTAAATTTGATATGAAACTCCTTCTTTTAAATATCATTTTGACTTACCAATGCATTCATATAAATTAAGCTGACAAAACACAAATATAGACTTAGTTTAACAGTTATTTTTAGGGAAAATGTGCGTAGCAAATAAAGAGTGTATAATTCTTTTGCTTTGTATTATAAAGGGTCTGTGTGTGAACTCAAAAATGAACTTAAAATAGCATCTTCCAGATTGAGATATTCTTTTAGGATTAAACAAAAAAACAGATAACACATACACACACACATTTTAGTTGTTAAAAGTGATTTTGAACTTACAAGACAATCATGCACATGTGCAGAATTCCCATACAACATCCCTCTACCAACACACCACACCATGATGGACATTTGTTAGATTATGAGATAGTTTCATCAGACTATTACTACCAATCTACCCATGTGCATGATTGTTTTTATAAGTTCCACAACTTCTGTAATAAAAATATATTTAAAAAAATAATAATAGAGTGAGCTGGGGGAAAAATGTAAGATATGGACTATAGTTAGTAGTAAGATTTTGATGATATTTTTCATAATTTGTAACAAATGTCTCACAACAATGCAAGGTGCTGGTAGTATGTTGATGTATGGGACCCCTGTATGATGTTGTATATGTTTGCTTTGTAAGTTCACAACTTTTACTACATACTTATTGTTTATGTATGTTCATATATAAGTGATATAAAAATAATAAGAATAGGGTGGGATGGGGGAAAATACATCACATTTAAGATAGTTTTGTTAGTATCAATATTTTAATCATTAGTTTAAAATGTTTCACAACAATGCAAGGTATTGGTGGTAGGGTGAGCTATGAGAGCCCTGTACGATGTTATGTATGTTTGTTTTATAAGTTCACAACTATTACTATACACTTATTATGTCTGTATGTTTATGTATGAGTGATATACTTCAATAAATTAAAACCATAACAAAAAAAGTGATTTTGAGCCCTGCATATGAGGAAGTTGTTCAAGTAGTGTGCTTTACTCCCCAAATCTTGACTTGAGAACCAGTGTTGAGATCATCCCTTGCTCATATCAGACTCATCCAACTGCTACTTTTCTGAGTTTTGTTTTTTTAAATTTTATCACAAACCATTATTTTTAGTACTGTTTGTTCTGTGTTTGCATACATCTGACCTAATAAGTGGAAAGGCTTCTATGTGTCCCAGATAAAATGTCTTAAATTTGGTTTCAGTGAGTGGAGAAGCTTTGAACATATTTCCCCTGCTTCGCAAATGACAATTGGGGAGTACTGTGCCTCAACATGTTCAAGGAGAGAGTCCTTTATCCAGATATATATTACAGATAAGATAGTCTTGGGCCCGTGCAGTCAAGTAAAAGCAGAATCTCTGTCAACAGGAATCAGACTCACCTCTCAGCAACAGTAACAGCCTGTATGTAGTCCTTACTGACGGGCTCATCTAAGCTGCGCGGGGTTACCCATGCAGAAAAAGAAAAATCCTACCTTCAGCTAGTGAGTTTGTGAACAGAACACAGTCAATCTCTGTGCATTCATATGGATGAAATAAACCAGGAGACAGTGCCTGCTGTTGACAGACATTCTCATTTTGGCGTCTTGCTTTTTCTGTACTAATAATCTTTGCGGAGCATGGAGCCAGGCGTCCTTCGGAAGCAAATGATTTATGAAGGTTAATTTTTTGGAGGAGGGCTAATTCCACAGTGTGTTTTGTGCGAGGTCACCCAACATCCTTTGAATTCTATGCGTGTGTTAATTGCAGCAATTTGAATTATTTTATTTAAATTGCCAATGAAATTGTAGCAATTATAACAGCAGGAACTATTTCTATTTGCTTTTTTCTCTGCCACATATGCCATTTTGGACTCTACCAGGTTAACTTTATTAATGCTATAATTTACTCCTCAACTTTTATATCTGCAGGTTTTGCAGAGGATTAGTGTCAGCAACATGAGACTGACTTCTTTTGCACATAACATACTCTGTTACATAAAGCCAAAGCTGTCTTCAAATGGCACAGATCGTTTCCTTTCAGTGATCATATGTTAAAACCCCTTTGTTTTATATTTAAATGTTACTGCCTTGCATGAGAGTAGTGTTTTATCCAGAGATTGCAAATCAAGGACAGCTTGATGCCCCTGCTCTAAGTGCTGTGTACAAAGTTAAATAGAAGGAGCTCTTCAGATTACAGTTTTTGATAGAAATAGCATAGGTAATATGACCTGTAGACTTTTTCCTATTATACAAATTAGGAAAGATAAATTAATACAATTACACCTCCTACCCCCAGCCCTTCTTGCAGATATTAAACTCTATTCCCTAACCACAGATTTTCAAGTAAACACCATACTCCCATAGCTTTGTGTAGTTATTTGAGAAAAGAGGAGGTAAGAAGAAGTTAATGATTTGTATTAGAAGACCACATGCAAAATGCAATTAGCGATTTTAGTCTAAGTTCAGTGCTAGTCTATTTATTTGTAAAGATAACAAATAGCATCTACAAAACCGAAATTCATAGTCCTTCTTAACACTCAAGCATCAGCTGGATTAATGTGTACTATCTGGGATACAATATTTTACATGGAATATCGAGAAACTGGACAACATAGGGATTTAAAAATCTGGTCATATAAAAATAACTCAGGATATTTGACTAGCAAATAAAAATCCACATAGTACATTGCTCTGTTCAAATGTTTAAAATGTTGCTATATTTAGGAGTTTTTTTTACCTGTTTTACATATCTCCAATAGACTGGTGTAAGACTACATGCTAGAAACTATGGGAAAACATGTTTTTTTTCACAATAAAGAAGAGTCTGATGATCAGAACTACCCCCCAAAAAAAAAAAAAAAAAAAAAAAAGAGGAGGTAAGAATCATCTCCTTCAAACTTTTCTCCCTTGTTCCTTAAAGGACTCAGTTTTCTTCCTCAAATAAGAAAGTTTTCTTTCTGGCCTAAGGAAGACCCAAGACAATTTCCTGACCAATAGCTTGTTCTTCGTATTAGTAGAGAAAGATCCAAATACACTTTAAATAAGTGATAGGACAGCTAGTCACACAAAGGTCAAAAACACAAACTGGGAACGTTCTTAAAAGACGTTTTTTACGTGATATTGGGTAGGAGGTTATTTTGCTCAGAAGAAAGGAACATAGCTAGATTTGTTCTTATAGTATCAATAACCTTGATTCACCCATGTAGTCACAGTATTTGACATTTAAACCTAATAGGCCAAGGACCTTTTCTGATAGTGTGACTTTTAAAATATTACCTTAAAATGTAAATGTGATCAATATACAAACATGCTGTGATGGTTAAGTTCATATGTCAACTTGGCTAGGTTAGGATGACCAGTGTTTTGGTAAAGCAAACGATGCCTGATTGTTACTATGAGGATATTTTATGGATTTAAAACATTAGACAATTGATTTCATCTATAGCTGATTATGTCTACAGTCAATAAGGAAATTGCCTCTAGCAGTGAGGCAAGTCTCATCCAATCAGTTGAAGGCCTTAATGGGAAAACTAATAATTTTTAATAGTCAGAAGAAAGAATTTCCATCTCTATCTCGAACAGCCAGCTTCTCTTGCGGAATCCATTAAAACTTCATCTGAGTTCCTAACTTATGGCCTACCCTACTGAATTTGGACTTGTCAATCCCTATGGTTGTGTGAGCCAATTCCTTTAATCAATCTCATAATATTTACATTCATTTGTTTGCACATATATACATATATATTACATATGTCCTGTTGCTTCTGTTTCTCTGGAGAATTCTGAATCATACATTTGCAAATAAAAGCTAACCTATTAGGCAGAGGCAATCTCTTCCCCTCAGAAATGTGTAGGTCCTATCTATTGTAATCTAATTAGTTATATGGGTTGTTTCCAAGCATTCAGTTATTCTAGATGCAAAATATTAGTGAAATATTGTTTTGTAAAAGGATACATATTTAATTTTTATGTTGGTTTTTATAAAGTCAAGATTATTATCCCTGAGATCCCTCCAAACTTTCTATGGCAACAGGTTAGCACAGCTCCAAGGATATGAACTGTGAAATGTGTCATTGTCACTAATGGCAGTCTGACACTCTAAAGATTAGTTTACTATGAAAATGTATCTCAAGAGACTAGACCAGACAGAGAATGATTCATGGTTGCAAAATGAAATGCCACATTGTTTCAGGGATTGTAATTAACTTTTCCATGGTGCCAACTATCTATAGCATTTGAGGTTACATGGAACAGTAGATTACAGTAGGAGGAGGAGGGAGTTTCTAAAGATTCTCATGGCCAATTCATGTGATTAATCCAGAGGACTCTTAAGGAAACTTCTTGAGAACATGAAAGTCTGAAACTGTTTTTTCTGAAAGAATAGACTTCCTGGATGCAATACTGAATCCAGTAAAACAAATCTTTGAGCCATAGAAGTGCCTACCTTGGTTTCTCATTAGTACGACATTTGTTTACAGCTCTGTTTATTTGTTTTCTATCTGAGGAAAATATGGTTGCACACTTGATATTGGAGAGAGCTAAAATGGACCCTTGTGAGATACTCTTGCTGCTACAGATCTCCAAGTAATTAAGGCAAGTAATTAAGTATGCTGTGGCAATTTTTCATTTGGTGTTCTTGTTAAATTTGTTCTAGTGTAAGCAATGATCAGCAGGGCTATTGCTCTTCTTATTTTTTAAAAAAAATTTTAATAAAGGAAACTGGTGGTTTCTGTATTTTATGACTTCACACTTATTTTAACTGGTTCATCCCAAAGATATGCTGTATATTTTTTTCAGAGTTTCTCACTGCTGAAAATTTTGTTTTCCTTAAAGTTAGAAATTCTCATGTACCCTGGAAAATAATAACTTTTCACAGTACAAACATTCAGGTGATTACATCTAACAGAATGCTCCATCTTCTTACATTTGTATTGGTAAAGCTTATCCCTTAATCTTCCTGCTAAACTCCTATATATTTTATAATTCATACCACACATTTTGCCACTGAATTACAAGCTGCATTTTTTAGTAGTTTATGGGGTGATACTTAAAATGGGAATTCACCAGTCTCCCTTCCGATACTCCAAAGTATCCGGAGTGCACCTGGTGTGCACTTAAGTAATATTTGATGAAATAACTCTTCTTATTTCTCCAACTGAAATGTTAATTCAGAAAATAATAATATTTGTTGTTGTTGTTACTGTGATCATTACGATTGTTACTACAGGAATACTTGGAGATATAGTGAAAAGAATTAAAGATGCCTAGCAGTAGTTTTATTTCATAGTAAGCATTTAAATTATAGTACATATAAGTATCTGATAATGATATGTCATTAGATAAATTACATGGCCTTTTAAGTGGGGAAAGGAAAGGATGATATTTTTCACTTGAAAGATGCTTCTGACATCAGAGTTCTTATTTCTACCATATAGTACTGTTTTTGTTACCTACTTGAAAAACCAAAGGACAAATCCTTAAATAATAGGTTCTGAAGTTAGGCAGAAGTGGATTTAAGTTGTTATTCAGTTGGTTACCATGTCTGTGATCTTGGGAAAGTGGTTTATTTATTCTTTGATAAAGCATCTCTTTTTGTGTAAAAAGAAGAATATGCTCCTTCTTGGGGATGATGAGCAGTCTCAGTGAACAAGTACTTGTGAAAATACCTTGCTTAGTACATGGCATCTGACAAGGGCTCAGTTAATTCCTTATGTGCTAGAGAAATCTCAGATAAGAGAAAGAGGATCTTGTATAGTACATTTCATTTTTTTGAAGACCATTGAGAGGTTTTGCAATTTTGACATTGTCAGATTTTTATTTGCACTGTGATAATCTGTTTGTTTCTTAATTTCCTGAACACATGTTGTCTTAGTTTGCCACAGGCTACCAATGCAAAGTGCCAGAAATAGGTAGGTTTTTATAATGGGAATTTTATTTAGGGTAAACGCTTGCAGTTCAGTGGTCATGAAATGTCCAAACTTAGGCAGTATCAGAGATGCTTTCTCACCAAAGTCAGCTGTCACATGGCAAAGCAAGATGGTGGCAATTTCTGTTGAAGACTCTGCCTTACCCTCCAGAATCTACCATCTCCCAGAGTTCATCAGTGGGCAGTCAGGTGTAAGACTTGTCTCTTTCCAACTCTCTTCTCAGTCTCTCAGGGTTTCTCTGCCTTTCCACAGCTTTAGGCAAACCTAGAATCCTCTCTTATGTGGCAGGATCAAAAATGGTAGCTTCCCTTTTCTCTGTGTTTCTATTTATATCCGACCCAGCAAAAAGGCCCAGCAAGAGGGTGGAGACCCAAGCTGGTCTAAGTGTCACTGACACAGCCCAATTGAAAGCAATCTAGTCAAGTGAGCTAAAGCAATCAAAGGTGCCATTCCCATAGATCAGTTTAAAAACATAATCTTTTTTTGGGATTCACCAAATTCAAACTCTCACACATGTGTATTGCAGAAAGCTAAGACTGTGCATGAAATTTCACATAAAACAATTTTAAGACAACTTTAAAAAAATCAATTTTATTGATACATATGAATAAAACATACAATTAAAAGTGTACAATCGACAGTATTTGGTAAATTACATAGTTGTATGTTCATCACTTCAATCATTATTAGAGCATTTTCATTATTTCAATAATAATAAAAATAATAAACAAAAACAGAGAAACAAAGAAAATTCCTCCCCTCTTAATCTCTCTGTTCCCCTGCTGTATGTAGCTGCTATTTCTGACTATTCTTGCACAATTATTTATTAAACATTTTTACTGAGATATATTCACATACCATATCATCTATCCAAAGTATATAATCAATGGCTTTTAGTGTAATCACAATGTTGTACATTCATAATCTCAAAAAGTTTAGAACAATTTCATATCTCCAAAAAGACTCCATACCCCTTAGCATTCCTTCCCCAGCGCTACATAACCACAAATCTAATTTCATCTTTATAAATTGATTTATACTTACATATTATATAAATGGAAGCATGTAATATGTAAACTCTGTGCCTGGTCTTCTCCATTTAGTGTAAAGTTTTTTTTTTTTTTTTTGGTCTGATAACGTTTTGTAGTATTAACCTACATTTGTTCGACTTCAAAGAAAACATAGTCTTATATATGTAATTTTACCCATATTAGTATTTCACATAATATGTTTGTATTTCACATAATATATTTAGTTCATAATAGTACAATCATACAGTATTTATTCTTTTGTGTCTGGCTTGCTTCACAAAACATAATATCCTACAGGTTCATCCATGCTGTCATGTGTTTCATGATTTCATTTCTTCTTTCTGCTGCATGATATTCTAGTGTTTGTATACTCCAGAATTTGTTTATCCATTTATCAGTTGATGGGCACCTGGGCTGTTTCCAACTTTTGGCTATCATAAATAATGCTGCTGTGAACATCAGTGTGCAGATGTCTATTCATAAGACAATTTTTAATTAAAGAGAAGATAGCAGTTTTGAACAGTGCCCTTCCTGAAAAAAAAATAGAAGAAGAAAAATGAAAAAGAAAAAAAAGAAGGAAAGAAAAATAGAGTTATCTCCTTACCACTTTGTTTTAATTTTAAACTGACATATGAATTTAATAGACTAAAGATTCAGTGTTTAATTATTTTTGAAATAATATAAAATATTGGCATCTTAATGAATAAATATTATTTAATGATTATTTACAAGGGTTCACATATCATAATGTCTTGAATTTCTTAAAACAATATTTTCACATAAAATAAATTAGGAAGTTATTTCCCACAGAAAGATCCTTGGCCTTATTGTTATCTTATGCTGAGAGACAGTGAAGGGATTCCATAATAGTATCCTTGATCATATGTTTTGTAAGGGAATATAGTTATTAAGTAAATTAACAATAGACCCTTCCTCTCATTCTGTAGACACAAAAAATATAAGAAGGGGCATTATGGTAGAGTTACAGCTTAGTTACATATTTCTTCACATGTAAAAGTCCTTAAATAGTAAGATACTCCTTCCTTTTTCCCAGAGATTCTCAGTACTGTCATCCCTAAAATGATCTAGCATCATATCAGACACACTAGGCTTGCAAAGAAGTAGTTTTTTGACAAAAATAGTGGCCAAATAAAAATGTAATCTCTATATTTATATAGGAAGATATAAACATAGATTTAAGTAATTTTATGATTAATTAACTTCTACATTTGTCATTATTTCTATTGTTTTGTTGAACCAGAGGTTGACATCTCCTGAAATGGAGGTTATTCTAATTGTTCTGATTGGGAGGAAAAGGTTCCTAAAGGCATGATAAAAGATTTCACCATTTAAAATGCAGTATGTTTTAGAAAGGAAAAACAAACTAGTAAATACTGCCAGTAAATAAACATCTTTCATGAAATTTCAGTAAATGGAGCTGAACCATTTATTTCTCTAGTTTTGAATGTTTTTACATGGAAATATTCCATCTAGACCATATTCTCTAAGTGAATGGGCAATCCTCTAACAAAAGCTATTTTTAGTTAGCCTATTCTTTTTCCCTATTAATTGATTTAGCACTAAGTTTTTATATAAGAAATTTAATATAAATTAAAACATTTTTGTATACCCTCCAAAACCTCTACAGAAGTAAATAAATATTAAAAAGAAGAAGAAAGGAAAATATTAATTTAGATATCATAATCCAGGAAACACTAGTAGTTTTTCTTGATTTCCATAAAATTCTCTGAAAATTCTCAATTTCAAATTTTGAAAAGTCAAGATTTTGTAGATAGTGTAAGATATATTGTTTTAGATGGAAAGTTTTTTCAACAACATCAAGTTGCGGGGTGTACATTCTTTTAGGTATTCATTTGAGAACATTTATTGGATACTCTACTGGAGATTTAATATAGAAAGCTTATTAGGTTAGAATTCCTAACTTTGACTATTTACAGTCCAAAGGATGAGAAAGACAGGAAAACAAAGGCATTTCAGAGGAATTATATTTCAAGTGACCTCAGTCCAACTCAAATGGGCTCAGCATCAAAGGAAATGAGTTGGCTCACATAAAAATAGTCCAGGCCAGCTTCAAGAAGGGCCAGTGCTTCAGTTATGTAGTGAGGAACCTATCTTCTTCCAAACCCTGGCTTCAATTGCCTTTGTGCTATGCTGGCTTGCTTATCCAATTTGGGCAATTCCAGTTTCACAAAAATGAGATGGTCACTAGAAGCTTTAGATTTGTTAGCAGAAAGAAATCTCCTTTTTTCACATAGCCATAAGAAAATCCCCAGAAATTATTGCTAATCTCCTGGCCTTGGGCCACACACCCATGCCTGGAAACTGAGGAGGTTAACATCACTAAAACACATAGGCAAAGAGAAGCAGAGGGTGATTCTTCAGAGAATACTCAGGTTGCTCTTCTCACAGAAGGGGGCTGTAGTAGTTTGATATAATTGATGAATTCCAAAAAGAAATATTGGATTATGCTTGTAATCTGATCTGTACCTGGGCATGGCTGAGTTATGATTAGGGTGTTGCATCCCCACCCCTTGGTGGGTGGGGATTCACAGATAAAAGGCATGGTGAAGAACAGAGTTGGTGGTTTCTGATGTTACAGTTTGATGCTGAAGACCCGGGAAGTCAGTACCCAGAGGAAAGAGAAGCCAGCACCAGGAAGGAAGGAACCTCGAACCCATTGAAAAGCAAGCCCCAAGAACATAGGAACCCAGGAAGCCTGAACCTTCACAGACATCATCAGCCATCTTGCTCCAAATAGACTTTAGTGAGGGAAGTAACTTATGTTTTATGGCCTGGTATCTGGAAGCTTCTATCCCAAATAAACACCCTTTATAAAGCAACCAATTTCTGGTATTTTGCATCAGCACCCGCTTTGAATGACTAATACAGGGACTCTGAGTGCCAAACTAGCAAAAGTCATAGATTTAAATATTCCAATAACAATGCAAATCATGTGTTCATCCTGACTTTGTTTCTAGGAAATAGTTCTAGTTCCCTCTCAAAAATGTTAATGCAGTGTCGTAGTTATTGTGGTGGTTTGGAAATGTATGAACCCAAGAAAGTCATGTTCTTAAAGCTAATCCATTCGTTTGGGTATAAAACTATTGTAAGTAGGACCTTTTCATGAGACTACTTCAGTTAAAGTTGACCCACCCATTCAAGATGATTCTTAATCCCCCTACTGGCCTCCTTTATGAATAGGACGTATACAGAGATAGAAGGAGGAAGTCACAGAAGCAAGAAGATGAAAGCAATAAAACCTGGAAGAGAAGGGCGATACCAGCAAATATCTGTGTTTGGGAATAAAGTATTGCCTTGATGATGCCTTGATTTGGACATTCTCAGGACCTCTTACTGTAAGCTAATAAATGCCCAATGTCTAAAGCCAACCCATTTTATGGAATCTGTTTTGAGCAGCCTAAGGAATTAAAACAGCCATAATGAAAGGGAAAGCTTTATCATTTTTTAACCAGCACCCTGCTCTGACTCAAACCACTTGCTAGGTGGACCAATATTGCAATTTCAAGTCACCAAGCTCAGGGATGTCCAGCCCTCTAAAGGTGAGCAATTCCCTGCGCACTTGGCAGAATGATTATAGTACACATATGAGTGTGTTTTCTTGGGATTATTAAGAATAACAGAGTGATAGCATTTCCCTCTGTCAACCTGATTAACTCATATTCATCTTTATAATGGTGTCTCAAAGGGTATCTGCAACAAGATTCATTTCTTGACCCCTTGTTCTGCAGGTAGAATAGACCATTACATTTCCTAGAAGTTTATGGGGGTGGGAGTGGGGCTTGATGATTACTTTGCTATGGAAAAATTGAAAAGGAATTGAGGAAATGGTGGTGTTAGAGAGAGGTAGAGAGAACAGAGAGAGGGGAAGATATGAACAAAATTATGGATGGCATTTTGAAATATTGTGCTGTCATTTTACACTTTCAATATTAATATTCTCTATATTATTTCCAATTTATACTATGTGTTATCATAGGGCAGGAGAGCATATACGTAAGAGGAGAATGTCACAAATATGTGTGTACCTAATATAAGATTTGAGTGCTCACAATAAAACTGCTGGAGTTAAAACCTCTATCTTTGTAAACTGAATAAAATAAGCACTGACTGTAAACAGAAGTACAAAAAATAAATCATAACAAACATGCATTTTATGTTATAGAGGCCATCTGAATAAGCAGGTTTCCCCTGAAAGTAGTAGTAGTGTTTTCTTTTTTAATTACTTTAAGCATCAAAAGCATTTACTTGACATTTTTCATTGAAAACTTTACAAAAATCAATGTTATAATACCTTCTACCCTCTTAAATAGATACAGTGAACTCTTTACAAACCTTCATCCTTTATCAAGGGTCATCTACATCTTCCTGAGATAAACTGAGACTAGTGAAGGTGCACACAGATCATTGCTCACACCCTATACCTTTTGCATTCCTGTGGCTCATGGTCACAGCTTGTTTCCTCCTTTGCTGTCAGGCTGTCAGTTGTCCCTCTGTCATTATTCCTGTGCTTGTGCAAAATAGTGCTGTATTCAAAGTACATGGAAAGTAGAGAATAAATGTCATTGATTACGAATGCTATGGAAAATTAAACAATTCTTACTTATTTCAATTAGCCACTTTTTAACTGCTAAAGACTTAAAAAATCAGACCAGTTAGTTTATTATAATTGCTTGAAAATTCAAATTAATATTTTTTGTGTAAGACTCACAGCAAACTGACTGAGAGCTCTCTCTGGTGTACAGGGCCCAGGCTTTAAATATGGGTTATTTTAGCATCCAGCAAATGGCATTATATAAAGGACTTCTCAAAATATGAGGTAGCCAGGACAGGAATTTTTTCACCATTTTATAGGAGAGGAACCTGATGCTTAGAATGAATTGTCCAAAGTCAGTCAGATAGATGGTCAATGGCAGAGCTGAATCTCACATCCCTGTCTTCTTACTCCTTGTCTTGTGAGAGTGCCATGTCATTTCTAGCTTCTCTGGGGAGTGTTGGGGGATCTGAAGCATCACATTTAGACTCTAGTTATATCAAGTGTTTGTTATTTTAATATGGGAAGGCCCAACAACAATCAGCCAGCTAATGTGAGGAGAATTTCACTCAATTGTTGCCTCTGTTTATGTTGTGTCTTTTAAAACATTTATAGAAGTCACCCAAGGGCAAAGGTATATATTTGCTTCCTTTATTGACATCTATTTAGCTCACTCTGTGAAAGAACACAATCAAAGGAGAAACTGAGACAATAGTTTCCCAGAAGAAACTATCTGTAATTGACAACAAGGCTTCAAATTCACCATAATCTCCTGAAGTAACCTGGGCCCTCTTCCAACACATTCCTTTTCATTAGTCAAAATCTGCCTTGGATGGAATAGGACTTAACTTTGGAAAATAGGGAATAAGAGGTTAGCCACATTACCACGTTAGATTTACGTATTACCTTATTGACAGTTTTTAATGTCATGACCACGCCTCAGGGATGATGGAGACTCTGCCCAAAATTTGCTTTGGGTGTTGAGACTGGTGATGCCAACTGCCTGATGGTTTGGAGACTTTCTGGGGAGAGCAGTGTAGTATCTGAAGCAAATATAAAAATGACATCAGGGAGCAAGGAGTAGCAACTAGCTTGGCGTTTTATGGTGGTCCAGAGATGGGACTGGAGTGAAGAATCCCTCATATGTACAAGGGCTTGCATGGTTTGAACTTCCCTCTGGTACCAATGGAAGGGGCACCTAGGATTTCTTATTGGCTTGCTCAGATGTGGGGCAGGAGAAAAAGGAGGCTTGAAAACTGTCAGCAATCAAACATCGAAAATGGAGTCCAACTCCTTTTACACCTAATAAATATTTAAGCAGTTTATTGAAAGAAACACCTACTCTAGACATCAAGCTTTTTTTGTAAGTCTTCTTTACAGTAGGCCCATTCCTTTAATGATGAGTAGTTCAGACTCCTGGGGTGCTGGTGGTCCTCAAATGGAAATAATCACCTTCTCCAGCTCTTCTTATGAATAAAATAAAGCTAACCAAGAAACAAAACAAATGGCAGGGCAACTGTGAACCTAATGCCCAGGAAGGGCTCCTCCCATCATGTATCTCTCCTGCAAGTCGGCTCTTCACAAAGACTTTGTCTGCTCAAGGCCCTGTACTCTACACTGTGCGCTGTTGGTGCTCCATGAAAATTAAACAATAGTGGTAAATTGGCGATCAATGCGGAAGGCACACAGCAGAGCAAGCTGGCCGCTTCTGAGTGACCGTCAACAGGATTTGCTTCTTTTCATCTCATATACTGTGTAACTGAGTGCTTGAAGTCCCCGCAGGAAGTTCTTTTATCCTTGGCAGAAGGGGTTTGTGAGTCTTGATTTCAATGCCCTTTTACGCTATTCACTGTCAGAGGGGATGCTGTGCAAAGAGTGAATCTGTAACAGAAATGACTGCCATGAAAGCCTCACAGAGCCAGCATCAAAAATATTAGTGCACAATTTAGAAGGCCATCAAGCATATGAGGAGCCTGGGCCTTTTGCCAGTACCATCCATCTAGGAGGGAAAATAGTGTAGCAGGATCAGAGAGAGGAGGTGGGGGACAACTGCAAGCTTACTGATGTTGGAGGAAACTTTCCATTTGTTCAAAAGGCTGATCATCACCAGGTCTGACACGAGGTCGTTTTTTCTCTAAAAACCTGCTAGGGGTTCCATATGGAGCCTCAAGGGATTATTCATCTCTATTGTAGATGTTACCACAAGTACCAAAGTCTTCTCCGTTAAACATCTGATTTAGATGCACAATCCCAGTCCACTTTAACTAAGAATGCCCATTTATATCCCTCTTTTTAATATTAGCATTGTCTATCATAATGGTGTTTGGTCATGTTTCACATTATAAAAGTTCAATTCTGATTGCTAGCTTCTGCTTTTCTTTTAAAGGTTAATATTTTTCTTTTTTTGCTGGAAGGACACTCTTACTTTTTCTTGCCAACCTAGATGTTTGAAAGAACATGAAACTTATATACCATGAAAGTGTTATCGCTCTCTGCATGTTTCCTTGTGTATGTGTGTGTGTATGCTCTATTATTTTACCGTATCAATTTTCTTTCAATTGTATTGAATCAACCACTGATATTAACTAACTCTTGGATGATGAACTAATTAGATTGTATCAATTATGGCTAGACCATAACCTCCTTGAGAGTAGAAGCCCCTTCTGTTTTGCTCACCAGGCCCAGGGCTTAGCATAAAATTGATCTTAACATAGTGCACAGTAAATATTTATTGAATGAATAAATAAATGAATGACATTAAATTGTTTTTCCTTGTTCTTATTTACTAAGGTTGTCTGGATTGCCTGTTGTTCTTTTGCTTTTTGATCCATTTACCTTATTTTTTTACTTTTTCTTTTTTTGGTACTTAAAAATAGGCATCAAGGAAATTGTAGATATGTTTGAGGAAGACATGATATACCCTGAAAGTCCTGTAGGTGCTAAACTATCTCCATCCTTGCTCATTTGTGGAACATGCTTAGGGCACCAAACATTGATCAGTATGTACATCAGACCCTGTAAATCAGCAGTCAGTATCAATTTAGTGCTCACCACTGTTTTTTATAGAAGTGTCTTGTATAGTGGTGCTTTTACCTAACAATCTTAACGTATAATGTTCCTCCCTGGTACTAATAGCTTGAACTTTGCACAGGAAAACCTTACCTCTGCCTTTTAGGCAAGAATTCTTGATTTAGCTGAAAATTTATTTAGTATACTGTTTAGATTCTCATTGACACCTAGCAAAGATATTTCTTATCAATTACTATATACTATTTTTAATAAATTTACATTTTTAAAAAATTTTTATTCTGGTAAGACCTATACAACCTAGAATTAATCATTTAACCACTTTCAAGTATACGATTCAGTGGCATTAATTTCATTTACAATATTGGGCTACCAAAACCACCATCCATTACCAAATCCTTTCTATCACCCCAAACAGAAACTCTGCTCCAATTAAGTATCAACTCCCTATCCCTGCTCCCATCCCACCCCTGGTTACATGTATTCTAATATGACTCGATGAATTTGCATATTCTAATTGTTTTATAAAAGTTATATAATATTTGTCCCTTGTCTGGTTTATTTCATTTGACATGATGTCTTCAATGTTCATCCTTGTTGTTGCATATACAGGACCTTCATTCCTTTTTATAGCGAATAAAATAATATTGAATGTATATATCACATACTGTTTATCCATTTATCTCCTGATGGACAAGTGGAGTACTTCCACCTTTTTGGCAATTGAGAATAATGCTACTATGAACACCGATGTGCAAATATCTGTTTGAGTTCCTGCTTTCAATTCTTTGGGTGTACACCTAAAAGCGAGATTGCTGGGTCACATGATAATTCTGTATTTAGCTTTCTGGGGAACCACCAAACTGGTTTCCACAGTGGCTGCACCATTTTATATTCCCACCAACAAAGCACAAGTATTGCTATATCTCTGTAACCTCATAACAATTGTTATTTTCCATTTATTCTTCTTTAGTATAATAGTCATTCTAGTGGGTTTGAGATGATAACTCATTGTCATTTTGATTTGCATTTCCTTAATGGCTAATGATATTGAGCATCTTTTCATGTGTTTATTGGTCATTTGTACATCTTCTTTGCAGAAAGGTCTCTTTCGAGGCCTTTGTTTTTATTAGGGTTATTTGTCTTTATATTGAATTGTAGGAGTTCTTTGTATATTTTGAATATTAAATCCTTATTGGATATGTGATTTCCAATTATCTCCCATTCTGTGGGTCCTACCTTTTTTGCTTTCTTGATATTGTCTTTTTTTATTTTTTTTTCTTTAGATGATGGTCAATTTAGTTATTTATTTTTGCTATTGCTCATGCTTTTGGTATGAAGTCTAAGAAACCACTGCCTAGAACAAGGTTCTGAAGGTGTTTTCTTATATTTTCTTATAAGAATTTTATAGTTTTAGTTCTCATATTTATATCTTTGATTTATTTTGAGTTAAGTTTTGTATATAGCATGAAGTACAGGACCAATATCATACTTTTGCTTGTTTGCAGTTTTCCTAGCACCATTTGCTGAAAAGACTATTCTTTCCCCATTGAGAGGACATGGTACTCTTGTCAAAAATCATTTGGCCATGGACATGTGTTTATTTCTCAACTCTCAATTTGATTCATTGAACTATATGTTTGTCCTTTGCAAAACCATGCTGATTTGATTACTGTTGCTTTATCATATGTTTTAAAATCATGAAGTGTGAATCATTCAATGTTGTTCTTCTTTTTAAAGATGTTTTTACCTACCCATTTCTATGAAAGTGGGTTTTGGAATGTTGGTTGGAATTGTGTTGAATCTGTAAATTACTTTGTGTAGAATTAATATCTTAACAATATTTAGTCTTCCAATCCATGAACATGGAATGTTCTTCCATTTGTTTAGGTGTTCTTTACTTTCTTTCTATAATTTTTTTATTTTTTATTTTAGTTTTCTGTTTAAAGTTCTTTACAGTCTTGGTTAAGTTAGTTCCTAGATACTTGGTTCTTTCAGTTGTTTTTCTAAATTGAATGCTTGGTTATTGAGTGTTGATCTTGTACCCCACTACTTTGCTGAATTCTTTTATTAGCTCTATTAGACTTTTTGTGGATTTTTCAAGATTTTCTGAATAAGGATCATATCATCCACACATAGGGAAAATTTTACCTCTTTCTTTCTGATTTGGGTGCTTTTCATATCTTTTTATTGCCTAATTGCTCAGTGTAGAACTTCTGAAACAATATTGAATAACATTGGTGGATTTAGGCATCCTTGTCTTGTTTCTGATCTTATGGTAAAAGATTTCAGTCTTTCACCAATGAGTATGATGTTATCTGTGGGTTTTTTCATTTATGCCTTTTATCATGATGAGGAAGTATCCTTCTATTTCTAGTTTTCCCTGAGTGTTATTGTCAGGCAGGAGTATTGGCTTTAGACAAATGTTTTTCCACATCAATTGTGATGATTATGTTTTTTTCCCCCTTTGTTCTATTAATATGTGGTATGACATTGATTTTCTTATGTTGAACCACTCTAGCAGTCCTGGGATAAATCCCATTTGGTCTTGGTGTAAAGTTCTTTAAAATACTATTGGCTTTGGTTCACTAATATTTTTTTAAGGAAATGGCTATCTCATTTGCCTTAAACCTTAGTTTTATTTTCTTATTAACTCAGTTTTAATTTGCTGTGCTTCCCACTGCTATGGTCAAGCTTAGCTGACCGTGATAGACAGTGTTTGGAACTTCCAGTAGCAATGAGACTGATTGCAAACAGAGAAAATTCCCCTTTCTTTTCCTTGAAAAAAAAAATTAATGTGGAGCACATATTGAACACTGAAAAACCTGTGGAGGGAGGCAGGTAATGTGCATATGTGAATTGTCTGTTGTGAGAAAATAGGGCATGGTGAGTGCTATGGTAAAACAAAAAGTTCACGCCCTAACTAAAAATTATCAAATTCTATTTTTGTAAAAATTGTGAAAACAAAGGGAAAGCATTTCTAAGCAATATGTGGACTATAGGCTACCATTTGGATCCACTAATCTCCATATGTCTTAAAGGCTTATTTACTCCTTTCATATAAATTTAGAAAGTAGTGTTTGAACTTGGCCCAGACAAAGACAGTTAGTCCATCCTAGCTACTTATTCTTTTTATTTCAGTGTTAGAAGTTTGAATTCTACCCTTTCTTCACAAATATCATTGGAGATCTCAGTCACTCCCAGGATTCATTTATCATCTACAGGTGAAAACTCAAAAATCTATATCCAGTCTATGTCTTATACTTTAGCTTCAAACCATATATACTACTACAAGCTAGACAACTTCATTTATAAGTCCCTGGGACACTTAAATCTAAACATGCACCACATGTAATTCATTCCCTTTCTTCTCCTTAATTATGCTCTTCTACTATGCTGTATCTCTGTAAATGGCAGCATCTTCCATCCAATCACCCATTGTAGAAAATTGTATATCACCTTCTCCCTCCTTCATTCTTTAGATAGAGTGAACTATTAATCCTACCAGTTTTACTACTAAATATCTATCCATTAAGTGCATCTACATTTTTGTAAAAATTTTGCGAAAGAGACAGGGAGAATTTTAAGGAAATCTAATTTTTATATTCTAGAGTTCATAGAATGGAATAACGCATGACTTGCTAACTAAGCTGTGGGTGAAGGTTACACAGGTAAGGACTGTGAGAGTTGAAGCTCTTCAGGAGGAAGGAACACCATATACAGCAAACTTGGAGGCTAGGATGATCAAGGCACCATTGAGGAAGAGAGACAAGTATAGCTAAAGTATATTAAAAAAGAGAATGGGGGAAGATGAACTTGGAAAGGAAAGTCAAGGCTAATTCATGAAGACCTTTGTGTTTCCTACTAAGAACTTTAAACTTTATCTTAAGAACAAAGGAAAGCTATTGATGGGTTCTAAACAGGAGGATTGTATGACCTGATATGCCACATAATATCTTCACAATGGGAAGTGATACCTATATGTAACAAAATAATCCAGTACCTTGAATTTCTTTTCACTTCTCTCTTATATTCTTCCTTTATATTCTACTATGCTGCCTTAATATCCTGCCTGCATCACTGCAGAGCAGAATCTTGATGAAAGGAAAGTTTCTAGCAACCCTGGCAGTTCTTTCTTAAAAAGATAATCCTGATTTATACTAGAAAGCATATTATTCTGAAAGTTACTATCTATCTCTTAGATTTTGGGCAGATTTCTTTCCATAGGAACAAGTTTTCTTTCTACTCACACTTTGTGGTGCAAGTAGTGACTATTTAAGGTCTTCACTTCTAACTAAAAGGTCATTAGAAAAATCCTATTAGTGGCTTTGGGATTTTATTCTGAATTTTCTTATAATGAATAGTTTTCTTTGATAGCACTTTTTTAGGTGCAGCTGGTGAAAAATCAACCACAAATTTTATTTATCATTAATTTTGACATACACAGATGTTTTCTGGGAACCACTGCAACTCACTTATTTGTCTCTACATAATGGGAAGCAGATAGCCTCAATTACCTTACTGATTAATAAGTTCTTTAATGACTTTCTGTAGTTTTACTCATTATTGTTGATACAGTACACTGAATCTTGGAAGCTGGGATTTGAGCATTATTAGAACATAAAACCTGAACCATTGCCAAATTGTTTTTCTATGGCATGTTTGTTGTTTACTGGTTAGTTCTCTCTTGTGTGTATATGTAAGTAGGGAAAATGTTGAAACCTCATGGAAACATTGAAACCACAAGGAAATGAATTAATATACTTGGGGAGTTTGCAAATCTGCTGATGGGTCCTTGTAAACCACATATAATGGGGAATTGGCTGTGGCAACCCCTTGGTGATGACAGAATTGTAATTCACACTTGGTTGATACCAAGAGCTAAAGGAGGCTGCAACATGATTACATCATTTTGACAAATACATGGATATCTCACGTACCAGATAATTCAATGGGGTGCTCCTTCCTGTGAGTAGGAAATAAAATACCTCAATCTTAGGAAGTGAATTAACTCTTTCAGGGGCCAGCTGAAACGTTGCAGCCACGGTTATTAGAAAGACTTTGAAAGTTACCTTTTCTCTGAATGGGGCAAAGTAATCACCCACTATTTATGTATTACTAAGAAAATAAACAAACCCTCTTCTTTGACATAGTTACTTATTCTTCTAAACAAGAGTATTTAGGACCTATGGCATCTCCAAAATAACATAGGTACCTGGATGTTAAAGGCTTTTTGTTGTTGCTGTTGTTGTTGAAACAGGAATATAGAAACCATGGTCAAAGCATCAGGCTATCTCCTATGAAAGTTTACAGCCTTAACAGCCAATTTTTCTTCTATTAGGGGCATTTATTATTATAGCTGCAATATGCCAGATCAAATAAAGAACAGAGTATCCTACAAATGCCTGTTAGAAAACTTCTCTTCCACAGAAAGGTTCTTACTTGTTGCTACGTTATATGGTACTGTAAAGTTTCATGACATTTATGGAAGTGTGTGTCACTAAGCAGATGGCTAGTTAGCCTGTTTTAGTAAGCTCATTCATATCCATACAATATTAAAACTTTTCCAAGTTCATGAATTATAAAAGAATGCTAGATGCTGTGTAGTCCAAAGAGTCCTTTAATTATTAAAATTAGATATGCCAAAGTATTCAAACCTGGGTGGAAATTGAAGATGAGGTTTGAATCAAGATGAGGATTTGATTCGTGCAAAATTACTTCTCTTCAGGAGGTACTGGATTTCTACTAGTATTAAAAGTACTAATTCAGTTTTATCTCTTATTACTTCCTGACATGAAGTCTCTGTTAGAGCTAAACTTGCTTTACAAGAACTGTTCACTTTCCTAGAAACAAAAAACATGTTTTTCCTAACTTGGTGCTACTGCACATGATTCCTCATGTGTGAAAAATCTTTCCTAAGTCCCAGGTGTCCAACTTTTAAAATTCTAGATATCAGGGTCTATAGGAATATTTATATGATCCTTTTGACTAAGTGTGATTCCTTCGTCCTCTGAATCACATTATACACCTCTATATGTTATATTACATCTCACCTTGTTCATGTATCTGTTGTTCTGTGCCAGTCATTAGATAATCTATTTAAGGCTGGTGACTATATTTTCTTTAAATCTGCATAGCCCCTCATTGCCTAATAGAGTGAATTATATGTAGTAGGTGCTTAATAGATATTTATCAAATTTTATTTTTAAAAATTTCTTATGATATTCTAAAATATTCTTTTAAAATATGTTATTTCCCTCTTTATTTAGGTATTGAGAGCATATGATGATTAGACTTCCCTTTTTACTTTGGCTCTTAGGAAGTTCTCAACTATTTCCCATTCATTTGCAATACCTACTTTTAGCCCTTGCTTCTGGTATAGTTTTCTCTTCCAATTCTTTTTAGCACCTGGCCCCTATTTTTTTCCTCTTATTTCCTTATGGATTTTTTTTCCCAATTGTGTTTTTTTTCTTTTCTTTTTTTCTTCTTCTTTATTTTCTTTTAAATGTTACACTAAAAAAATATGAGGTCCCATATACCCCGCACCCCTCCCACATCACCCCTCCCACATCAACAAACTCTTCCATCATTGTGGCACACCCACTGCACCCAGCGAATACATTCTGGAGAACTGCTGCAGCACACGGACAGTGGTCCACATTGTATTCCACACTCTCCCCCAGTCCACCCCATGCGTTGTATATTCTTATGGATTTTATTGTAACTACTAGCTACTCCAGATTCTCACTCATTCACTTATCAGATATTTATTGAGAGTTTTTTATATAGCAGACATTATGCTATACACTAAAAAAAAAAAGTTAATAAGACGAAAATACACTCAAGAAGCTCACAGTAAAATAAAGTTGGAGTACTCAAATAATTACAACGAAGAAACTAAAAACAAAACCATAGCTCTCAGTTCTTTACTTTTTCCAAGCGGTAGTGAGAGAGGATACCAATTTATCTCCATGGCAAACTAAGGCTTTATGGGCTTGTTCTTCAGATTTCTGTGAAAGACAAGGTAGTTCCTTCTTTTCCTTTTCTCTTCCTCAGTTATCTCTTTTTGAAGCAAAAGTTAATAGCTACAGACTCTACCTATTCATCCAGAGAGTGCCAGGGGAAATCCCAGGAAATTGAAAGCCTACTAACAACTTTGGTATTGCTAATGTTGTTTTACTTCTATTGGTGGATATGAATAATTTGTTTTAACCTATTTCTAAGACAGTAATGGGCCAGAATTCCAGAAATTGTTGTTTTAGTGTCAAACTCAAAGAGCAATCATTAGTTCTAACAATGAGCATCCTAACTGTAACTTTCTCTTCCTTGAAGCTTATCTACAGTGTTTTATAGTTGAAGGGCAGAAGGTACAATATGAAAAGGTTATTTTTCATCATATTTTGCTACAAGTTCTTGTTTTTCAAATTGAGATAGGTTTAAGACATATTTTTAAAATGGCTCCACATATAATTTTGTTTCCTAGCATAGTGTTGAGGAAAAAAACATTAACATTTATAAGACTGAGTTCAAGTTCTAACTCAGAGTTCTTAGCTCCACAAACTTGTTCATAGCACAGAACTTCTCTCAGCCTTGGTATTCTCCTCTACAAAATAAAAAAGATTGGACTAGAATAGTCTCTAAGATCCCTTTCAACTCTAACAGTTTATATTTGTGTGGGTTTGATTCTCGGGGGGCTGCCAAACAAATAAAAAAATAGACAATAAATATAAATGATTTTATTTATTCAGAAAATTTCCTTTATGTTCTTTTCCTCATCCAGCTTAAAATGAGAATCATTAAGTTTCCAGCATTAAAAAAAGAGGTATTCCAGATGGAAGCTTTCCTTTCCTACAAACCTTAAGATGATAAAAAAAGAGAAAACTACCTTTGATCTCTGCATCTTGACAGACAGTAATTGGAGTGATCATTTTGAAAATTCATGGCTTGTCTAATATGCAGTTTGGGTGACTAATATTACATAAAATTATGTGCAAAAAGTCACATAATTATAATCAGATCCCCATTTCTTTGCTAAAGGATGACTTTTCCCCAAATTAAAAGCAAGCAACGTGAAACATAAGATTTTCCTCTTACTTAAGCCATTTCTGAAACCATTATCTTATTATAAATCAGCAAATATAGGTAGTTTAAAAACAACAACAACAAAAAATGGGAAGCGGATTTGGCCCAACTGATAGGGCATCTGCTTACCACATGGGAGGTCCAAGGTTCAAACGCGGGGCCTCCTGACCCATGTGATGAGCTGGCCCATGCGCAGTGCTGATGCATGCAAGGAGTGTCATGCCATGCAGAGGTGTCCCCTGCATAGGGAAGCCCCACGTGCAAGGTGTGTGCCCCTTAAGGAGAGCTGCCCAGCACGGAAAAGTGCAGCCTGCCCAGGAATGGCGCCACACACACGGAGAGCTGACACAACAAGATGACGCAACAAGAAGAAACACAGATTCTGGGTGCCGCTGACAAGATTACAAGCGGGCAAAGAAGAACACACAGTGAATGAACACACAGAGCAGACAACTGGGGCAGGGAAGGGGAGAGAAATAAATAAAAAATAAATCTTGGGAAACGGACTTTGGCCCAGTGGTTAGGGCGTCCGTCTACCATATGGGAGGTCCGCGGTTCAAACCCCGGGCCTCCTTGACCCGTGTGGAGCTGACCATGCGCAGTGCTGATGCGCGCAAGGAGTGCCGTGCCACGCAAGGGTGTCCCCCGCGTGGGGGAGCCCCCATGCGCAAGGAGTGCGCCCGTGAGGAAAGCCGCCCAGCGTGAAAAGAAAGAGCAGCCTGCCCAGGAATGGCGCCGCCCACACTTCCCGTGCCGCTGACGACAACAGAAGCAGACAAAGAAACAAAAGCAGACAAAGAAACAAGACGCAGCAAATAGACACCAAGAACAGACAACCAGGGGAGGGGGGGAAATTAAATAAATAAATAAATCTTTAAAAAAAAAAAAATAAATCTTTAAAGCAAAAACAAACAAAAACAAAAACAAACAAAAATGTCAACAGTAATTTACATGAATGTGTAAAATTTGGATTTTCTCATGGGTCCCTCATTTCCATCATTGCTGAATCCCCATCTCTACCTGTCAAAAGTATATATAACTTTTAAGTGATCTTTCTTAATTAACAATCGTAAAGATTCTCATGGCACATTTATGGTTTTTTAAAATGTTCTTCTGAATCTCTACAGAGTTGACCACATTGTTCTTTACTATAAAATCAAAAGGTGGTGCAGTCCCCTTCACATCATGACCTCTCTGAGTCAAACCAATTACCAGCCAATTTTTTATAATGAGCAATCATATAATCATAAGATTGGAAGAGACCTTGAGAGGGCATCAGTTTCGCCCTCCCACTCCTGTTTGGATGCTAATGAAATAATCTTGGAATGATAATTCTCTATTATTTCCTTTGACATTTTTAAAGCAAAAGATCTATAGTGTCTGAGAAATGCAATGCAGTCATTCCTTCAGTAAGCTTTTATTAAGTCCCTCTTGGGCACTGGCTCAACAACGGATACATAATACTAGGCAAAAATGGGCATGGCTTCTGTCCTTGTGGAACTTAACATCTAACTCATCAGAATTACCTGGGTTAGTTCTTAAAAATTGAGAGTTCACAACATTATCAACTGAATCAGAATATCTGTTGACCAAGTCCTGGAAATTGCATTTTAAAGAAGTTTCCTTGATAATACACATGCAAACAAAATTTCAATTTCATTTCCTCTTGTATCTTCTTGTATCACCTACCCATGATGCTCATCATGTATTCTATACCAATGTGTGGTAGAAATTACATGAGATTTCAGGACCTGGGCTGAAATCTTGGCTTTTCCATCTTAAAGATGCATGATGCTTGACAAACTACTAAACTTCTCTCATCCTTTTATTAACAAAGACAAGAATGTCCACCCATGTGTTATTGAGAGATAATGAATGCTGTATTTTTGCCAACAGTAAAATGTCATAATTGTTATATGTTAGGTTAAGTTGTTAACTTAAAGCAAGGGCCCATGCTTGAATTATGTGTACAGTATTTGGCCACTTAACACTGGGTTTGATAAAAAGTGTTGCAAAATAAATCATTATTAAAGAAAACAGAAATTTATTCCATTAATTGCCAGCAAAAACTGGTTGCCCTCTACCACTGTTCCTTAATTTATTTTTCATGATATGGTCTTTAATTCTTATCTTATACATTTTATAACAGCAGTGGAATGAGAAATATCCAAAAATGGTTAAATGAAAGAATATATTGAATGCTTATTTATTAGCCATAAGTCATGACAGCAGACTCAAATTTAGTGTTCAGTAACTCTTTGATGCTTTTTACCAAGATGACCAAATAGACTCCCTTCCACTATCATTTAAAAAAACTCTTAACCAAAACCTAAAGACAGAGTAACCTGAATGTATTGTGGTGAATCCATCCATAATATTAGGTAAGTAACTCTCTTTAAACTGTTCTAGTTAAAGGAACAGTAGATGAGGAAGGGCACATTGGATGTCTTTGTGTCCTTATCAAATATGGGCTTGGGAAGCGGACTTGGCCCAATGGATAGGGCGTCCGCCTACCAAAAGGGAGGTCTGCGGTGCAAACCCCGGGCTTCCTTGACCCGTGTGGAGCTGGTCCATGCGCAGTGCTGATGTGCGCAGGGAGTGCCCTGCCATGCAGGGGTGTCCCCCATGCAAGGAGTGAGCCCCATAAGGAAAGCCACCCAGCACGAAACAAAGTGCAGCCTGCCCAAGAATGGCGCCACACACACGGAGAGCTTACACAGCAAGATGACGCAACAAAAAAAAGAAGCACAGATTCCCAGTGCTGCTGATAAGGATAGAAGTGGTCACAGAAGAACACACAGCAAATGGACACAGAGAGAAGAAAACTGGCGGGGGGAGAAAAATAAATACATACATACATACATAAATAAATAAAATCTTTAAAAAATTATATGGGCTTAATTACCTGATTTTTGAAGTCTTTCTTGGAAATCTCAACCATCAAAATGGTTTTTGAAATGGTCGAACAATAAATTGTACCTCTGCTAACTAATCTTCCAAGACAAATTATTCACATGAATACATTTCCATGTGTTCTGTGTTTTGGACACTAGTGAGGCTCTGTCTACATCCCCCTAATCTCCCTTCTACTCTCCCCTTTATGTATTGAAGTCTGTTAATTGAAAACATCTGAGAGTCTCTGTTTGCCTAAGAGCTTTGTCCTGGGGAAGTATGGGGCAATCTGTAAGACCTAGGGAATTGATGGCTCCCGTAACAGTCCTAGACAATGATGACAGAGTTGGTGGGAAACTATCCCAGCTTCTTTGCAAATCTGTTGGGATTACACTGAGGTATTTTCTAGACTGTTTTCTAGAGTTCCCTAGTGAGGTTGAGCACAGGTTGTCCACAGTAGAAAATAACTTGACAATGCACCCTTTACTAGCTTTCTTTTCTTCCCTGCCTCACTTCCCCACCTTTCTGCTGAGATTTCCTGGGATCAGATGCCAAATAAACCACTTGCACTCCAATCCTTGTCTCAGGGCCTGCTGCAGGAGAATTTAAGACACTTTGTTTATAGCCCTTAAAGAGGACAGAAGTCTTCAATTAAACAAAGAAAACATTATTTCCACTACACTAATTTAAACCCAAACAGAATCTCCTGATTTGAATACTATTACAATAAATCACGTGCCGAAATATCCTTATCATAAAATTAGTTTACTTTTTTTTTTTTTAATTTTTTATTTTTTATTGACTTTGTAATAATATTACATTAAAAATATATATGTGAGGTCCCATTCAACCCCACCCCCCCCCCTCCCCCCCCCCCCCCCAACAACACTCGTTCCCATCATCATGACACATCCATTGGATTTGGTAAGTACATCTTTGGGCACCTCTGCACCTCATATACATTGGTTCACATCATGGCCCATACTCTCCTCTATTCCATCATGTAGGCCCTGTGAGGATTTACAATGTCCGGTGATTACCTCTGAAGCACCATCCAGGGCAGCTCCATGTCCCGAAGACGCCTCCACCTCTCATCTCTTCCTGCCTTTCCCCATACCCTTTGTCCATTATGTCCACTTTTCCCAATCCAATGCCACCTCTTCTATGTGGACACTGGATTGGTTGTGTCCATTGCACCTTTATGTCAAGAGGAGGCTCAGATTCCACCTGGATGCTGGATGCAATCCTCCCATTTTCAGTTGTAATCACTCTAGGCTCCATGGTGTGGTGGTTGTCCTTCTTCACCTCCATCTTAGCTGGGTGTGGTAAGTCCAATAAATCAGATTGTAGGTGCTGGAGTCTGTTGAGGCTCAGGATCTGGCTATCACATTGTCAGTCCAGAGATTCAAATCCCCTAAATATATCTTAAACCCCAACATTAACTGCACCTCCAGCACATTAGCATGAAAGTCTTATGAAGGGAGATCCCATCTGAGTCCAGATTCATCACACATAAACACCATTTCCAAAGAGGGGCCATCTGCCCTGGTAGTTAACCCCATCGGCCATGACCATAACTCCCATGGGTCTCTTTAGCCCACAAAGGAGCCAATATCTGGGGGTTGTATCTGCTTTATCTGTCTCTCTGACTCTGCTCAGTTGTGCATGAGGGCAAACCTTCTGCCAGCCTCCAGACTCTTTTTTAGAAACTCGTAGCCATATAAACTCATTTCTCCTTTCCATTTCCCCCTTACTTTAGGTCAAACAAAATTAGTTTACTTAATATGTCTATTTTCAATCCTGATCCAAATATTGTTTAGCTTCCATAATGATAATGGAGATATCCAAATCAATAATTATCAATTTTAAATATCACCTACAATGCAGCTATTTCATCCAGGGTTAGCTGGAATTCAATCCTTCTAATATTTCTAGATGTTGAAAAGCTTTTAAGGGAACGTTTTAGTATATCGATCAAAAAAGAGTTGGGAGTTTCATCCTACTCATATTTTTCATATTTAGAGATAAATATGGGTTGGGAAAAAAGTCATCCCAGCTGAATCCATTAGAGCTGCATTTTGAGTAAGTAAAGCTTTGCAGAAGTCTAAAAAGTCCGATTTTTGGTTTAGTTGATCAGAATTAACATAACCCTAGTGTTTCTGATAGCTGAAAAATTTCATTTAGAAATAGTAAAGAATAGGTTGAATAAACTTGTACATGGCATATTCAAGGGCCCACACATAGCAAGCCTACACCCCCCACTGTCCACCCTTATTACTAGGTTTATATGGGGACTATCCCATAGCTGTCAAGGTCTGAATGGAGGCCATTCAAAGGGTCACAATAAATAATTCTCAGTCGTTGACTTCCTAAGGAGAGGAAGGTGAATCTTTGAAGGAAGACATATAAAAACAATTAAATTCTATAAGTTTTCTCCTTTCAGTTAATTTCTCTCTCCATGTTTGTGTGGGAAGAGTAAATATATATAAAACTGAATTTTCCTGCCCTTATTTTCTTTTCCATTTTGAATGCTAAATTCAACCTAGGTAATACCCACTTCCTTGTGAGATGTCCCTACGTTCTGACAGCCCAATTTTGGTTGGGGTAAAGAAAAAACAAGGCCTTGAAGGCCAATCTCTCTAGTCCAGTTCTAGATAGGACATTAGAAGGCTTTTCCCCACCAGAGAATGAGACATGGCATTAGCTGATGTTAAACTTACTGGATAACGCAGCCTTCCTTTCAAACCCTCACTATGAATTACAAGTGATCAGTTGAATTTAGTTTTCTGATTATGTTGTCCTTCTCTAATGGGAAAAGATATCTGTTCTGAATTCAGTCTGTTTGGCTGTGCTAGGTTAGCTGCTTTTCTTGGGGGTGGGGGTGAGGGCAGTTACAGGTTGTCCCTATTCTTTTCTTACTATCTCAGGTTATATTTAATTTCCTGGCTGCAAAACCAAATACCACACAATGGGTTTGCTTAACCAGTGGGAATTTATTGGCTTATGTTTTTGAGGCTAGCAGAAGTAAAAAATCAGTATGTCATCAAAATGATCTTTCTCCCAGAAGACTATGGAGCTCTGGACCTGGCTGTTGATGATCCTTGGTCCTTGGATTTTCTGTCACATGAAAATGCACATGGTAGCCCTTGCTGGCTTCTCCTTTTTCTTCTGGGTTCCTTTGATTTCCAGGTTCTGGCTGCTCTCTGTGGCTTTCCTTTCCTTGTCACCTTTTCTAGAAAGCCTTTAGTAATAGAATTAAGACCCATACTGATTCAACTGGGACGTACCTTAACTGAAGTAACCTCATTAATAGATCATATAGGTAAGGGTTCATACCCATAGTAATGCATAACATTTAGGAACAATAAAGTTAATAACTCCAAACCACCAAAGGTTCTCGATAGGATTATCCTCATTACCTGCAGAGATTTTCTCTTTCTTTCAACCATCCAGTCAGGTCTCTGGACTATGATTATTAATTTGGACTAACTTGGGCTCACCATATTTCCTGTAATTGTTTATTTCATGATTCTTTCTTAGGCAGGTTACCCTCAAAATCTAACTTTTCTCCAACCATATCCCTGAATAGGCCTGTCCTTCTGAGGCCTCACCATATATTATAACTGGTCTTGAAATCTTCTGTGCTGGATAGAACAATGATCCCTAAGAATGATTTTAAAATCAGAGTCTCCACAGAAACCTTATATCAATTTCTAATAGTAATGAAAAAGAGGATGATGAAAGATGTTACCATTGATTTATTATTAAGTTCTAGATGCTTTGTTGAGTTCTTTACACACTTATTTGCAATTAATCCTAATAGACACATTTTGGAGATGAGGAAAATGAGGCTTATTGATCCTAGGCAATGTCCCATGATCAGGCAACTAGGTAATGGCAAAGTAGCATTTAAATTTGAGTCTATCAGGACTCTTAGGATTCGCTATACCCATTATAAAACTCATAAAAATTTAAGTGATGTTATTAATCATTTCAGAATTTCCAAATGAAGACTATAAGTGAATAAGGATTTGGAAAACTTTGACACTTATTCAGAGACCCCTGGCTCTGTCCAAGACAAGTGTTCAGTGCTTTGCTCCTGAATGTCCTGGCAGCATTAAGTCTGTGAGGAAGTTTTATCTTACAGAATAACACATACAGTGCAAGGCAGAGAGTAGGTAGCCTAGAGGAGACTTCTTTTAGTGTGGGAAGGAGGTTTTGAATGCAAGAATAACATCTTTGAGTGAGGAGGGCAGTGGAAGTTAAAATGAAGCTATTGGAGTTGCACTTACTGGAATCAATGCCATTGGTTGGAGAGTAGTAGGGGTAGGCTTGTAGTGGCAATGAAACTTTTTAAGTCCTGTGGAAATTATGCCAATCATTTATTGGTTTAAATGATTAGTATCTCCCTCCCTCCCCCACCTCATACACTTACTTTTGTGGCTAGTGCAATTAAATAAATAGTAGTTTAATTCTCATATGAATTACAATTTGTATCTTACCTTCCTGCTGTATATTAACTTCACGGGAAGAAAAAAGAAGGCAGCCTGGTTTTCTGAAGGATTTATGGCTTTGGCATCAGTATCTGGGAGGGAACACGGTACCCTGTAGGCAACAGAGTAATGGAAATTTTCCGTGTTCAGGGTTGATTTGAGTTTGCCTATCTGGTCAGTGCCAACTTATTCTGTGGGCAGCATGTGTGAATCCCAAGATATTTTAGTTTTGTTAATCTGATCAGTGCCAGTCCATTTCTGGCTTTCCTGTCCACCTGCTGACTCCCTGGTGTTGGCTTCCTGCTGCTCTGTCCATCTGTTAAGAATTTATTTACAAAATGCACTAAAATGCAAACTGCACTAGAGTGGGACTTAGCTCCTGCCCAGAAAGTGGTGTGATGCCAGAGCACAATTTCCAATTGTTACTAAGCCTGAGTACAAGAAATTGGAAGATTAAAAGGACTCTTACTTGTAGTTGAAATCTCTCAGGCAAAATGACAATGTCAGTAATCTTTATTTCCATCCAGGGTAGGCAATGCTACATGGAGGTATAGAATCTAATTTTAAAGTGGTTTGTAGAAAGAGCATTAAATTGATAATCAGCAATCATTGACTATAACCCAGGATTTGTCATTAACAGTTCAAATGTCTTTATTCAGAGCCTCATTTTTGGAAAAAGAATAGGTTTTCATGGTTAAATTTTTCAAGTTCACTTCAGCATAAAATTATGATTGTTCTCATTTGCATGTAGATATGCACATGTGTGCACATGAAGCACATGTATGTAAGACATTTCAAAGTAGACATAAAACAACTGGAGATTATTCTGGTTTGGCTGCTGTCACCCTCTGAGGGCAGGATACAGTCAGTGAGATACAGTTTACCATGGAGGGAGGGGTGGGCCAAGCTCTTGAACCATGAGTTAAAAAGTCCTTCAATGGGACGAAAACCAGAAGTAAAACAAAAAAGTACAAATAATTCATGAACTAAGTAGATACCAAGGAAAATATTCATGAAGGTGAAAGGAAAGCAACAGAGGGAAAAGGAATCTGCAGTTGTTAGAATTTTCTTTGTCTCAAGGCTATGTATGCAGTGAGTGGCAGAATTGAAGTAGTCATCATAGCTGAATACACAGCTGATGAATGGATCAATATTTTATGAAACAAAGAGAGAAAATGTCCACAGTTATGGTCCTGGGGTGAGTGGGGAAACCATGTTGGAAGCTAGAGCCCAGCAGGGAAGCTAGATTAAGAAGCCTCTCTCTCTCTTCATCCACCAGAAATAAGATGAATAAAAGTGGAGCATAGTAATTTATAAATCTTTCAGCTTCCATATGCCATACACTGATATAATGGTCATAACATATCATTTGCTGTCTTTACTGATTACTTTGTATGAGACTGTTAGCAAAAAGTTTGACCAGATTATATCTGTGTGTCAGATAACCCCAGGAAGACTCAATAATGGGAAGGGGGACATCCCAGTGAAGGTAATATTACATGAATTATTACTTCATGGTTTCATGGATCAGTTAATTAATATTGATATTAAGTTTGTATTTTATTAATTTTTGGAAGATATTTTTGAGTAACTTTTGAGCTCTGGTCCTTATGGAGCCTACATTTAGAATGGAAGAGATATTAAACAAATAATTTAAAAATAAATAATAAGTGCTAAGATAGAACACATGGTATATTTGGGATCTGCAATTGGCTTGGAATAGAATCTCTCATACATTTTTAGATTATGTTTAATCATACTGATTTAAAGCTAATAGAGATATTAGACAGAGTACAGTAGATTGAATTATTGGTCTCTGTTCTTCACTCTCCTGTAATAGTATTATCATGCTGATTGACTTCATGATAGATGGTATTGAGAGACAATTCCCCATAGATTTCTTATCTTTTTGCACTGTCTGTGCCTTCTGCTCTGTTTGAATAGCAAGCAGCCTTAGAAGCTAGAGACGTCCCCAGAGATAGTTCAGAGTAGTAAATGTAAGGCTTATAAGCAGCAGTTGTGCATGACCTAGAGTTAACCATTTTTAACAAATATGCATTTTAAGGAAATGATTTATATTTTTTCAACCCTAATGAATTTCTACTTGATGGAATTTTAGGGCATGTAGAAAAGAAAATGAAAACATACAGTAAAATCAGGGTTCAGAACTTCTGCTAGCACATAGCGGACCTTTGGACACCAAAGACGCCCATTCCTCAAGACACTTTACTCCCATCTGTTGGAAAATTGTTGTGATATACTGATTTTCTTCGAATAAGACACTGCCATCTGCTAGAAATTGTTGTTATAAATAAACAAATGGATGTGATCTACAATGTTAATGGCTCCCTTTAGGATGTGGTATTGTCTACAGGGTACAAACTATACAAACATATGGGGTAGCCCTGGGTGGAAGAAAACTTCCCTCAGAAAACTCTTTCACCTTGTAGAAAGAGACTATAGACAGTGATTCTGCACCAAGATTTAGCTCGCTTTGAACTTTATTGCTTTATACAGACTGCTAAAACCCCAAGTAATTTTCACAAGAAAAAAATCAGGCAAGGAAAAGGAGCTCACATTTATTGAATACCTACCTACTAGTTATTACATTATAGCACCAGACATTTTTCAATGTTTCATTTAATCCTCAGGCTAACACTTTGAGTTATGCTAAATTATACATGTTGTATGGATGAGGAAATTGAAGCTCAAGAGTATCAAAGAAATCCCAAGCTGGTAGGTAGTAGACTCAGGGTATAAGCCCAAGGTTTTTTATTTCAAGGCTGAAGCATTTCAAAGACAAAATTCTGCCATCACACCTGAGTTCTTATCATAGTGCTAATACAAGGAAATTGAGAGATGAATTACATGCCAATGGTTTACCAGCTGGGAAGTACAAATTATCACCTTTTCAATTATATCAGAATCTCCTTTCCCTGGCTTTGTTCATCACTACTACCATCCACAGGAACCATTTAGGGTAAGATAACCTTAACCAGGACATCCAACATGGTAGGGTCTACAGACATTCCAGTTACATATTAAGTAACTATGGGGATTTGGGAAACATGTTGGGGACTGTGATAGAAACCTGTCAGAGCTTCTTTTATTGTGTTGGATGTGTGATGTTACCATGTATTTAATGTTTTTTGTTTATTTAAAGGAGAAGTTTCCAGACTGCTTCTCAGAATTTAGGATATTTGATATTGAATCACTAACATTTTCTGTCCATGGGTTTCTCAGAAGAAAATTAAGTGTGTTAATTTATATAGGCCAGGGAATTTTAGTTTCCTTGTCTTTATTGTCCTAAGAGCAATGGCAGCAGAGATTGTGTCTTAAGGTGTCTGACTTAAACAGAACTAATTTACTAGAATTTATTTCTGAACTTGATACAATAACTTCACTAGTCAATCAGTTCCTTCTTCCAGCCATTCTCTGTTGGTAACACTAATGCCTTCTACCTGTATACTGAGCATCACTCAGTTTAAACCATAAATGACCATAATAAGTTACTATTAAGATCATCTGCACCTCAACCTGTTGGATGTGATACTCATTTTGCTGCCTTTGGCCTGATTTTGTTCTTGTCACCCTTGTACTCTTTAAATTACAGCATGCCCTTCATCTCTATCTGCACTAGGGAAAAATCCACTTTGCCAAAATCATTTGACTTCACACCTGTTTGCCTACTGGTCAATTTGCACAATGAGCAGTGTATTTACAACTTAATGCTTTTCCAATCTCTCTTGCCCTTTCCTATCTTGCTTCTCTTTTTTTTCTAGGTGTCATCATTGGGCTTCTGGTTTGATTTTGAAGCTTTGCAATGAAGTTCTCCACTGGTGCCCAAGCCTCTTTCTTGGCCTTATTCATGTGGAGGGGTTGGATACGTCCAGAGATTTTTCTAGCCTGGAGCCTATCTCCTGTGTTCCCTCTAGCTCTTGGCTGCTATTCTCTGAATGGACTGGGAACTTGAAATCTGGCCAGGGCTACACATCTGATGTAAATATTACCTATAACTTGGATTTATCCTGCCAAAATTTACCAACTGCCGTGGAATCTGAATTGGTCCTTTCTGAATCAAGAGATTGCATTTCATACATCTTTTATAACTACGCATTGTACTGTAGGCTGCCAATTAACCTCTGGAGCATGGACCCTTCCTGAGATGCTGAGGTCCTATCACAGTTCATGCTTGAGCTCAAATCATATGTTCATACTAATGAACACCAGAAAATCCCATTTTCCTATATCTGCTTGTATCTTGTATTTTGTTCATTTCTTGTTTTCTCTTTTGATGAAATAGGGTGAGTAGAGACTCTATAAAATTTGGCTAAGTAGGTAGTCAAACACCTATGATTCCTAGAGGCCTGCCTGCCCCTCCTAGCATGTGCTGTTAAATTATGCCAGGCAGTGACACATTTCTGCCAGAGTTCAACAAAAATAATTTATCAGAAATCCCTGTAAGTAAAGGGGTAAGCAAATACACATACAAGGATGGACTTATGAAAAAGCAGAGCAGTTGTAAAGAGAAAGTGATAAATTTAACTATGGGCTTTTCAACTCCTCAATATATACAGCTATAGCTACAGACAAAAAACCCTTAAGCATATTCCTTTGAAGTATTATTAAACATGGTATTTGGAATCAACTCTGACTGAATCTTAGTTTAAAGTTGTTTTCGATGTGATTTGTAGAGGCACATTATTAATGTGCCCTATTCCAGGATAAAAAGTCAGATCCTCATTAGCTGGGACAAAGAATGTTAGTATCCAAGCTCAAGAATGGAAGGAAAATCCCTATATCCAAATGACAGATGTAGGTGTTAACAGTATTGTTGCATAATCCTGTGAATTCATTAAAAATGCCAGGCTGTGTCACAGGGCAAGTTGCATTGACAGCCTCAGTGGAAAATAAAAAACTATGACAATTGCTTTCATTCCTTACTTACCTTTTACTTTAGTAAGGAAACACAATGATAAAAAAATAAATAAGCTGAGACTGACACATCCCAAGTTTCTGTGTAGGAAACTGCCCTGTGAAATGTGCACCTCAAGGACTGTGGGGCGTGTTCCATAAGAGAACTAACAGAGTTTATCCTGTTGGTTTTACTTATGTGGACACTGAATTCCCTTACTCTTGATTTAAACCTGCTTATTTGATAACTCTTGGTTATTTGAGACAAAAATAGAGTGAGCAATGGTGAACATCCAAACAGAGTAAAATTAAGAAGAAAGGAAAGTAGGAAAGGAAGGAAAGAAGGAAGGAAGGAAGGAAGGAAAAGTCATGTGTTTTAGAGTCAGACATGCATGAATTGAAAATCTCTTATACTAATACCCTTATTGGTGGAAGGGAGTTGCGATGCTGTTTACCATGCAACACTATTGTTAGTTGGTAAAGCACGCCCAAGGAATTCAGAACCATGTAAGAACAATCCTTTCTCTGACTTGGGAGATATCCTTCTATTTATAAGGAATCCCCCAGGAACATAATCTTCCAAACTGGTTTTTAAATTCTATTTAAATTTTCAATCTTCCTAGCTCCTCACGAGTTCTTCAGTCTCAAAGTCTGGTACCACTCCCCATGGCAGTCTGATCCATATGAACTTATCTGGCTCTGTCCTTTAATTTCTCTGCTCTCCTCCTCTGAATTACCTCTTTTCTTGGCCTTAACCTCTAGCTCCAATTCATTTCCAGTCTGTTTGAGCCCTAAATTGAGGGTAGGAGGTGAGGTTATTTAGAATACCTTTTATTACTGTGGATAGTTCATTTGCAAAATAATATGACCTTTAACCCTGTAAATATGGCTCTTCTTTTAGTCTGTAGCCTATGCATTAATTATGTCCTATTATTTCTTTGGGTACTATACTGAAAATAAATTAGGTTCTTTTTCTACCCTAAGTCTTAGTGACCATCGTCTCTTTTTAATCTTAGCATTGTTAGAAACTAGATTTCAGTAAGAGGTAGGGTATTTATACCAGGTTTAGAAAAGAGGTGGGAACAGAAAAAATATCCTCAGCTCTTTCAATTACATAAAAAAATACATGTTATGCGTACTTTTTAAATAATGAAGACAAAGTAGAAAATACTCTAAAAATATTTGGACCTTAGTGAACATTTACTATTAAGGACAAAATTGCCGAAGAGGATCTGATTACTGGCAGGTACCTTGAACAAATTACACTCCTTCATTGTTCTTATTATCAATTGTTTTTCTTTAAGAAGATATTTTCATTGATGGGTTGACCTGGCAAGTGAGTTCTAGAGCAGAAACAATTCATTTGATGTGACAGTTTGTATTTGGTGCCTAATGCAAACTCAGGATCCTGTGACTAGCACATAGAACTAAATTTTGGCCTTGGCTTCCTGATCACAAGTCATGCAAAATGAACTGGACAGTTAAGGCAATTTAAATTTCATTTAAAGAGAAACATTCTTCATTAGTGAGGAACATCTCAAAGAAAATGTATGGGGACTAAGGTTTTATGGTAGTAACTAAACAAAGAAATCTTGAGGACAAATGTTAACAAGTCTTATCTGGTCATTAAGGAACAGTAGAGGTAGGTCATATCTCAATTTTTGAGGGTAAGTTGGTCCTTTGCAGTTAGTTCATTAGCTAGTGTCTTCTGGAATAAAAATGTGGAGATTTATCAGGATTCTCTGTTTTCTGGGAGCACAAGGCTCAGAAGAGTTCAAAATTGTCAGCCAGTCTCCCCTTTCATTCAAAATTAATATCATTCATTGCTGAACAATTCAGAGGCAATTAGAAACCTGAGAGAGCTGAAACATGGTCTAAGAAATAGAATTCTTCCTGGGGTTGCTACCATAAAATCAGGTGAACCATTTGTTGAGAAGTGGTGACAAAGATCAGTTGTTCTAGGGTCCTTGAGTCTAAGCATCTGTGTTGGTTTGAGTCTTCTGTGGATCCCAGAAAATTATATTCTTGAGTCAAACCTATTTTGGAATTTTGATTAGATTAGATTGGTTAAGGTCTATTTGAGTAGATTGCTTCAGTAGGGCATAGACCAGGGTGGGTTTATTAATCTTCTTACTGGAATCCTTGATAAGGATGGAGAGACAGAAAGAAACTCTGAAAGGCTGAGAGAACGGTCCTGATGGCTGGAAGCTAGAATCAACGGAGTGCAGAGGCATGGAAAGAATTCACCAAGAGGCTGAGAGAGAAGGTCCATGGAAAGCAAGAAGTAGAAGCAATGAGACCTGGAGAAGAGGGAGAGATGGGTGGATACTGGCATGTGCCTCATCACCAGAGCTGAGGTTGGGGACAAAGTGAGCTTGGAGGAGAAGACAGAGAACTGCAGAGCTACCATTGTGCCCTGCTATGTGTCAGGAGTCCAGGATCACCAGCAGCCAACCTTCAGGGAGAGAGCTTCACCAGATGCCTTGACTTGCACATTTTTCTCAGCTTTGGAACTGTAAACGTTTAACCTAATAAATTACCATTGTAAAAGTCAATCATTTCTGGTATATTGTTCCCAGAGGTTTTAGAAATAAACTTAAAGGAGGATGTCTAAAATGAAAAAGAGAAGTAGTAATTTTAAAAAGTTATATTAAAAAGCTAGGTGTTGAAACCTGAAGATAACCAGTCCAGTGAATTCCATGAGGTTGGTGAAGGAAAATATTTCCAATTAGTCAACACTAATTATTGAGTTTCTTCAAATTTTGAGCTAGAATACCAATGGTTTGGATGAAGTTGACCACAGTTTGGGTTATCCTTCATATAAGGACATGCATGACCTGAGCATTTTGCCAAAATTCCTTGGTGGCTCAGACCATGCCTTGTCTAGGCAGAAATCCATCATATATATTGTCTGCTCCAGTGGGGAGGACTTCGAGGTTTGTAAGTCTGGTAAAGATTAACAGTTTGGGCAAGATAACAGAAATTAGTTCAGTTTGGAGGTAGTACCAAAATTAATTTTACCACTGGGGAGTTGAGTGTTGGGTGTAGAAGTCGATTAAATCTCAACCAGATAAGCCAAGACAGTGTATAGTATTTCATTGTAACACAAAAAAATTTTCTTTGCAGCTAAAGTATTGTAATGTATCCAGTTAGGCTTGCCTATCTTTCAGTAAAAGACTTTTGCATTGCCTTACATTAATATAGAATCTATACCTCAATAGCCTTTCCTGGACAATACAATTTAAATATCTGGAACTATCTTATTAATATCTTTATATTTTTTGAAATTATTAACTATTCTTATATATATGAAAAATGTTTAAACTAAAGTAAAATGTTTTCTTATTGGAATAGCATTTGGGTGACTGGATTAAATTTTTAGGGATTTTGGCACAAGTACCAAATGAACCTGGACAAGAGTCACATATTTGCCTAATAACCTCTTTGAAAGTTATAGAAATGAAGTCTTAAGAAGGGGGAAAATGAATGCATGTAGGGTTTAATCTCACTTTTGGAAAAAATGCATAATTTTACAGACATGTGCACATATATCAATAGCAGGTTTTCTTGAGGTGATTTATGTCTATTTTTAGATTTGCGTACAATCACATATTCTTTTTTAATTTTAATTTTATTTTCTTCTTGAAGACTTTAGATTTCATAAAAGTTATATAAAAAATATAGGAGATTCTTGGAGAACCAGCAAGATGGTGGTGGAGTAAGGAGCTCCTAGAGTCAGCTCTTGCTACAGGGCAGTTCGCAAACACCCAGGGCTCTCTGGAGTTAGCTGAAGCACCTGTTTGGGGATTCCAGGAGACCAGAAGAACATCCTGCAACATCCTTGGGGGAGTAGAAGGAGAAGAATGCCCATCTGCAGAAAAGACTCATAAGTAGAGCACTCCATGCTCCGGAGGATGGTGCCCATCCTCCACTGCAGGCATAATTGCCTCGGGAGCTGTTCTGCTACGGGAATTGAAAGCTCCACTTCTCCAAAACGGGGAAGGAAGAGAGGGTTGGGCACCAATTTCATCTATGATGAGGAAATTAAGTGGGCTGCAGTATGATCCTGAGAACAGCTAAAGTTTGAGCCTGTCCAGGTCAGAAAGAGGCTGGGAGCTGCCATCTTAACTCTGCTCTTGGCACAAAGGGAAGTGGGGCGGACCAAAAATCCCAGAGCTGGTGGGGACTGGCTTCTTCCCATCCAAATCATATTGCAGATCTATCCTAGGCCCCAGTGCCACCTCCAGTAGGGAGGAAGCTGTGGGGACCTGCTCCAGCTTCTAGAAATTACTGGCCAAGCCGTGGAGGCCGGTGATCATCCTACTCTCTACTCTGGTAGCACGAGCCACCCCAGGAGCTGTTCTGTAATGGGAATTGGAAGCTCCTCTTCCCAGAAATAGGGAGGAGGAGACAGTTGGCTGCCGATTTTGACTACTGATTGGGAGCCTTGGCTGGCTAAGAGATAACCTTGGAAACAGCTGGGGTGTGAACCAGCCCAAGTCAGAAAGAGGCCAATAGCCTCCATTCTGATTCTGCCCCCAGCCTGAGGGGAAGCCGGGCTGACTGAAACTCTCAGTGTTGGCAGGAACCAGTTTCTTTCACGCAGATCAGCCTGCAGACCACCTAGGCTTCAGACCCGCCTCTGGCAGTGAGGAGGCTGAAGAACCCTGCACAAGCCCATACAGGTAACTGCAGGGAACTTTGGTTGGCATAGACTGAAAATCAGAAGTCTAGCAGGGCAACTGCAGTCATCTTGGACCTGCACTGCATAGATTGATGCCCACACCTGCAGCTCCATCCCTGCCCCAGGTAGGGGAGAAAAGGATGTGAAGCTTCATCAGTCTCTCTAGGCAACTACAGTTTAGGCCTGCATGTGGATTATTCCACATAGCTGTGACTCTGTCCCTACCCCTGGCAAAGGAAAATGTTGGAAGACACTTCATAGGTTCCTGGTGCAATGAGGGCAGCTTGAGCCACCACAGCTTACAGCACCAACTACATGTTTGGCTCCTACTGCATAACCAGCAAGGGAAAGGATAGGAAGTCCTAAACTAAAGAGAAAAACTGCACACTGAATAAATACCCTAGGAAGCCACATGTGAAGACACCAACAAAAAATTCTGCACCAAGAAACGAGAAGCTATGGTCCAGTTAAAGGCACAAGATAAACCTCCAGATGACATAAAGGAGTTGAGACAACTAATTACAGATGCTCAAACAAATCTCCTTAATAAATTCAATGAGATGGCTAAAGACATTAAGAGTATTAAGAAGACATTGGATGAGCACACAGAAGAATTTGAAAGCATTCATAGAAAAATAGCCGATCTTATGGGAATGAAAGGTGCAATGAATGAAATTAAAAAACATTGGAATCAAATAATAGCAGATTTGAGGAGGCAGAAGAAAGGATTGGTGAACTTGAAGAAATGGCCTCTGAAAGTGAAGATACAAAAGAATGGATGAGGAAAACAATGGAAAAAATTGAACAAGGTCTCAGGGAACTAAATGACAACAAAAGGCATGCAGACATACATGTCATGGGTGTCCCAGAAAGAGAAGAGAAGGGAAAAGGGGCAGAAGGAATATTTAAAGAAAGAATCATAGAAAATTTCCTAACCCTATTGAAGAACATAGATATCCCTGTCCAAGAAGCACAACATACTCCCATCTGAAAAAATCCAAAAAGACCAACTCCAAAGCACATACTCATCAGAATGTCAAAGGTCAAAGAAAAAGAGAATTCTGAGAGCAGCAAGAGAAAAGCAATGCATAACATATAAGGGATTCCCAATAAGATTAAGTGTTGATTTCTCACCAGAAACTATGGACACAAGAAGACAGTGGTCTGATATATTTAAGATACTACAAGAGGAAAACTTCCAGCCAAGAATCTTATACCCAGCAAGACTGCCTTTCAAAAATGAGGGTGAAATTAGAATATTCACAGATAAATAGAAACAGAGAATTTCTAAGCAAAACACCAGAATTTCAGGAAATACTAAAGGGAGTGCTAGAGTGTGAAAAGAAAAGACAAGAGAGAGGGGCCTGCAAGAGAGTCTAGAAATGATGATTATATCAATAAAAGTAACTAAAAGTGTCAAAAGAGTGGTAAAATAAAATATGACAGATAAAATTCAAATAGTCAGGAATAAATGTAACCAATGATGGAAAGCACTTGTATTAAAAAAACTGCAACTCATTGTTAAAACAAATTTAAAAAGCCCTAAATAACTGGAGGAACGTTCCATGCTCATGGATTGGAAGACAAAATATCATTAAAATATCAATTCTACTCAAATTGATAAACAGATTTAATGCAACCCCAATAAAAATTCCACCAGCATTAAAAAAAAAAAACCTGAAAACACAATCATGAAATTTATTTGGAAGGGTAAGGAGTCCTGAATAGCCACAAACATCATAAAAAGGAAAAGTGAACCCTCATCTCCAGACTTTAAATAATAATACCTACCTATAGTGGAAAAAACAGCATGCTAATGGCCTAAAGACAGACACAACAGACCAATGGAACCAAATTTATGGTTCAGAAACAGACCCTCACAGGTATGATCAAGTGATTTTTGACTAGCCTATCAAACTCACACAACTCGGGCAGAACAATTCATTCAACAAATGGTGCTGAAAGAATGGGACATCCATAGCTGAAAGAAGGAAAGAGGACCCCTATCTCACACCTTATCCAAAAACTAATTCAAAATTGATCAAAAAACTAAAAATAAAAGAACCATAAAACTTCTAGAAGAAAATATTGGAAAATATCTTGAAGACCTGGTGGTAGGTGGTGGATTCTTAAGGAGATAAGAGAAGGATTGAGTGTACTACTGATGCTTAATGTATGTAGAAGTTTTAATTAGCTTTACTGTAAAATTGTGGAAATGTATAGAGTGGATGGTAACACACAGTGAGTAACAGATAGTTTATAAATGGGGATTTGACTGAAAATGTTAGTCTAGGTATGTAAATACCAATTGACAAAATACTAGAGAATAATCTAGGAACTGGATAGCACAGTAAACCAAGAGGTGGGTGAGAATTGTGGTTGATGGTATGGATGCAAGAGTGTCCTTTGTTAGTTAAAACAAATGTATATCACTACTGCAAGGTGTTGGGAATGTGGAGAAGCATGGGAAAAATACAGGTAGAATGACCTATGGTCTGTGGTTAGTAGTAATAATATAATATTCTTGCATCTATGCAAAAGATGTACTGTGTTGATACTAAGGCAGTATGGAAAAGGTGAGCCAAATGTACACTATGGACATGGCAATAATCAGGTGCTATTATTTTATCTGTAGCAAATGACACACCACATTGTGGTGTGTTGATGAAGGGGTGTTGTTTGGGAATTCTGCACATGTTCATAATTGTTTTATAAGTTTATAACTTATGTCATAAAATATATACTTAAAAATATTAATAGGGTGGGTTGGGGGAAAAATACACCAAAAGTAAGATAAGAACTATGATTAGTAGTAAGATTTTGACAGTGCGCTTTCATAGTTTGTAACAAACATCTCATGACGATGCAAGGTGTTTGTGGAGGGTTGATGCATGGGACCCCTGTATGATGTTATGTATGTTTGATTTGTAAGTTCACAACTTTTACTATACACCTAATTTTTTATGTATGTTCATATATAACTGATATAAAGATAATAATAATCAGATTGGTTAGGGGAAAATACTTTATTTAGTAGTAAATTTTGACAATGTTCTTTAATCATTAGTCAAAAATGTCTAAAAACAATGCAAGTTATTGGTTGTAGGGTGAGATGTTATATATGTTTGTTTGATGTTATATATGTTTGTTTTGTAAGTTCACAACTATTATACATTTATTGTTTATGTATGTTTATGTATGAGTGATATAGTTCAATAAATATTTAAAAATCATTAAAAAAATATAAGGGATTCTCCTCTCAATTAGAAACAGAGTCATCATCACCATCCCTAAATCATCAAGATTGGGGAATGAACAGTGGACTAAAGTAGACTTATTGTTATTCTATTATAGACATTATTCCACCAGTGGGAGAACTTTTATCATTTATATAAAGGCAATGGCCACCAGAGGTTCTGAGGGGAGGGAGGGGGAAGAATGGGTGTAACATGGGGCCATTTTCAGGACATTGGAATTTTCCTGAATGACATTGCAATGACAGATTCAGGCCATTATATATTTTGTCATTACCTACAAAATTGTGAGGGACAGAGTATAAACTATAATGTAAACTATAGTCCATTGTTAGTAGCAATACTTCAATATGTATTCATCAATTGTAACAAATGCACCACACTAATGAAAAATGTTGTTAATATAGAAATGTGTGGGACTGGGATGGACACATATGGGAATCCCTATATCTTTTATATAACATTTAAATAATATAAAGCTTCTTTTAAAAAAATCAAAATAAATTTTTTAAAAATGAAAAAAAAATCTTTATATGTGATATATATATATATATATATATATATATATATATATATATATATATATATATATATATATATATTTATACCTATTATTTCCCTTTGTTCCCCTCAGAACCTCCGGTGACCAGTGCCTTTATGTCAATATTACAAGTTCTTCCATTACTAGAATAATAATAAGTCCATCTAAGTCCATAGTTGCATTCCTCCCTTATGTTTGTTCATTCATTAGTCTTGGGGATTTGGAGATGGTGATGCTTCCAATTGAGGTGGGGCTTAGACCCCATGGGACAGATGGGTGTAACTGACTTCTTTGCAGTTGTAGGTATGCTCTGTTTTTTTGGGATGGTCATTGTCCATCAGCATCCTTTTGTTAGTGGTCTTTGGTGAGTCTGATGAACTGGAGAGTAGATGTTGGCTGTAACTCTGCTGAGATTCAGGGCTCAACTGGAATATGAACAGAACAAAGATTTAAGAATCTGGGACACATATTTAATGGGTATAGTGCTAACTATAGGTTCACATAGAAGGGACATAAGAACCATGGGTAGGAAAATTATAAATGAGTCTGACTCTGATACATTGGCAAGATAGGTAATCATGTATTTCAATGTAATGCCCTCCGACAGGATGTCAAATTCCTGGATTTTCTGCCTTGCTTATAGTGTCCACTTGTCTCTAGAGCTATCAGGATCCCCCTGCTTTATGCCCTGCTTACTGTGGCAGTCAGTGAGATATATATGCATAAGCATAACCACTGGAATGACCTCACAACTCACTTTGAAATCTCTTCACTCTAAAAACTCATTTGTATTTAATATTTCCCCCTCTTGGTCAAGGTCTTTTTCCAAGTGCAGCAATAGTTGGTGCTTGGTAATAATCCCTCAGTGCCAGGGAGGCTTATCCCTGGGAGTCATGTTCCATGCTGAGGGAAGGTAGTAAGTTTATATTCTAAGTTTGGCTTAGAGGTCACATTTGAGCAACAAGGAGGCTTTTAGGAAGTAGCTATTAGGCAATATTTAATACTAGGTTAAGTTTAAATGTCATAAGAACAGGATTCATAAGTACAAACATCAATATCAAGGGCCTAGCATATTGGTTTGTCCTCCTGTGCTAGGCACTGCCCATGTACTCTAGGGATTCTTGCCACTCTATTAGGGAATGTGGAAGGATTCCAAAGAATGCGAATTTAATATTTTGTTGATTATTTTGTGGGTCTCCTCCCACTGACACAACACCCCATGACCACTTGAACACATTCATATTCCAAAATCATGCCCCAGGTTCACCCTCCCCACACATCCCTTCATCACTGACACCTGACACCAGTGATCCTCCCCTGCCATAGTTGCAACTCTTCTGCAATCCAAATCTCTGCAAAAACAAAATACTAAAGGGGGTGTTTTAGCCTGAAAAGACAGGAGAAAGAGACTTGGAAGGGATTCTAAAAATTATGATTATCAGTAAAATTAACTAAAAGTGTAAAATGAGTGGAGAAAATAAGATAAGACAGATAAAAACCAAAGGTCAAAATGGGTGAAGTAAGAACTGCCTATGCAGTAATAACACTGAATGTTAATAGATTAAACTCCCTTATCAAATGACACAGACTTATGGAATGGATAAGGAAATATGGCCATCTCTGGGCTGTCTACAAAGGACTCACCTTAGACTCAAGGAATCAAGTAGATAGAAAGTGAAATACTGGAAAAACATATTGTATACATGCAGTAACCAAAAAAAGATGAAGTAGCTATACTTAGATAAAATAGACTTTAAAAGCAAAGGTGTAATTAGAGACAAGGAAGGACATTATACATTAATATATATAATACAATTATTTTATAATAAAAGGGGCAATCTATGAAGAAGAAATAACAGTCATAAATGTATATGCATCTAACCAGGGTGCCCCATGTTACACGAGGCAAACACTATCAAGATCGAAGGGAGAAACAGATGTCCCTACAGTAATTGTTGGAGACTTTGATACATTACTTTTGTCATTGGATAGAACATCTGGGCAGAGGATCAACAATGAAACAGAGGGCTAATATGATAAATGAACTAAATCTAATATAGCCATATAGAATATTGCACTCCAAAATAGCAGGATATACATGCTTTTCAAGTGCTCATATATCTTTCTGTAGGATAGATGATATGTTGGGTCAGAAAAAGGATCTTAATAAATTTAAAAGATTGAAATTATACAAAGCATTTTCTCTGATCATAATGAAATGAAGCTGGAAATCAACAACAAGCAGAGAATGGGAAAATTCACAAATATATGGAGGTTAAACAACACAATCTTAATCAGTGGATCAAAGAAGAAATTGCAAGAAAAATCAGTGTATGTATATCTCAAGATGGATGAAAATTAAAGCACAACATACCAAAACCCATAAGATGCCTCAAGAGGGACTTTTATACCCATCCATGCTTACATTTAAAAGGATGTAGCTCAGTGGTTGAGCAGTGTCTGCTTTGCATGTACAAGGTCCTCCCAGGTTCAATCTCTGCTACCTCCAAAAAAAAAAGGGAAGTGTACCTGGACAATCTAGAAGAAGAACAGCAAACTAGTAGTCCCATATCAAGAAGAAGGAATGGAATAACAAAGATCAGAGCAGAGAGAAATGAAATTGAGAACCAAAACACTATAAAGAGAATTAAAAATAAATAGAATTGACAAACCCTTATCTAGACTGATAAAGAAACAAAGAAACAAAGAATGAAGATGCAAATAAATAAAATCGTAAAGGAGTGGTGGGATATTACTATTAACCCCAGAGAAATAAAATAGATTATATAAGGATACTATGATCAAATATATACCGACCTAGACACTTAGACAATGTAGATGAAATGGACAAATTCTCATAAAGAAATAGAAGACCTCAACAAACAATCACAAGTAATGAGATTAAAACAGTCATTAAAAACCTCTCCAAAATGAAAAGCCCTGTACCAGATGGCTTCATAGGTGAATTCTACCAATCATTCTAAGACTTAATACCAATCTTGCTCAATCTCTACCAAACTCATTCTATGAAAGCCAGATAAAGTTATTATAAAAAAAAAGAATAATGTACATCCATTTCCCTAATGAATATAGATGCAAAACTCCTCAACAAAATATTCACTAAATGAATCCAACAACACATGAAAATAATTATTCATCAAGATCCAGAGATTTTAATACAGACATGCAGGAGTGGTTCAATTCAAGAAAATCAATCAGTATAATAAATTACATTATGTGTAAATGCAAAGAAAAAAATCGCATGATCATTTGACTGATGCAGAAAAGACATTTGACAAAATACAATATCGTTTCTTGATAAAATCACTCTGAAAAATAGGAACTGAAGGAAACTTTATCAACATGTTAAAGGGCATATATGAAAACTCCACAATTAACATTGTACTCAATGATGAAAGACTGAAAACTTTCCTATTGAGATGTAGAATAAGACAAATGTAGCAGTCTGGTATTATTCATGAATTCCAAAAATAGATATTGGATTATTTTTGTAAGTGGGTCTGTTCCTCTGGGTACATTATATTATATTGGATTCAGAGATTTAACTCTTATTTGATTAAATTATGATTAAGGCTTAGATTAGGCCACATAAAAAATGACAAGGCAGAGGAGTTAGTTGGAGTTATAATGCTGGAGCCTGGGAAAGTAAATACACAGAGAAGAAGATATGTGAGGGAAGAGAGAAAGCTCCATTAGAGACAGCAGAGTCCAGGGGAATAGAGATGAGTTGTTTGCCTGATACTCTATAGCTGATCTTATGGAGAGAGCAGACCAGCCGAGCCCACAGAGAAAAACAAGCCCTGGGATAGAGATGAGACTTATCCCAGCCTATAGCTGATATTGGAAGAATCTGGGACCATAGAGCCTTAAGAAGAAGAGTAAGGCTGGACCTTCACAGATGTTGGCAGCCATCTTGCTCCAAAACATGGCAACAGACTTTGGTGTGGGAAGTAAACTATACTTTATGGTCTGGCAACTGTAAGCTTTATTTTTAAAATACCCTTTGTAAATACCCTTTATAAAAGTCAACAGATTTCTAGTATTTTGCATTCATCACTCCTTTGGCTGACTAATAAAACAATACTGATATCATTGTTGTTCAATATAGTGGTAGAGGTTCTAGCTAGAGCAATCAGGGAACAAAAAGAAATAAAAGACATCCAAATAGGAAAGGGTAAAGTAAAACTTTCACTATTTGGAGATGATGTGATTCTATACTCAGAAAGTACTGAAAAATCTACAACAAAGCTACTTGAACTAATAAACAAGTTAATCAAAGTAGAGGGATACAAGATTAATTTGTATAAAAATCATTAGTGTTCTATATACTAGTCATGAGCAATCTGAGGAGGAAGTCAGGAAAAAATTCCATTTACAATAGTAACTAAAAGAATCAATTATTTATGAATAAATTTAAACAAGGAGGGAAGGAACTGTATTCAGAAAACTCAATACATTGCTAAAAAAATCAAAGATTACCTAAATAAAGGGAAGAATATTCTGTGTTCATGGACTGAAAGACTAAATATCATTAAGATGTCAGTTCTACCCAAATTGACTTACATATTCAAAGCATCCCAATAAAAATTCCAACAGGCTTTTTAAAATAAGTGGAAAACCCAACCCAGTTATCAAATTTATTTGGAACAGTAAGGGGCCCGAATAGTCAGAAACATCTTTTAAAAAGAACAAAGTTGAAAGACTCTCACTTTCAGACTTTAAATCATATTATCTAGGTACAGTGGTGCAAAATAGCATGGTACTGGCATAACGGCAGATATATAGAACAGTGTACCAAACTGATTGTTGAGAAACAAACCCTCACATCTATGGTCACGTAATTTTTTACAAAGTTTTCAAGCTCACTTAGCTGAGCCAGAATAGTCTATTCAACAAATGGTCCTGGGAGAACTGCATATCCATATCTAAATGAAAGAAAGAGGACCCCTATTTCATACCTTACACAAGAAATTAACTCAAAATAGATCAAAGACCTAAATCTAAAAACTAGAATCATAAAACTTTCAGGAGAAAATATAGTGAACCATCTTCTAGATCTGGTGGTAGATGGTGGATTCTTAAATTTTAAACTCAAAACAAGAACAATGAAAGGAGAAAGGGATAAATGGGACCACCTCAAACTTAAACACTGCTTTACTTCAAGGAACTTTGTCAAGAAGGTGAAAAGACAACTTACTCAAAGGAAGAAAACATTTGGAAACCACATATGTGATAAGGGTTTGATTTCCATGCTATATAAATAGATCATACAACTCAATAATAAAAGGGCAAACAATTCAATTAATAAATAGCAAGACTTGAATAGATATTTCTCCCAAGAGGAAATACAAATATTTGGCAGAAAAGTACATTAAAAAAAGTTCAATAGCACTAGCTGTGAGGGAAATGCAAACCAAAACTACAATGAGATATCATTTCACACCTCATAGACTCACCTTTAATAATGATAATAATAAAAAGAACAGAAAACTACAAGTGCTGGAGGGAATGCAGAAAAATAGGAACAGGTCTTCACTTTTGGTGGGAATATATAATGGTGCAGCCACTGTAGAGGACAGTTAGGCAGTTCCTCAGGAAGCTAAATATAGAACTGCCACATGATCTGGCAATCCCTGTGCCAGTAATAGACCCAGAAAAACTGAAAACAGGAATGCAAACAGGCATTTGCACATCAATGTTCATAGCGGCATTATTTACAATTACCAAAAGATGGAAACAAACCAGGTATCCATCATCTGGTGAATGGATATACAAAATGTGGTATATATACTTATATACAATGGAATACTATGCTGCTGTAAGAAGAAATGAAATTGGAATACAGTGATAACATGGATGAACCTTGAGGACATTATTCTGAGTGAAAAAAAACAGATACAAAAGGACAAATATTGTATGGGTCTCTCTAATATGAACTAAACACAGAATGAACACATAGAGTTAAAACGTAAAGTATAGGTTACTAGGAGATAGGATGAGGGCTGAGAAGGGTTATGATGCGTAATGTATGTAGAATTTTTAGAAAGCTTGATTGTGAAAATATGCAAGTGGTTAGTTGATGGTAACACATTGTAATAACTATAACTGTAGTGATACTTTAAATAATCAGTAGTCTAGAAACATAAATGTCAAATTGAAAGAAAGCTAGAGAATAATATAACATCATGAACTTGTTGGTGGGTAAAGATTGTGCTTGATAGTACAAACACAAGAATGTTATTCTATTAACTAGTACAAATGTATGTGACTATCAAGGTGGTAAGAATATGGTGATACAAGTAGAAATATAATTAATATAATTTATGGACTATAGTTAATAGTAATATTATAATATTCTTGCATCAGAATGAAAAAAGGGACTATAGTAATGTTAGTGTTTAATAATAGGGGGCTATTGGGTTTTATCTATTGGACTAAGGGAAAATGTTCTCAAATTTACTGAGGCAATGATAGCACAACTCTGATATAACTGAGATATAGTGAGTATACATTTTTACAAGGCATGATTTATATAACACAGTGAACCGTGTGGTAGATGATGGACTGTGGTTAACAGTACAAATATGAGTGTTCTTTCATGAACTATAACACATGTGCAATACTAATACATGGTGTTAATAGTGGGGTTATGGAAAAAACACACCTAATATAAGATGTGGACTATCATTAGCAGAAATGTTTTGATGATCTTTCATAATCTGTAACAGATGTTCCACAACAATGCAAGGTGTTGGTGGAGAATGATGTATGGAAATTATGCATGTTATGCATGATTGTTTATAAGCTCACAAGTTCTTTAATAAGGAATTAAACTAGATTTAAGGAAAAAACAACTTACTGAGATTGTAGTCTTTATCACCTTATTGTACAGGGCCAAGATGGAATCCATTCAGGAAAAAAAGAAATGCCAAATGAGAATATGGTCATAGGACGCTCAACCTCATTTCAGTCCTATATCTGAGAAGATGTTTCAAGGACCTAGTTTGAAAAAAAAAGCTCTGATTCGTGTTAAGACTTCCACACTGCTATTTAGTTAAAAATAGGTGAGAATGGCATTTAGTTAATTTTCAGTGTAAGAAACAACAGTATAAGAATTGAAACTTCTTAAAATAAACACTAAAAGATATAGTATCATTTTCAATTCATGTGAAATTATTTATGCAAATTCATTTTGAGAATTAACTTTTTATTTTTAAAATTATCCTTATGCTAATCTATTGGTAAATTGCCACAAATCTGAATATTGATTTCTGGTTTGCTGAGAGCATTACTACTTTTCACTCTTTGGATTAAATGTCAGACTCTTTATTCTTTCAAGGATGGGTATGTAAAAAGCAGTTATTTGAAATTGCCTTTATTGTATCCATAAATTTTATGTACTTATAAAGTCACATTCATCATGGGACAATAAAGCCTCTTTTAATAAAAAATGAGTAAGGGAAATTTTCTAAATTGAAAATAAACTTATTCCAGAAAACATCATAGAACTAGTAGAATATATCTTGAATATAGAAATGTCAGGGTGAAGCAAAGTTGGAATAAATATGTAATAAGAATTACCTTAAAAATCATCAGAAACTCCCAAACTTCCAAATGCATTGTCATATTCCTGTTGACACAAAATATTCAAATTGGAAAACATATTCAAAGGAATCAATTGCCATTGAAGAGGGATTTTGTGTGAAGATACAAACAATAGAGTCCTGTATTTGGAAAAGGGTCTGAAAGGAAAATCCAATTCATCATAAGGACTACTAAGGACTACTATATTAAACAGCAAAATAGTAAAAATGGTTGAGAACAGTGACAAGTAGAATATCACTGTTCTGTCCCACCTAAGGCCTGGAGGCTTTTTCTTTCCCATTCTTTCTTGCCTCCAAGTCTCAATTCTCCCACATTCCATTTTGGCAAACTCTGGACTGTTTAGACCATGCTCGGCAGTATTTAGTTGGGGCTTATTTCAGAAAGTCACAGCAAACATGAGGACACCTATTATTCTATCAGCTGTCTTGGATCTTCACCAGGAGAAAGATAGCTGTTGAGAGATGCCATCTCAGACAAAGATAAGAAGGACAGATCTATGAATGAGAACAAAATGGAATGAAATTGGAAGTTTGATCTGATTCCCTTTCCAATCTATCATTTTCCTATGACATAAACTCTGTATTTGACTTCCCATGGGCCAGCTCTACTGATTCCCAATAACCTCTTTGGAAGGTAAAAAAAATGATATCACTTTTTAAAATTCTCTTTCTATAAAAATCCGAATTGTCCTTGAGGTAATATGAATGAGTTTCTGACTAGAAGACTGTTCACATTTAAAGAATAAAAAAATTTAAAGATTTATGTTTTAAGAGATTATTTTGCCATATCGATGATAGCTTTGCCTTTTATTGAATGCCTACTACATGTCAGGTATTTAGATGCATTATATGTACACCCCCATGGCAAAGCTGCAAGATTATTATTTTACAGATAAGGAAATGTTGTTTTCATTAGTTAAGGTGTTGTGGAATTTAAGAGAAGTTCAATTATTTGAGTATAGAGAGGCCAGGACTCAGCAATGATTTTGAGAAGGAAAAATGGTTTATTGATGGCCGGCCAGACTCGGGAGCTTTCAGTTTGAATCCCGAGCGCTGAACAAGATTTTCAAACGTCTTTTATACAGAGAGGAAAGGCCAAATGGTCCCTTTGTTTCAGTTCTCAATAGGCTTCAATTAGCATATATCTTCCACATCTTAGGTAAGCTTTTAGCATGGACTCCAGACATTCTAGATAAGCCTTTAGCACATTTGGTTTTTGCATTTCCCCTAAATACTTAAAGTTTATAGCCCCCGCATTGTTAAACATTTCCTGGGACTGGAGCCGCTGCCAGTCCCCAAGGGCAGGACTGCAGCCCCCACCGTTCCACACCCACAAGTCAAACAACTTAGTTATCTCTGAAGAGACAAAGAGCCCTCCACCCATAGCCCACATCATTCCCCCCTTTCTGCCAAAGTTTAACTTGCTAAGCTTTGGCATAATTATTGTTGGAGCTATGAGGTGGATGGCTGTTTGTTGTCTTGATTGATTATTTATCAGTCTTTAGTACAGCATCCAGGACTGTTTTTAGAAGTTTAGAACTTTTCATTCTGGACAGCAGAATCTTGGGCAGGGGCCTCCCGCAGTTATTCTGCTGCCACTGGCACTCACGTGGATTTCCAGTCAGGTTCCAGATCCATCTATTACTTTTATTTAAAAGAGTTTACACCTTTAATTTAAAAGGGGTGCTGAAGGGAGACGATCTCTTTTCTGTAACTGCTTCCTGCTGGCCATGGGCTGTAGTCATTGCCTAATAAGGTGTAAAAACTCTTTAATTTATTCTAACTGGAGGAAGATGGATCTGGCATTCTGTACGAAGTTGGATGAAGTTTTCATATCGTTAATAAGATGTTCACTCTGAAAGAAACAAACTTAATTAAAAATTTGGAATACCTGTTTTTAAAAGAGGACACATTGGATTACAGAGGTAGACAAGGTTAGGTGCCTATAAAGATGGCATTCCTTAAAAGCTGGTGGGAACAGCATATATATATATTTTTTAAGTTATCCATCTTTAGAGAGAAATTGCAACAGACACTTAGCTTTGTCTGAAGACACATTCCAGGCTGTTCAATGATTGACACTCATTCGCTCTGTCAGATGCTCCTGGTGAACTGGCACTCCTTGGGCAACTGGCTTCACTCAGGATTATAACACTAATTTGGAAATACTCTTAGTTTTCACCTGTGGGAGTGATCAGAACTACAGAATAAAGATTTTTACACCTTGGTTTTCATTGTACAATTTCTAGCAATTTTGACTTGTTCAATAGGTGACTCACCATCAGCAAGCAAGCCTCAATTTTGCTACACAGCAGAGTACAGCAGAATATAGAAGTTGACTGAGACTGGCTGAGACTGCCACCTTATTCTATAGACATGTTATTAACTGTTTAGAAAATGATTTTACCAGGAATTTAACATGTCTAATATACTTCTGCACTTGATCCAAAATAGAAAAGATAACATTACAATTATTAGGCATATATTTAGTACAGGATAAAAGTACAGCACTTAATATTAACTAATGTATTACTTAATGCATAAGGATTCAGAGTTGCAATTATTAGTTTTGAGTTTCAGGTTTGTAATACCTTACATGTTATCTCTCCATGAGAGCAGGCCATAATGCCAATTGTGTTTAAGTTTTACTTACAGTCTCCTGGTATCATGGCTCCACTTAGCATGTTCTTCAACGCAGTGAGCAAGTTGCAGCATCCTTCCAGTATTCCAGAGATTTTCCAGTATTCTACTAGCCTGGTGCATAGTGCTCTCTGGCACCACGGAACAGTGCCAGTCTGGAGGCGATATCCATTGTACACTTGGCTGTACCGAGTCATTATTGGCTGCAGGAGCTTGAAACTGCAATATAGTTTCCATCAACTTCAGGAGCAGAACCAGAGACTGATATAGCACATATTTTTAATTGAGGGGTCAGTGACCAGCCTAGCTAATAACTCACATGGAGAGGCCACCTGTAACGTATACAAGGCCTGGTTCGAATGCACAAAAGTTTGACAATGTTAAAGTTTATTCCTTGTTTTATATATATTTTAAACAACTTAACGCAATACATATATCAAATGACTATTTACTTACACAATTTTACTATGAAGATAACAGTAGGTCCTTTACTTTAGTAATAGAGGAAAAATATTTTTCATTGTTAGAATGAAAACAGAATATTTCCAATAGAATCAAGACAACTTTTTATTACCATTTACTTAAATGTGTATTTTGCAGTGGCCTTCAGACAGGTTTATTATCATGAAGTTATTTCTGCTACCAATACCAATCTAAGTTTCTTTAGTTAACAATGACTTCTACAACTAGAATTATTTAAACATTTTCAGTTTGGAAGATGTTTTACAAACTCTTTATAATTGACTGTAACCGCATTGACTAGACACCTCATGTTTAAATAAACTTACTAAATTACAATTACCAATGAAAGAAATTTACTCTTTATTTAAGAGAGCATATCTACAATCTTTTTCCTTTAGCCTAATTTCACCAATGTGAACTTACAATTTTCATTACTCTAAAGATTTCGTACATAATGTTAATTTAGTTTATAAATTAACTATGGGAGATTACACTCAAGTTAAATAAAATTGAAACCATAATAGTTTATGCAAGGAATGTTCTCTTTTTCCCTTACAGGAAGCTAAAAACTTCTTTTCTTTAAGTTATGAAAATTATTAATTTAAAAGCATAACTGACTACCAGGTTTTAAAACACATGCATACTGACTACCAGGTTTTAAAACACATTACACAATTACTTAATTTTTTAAAAAATCATAACCCAGGAAAGATCTCTCCATAGTTTTTATGGACTTTCCTTTACTTACTGAAATTTGTTAATAGAGCCACTAATTACCTTTATTTCGTTGGAAAGAAATCTTCTGGAAGAATTAAGGCTCACCAGATTGTGGAGAAGAAAATAATTTATTCTCAATCTTGCAAGAAGGGGAGCAGAGCCAGATATGGCTGGTGCCACGAACAAAGAAAAATGACACAATTTATACCCCTAAGCCTAGCATGCAAGCTCTTCCTGTTTTTCCATAGATTGGATACTTCAGAAGTTACAGCTTATCTGAGATTTAACTTTCCCACGCAAAAGTTTGATTTAACTGCTTCCTCTATCACATTCCAAACATTTTAGTTTTTACCTGCTCCCCCCTTTTTCAAATAAGGAATAGAATTTAGTGCTGAAATGGCACCGACTTAGTTAGCTCCTTCTTGGGCATCCTTCCACTGCCCATAGGACTGGCCTAAACTGGTCTCCTCCACTGCTGTCCAACCCGGGAGTGGGAGACTGAGGCAGCAGGCCGCCAGGTTACATCAACATTTTTCTTATGTGAAAATTAACCTAATCTTTGTGTGTTTTTTTTTTTTTTTTTTGCAATTTATGGCTGACAAAGGTTTAAACTGGGAGATTACCAGGCAAACTGATTCTTAATTCCCTAGCCTAGTAGATAGGTTTAATCTGCCACACCTAGTCTTGCCTTAAAAGCTCTTGCAAAGAGGAGGCCCTTTCCCAATTGTTTCCATAATCAGATTTCTATGACTTTTTCATCCTGCTTAGTTCAATTTGGGCTTTAAGAATATTTATAAATATAACTGCATATTTAATTTTTAACAATTTGAATAGACCTCTTTTAAGAATTTTTATTTGTTAATTTGATATTATCCTGATGTATGAAGACATACATTGAGCATTTTTTTTAAAAAATGGGCAGACACAAAGAGTTAGACACAAACACAACTCATTGATATTACTTGTAATTTGCATTATTTTATATACTGTTTAGCTTAATTAATTAGGGGTCCAGAAATACATATTACTTATATAACTGCATATTTAACTCAACAATTTGAGCAAATAGGCAGACATGAATAGTTTGACACAACAACATGACTTTAGTTACTTTAAACTTTTCAAAGACTTTTGAAACTCTTCTTAATTTGCACTATGACCATGCAGTTTACCACAAGAATTTTCTTTCTTACTTAATGGATTGTAATAACCAAAATGTTCTCAATGCCTTAGCACCATTTTGTTTTAGAACTTTATATTTTACTTTGAAATTAGCAGAATTTTGGATAAGCAACAAGATTAATTTTATATATATATACTGAGGCTATTTGAAGCCTCAGGGAGACAGACTGCTTTCTCTCATGAATTGCCATTCTTAGGAACACTGACCATCAAGGCAGGAGACTTCTCCCCCTCCACCCCCCTTTTTGGTTTTGGAGATAATAAAACTCCAGTGGCCATTTAACCTTATGCTATCAGGCAGCAATTTATTTAGTTTACACTTGAATTCATGAGAGAAAGGGTTACTAATACCAGGAGAGGAGACAGTGATGTCCCAGCTCTTCTCAATTATGAAATAACCATAGGCAAAGGCAAAGGGTGAGGTTAGGCTTGAAGTAACCATAAACAAAGGAAAGGTTAGTGTAGAATTTACACTTAAATAATAGTTTCAGGCTAAATTCACCCAGCTATAATCTCAGTTATTGTCTTTCCACTGTTTTATAATATAAATGCATTTATAAATGATTTTAACTCTTAGTTACAGTTTTTATTAATTTTTTTAAAACCTATTAATTTTATAACACCTTTAAATACCTTTCATTCAACTTATAACATATTAAATGAACTTAACCATTACTTTAATTTTTCCTTTAAAGTAAAAGAATAAATCTCTTGCAGTTAGTTTGAAATAAAAGGCTACTTTTCAGGATTTGATTTCTAGAACATAAAATGTTCTTTTAAAAGAGGTAAGACTCTTCTTCAAACATTGAGGATATGATGAGGTTAAAGCACAAGAAGCTATTGATAAAATATTTTCTTTGTATATTGATCTTACTCAATTTAATCATAAAAATTTCCCTTCCACAAACCTTCTACACTTTCAGTATTCATTCAGGTTCTGTCCCACACTCTACTCTTTCCAATAATCAATCATTTTATCTTAGGACAAAATCATCTTCTGTTTCCTTAACAATAAAAACACACTCCATATATCCCACATACTAAGTTACCAGGCAAACTTCTTACAACATATAATTGCCATTAATACTAAACAAGTTTGTTAAAATAATGAACTTTTCTTCACTTTAAATACTTAGTAGCATGTAATAATACCAGAAACAGTTTTTTGGAAGCAAGTTGGCAGGGGAGATTGGCTGCCGAATAAGTTTGTTATAAAATTGCCTTTTATTATTATTATCAATTCAGTTTTGTTAAATAATGACTTTCTGCAATTAGCCACTTAAATACCTTAAACAATGCTTTGTAAAACTTTTATAATTATTTATACCCTTAAGACAAATTTTACCTTCACAGAACACATTCTCTTACTTAAGGTTACTACAATACCTTCTAAGAACCTGAGCAGAATGCAAATGTATTTTGGCTTTGACACCCTAAGGAGGGAACTTTACTGCATTTATTCTGATTCTGCTTTTCACCTCCTTCACTTCCCCCCCTTCCAGGCAGTCGGGTGCACAAGAAACAGGAATGCGGCTTATGAATAGAAGGGTGGACTCACTGGAAAGGGGCAAGCCGCTCCCCCCTTTCCAGCTTTCAGCCAAAATGGGCAGACAGAACCTACTCAAATTTGGCAACTCTCCCAGGAACCCAGCCGCCCTGACTGGGACATTCCCAACAAACTTGGGTGCTTGGCGCGGACACAGATGGCCTCCAAGCCCCGGCAAAGGACCAGACCAGAGACAAGACAGCAGAGCATGCACAAACATCTAGACTCCACAAACAGCCAGACTCCTCAGCTTTTGCCCCAGAATCATTTCACCCCCTTGCCAATGGCAAGGGAGGGCTCCAGCTCAGCTGTAATTCCACTCTACATAAGGACACAACTCCAACACTAGCCTTGAGCTGACACAGACAGAAGCACAAAGGTCACTAATCTGACCCACAAGTTTATATATTTATTTTTACCATGGCTGCCCCCACAGCCATCACAAACCTCAGAACACTTAACATTTGGTATAAAGCGAATTCATTCACAAATTAGCACCATAACAAAAGATTTCAGCTAGACTTTTCCACTGTTTAAACTTTACATCCAGACCAAGCTCCACCAGAAAAGCCGATCCATTTTCCTGTAACCAAGTTTTGTTTTCCTTAATCTAGACCAATTTCCAGGGCATTAGGACTTGAACCTATAAATACCCTTCCTATTAAAATCGAGACTCCACTCCTTTAGTGGACATAAGACCAGTACCAGATTCTAACATGCAGTTAGACAAACCCAAAACACCAGGGCTTTTCCCCGGTTTTCCTCCTTTTCCCAAGCCTAGAGAGAACGGCTTCCCCCCAGCCTTCTGGGGCTACTAGGGTTCTCTCGGGAGGTGATCAGCCTCCCCTTCCTAGCAATTAAACTAGGGCCTTCCAGACTGTGCTCACCCGGGGAGTCTTACCTTCTTCCATGTTCGGAGTTCTTTTTCGTTCCCAGAATCTTTCTCTTCAGACCTTCCATTGCCCTCGATTTTTGTCGGGAAGATTCTGGTGGAGCCCACATCTTTTCTGGATTAAATTTAATCCAGGGGCGCCCAGATTTGGGGTTCACCCGAGTCCTCCCGGCCTCCTCGGGGATTTGGAAGGGGCAGCAAAATGCTACCGTCTCTGGCCTTCATTTATTGTCCCACCAGAGTCACCAAAAATGTTGTGGAATTTAAGAGAAGTTCAATTATTTGAGTATAGAGAGGCCAGGACTCAGCAATGATTTTGAGAAGGAAAAATGGTTTATTGACGGCCGGCCGGACTCGGGAGCTTTCAGTTTGAATCCCAAGCGCTGAACAAGATTTTCAAACGTCTTTTATACAGAGAGGAAAGGCCAAATGGTCCCTTTGTTTCAGTTCTCAATAGGCTTCAATTAGCATATATCTTCCACATCTTAGGTAAGCTTTTAGCATGGACTCCAGACATTCTAGATAAGCCTTTAGCACATTTGGTTTTTGCATTTCCCCTAAATACTTAAAGTTTATAGCCCCCGCATTGTTAAACATTTCCTGGGACTGGAGCCGCTGCCAGTCCCCAAGGGCAGGACTGCAGCCCCCCACCGTTCCACACCCACAAGTCAAACAACTTAGTTATCTCTGAAGAGACAAAGAGCCCTCCACCCATAGCCCACATCAAAGGAACTGGTCCCTGCTATAGGTTTTAAAAAGGATTTTTGGTCTTCAGAGAACACTCTGCCAAATTGAACAGCAAAGGATAATGAAAGAATGATGATCAAATATGAAACCACCAAAATGTAGTTTTCTCTCAGTTCTACTAATAGATATATATTTTACCGTTAACTCAGTTCCATGCCCTCAAACCTTTTCTTCAGAGTAGTAAAGATTATAGACACCCTTTTCATTTGTGTGTTTCCTTTCAGTGGAAGTGAATTTACCCAAAATTCTCTGCAGTGTTAATATATTTAAGGGCCATGTAAGTGCATGTAACTCCACTCCTTTTTCCTTAAGAGAAAAACCCATTATGTCTTTAATAACCTCAATAAACATAATAAGGTAATGTCAGGACTCCCTCCAATGACAAATATAAGTCTACTCTGATACCCATGACAAGGTCTTATATCTTCTACAAATTGATGTAGACTGGTGACCTCAGTGAATATATTTCACAACATTTCTACAATATTACAGGTTACTCTTTATCCTGATTTTACTCACTATTTTCCAGTACAAATCTTTTATCCTAGTCCTATGGTCTTGGGTTCAAACAAAATAGTTCCATTTTCAACATAGCCACATGTCTAAACACATGTCTTTGTGGCAAGTCATTTGACTTCAACCCCAATTTGTTCATTAAAAAAGTGCTTAATAATATTGACCTCATAGGATAATTATAAAGATTAAACAAATTAAAGAAGAAAGTAAGATTTAAACTTTTTAGTTGTGTTCTAGCTTGGCAGTGGCATATGAAAAGTATGCAGTATTTAATCAATGCTGGCAAAGGTTGAATTCCTTTGAAAACATTTGCGTGCAAGTACTTTATTTGAGAGTACAACCCAGGAAACACTGGTAAGGGAGTGAGGAAGTAAGATAGGAAAGGGAGTAAATTCAATAAAATATGCTATTAAGCAAATCATTACTTTGGGCAACTGATGCTCAGTTATGCTAGGGAACTCTGGGAGACAGTATAGAACACACCTCAATGATATTACATTCAATGGGTGAAGAAGTTAGCATCCCTCTTTCATCACCTAAGAGCTGTTCCCGTACTTTAACTCGATGGCACTCCTAGCCTGCACTGTGCACGGGTGAGAGTGGTAGTAGCTTGCAATAGGATGCTGTTGGTATGTATTTACAGCATCTTCTAAAGATGATCAATAAAAGTAAGTTGAATTCATACATAGAAATACATCTGATGGATTTCCAGAGCCAAAAAGGTAAAAAGAGTAATAAAAATAATGATAAATAATGATTTAATTATCAAGGCTAGGATGTTTGTAGAACCTTGGACAGAAGAAACAGTATGGCTTGGCCCCTCATATTATATTTTTTGGAATATATATCACTGTTGCCAGTGCCTACATACTGCCTTCATGGAATTGAAATCTGCGTGGTAACTTGGGGGCTTGGGTGACTATTGGGTGACATCTCTCTTTGTTAATGACTGCCCCTTCAAGTGATTAAGTTAGGTGAAAGGTTGCAACTTCAGACTGGATGTCTTCAAAATAATGAAAAGGAAACTTCAGTTGTGCAATGTTCTTCCAATTTGAATTATACCCTTACCTCAGAATCATATAAATTTAAAATTAATACCATTCATAAATGTTTATTCTGAAAACAGTATGCTGATCATTTCTGGAAAACAGTATTAGAATGATCTTATAAATAAGGTCCAAGAGATTGTTTACTCATGGATAGCTATATTATGTGATGCGGAAGAGTTATCTTTTCTAACTACCGTAATTGGGGAAGCATTGCTCATTACAATTTCTACTAAGAGGTAAGACAATTTCTAATATGTCTGTTTTACCTGTTTTCATATCTTCATCTTTCAAAATGAAGTTAAGAGTGTCCTCATATTTATTTTGAGCACAATGATAATATAATATGAGATGCTTAAAATAATTGCAGATTAATTGACAATTTCATAATTACTGTAATAAGATAGTAAAGTGAAAGCATTTTTGCCTCATTTTCTGACTGAAACCTTAAAAGTTTGAGGACAAAACAATAGTGGCAAATACTGCATCTTTTTGGTGAAATGCTAGGCTACCTTTTAGAACTTGCATAGGAGGTTGTGAGAACTCCTGAGGTGCTACAGAATGTCTGTGAATGGGAACATCCTATGGGTTTCACTCGGTCCACCTTATGGTTAATGTATGAAATCTCTCCAATATCATCATCAAGTCGTAAGAAACATTTTGAGACATGGAGCCAAAAGGAATACCAGTCTCAAGGTTGCCAAGAACTCCTTGAATCTATCCTTGGTGGTTATTTGGACTTGCTGACAAACTTTTTAAAAATTTATTAATATAAATGAACTATAGGAGTAGGACTATAAGAAAATATTAATATGTATACATAGGCCAGACTCTATACCACCTCTTTATTCCACAGCCTTCGAGTCATGTTCAGTGTTCCTACTCACAGAATTGTTAGAATAATCAAAACAAACTAATACATTATTGCCTCAATAGCTACATTTGTAAGTTCCTCCCAGACACCGAGCTTTGTGTTTTTCAAACATTGTTTGGAGGAACTTTTTTTCACTTCTTGTTTCCTGACGAAGGGAGATCACTAGAACACTCCTGGACTCTCCTTCTGCCTCTGTAGTCAATATGCCTCTGGGACGAAGGGGGCAAAATGGATGTGCTCTCACCTGCTCTTGGCCAGATGGTAAATTGGGTGGGAAGACTACCCTGCTAACTTGATTTTTAGTCCATTGCTGTCAGCAATTCACAGTCAATTTAATTCTGGGAGAGAGTATTAGCAAACTATGGCCATCAATACAGCTCTGTCAGAAGTTAAGGTACTATACTTATCTCCACTGAGCTGAATTTTGATCTGTTCTGAATTTACATTCAATAAAGAGGGTTTTTTAAAGAAATATCTTTAGAAATCAACATACAACCTACAACTTAGCTTAATCCCTTAAGCATCCTTATTAGTTATAAACTATTACCTTCATTTGGCAGATATGGAAACTAATGTTTCTAAAGATTAAGTAACTTGCAAATTTCCTAAATAATAATCATAAATATGATAGCAATAAGATTCTTCTGTATATATTAATATTCAAAGAAGGCTCATGCCAGCATTATAATCTTGTATTACCTTTTCTCATTCTTGTAATGCATTTGTTAAAAAAGACAAATTTTCTAACAATGCTTAGTAACTGACATCATACTGTAACCTATGAGCTAAGACTATATGAATTATTTTGTAATATATTCATTGAACCTGAACGTAAGTGCCTCCAGATATAAATAAAAAGAGCTTTATATTTCATGTAGATAACATACATAGGACATATGTACTGCTTATTATATATTTGTTCAATTTATCACAGGGAAACCAATTCTGTTAAGACCTACTAAATATAACTTTAAAGTAATGCTAATTCAGAAAGGAAAAAAAAACATATGCATCATCTGTGGACAATTTGATAGCCTGTGATATGTGTAACCAATTGTTCTTATTTACATTAATTTGCATTGTGAAAAGCAATTTTACAGTTTCAGTCAGACTTAATAGGCAATTTGCAGCCGAGTGCCTAATGGCATAGTTACTTAAGCCTGCCCCAGGGGGGCTTTCGAGAACTGATATGAGACTAAACCTCTTAAATGTTCAATTGAACATCTTAAAAAGTCAAGAAGTCTTTAGCTATTAGACCCAGTTTGTATTTGCTTTGTCATACTGAATGCTGCTGCTGAAGACTACCTCACATTCAAAGACCATTTCTCCTTGTAGGCTAGAGATTAGATTCTACAAAATTTTGTTCCATCTATCAGATGAACTTTTCTTCAAGGCAAGATTTAAAACAATACAGACTCCAGGGAAGTCATAAGTGTAGGTAGCATATGTTTGGTTCAAAAGACTTAAGCAATATTTTTTCTAGAAAAGACACATGCTTATATGCATACAAATTATTTTTCCTTTCAGCTTAATAAAACAAAACTTTTATGTTTTTCTTTTCTTGCCTCTTTTCTTCTTACTGAATCCAGCATATTTCCTGATACACACTAGGTATTCCGCAAATATTTATTGAATTTTTCCAATTACTGAGAGTTAGAACATGTATTATACACAGGTGATGTGTGGAAAAGTAGAAAATTCAGTTAAATATTGACTGTGTTTATGCACCATGATATTAAATCAGTTTAATTGGTGCTTTATACTCAATTGGGAAGGTCACCTTCATGTGAAGTGAAAATACATTCCACTCCTTTGCAGCTGACCATGCCAGGATAATTCAAACACTGAAAGTCACTCAGTTCACTTCGAGGCAGGCCTTTCTGTGCTCACCTCATTTCTGAAAAGCAAAAGGCAGGACTGGAGAGATAAAGCTAGCATCATATTTTTAAAGGCTACCCAAAATATCTTGCATAATATTTTCAGAAAATTGTCATAAATTGCCTATGCAATTTGTATTAGTTTGCTCTACTCTACACTGTTTAATACAGGACACACATGGGACAGAGGAGAGAATCATAGGCTTGAGTGGGATTCACTAACAAAGAGCTTGATGAACTGCTTCCAAGAGTGGATAATGAGGGAAGCGGACTTGGCCCAGTGGACAGGGCATCTGCCTACCACATGGAAGGTCCAAGGTTCAAATGCCGAACCTCCTTGGCCCGTGTGGAGCTGGCCCATGCACAGTGCTGATGCGCGCAAGGAGTGCCCTGCCACACAGGCATGTCCCCCATGTAGGGGAGCCCCACGCACAAGGAGTGCACCCTGTAAGGAGAGCCGCCCAGTGCAAAAGAAAGTGCAGATTGCCCAGGAATGGCGCCCCACACACAGAGAGCTGACACAGCAAGATGACGCAACAACAGCAAAAAAAGAAACATAGATTCCTATGCTGCTGACAACAACAGAAGCAGACATAAAGAAGAACACACAGCAAATGGACACAGAGAACAGACGACTGGGGCAGGAGAGAGGTAAAGGGGAAAGAAATAAATAAAATAAATCTTTGAAAAAAAAGGGGATAATGATACCTTTTCTGCAAAGTATTCTCATATGTTTTATGGAGAATGCAAACTCCCTGGACTCCTCTTTGGTTGCACCTCTAAGAAAGGGCAGGCTGCTTCAGCCTAACATGTGTCTTAGTTCATCAGTACTGCTATACCAAATCCACAGTTTTGTTGGCTTAAACAACAAATTCATTTTCTCACAGTTTTGGAAGTTAGAAGTCCAAAATCAAGGGTCAGTATGAAGTCTGCAGTGCTCTAGTGGTGGCTGCCTCTGTCACATGGCCATCTGTCTTTTCTGTCCCATATTCCTATCTTTTTCTGGGTCAAAATTTCCTCTGTTTAAAAGAACTCCAGAATTTTGGATTAAGACACATCCTGATTCAGTTTGGCCATATCAGTTGAAGATCCTATTTACAAATATTTGAGATAAAATCTTCTGGACTGGATGTTAGGACTTGAATATGTCCTTGTGGTAGACATGATTCAATCCATAAAAATGCACTTCTTAGGGGTTCTCAGACACTTTCCTGTGCACACAGAAAAACTTACTTGCTAAAAGTTGTCATGGATGTCATAATTGTCACAAATCAGGGAATTTAATGTGTGAAGTAATAAGGATATGGGGTTTAAGATTAAAACGATCTGGTTCAGACAGTTTGAGTACCAATTCATACTCTGCTCCAGTGGAATTAGGGATTTTGAGAAAGACATTTACTTAAATAAACCTGTACCAACTGACGATGATTACATCCATTCCATGAGAATATATGAGGATTAAGTCAGATATATGCCAAACAATGAAAGTAAGACATATACATTTTTCTAGCACCTAACACAATGTCTACTATGTAAATCATGCTTGTATTGGCTAGTTGATTGAATAAATGAATAGGCAGAAAAAGATGTTTTCTTCTTCTGTGCTTTGCATAAATACACACAGGTCACTGTGGTCTCAGAAAGTTTCAGACATGTCAGTTTATGAGATCAGGCCGATAGCTATAGGGATAGAATGAGAACCTGAAGAGCACATAGGATATGAATCAGGAGTATAATGTAGTGCTGGAGTTATGAGATGGCAGTTGGGGTTTAACTATTGAAACAGAAATGGCTGTGTTTGCTTAACAAAATCCATTGCATGCTTTTATAGTTGCATCTTATATTCAGTTAGAAGAGACTTAGGAATATATATATATATATATATATATATATAACACAGAATTTTAAATTAGGGCCTGTTAATTCATCAAGAGAACCATACATAAAGAGCTCCACTTTATTTTGGAAATAAGTTCTTCTTGGTATGTGGAAGATGCAGTTGTGTAGTCACTGAAAATGGGTCGAAGCTAAAGAATTAGGTGAGGTAGAGAGTGACTTGACCTTAAGTCTGACTTGGATGCCCCTTCAGTGTTCCTTCTTTTAGGGAGAGGTTCTGAGAAGTATCACTGTTAGAAGACTTGGGTTTGAATCCAGCTCTCACTTGCCTACTTTGATACCAGCTTCATTATCTATAGAAGAGAAGGGAGGTAAAAACGTGGTGCATGATGCTCAATACACATCCGTTTTATTCTTCCTTTAATTTTAGTAAAAGGAAGGAAAGGGAGGAATAGTTGAAGACTAAGGTCAATTAAATATCACAAAGAACCCAATGAATGAAAAAGTGAATTTCTCTCAATAGTAATATTGGAAAAAAGTTTCCTTTTATTTATCTACATAAGTCATCTTGAAATTAGTTGGATCTCATTGTATCAAAGAATTTTTGTTCTTCTCTTACTATTCAAATGTGATCCCCAGATCAATCAGCATCAGCATCATCCAGACACTTTTGAGAAATGTAGAATTCAGGGTCCTGTCAAAGATATTTTGAATTAAAAACTGGATTTTGTGTGTGTGATTTTTAAAAAAACTGCATTTTAACAAGATTCCCAGGGAATTTTCATGCATGTTAAAGCTCTCATATTTCTGCTCTGATCACCTGTCTTTACTGGTAGAAAAACTGAGACCCAGTGAACTTAAACCAGAGGCTGAAGGTCATGTTTAGTTAGCAGGAGAAGAACCCCTAGTGCCAATTTCCTCTACACTGGTTAACTATGCGGTGGGTGTATATTTCTCCCTGTTGTGTTCCTCAGGCCTATGGCCGAAGACGTTTTACAGGACAGTGACGAGGATGACAACACAGGGACAAGTTAATTCCCAGAAAGAGAAGAGAGGGTTTAGCCATTGTAATCAGCTGAGATGCACTGCTCCAGAGGGAACAAGTAGTGAGGGCAAACTATTAATATAAATAACAGAAAGATTTAGGGCAAGCATGGGTTCCTGCCAGGTAAAATTGCTGTGTATATGGAGTTCAGTACCAAGCTCCCTTAGTTCAGGAAGAAATCGTAAATCTCTCGAAGAGGCTTGCAATTGTTGGCAATGCATGGCCTGCCCAATTTCTATTTACAGTGCCATTCACTAAGAGAAAAAAAGGGATTTCAGTCTGTGCCTGGCACAGCTAAATCCTCTTCTGAGTAATTAGAGAGCAGTGTGGGACTGCTCACTTTAAATGCTTTAAATAGAATGAAATCAGGGATGTCATTCCTCTTTTTTAAAAGCTGATATCCACAGAGAGATGTAAATCTAATATTTTGACATATTGAAATTAACAGTTACAATGGTTATCCACTGGTTATTTGCATATGACTATTTCATGTCCTGGGACCTTTATAAAAGCTCAGAACATTTTCTGCAGAAAATTGGAAATCTGAGGAAACAGAATATAGGAAATAGATGAGTTTGCCCCTGTGCTTTAGTGTCTCTCACTATAGAATGAGAGAATTTATTTATAGAAAATAAATTCTACATTTAATACTAATTTGTGATTTTGTTTATTATTCATTTATTTTTCTTCTCACAGGTTTTCTCCAAAGAATTTTAGGTGTTTCATTACAAGATAATAAGTAGAATAATTAAGGAATTGGGGTCACAAAGAAATTTAAGGCAGCAAAATAAAATAAAGGCAGGGATGAGGCAATCCACAAAATGTTTACTGTAATGTACTATACATTTAATAGATGTGAGATATAAATGTGTCTTTCAGCTTTTTGTAGGCATGAAAAAATAATATATTATCAGTTAGAGGAGTTATGGTGTCAGTAGCAAACATGTTGCATTAAACTTGAAACAGCTTTTCCTAATCTTGTGACTACAGAAAATGATCTGTGACTTTTTTTTTTCCTTAAGAGAAGCACTTTGATGTTAGATATTTTGTCTCATTTCATAAAGCATTCTGAATAGGCAAATCAGGCTTTATATAGTTAATTTTAATTTTTAAGTTCACTCAAAGTGAAATTGAGATGTGAAGCTGATGGACAGGATTTTATGTATAACAGAGAATAATACAGTTTTTTTCTGAAGGGCTAAGAATTTTGATTGGTTTAGGTTGGACTTTAACAACTGAGAAATAACAAATATGTTCATTTAAAAGTAAGCTTGGAGGAACTACTTACCCATGGTTAGTCTTCTGTATCCTGTAACAAGAAATGATATGCTGAAAACACACCTGATAAAGAGGAAAGCAAGTAGTTATTTATTTAATACATCAAAGTAACTACCTAAGCAATGTGGACATATATTTTTCAGAGCTCTTAGGTCACATGCAGATGTTAATTGACTAGATGACTTTCACATGCTGTCAATTAATCTTTAAAACCATTAAGGCCTGGCATGGCACTGGAGGAAAGCAATCACAGTAAACTTTCAAACTGGGCAGCAAAGATTATTCCACTAATTAGTATCTTCTCTTTGCTGATAGAAGTAGAAATCTATGTTGGCATAAACATACAACTTTTAGCAATTCTCTAAGATCCTCTTTTTGACTTTGATACATCTCCATTTTCTTTTTCACTTTCCTAATCTTTGATATCTTTACTTAAACCCCAAGTAGGGTACCTCTTTCTAATTCCTATTGCAAAACTTGCTTGGTTTTCTTTTTTTTTTTTCTGCTGCAAAGAAATTTAATGATTACCAGACATTTTTACTGAAAGAATAGTGACACTGATAATTTTGTAAATCTCCTGAAATTGTATATAAAATTCTTTAGTATATATATAGAGAGAGGTACTAGTTCATTCAGGAAACATTTATCACTTAACTATGATGTGCAAATCATGATAGTGAATATAGGCAGATGTGGATACTGCCTCAGCTTAATTTGTAACTGAGGTGGTCAACAGGAAACAGGAGATTGTTTAACTACAAGTATAATAAATAATGAAAGTGAAGTGTAAGTTGCTATGGGGAAAGGGAAATCCTTCCTGAAGAAGTGGATTTTGAACTGAGTTCTGAGGATGACAAGGGACCAACCAAGGGAAGGGATAGGTGAAGGAATGTGAGGAGAGAAAAGTTTGGGGAGAATGTCAGGGCAGGAAAGAAGCATCTCCAAAGGCTATGAGCAGGGAAGGAGAATTTCATGTTCAAAGATAGGAAGGAAAGCCAATTAGCTGACTCACACTGTTTATAGGAACATTATTTAGAGGAGAGAATTTAGACGTATTGAGAAAGAAAAAGAAAGAAAGCGAAAGAGAGACAGAGAGAGAGAGAGAGAGAGAGAGAGAGACAGAGACAGAGACAGAGAGACAGAGAGAGAGAGAGGAGGGAAAGAGGGGAAGAGAGAAGAGAGGGAGGGTAAAAGAAATTAGCCCACTGAACCTGACCCAATTTATTACAGATTTTTAGTTAAAGAAAGGTAGGTCCAAAAAGTGCCTTACTGGGATTCACATTGCTAGACATTGCCTGACGAGGCAAGAGTCCAGGATTTTTCATTGCCTAAGTTGTGTGTTTGTCTTATTCTATACGATTTACCCATAGCTGTTCATTGATTTCCCCAAACCACTCTTCTTCCCTCCCTTCTCATCCTTCACAATACATCATTACTGAATGTAAAATTATAATTAGAAAAACGCTACCTGCCTCAAGGAACATGAAGCATACAGTAAGAGAGAAGTGTCCCACTTACTGTAGCATGTTGTTCCTGTGAATATTGCATTAATAATTTGGGGGGAGGAAAAAGGACTAAACGCTAAGGGCTCCGTCCTACTTTTAATGATGACAGCCAATATGATAGCCTGTAAAATTGCAGTTAATAAGATAAGGCAGGGAGAACTGCTAATCAATTTTATTAAAGGGCCTGGTGGGACCTTGCTTTATATACAAGATGATCAAGATTCACTCCCCAATTGTACAAAACTGGAATCCTGTGCAGTTAGGCCACTAAATCATCCTGCCCACTGACACATAAGATATTCTGGAACCGATCCTGAACCGGCGGAATATTGGTACAGTTCTTTAGTGCCTGACATTTCAGAAAGAGCAGCTCATAGCTGCATAATTATAAATACAGAGACTAAAAGTTATCAGGCTTCCATAGACTGGGCTCCCATTAGCTATTTAAACTTGCAACCACATTTAAGGAAGTAGAAATTGTGCAAGGAATCTCTTCTTTTCCTAAAAAAAAAGATAACCTAATACTAAAATCACTGAACAGGGAAGCGGACTTGGCCCAATGAATAGGGCATCCGCCTACCACATGGGAGGTCCCCAGTTCAAACCCCGGGCCTCCTTGACCCGTGTGGAGCTGGCCCATGTGCAGTGCTGATGTGCGCAAGGAGTGCCCTGCCATGCAGGGTGTCCCCCACGTAGGGGAGCCCCACAAGCAAATAGTGTGCCCCGTAAGGAGAGCCACCCAGCGCGAAAGAAAGTGCAGCCTGCCCAAGAATGGTGCCACACACACGGAGAGCTGACACAAGATGAGGCAACAACAACAAAAAAGAAACACAGATTCCTGGTGCTGCTGATAAGGATAGAAGTGGTCACAGAACACACAGTGAATGGACACAGACAGCAGACAATGGTAGGGGGGAAAGGGGAGAGAAAAAAAATAAATCTAAAAAAAAAATGTGTTTATAAAAAAAAATCACTGAGCAGCTTAGAAATTGATTTGTTTGCCTCTTTTTTGTTTTGTTTTTAATGAAAGGGAGACATGAAATACAGCGCTCTTACCACTTGAGATTTTGTGGAGCATTTTGAGAAGAGGGAATAATAGTTTGTCTTTCCTGTATAGCACTGAGAAAAACAGGTAGTATTTGGTCAAAAGAGCTTATCCCAGAATGTGTTTCACATTGAAATACTGTAATTGGTAAGTTCATAATAATAATTTTAAAGGGAATGTGCCAAAAATATACATACAAAGGAAATCAAATCATACCACTAGAATACTATACAGCAGTCAAAATGAATGAATTACAGTGATATGTAATTATATAGATGAATATTAGTGACATAGCAAATGAAAAAATCCTGAAAGATTGCATACTGCATGATAAAGATTAAAAACTTGAAAACAAACAAAAAGTAACTTTTAAGGAAAATATATATATTCAATAAAATATATAAAAATAAAAACTAGGGAATGATGAACATAGGATTCATGATGAAATTAATTTTGCATTGGGGAGAAAGAACTGTGGGAAGATGGGGATACAACATTGTTAGAAATAGGTTGTTGTCAAAATCCTAGTTTTCTTTTGGATGGTGGGTTGTCAGGCACATGTTTCAATAAAAAAAAAAAATAAACCGCATTAAATTGATTGCAAAAATGACTTTTATTCTTCCCCTCTTTATTCATTTCCCTTGTAATCCGACTTTAAAGTTTCTCCCACTAGAAGGTGGAGTTTACCAGACAGTTAAATCTAGACTTACTTTCAGATTTTTAGACTTTGCTTTTGACATTAAAATGCAGCAAGAGCAATATACAAATTCTGAGAGTAGGCCTTAAGAAGGATTGTGTGCATCCACTTGCTATTTTTTATTAGAGAATTTGTAGGTTTATAGAAAAACCATGCATAAAATACAGAGTTTCCGTATACCACCCTATTATTTAGGTTATGCATTAGTGTGGAATATTTGTTGTAACTGATGAAAGCACATTTTCACAATTGCCCAATTAATGATAGTCCACAGTTTACTATAAGGTTCACTTTTTGTCTTGTACAGCCCATGGATTTCTTTAAAAAAATTATCCTAATAACATATATATATAATATATATATATATATATATATATATATATATATATATATGACCCCAAATTTCACCTATTTCCATCTATTTCCATATCCGGATTTTTAATTCAGTGCTGTTGATTATGTTCACAATGTTGTGCTACCATTACCATCATTCATTGCCCAGACTTTTCTATCATCCTGAATAGAAACTGTGCAATTAAACATTAACTCACTGATCCCTATCCCCACTCATACCCTGGTAACATATATTCCAGATTCTTATTCTGTGAGTTTGCGTATTCCAATTATTTCATGCCAGAGAGATCATACAATATTTATCCTTTTGTGTCCGGCTTATTTCACTGGACATGATGGCTTCAAGGTTCTTCCATCTTGTTGCATGCATTAGAACTTCACTTGTTTTTACAGCTGAATAATATTCTATTGTGTGTATATACCACATTTTGTTTATCCATTCTTCAGTTGATAGATGCATAGGTTTCTTCCATTTCTTGGCAGCTGTGAATAACCCTACTATAAACAAATGGTATGCAAATATCTATTTGAGTCCCTGCTTTCAATTATTTTTGGTATATACCTAGAAGTAGGATTTCTGGGCATATTAGTCAGGATTAGGTAAAGAAACAGAATCAACAGGAGATATCTGTAAACAGTATGAGATTTTTATAAGAGTCTTTTATGTGACCGTGGGGATATGCAAGTCCAGGTTCTGCAGGCAGGCTGTAAACCAAGGGCTCCGACATAAGTTCAATGAAGTTCCCTGATGAGTTTCTGGGAGACCTTGGCTATCCAAAGGTGAGCTGGGAAATTCTCTCCAAACACTAAAATCATTTCACCTCTTAAGGCATTCAACTCATTGGATAAAGCATCACTCATTGCTGATGGCAATCTCCCTGGTTGATGTGACGTAATCAGTAATCTATGCAGTAAACTCACTGATGACTGAAAGTCCATAAAGGTCCTTGTATTACATTTAGCCCAGTGCTTGCTTGACCAAACAACTGGGTACAAAATTACCTGGCCAAATTGACACATTAGCATAACCATCACACTGGGTCATATGATAATTCTATACTTAGCTTTCTGAGGAACTGCCAAATGTTTTTTACCGTAGCTATACCATTTTACATTCCCATTTACAATGAATTAATATTCTTGTTTCTCCACATAATTGCCAACACTTATAATTCTATGTTTTTAATAGTAGCCAGTCTAATGGGTATGAAATGGTATCTTATTTTGAATTTTATTCACATTTCCCTAGTGGCTTATGATGTTTAGCATCTTTTCATATTTTTATATCTTTTTGTCATATTTGTGCATCTTCTTTGGTGAAATGTTTATTCAAGTCTTTGTCCATTTTTAAATTGAGTTGCTTGTCTTTTTATTGTTGAGTTGTAGGATTTCTTTGTATGTCCTGGATGTTAAATCCTTATAGGATATGTGGTCTCCAAATATTTTGTCCCATTTTGCAAACTGTTGTTTACTTTTATGATAAAGTCCTTTGAGGCACAAAAGAGTTTTTAATTTTGATGAGGTACCATCCATCTTTTTTTCCATTTGGTGCTTGTGCTTTGGCTGAAAATTTTAAGAAACCATTGCCTAACACAAAGCCCTGTAGATGCACCTCTAGATTTTCTTCTAGGCATTTTATAATTCTGGTTCTTTTTGTTCTTGTACCCCACTACATTGCTGAATTCATTAATTTGCTTTAGGAGCTTTGTTGTGAATTTGTGTTTTCTGTATGTAAGATCATGTCATCTGCAAATAGATAAAGTTTACCTCCTCCTTTCCAATTTGGATGCTTCTTGTTTATTTTTTCTTGTCTAATTGCTCTGGCTAGAACTTCCAGTAAAATATTGGATAACAGTTGTGACACTGAGCTTCCTTGTCTTGATAATAGAGGGAAAGCTTTTAGTCTTTCATCATAAAAGGAATGTTTTTTCATTTATCCCCTTTATCATATTGAGGAAATTTCCTTCTATTCCTAGTTTACCAACTGTATTTTTCAAGAAACATTTCTGGATTTTGTCAAATGCCATTATGCTTCAATCGATGATAATGGAGTTTTTTTTCTTTTGTATTGTTAATTTGGCATATTACATTAACAGATTTTCTTATATTGACCCACCCTTATATACCTGGGATAAATCCTGGTTGATTATGCTATATAACACTTCTGATATACTGTTAGGTATGGTTTGATAGTATTTTCTTAAGGACCTTTGCATCTATATTCATATGTATTGGTGTGTAATTTTCAGAACTCTCTCCTTGTCCTTTGCATTTGACCATTTGACCCTTATATGCCAGGGCATAGTTCTTTTCACATTTACCTTGTTAAGATATTCTCTTTGCTTCTTGGATGTGCATATTCATAACTATTGCTAAGTTTGTGAAGATTTCTGTCATTCTATCTTTGACTATTCCTTAATCCTTTCACTCTTTTTTCTTCTGGGACTCCCATAATACATATGCTGGTACATCTGATGGTGTCCCACAGGTCTCTTGGACTATTTTCACTTTTTATAATTCTTTTTTCTTTTTGCTCCTCAGTCTGACTCATTTCAATTCCCTTCTCCAAAAGTTCATTGATTCTTTCTTCTGCCAGCTCCAATTTGTTGTTGAAACTTCCCTTAAAATTTTTTTGTTTTTTTGTTTCAGTTATTTTGGTCTTCAAGTCTGGTGGTTCTATGTGGTTCTTATTTAAAAATTACTATATCTTTTTTAAAAATACAGTCTTAAAATTTTAATAGAAATATTAGGTTTCATAAATGTTATGTCAAAAATACTAGAGAGAACAGTTGAGTACCTGCATCCCACATGGGAGGTCTTGGGTTTGGTTCCCAGTGCCTTCTCCCCAAAACAAAAAGCAATAAGCATACAAATGAGAAAACCAACTCAAAGGAGAGGATATGGCTCAGTGTTTGGGCACTGGCTTCCTACATATGAGGTCTGGGATTCAGTCCCCGGCCTAGGTACCTCAAAAAAAAAAAAAAAATATATATATATGCATTATACAGGGGATTCCTATATTCTTCACCTCCTCCCCCTCCCACACTTTCCCACAGTAACATCTTTCATGAGTGTGATACTTTTGTTACAACTGATGAACACATATTGAAGCATTGCTATTAGCCATGGAATATAGCTTACATTATAGTTTCCCCTCCACAATTTTAATAAGTTTTGGCAAAATGTATAATGGTTTGTAGCCATCATTGCAGTGTCATGCAGAACAATTCCAGTGTCCCAAAAATGCCCCCATGTTACACCTCTTTATTGAGATTCTAATATTGTTCTTTCATTATTCCCTTGATAGCCTTTACTTCTTTCTCAGTACTTTCCTTCATATCCTTGAACTTACTGATTAATAAGTAGCTAAATAATCCAAGGACATCACATATGGAGCCTTTCCAGCAACAAATAAAAGGAAGGAATGAAGAATGAGAGGAAAAAAAGAAGGTAGGAAGAAAGGAAGAAAGAAAAGAAGTTAAGACGGAAGTTCAGTGCAAAAACATCAGGAAAAGTTAATTGCTAGGTACATGTAATCTCTTTAATAATAGTATAAATAGAAACAAAAATACTTTTAAATAAGAATCAATGAAAGTCTGCATACAGAGGGTTGATTTTTCAATTGGCTAACCTGTCTCTTTAAAGCCAATCACCAGTTCTTGACTTGTCTTATTGTACTTCCTCTGGCTTCACCTTTCAAAAATATATTCTGAAATGATAGAACATGGGTATGGCAGAGATTCAATTGGGTTTTGGAATAAAAATAGTTGGGGAGTTAATAGAGGTATTTGAGGTTATTAATTTCATGGCCCTCACAGATACATAAACTGAGTTTTAGAAAAGTTAAGTAATTTATTTAAAGTCAATCCATTTGTTACCTCCCAAAGTCAAGAAAGTACCCTTCTCAAGTTTTCATAGGTTCTTTCACAAGGATATATGAATTAATAGCCTGAATAGTTAAAAGTGGATATATTCCAATAGAAGTCTCCTCTGCCCTCTTCTACCATCTTACCCCCTTAAGTATTTAAAAAATCTGGAAAGTAGAGGAAGGAGGAAGTTGAAGAGAAGAATTTTTGGTTAGGTAAGATCAGTCCATAGTCCTCCTCCTCTTGTCTGATGAGATTCAGGTAAAGAGGAGAAAACTGAGATTCTTCTAAGAATTTGGGGACGAGTCTGCATCTAAATGGTGACACTCACATCATCTGGGCACGCTGAGGAGAAGAACCCTTAGATTTCACTGACTCTGCAGGGGCATAGGTCTCTGAATCTGCAGGAGATGGACTCAAGACTGACATTCCTGGTCATTTATTTTAAGGGTACTTTGGAGAGAAAGGAGATGGTCAAGCAAGGTTTTTCTGCCATACTGACCTGCAAGGTCAGCATGTCACATGTCAGGAGAACTACAGGGTTTTGGTACTTCCTATTAGTTTCCAGTTATGAAAAATTCTCTGCAGTATTACATAGGCATTCTTCTATTATGGAATTTATCAACTTACCTATTTTACTTTCCAAAAATGTGTGACACTTTAACAATTAGGGTTGTTGGGTGGAAGTAGTATGACTGTGAAAGCGTCAACCAGAACATGTGGCTTTAGGAGATAACTTTTAACAAAGACATAATTTGTGATGTGTTTGTATATTATATCCCAGGTCTTCAATCAGTGGATCCTGATTTTCCAGTTGATATTTAATTGAATCCTTTCTTAATAATCTCTAACATCAACTATATAGTTGGATCAACTTGGGAGATTTGGAAAGAAAAATCTGTAGCCATATCACTGATATACCAGAATAGAATACAAGAGGGTGCTGGGTTATTGATATTTTTGAAAAGCTCTGTTTCCGCATTCATTCTGACTAGTCTTAAGATCCTTTGTACACTGCATCAGTCAGTGGTTTTTACCATTAGTTCTTTTCTTCTTCAGCAGTATTCATAACATTTTGAGGCTTAGGGATTCCTGATTTAAAATACTATCCTTTCCAAGGATATGTGTACTCTAATAAAAAATAACCCTTAAACAATGACCTTGGTCAATATACCCTTTTAAAACAATGAAATGAAAGGACATAGTTTGAACAGGGGTAACTACTCAATATCCCTTAAATTATACCATATGTGGTTGTGTGCTCTGTTAATGTCAGTGGTCAGCCTATTAACTATATGGGATGTAATGTTCCAGTTAGTGTGCTTAAAAGACATATTTTTTGCTATTAATATTAAAATAGCATTAGGGATGTCATTTCTGAAATGAAATATGGAATGTCTAATTCATTATCCAAAACAGCCTCAGAGCTACACTGTTCAGTAGGAAGACAAGATATCAGTTTTTTGTTTAGGCAGGCATCCAGAGAAAGATAATAATTCATCTGGTTAGGTCCTTATTGCTGGTTCAACCAAATGTGAAGTTACCTCAGTTATCTCTGGTGATGGAGGGGAAAGGTGACCTAAGTGACAGAAAACTAGGGGGAAAAATGAATGGGTTGCCTTCATAATACAGAGAAAATGATCTTTAAAGAAATTTTTAAAATTTCTAAAATTTAAATATAAACTCTAGTTTTACAGTTTTAAATTTAAAAATTTAAAGAGATTATCCTACTCAGTTCTTTTAGAATTCATCTGTTTTCCTCTTCCTTTAACCATATTATTGTGGTAAGCTAGTTGGATTGTAAGTTAAGGAACACTTTGTATAATGCAAAGTGTATAATAATATTAATGATAAAGATACTAATAATTAGCAACTATTGAACATGTACTTTGTATCGGATATATAGCCAGGAGATTTGATTATTTCTACTTTATTTCTTAATGTGTATGTGTGTCTATGTGTGAATTTATTATTATATTTTCTCTAGTGAGAGCTAACAAAATTTATCCAAATTCAAAATTTATACATAGTCTTTTAGTGGAACAACTATTTGTTAAATAAATGAACTTATCCATTTACTACTGCACCATGTAAGTAATAGTTGTTTTTAAATCAAATAACATAAAAATATTATAATAGTAGGTTATAAAAAGGAATGTAATAAAAAAAATCACAGCCACTTTCTCCCCTTTTCACAAATAAAAGCCCTGCTCCATAGATAAAACCATTTATAACCTTTTAGACATTTCCTTGTGTATTTACACTAAAATATTTTTAAATTGAAAAATAAAGGTTATACTGCTCTTTCTTGAATTTCTATTATGGAAAATGAAGATTTTGCACTTTTACCTTTTATATTATTCTCTAATACTGTGCAACAAATTACCCAAGATTTGGTAAATTAAAACAACAAATATTTATTATCCTACATTTTCTTATGGGTAGGGATACCAAAGCAGTTGAGTAGATTGTTGTGACTCAAGGTCTCTCATAAGGTTGCTGTCCAGCTGTCTGCTGCAGTCATCTCATGTTTGACTGGGACTGGACAATCTACTCCAAGAAGACTCACTCACATAGCTATTGGCAGGAAGCCTCTGCTCCTTGCCTCAAGGGACAATACATAGTGCCCTTAAGGAATGCCAGCTGACTACCTCCATAGCATACAAACTGGCCCCCCAGCTGACCAGCAGATGGATTTCAGAGTGCAGTGATGAAGCTTTGGTCAATTTTGCTACTTGAAATAGGATATCTGAGAGATGCATTTTTAAGGTCATCGCACTGCAACTCTTGCATTATCTCTATCCCGTAGTTCATAGTTATTATTAATATTATCATCATTTACCTTCCATTTGATGGAATTTCAGGAGAATGTAAACAAATGCATCTATCCTATCTACTGTATTAAGGACATCTTGGTCTAAATGCTTTTGCATTATAGAATTTAATTTCTATAGGATACATAAGGCAGTTACTATTGTTATCCCCACTTTATAGATGAGGAAATTAAGATGCATAGAAATGTATCAAATATCTGAAGGTCACAGAAACAGTTAGTGATGGAGCTAGAATTTGAAGTTAGGTTTATTACCCCCATTTCTCTGACATAGTTTTGGTTATATAGCAAACTTTCACACAGGCTGAAAATAGGGTTTGGTTAATGAATTTGAGACATTATAGAAGAATCTGAACACCTGATATTTGCATGATCAGAACTTATTTTGGGAAATTATATTTAACCAGAAACTTAGTGTTTCTTCTATTGTTATATAACAAATTACCCCCGAATCTTAGTGGCTTAAAACAACAACAGTTATTCATTATCTCCTTCTCTCTTTTTTAAAGATTTTAAAAATTAATTAATTTCTTTATTTATTTCTCCCCACTCCCTAGTTTTTGCATTTGCTGTGTTTGCTGTGTGCTGTTCTTCTTTTTAGAAGGTACCAGGAAACAAACTCAGGACAACCCATGTGGGAGGGAGGCACCCAGTTGCTTGAGCCACCTCCACTCCCTGCTTTATTGTGTCTCTCATTATGTTTCCTCCCTGTGTTTCTTGTTGCATCATCTTGTTGTGTCAACTCATTGCACCTGCCTGTAACATCATCTTGATGTCTTGCTTGTCTTCTCCAGGAGACATTGGGAACTGAACCCAGGACCTCCCATGTGGTAGGCAGGAGCTCAGTTGCTTGAGCCACATCTACTTCCTCATTATCTCTTATTGTTTTTGTGAGTCAGAAATTCAGACAAGACACAGGGGAGATAGCTTGTCACTCATCTGTGATATGTGGAGCCTCAGCTGGATAAATCAAAGGTAGGGGAGGGGATCATCTGAAGGCTTATTCTCTCACATGTATGACTGTTGATGTTGGCTTTTGGCCGGGGACCTGGCTGGAAGTGCTACTCAGTCACAGATGGCTTCTCTGTATGTCCTGGGTTTCCTCACAGTATGTGGCAGGTTATAAGGCAAGCATCCCAAGAGAACCAAGTGGGAGCCACATTGACTTTTATGAACTACCTTGGAAGTTATATAACTTTATTTCTGCCATATTCTGTTGGTCATGGCAGTTACAAAACTTTTTAAGGTTCAGATAAGAAAAATAGATCCTATCTCCTGGTATTTGTTAACATCACATTGAAGGAAGAGTTCATATGATAGGATGTCTACATCTCTATCTCTATCATCTATTATCTATTTATCATCTAGCTCACATCCATCCATCCATCCGTCCATCCATTCATCCATCCATCCATCTCTTTCCATATGTATCTATCATCTATATCCATTTACTCATCTATCATCATCTATATATATCCTATCTATTTGTATGATCCTCTCTGGAAAACACATTCAACCTCATTTCCTCAAATTGCAAAATTGGATAAGATCTAATTTGACTGATGGTAAGTGCAAATGTGTAAACCTTTAGTAACATTTTATCATACAAATTATTCTTAAAATATTGATTTAAAATATAGATGACATAGAGCAAAAACAATACTAATTTTGTGAATAATAAGGCTACATATCTTCCCCTTGAAATAAGTAGATTTTCTTGTCTTATAAAACACCATTATTATAGAATATAATGCAATGGTTAAAAGCATAGGGTTTGAAGTCAGACATAATGAGTTTTAAATTCAAATGGCCACATTTACTAGATTTGTCTTTGGTGAGTTATTTAACTCCTACAAACTTCAATTCCCTTCCTCTATGAGTAGATAATAATATTAGTTTCTAGAAACAACACATGCAATGCTCATGATAAAGAATACATTATCTTTATGTTTTTTTTCCTTCATTCTAGGAGCAGATCCTTGGAAGAACACAGATTTCTAGATCAGTTCCTAAAATAAGAAAATCTCTCAAGCTATATTTCTCATGTCATGTAGAACCCCAATAGGATATGCTCAAAAATCTTATTTGAAAGACATGAAAACACATTGACTTTTTTTATTTATATAATTTGAGATATGAAAGTTTGAGAATATACAGAAATACAAAACGGAACTCTGGATTGTGGAACACTCATTCATTCATTCAGAAAATATTTTTAGAATACCACCATATGCCAGTTTTCAAGCTAGAGACTGAGCACAAAACAGTGAACATGACAGTCATATCCTAACAAGTAAATACGCTAATAATACAACCAAATGTTTTACGCATACTTTTGTTCTTAGATGTTTTTTTCCTGCCTCCCTTCCCAGTGAGGATACTTTGTTTAATTCCCACACTTCTTTTTACTTTAATATATTTATTGCTTCTCATGTTAATTGAACATGATTATCATCTAGTCCCTACTTTTCCTTTAATTTCTTTTAGAACTCTTGGAGGAATTAGAGCGCAGTCGTTTCACTGAAAGCTACAGAAAGTTTGAGTCATAGACTGAGCAATATATAACGACTGCCTTCTTAGCCTCTATCACATTTAAATCACACTAAGATCTGAGAGGGATTTCTGGGTTAAGTTGGAAGCAGAGAGAGAGAGACATTGCTTCCACCCAAACCCAGATACTTCCAGCTTCACTTTTTAGCTAGCCTCCTTCTTTGTTGTATCAAGAAGCAGAAAAGTATACAATAACCATGGGCAAAGACTCAGAGAGGACAGTCCCTTCGCTGGTGTGCTAAGCTGTGCCTGAAGGATGCCACCTTCTTACATTCGTAAATCCTGGTGTTTAGAGTGGTAAGGGAAAGGATTGGTATCAGAAAATTTTCCAGTCTTGACTATAAGTCATGTGGTCTAAATGATGTTGGTGAGGCCCTGGGAGGTCTTGGAGAAAGATCACATCCTAAGTTCTTGACACAGCTGTAAGAAAGAATTCAAGGGCTAGTCATGTAGTGGAAAGAGAATTTTATGTAAGGTAAAGGTACACAGTCAAGATGGAGTGCAGACTTGGTCATTCAAGTTGCAAGAGTCACACCTACTGTGGTTCAAAGAGTCATCTTATAAAGAATGAGGGCTTTTCCTCCTTATTTTATGCAAAAGAGGGCTTGAAAGTTGCTTCCTTTCCCCTTTATGCAAAAAAGATTGAAAACTACAAGTTTCTATTTGCTCCATATTCCTGCCTGACAAGTAGGAAGTGTCCAGGGGAGGGGTTGGTGGAATTTACAGTGATCAGGTGATGGACAGGCTTTTTATCATCTGGTGTCTTCTGGCACTAGGCCTTGGGCTGATGTACCAGAACTTGAATGGGTGATTTTAGACTGCAGTTAGTTATTCTCTGATGGTAATTTTTCCATTGGTCCTCCTCCATTGCAGTTATCTCTGTTTTCCTACTTTCCCTAACTTCTCCCCCACCCCCCATTTTACATGCCTTTATCTTTGTATAGATTCTTTATACTTCCTTCATCTCAAGGTTGTTTCTTATCAATGTTCCGTGATCATCAGATGAACATACTCTTCCTTGCAGTAAATATTTCTGAAGGGACTATAGAGAGAAGTTGCTAGAAATCATGTCACTTAAGAAGAAATTGAGCTTATTGGTTTTCGTTTCTGTTATTGCTGTAGCACTGTATTGTACTACTTATGTATTTTGTGGAAGAGGGGATATGTGCATCTTATAATTATGTTTTACATATATAAATGTATTTTGTATATTTATGAATAGTCCTAAGTGTACCTTCACTGGTTTTTTAGTGTTGATAAATTAGGCTATCCCAAGTGTTTTATTATTCCCTCTTTGACAGTTCTTTACTTTGGTAAAATTTATTTAGTTTTGGGTTATAAAAGAAGAGATAAACACTATTCATATTCATGGGCTAACATTAGGTGAATCAACAGCTAACCCAGAAAATATATTTACTTTCTATATCTATATATTTTCCATTCCTAAGTGTATTGTGTCAAAGTAGAGACTTGAAAATGATAGTTCCACTTTATAATTAAAAGAAAACAGAGATTTAGTTGCACACTAGTTTTTTTTTTTTGAAGTGAAGGGAATCAACAATTTTCACTAATTTTTATCTTTTTAAATGCTATTTAAATGATTTGAAAATTTTCTTAATTGTATTTTGGCTTAAATATTGATATCAACATTTCTGAAGGCAGACTCTGATGAAGAAGAAGAAGAAGAAAGAGGAGGAAGAAGAGGAGAAAGACGAAGAGGAGGAGGGCATAGGGGCAGTAGTAGGGGAACAGGGAGAAGGAAGAGGAGGAAGAGGAGGAGGGAGTAGTGGGAGAAAAGAAGGGAAAGAGGAAACAACAATAAAATGCACATGGGCTTTGGGCCTCATAGATGTGTCAGTTGCTGCCTTATCTACTTTTCACCTAAGTGATATTGGGTTACTTACCCTCTCCTTTACCTTAGATTGCTTATGTGTGCAATCAAGGGTTGTGGTAAGTAAAAATAATATCTTAATATAGTAGATGATGAAACAAAGTTAATTCTCCACTATTCTACCTTGTTTCTCATCATTTGATAGCTTTCACACTGATAGAATTCAATGTATATGAACAGGCTAAATGATGGTACATTAAACTAATTGGTTTTTGCTACAAAGTTTTCTTTAAATTGACTGATAGATTTGATGTACATGTTAAAACAATCACTCCAAAGAGAAAATTCAGATCATTTATTTAAAATATTTATTGAGTATTATAGCATGCAAGACAACTTGGACATCTCCTGAAGATCACAGAAATGAATGCAACCCAAAGAAATAGAGTCAAGTTGGCCATAATGCAAGTCAGGATAGATTAGGTAATATTGGAGAGACTCAGCACTATAGGAGATTCAGAGAAAGGAAAGAATATGTTAAGCTGAAAAAAGATAAAAACTAAAGTTGCATTCTAGTCAGGCATGAAAGACTTATACTGGTAGAAATGGAATGAATGGCCTTCAAGGCAGAGGACAGCATGAGCAAGGCCCAGAAGCTCATAAATGTGGAGTAGGTTCAGGCAATAATGAATAATTTTATATGTGAGATTTGTGAAACATAAGCTTGTCAGCAAGTGCTCCATTCCATTTTCGTACCTTACATTCAAATATTGGAAACTAAACTACAGACTTTGTGCAAATAGTGAAGATTTCTGAGTAGGGGACACTGGGCATTTGTTAAAGGCACAAACATTCACTCATCTTTGAGTCTCTAGTAGTATGCACAGCGCTAGAGACTCATTAGATGGACTTGAATGAATTTTCAGAATTTTGAATTAATTCACTATACTGTAATCTACTTGAAAATATGGACTATTTTGTCCTATTTTCTTTTTTTTTAAATTTTATTCATTTTGTAAAAATATTACATTCAAAAAATAAGAGGTCCCATTCAACCCCACCATCCCCACCCCACCACTCCCCCCCCAGCAACACTCACTCCCATCATCATGACACATCCATTGCATTTGGTAAGTACATCTCTGGGAATCTCTGCACCTCATGGTCAATGGTCCACATCATAGCCCATACTCTCCCATGTTCCATCCAGTGGGCCCTGGGAGGGTTTACAATGTCCGGTGATTGCCCCTGAAGCACCATCCAGGGCAACTCCAAGTCCCAAAAACGCCTCCACATCTCATCTCTTCCTCCCATTCCCCATACCCATCAGCCACCATGGCCTCTTTTCCCACACCAATGCCCCCTTTTCTCTATGGACCTTGGATTGGTTGTGTCCGTTGCACCTCTATATCAAGAGGAGGCTCAGATTCCACATGGATACTGGATGCAATCCTCCTGCTTTCAGTTGTAGGCACTCTAGGCTCCATGGTGTGGTGGTTGTCCTTCTTCAACTCCATCTTAGCTGAGTGGTGTGAGTCCAATAAATCAGAGTGTAGGAGCTGAAGTCTGTTGAGGCTCAGGGCCTGGCAATCATATTGTCAGTCCAGAGATTCAAATCCCCTAAATATATCTTAATCCCCAACACCATCTACAATTCCAGTAAAGTAGCATGAAAGTCTTGTGAAAAGAGATCCCATCTGAGTCCAGTTCCATCACGCAGAAACACCAGCTCCAAAGAAGGGCCATCTGACAGGACAGTGAACCCCATCTGCCATGACCATAGAACTCGTGGGTCTCTTTAGCCCTCAAAGGAACCAATACCTGGGGTTGTATCTACTTTATCTGTCTCTGAGACTCTGCTCAGTTGTGCATAAGGGCAATCCTTCTGACAACCTCCAGACTCTTTTTTAGAGACTTGTAGCCATATAAACTCATTTCTCCTTTCCATTTCCCCCTTATATTAGGTCAAACAGCATTTTAAAGTCATGTTATTATATGTAGACAGGGGTATTCTGCTGATCCACATTGAACCTTTAATTCAAGGTCATTTTCTAGTTGCATCATCAGTTGGTACTTGGTAGTGATCCCTCGGTGTCAGAGAGGCTCATCCCCGGGTGTCATGTCCCATGTTGGGGGGAAGGCATTGCATTTACATGCTGAGTTTGGCTTCGAGACTGGCCACATTTGAGTAACATGAAGGCTGTCAGGAGGAAATTCCTAGGCACAGTGCTGCTCTAGGCCTTGTTCTTATTTCAGGCATATAGGCTCACAAGCATAGTCATTAGTATCATGGTCTCACTGTTGGACCCTCATTCCTTCCTGGTCCTTACCATTGCACCTGGGGGACTGCTGCTGCTCCCCTAGGGACCACGACAGAGCACCCCCGGCCAGGAACCCAGTACCCCCCCAGCTGTAGTTTTTAATTGTTGCCACTATGAGTATATCCAAACATTACCATGCACCCTTGACATATGCCCTGTATAGCTCCTTGTCAGCCATATATCACCTGTCAATAGTATCCTATAGCAGTATTCCTCCACTGCCATTGTTGAACCACTCTGTGATCCAAAACTTCCTGAAAAGTGAAGCCCAATATAATGTCAGGATCCCTTACTAGTAAAATGGAATATAGCGATGGGTTTAAAGGTTAGATATAGAATATGTGTTGATTTGGAAAAATTCTACATCCTACCTTTTTCTTTTCTTTTTTCCTAATTATTGAACTTCTCTTCACAAGAGCCCTAGACCACAGTAATTCATACATACAATATACAGTATTCCCACACATCTACCATAAAACCTTTTCCCTTCCACAGCGATATTCTTATAACTTATTCATATCATATTTACTTAAACTGATGTACAGACTCTGAGACAATAGCTTTCAAACAAGGTGACATCTGTGCTTACATTGTGGTCCATACTTTAGGATATACAGTTTTCTAAATTTTTAGTTATCCTGTGTTTTATATTATGGTTTACATTATTAGTCTGTCGTCCCCTATATGTTTATGGTGTAATATTACATGTTTTACATCCATCCTTGTGTACTCTCACGAAACTCCTCTCTTACCCCACATTTACCTTGGTTCCACACATTTAACATCCATTTTCCCCTCCCCTTGGGGCCCACAGTGACAGCCAAACTCAGTTTCCCGAGGAGCCCCGTCCAGAGATACTTGCAACAGTGTTCAGGGCCTGACTTGCTCAACTGCCCTAATGCCCTGGGAGCCACCCTTTCTCTCGAGAGATACAGTTCCCTCTATTTGATGGCATTAGTCCTTCTTTATGCTGTTAAAATAGTTAACATTTATTGAGTATTACATATATACCAGGCACTGTTCTAAGCATTTTATAGATATGATTTTATGAAACCATCATCATAATCCAATGATGTAGGTACTGTTGCTTTTCCCATTGTAAACATGATAAAAACTGAATGGCTTAGTAACTTGCCTTATATTATGCAAATAGCAAGTATTGAGACTTTAAGTCAAGCTTATGTCTGCTCCAAAGCCTTGTTCTTAATGTCTAAAATTTGGTGTTTCAAAATAATTAGCATATATTTGTAAAATTATTTTAGTTGATTATTATTAGCTTTGTTGTTTCTGTTTGATGTTGAGGGAAGAGGGTAAAGGAGTAATGGAAGCAAAGCATTTGTCATATATATCATGTGATCCTTTATTCCTTCATGAATTCTGTGTATTTCAAGCAGTATTTTGCTGCTTACAAATGGACTAAAATCTGGGTGCTGTGCCACAAAATAACATATGAACACATAATTAGAGTACAATATGATCATTTGCCTAGAATTTAGTAGGGGCTTACTAAGGTTTTTAATATGAATGAATAGCAAGCATATATAAGAATGTGACTTTAGTACTGTAATTGTAGAGGAAGACATTCAGAAACATCTTAGATGCTATTTAAATATTTATAAAGAGTTCTGGCTTTGACTGGCAAGATTTTTTTTTCTTGACAGGCAAGATATTTAAGAAAATAATACAACCTGGGATCATGCAGTACTAGATTAATTGGATCCAATCAAGGAACTAAACCATAAAAGAGTTGGAGACTTAACTAATGTTTGGGAATTCAAGAAAGTGCACAATTACGGGACATTATAGATCCCCCCAGGGCCCACTGGATGGAACGTGAGAGAGTCTGGGCTATGATGTGGACCATTGACTATGGGGTGCAGTGATGCTCAGAGATGAACTTACCAGGTGCAATGGATGTGTCATGATGATGGGAGAGAGTGTTGCTGTGGGGGGAGTGGGGGGCGGGGGCGGTGGGGTTGAATGGGACCTCATATTTTTCATAATGTAATTTTAAAAAATAAATAAATAAATAATTAAAAAAAAAAAAAAAAGAAAGTGTACGTTTTTGTTCCAGGGATGTGAACTGTGAAAGCATCCCAACCAAATGTCATATTGCCATAAATAGTCTGGAAGAGGGACCTACTTGTCTCTAACTGTGGTAAAACAAAAATACTTGAATATCTGTACCAATAGATTCAACCCAATTCTGGCTGACATGCAACCTCAGCCAGCTGAGAAGCAAACCCCAAACTTGATAAGGAATGAAATCTCAAATTGCACTGGAAGATAAACTTAAAATTGCTTAGAAACACATTAGTGTGTCTTAAGTGAATGATCATTCTCAATCTTGGGAAGATTTAAAATTAAATTTAAAAATAATGAAGTAAATCATAGCATAGTATTCCTGGTTTTATGTTAAATTTGGAAATAATCTGGGCATATCTGGTATTTTGAGTTCTTGTAACATTCAAGAGAATTTTGTCATTTTACAAGTATAATTTGGCAATTTAAAATTTTTAAATTTAGATTTGTGATTCCAATTTAAAATTTGTCTAGGAGTGATTGCGATTTTTTTAAAAACTTAAAACTATAAGATAGTTTTCCCAATTTATGAAAAGTATTGGTATTTTAATGTGAAGTTAAGTTAGACCATATTATATGTTCAAATTAAAAAATTTGTATGAGCTGCTTAAATACTTGGGAAGGTATTTATGTATGTATCTAAAAATAAAATTAAATGCACTAAATTCATAACTGCAGGTTAGGATGTTTAAGGATTTTAAATAAGTAAAATCCCTTTTAATTAATTAATTAATTAATTATTTCTCCCTCTCCCCTCCACTCCATTGTCTGCTCTCTGTGTCCATTCGCTGTGTGTTCTTCTGTGTCCGCTTGGAGTCTTGTCAGCAGCACCACGAATCTGTTTCTCTTTTCTTTGCATTATCTTACTGCATCAGCTCTGTGTGTGTGTGGTGCCATTTCTGGGCAGGCTGTACTTTTTTCGCACTGGGCGTCTCTCCTTGCAGGGCGCACTCCTTGCGTGTGGGGGTCCCCTACTCGGGGGACACCCCTGAATGGCAGGACACTACTTGCATGCATCAGCACTGCACATGGGCTGGCTCCACACGGGTCAGGAGGCCCTGGGTTTGAACCTTGGACCTCCCATCTGGTAGGCAGATGCTCTATCTGTTGAGCCAAATCTGCTTCCCATTAAAAATAATTATTAAATTTTGATAGATTTGTGTATAGAATAAGATTTATATATTTAAATTAAAGTCATATGAAATATTAAGCTTCTAAATATGTAAATTTAATATATAAAATGCTAATTCTATAAACCTAAGTAGCCTCTGAGTAACCTTTACTGTGTACAAGAGCTACACTCAAAGTCACCAAAAACTCATATTTGATAGGTTTTTCTGTAAGTCAGGAAAATAATGCAAGGAGGTATGGAGTAAAGGAATATATTTTCCATGTTTTATTAATTGTTATAAAGATATGTCATTTAATCTAAATATTTCATTTGTGCAATCTCTAAGAAATGCATATTTTTAATAAAGTGTTTTTCTTATGTGCCATTTAATAGTATGATCAGTTAATAAATCACTTGAGTTTACACAGAGAAACTATACATCTGAGGAAACAATTCCTTTTTAGTAATATATAAATTCTATTGAGATTCTGTCATTTAAAATTCTATGGATTGTTTTTCTCCAATCACTCTTCAGTTAATTTTATGAACACATTTTCAGTTTAGACAATAATTAGGCAAAATGAAAGTTAATTCAAACAACTACAAAGCATTGTATTAAGAAAGGACATCCAGGAAAGGATGTGATTCAAATGGTTTAGTGCCTCCTTCCCATGTATGAGGTCCCGGGTTCAATCCCCAGTACCTCCTATAAAAAAAAAGACTCAACTCTTGGAGATGCTCTCTTAGACCTTCGGCTAATAAATAATAATGAAAATATGCTCAAATACAAAAGTACTATATCCATATTCTTTAATTCAAACATTGATTCTTAGACATTTTTCAAAATTGAACACGTTGCCTTTTCAGAAAGGTCTACTGTGATTCTGCACACATTGATAGCAAAGTCAAATTCTAGCTTCAGAGATTTTCTATGAAGATATCAATTATCTCTATAGTTCTGACTGTTAAGGAGCCAGAAGATAACTGCTATTGCGTACATGTCCATGGGGAAATAACAGTCTTTTAAAAAAGTACATCAGTTCTATTGAGCTATAATTCACATGACATACAATTCGCCCATTTAAAGTGTATAATCCAATGGTTTTTAGTATTTCAGGGTTGTGCCATTATAACCGCAATCAAATTTAGGACCTTCTCAGCACTGCAAAAGAATCTCAGTACCCCTTTAGCAGTCATTCATCATTTCCCTCAACCTCCCACTCCTATCTCTAAACACCCTCTAATCTACTTCTGTCTCTATAGATTTTGCCTATTCTGTATATTTCACATATATGTAATTATGCAATATATGGTCTTTTGTGATTGGCTTCTTTCACAAAGCATATCTCTTTCAGTGTTCATCCATGTTGTAGTGTGTATCAAAACTTCCTTCCTTTTTATTGCCAAATAATATTCCATTGTATGGATATACTACACTTTATCCATTAATTTGTTGATCGTCAGACATTTATGTTGGTTCCACTTTTTGGTTAATATGAATAATGCTGCTATGAACATTGGTGTGCAAGTTTTTGAGTGGACATACATTTTTGAATCTCTTAGGTATATACTTAGTCATGAAGTTACTAGGTCATACAGTACATCTGTGCATAACTCTTGAGGAACTTCCAGCTGTATTCTGAAACAGCTCCACTGCTTTACATTCCCACCAGCAACTTTTGAGGCTTCCACATTCTAGCTGTTGCAGTGGGTATGAAATGGAATTTCATTGTGATTTGATTTACATTTCCCTGATGTCTAATATGTTGAAGAATTTCTCATGTACTTATCAACCATTTGTATATCTTCTCTGGAGAAAAGTCTATTCAGATCCTTTGCTAACCTTTAAATTGTGTTGTCATTTATTACTGGGTTGTAAATATTCTTTATATGTTGTAGATTTATGATTTGTGAATATTATCCCCCATTCTGTGAAGTGTCTTTTATCAGATATATGATTTATGATTTTCCCCCTTCTATGGATTGACTTTTCACTTTCTTTATAATGTCCTGTGATGCAAAATAATTTTTAATTTTGGTGAAGTACCATTTGTCTATGTTTCTTCTACTTGCTTGTGCTATTAGTGTCATAGCTAAGGACAAATTCCTAATCTAAAGCCACAAAATTTTAAACCTATGTATTCTTCTAGGATTTTATAATTTTAGTTCTAACATTTAGATTTTTGTTCTATTTTGAGTGAGGAAAATAGTGAGAATTTATTTCTGGGCTTTCAATTTTATTCCATTAATCTATATCTCCATCCTTATTCCCGTACCACACTGTCTTGATTACTGCAAGTTTGTAGCAAGTACTGAAATCAGGAAGAATGCATCTTCCAACTTTGTTCTTCTTCTGCAATGTTCTTTTTAGCTATTCCAAGTCCCTTCAATTTCTATAAGATTTTAGGGTTAGATTGATAGTTTCTGTAAAAAAAAAAACAATTGGGATTTTTATGGGCATTAAACAAATCTGAATATCAATTTGAGGAGACTTGTCATCTTAACAACAGCAAGTGTTGTGATCTGTGAATGCAGGCTATCTTTTCATTTATTTAGGTCTTTAAATTTTTCAACAAACTTGTAGTTTTGAGAAAATAAATTTTACAGTTATTTAAGTTAAATTTATTCCTAATATTTATTTTTATGTTTTTGTAAATGGAATTGTTTTTCTAATTGAATTTTTGGATTGTACATTGTTATTGCATAGAAATACATTTGAATTTTGTATATTGATCTTGTAAGTTTCAAACTTACTAAATATGATTATGAGTTCTAATTTTTTTTTCAATATGTGTGGATTCCATACGCTTTTCATTATACAACATATGTCATCAGCAAATAGAGTGAGTTGTACTTCTTTTCTAATCTGGATGCCTTTTATTCATTTTTTTACCTAATTACCTTGTCTAGAACCTCCAGTACAATGTTGAATAGAAGTGGCAGGAGTGGACATTCTTATCTTCTTCCTAATATTAGAGGAAACATTCAGTCTTTTTCCATTAAATGTGATATTATCTGTGAGTTTTCCATAGTTGCCCTTTCTCAGGAGGAGGAGAAAATTTTCTTTTATTTCTAGCTTGTCATTTAATTTTATCATGAATAGCTATTGGACTTTAGCAAATTTTTTTTCAGCAAATATTGAGATGTGGTTTTGTGTTTGTTAAGTTTCAAATGTTAAACTAACATTGCATATGTCGGATAAATCCTACTTGCTTATGATGCATAATTTTGATATATTTCAGGATTCTGTTTGCTAGCATCTTGTTGAAGATGATTGTGTCTATATTCATGGGAGATACTGACCTGTAGTATTCTTGTCTTGTAATGTCTATGTCTGGTTCGGTGTCAGGATAAAACTGGCCTCATAAAATAAGTTCAAAGGTATTCCCCTTATTATATTTTTGTTAGCATTTGTGAAGAATTGGTATTAATTATTCTTTAAATATTTGGTAGAATTCGCTAGTGAAGCTATATGAACCTGGGCTTTTCTTAGTGAGACTTAAAAAAATATTATTCAATCTCTGAATCTGGTTAGATTTTCTATTAAGAAAATTGTTTCCATCATTTGTGTTTTTCAAGAAAACCATACGTTTCATTTAAATTATCTAATTTGTTGCCATAAAATTGTTCATGTTATTCCTGTAGAATTCTTTTTATTTCTGCAAGGTTAGTAGTAACGTCCCCTCTTTCATTCCAGATTTTATTAATTTCAGATCTCTCTTTTTTCTTGTCCAGGTTAACTAAAAGTTTTTTTTTTTTGTTTGTTTGTTGGAATTTTTTTCACTAGTGTTGCTATTTTTAGCATGGTGTATCTAAATCTTTAAGTTCACTGACTTTTTTCCCTATGCAAGCTCAAATATACTGTTTGGTCACTCTAAATAAATTTTCATTTCAGTTATTGTACTTTTTTAACTTTGTAATTTCCTTTTTAAAAAAATAATTTGTCTCTATTGAAATTATTTATTAAATGAGATAAAAATGAGACAAATGAGACTATTGTTATACCTCCTTTACTTCATTAAGTGTGGGTTCTTTTAGTTCTTTGAACATATTTTGAATACCTACTTTGAAAGTTTTGGCTGTTCCATCCAATATCTGGGGGCCCTCTCAAAGGCAGTTTTCATTGTCTGTTTTTCTCCCAGTATATTTCTTTGCATATCTCATAAATTTTATTGACTATTGGACATTTTAGATAATACATTATAGCATTTCTGGCTACTAATTCTCTTTTCCCCTCCAAGTCTAGTTGATGTTTGCTTGTTTGTTTGTTTAGAGGCTTGACTGGACTGTTTTAGTTGATGTCTATTTTCTCACAATGTTAAACTTCCAATGTTGCTTCCCAGAAGGTGAATTCTTCACACTGTGATAATGTTTTTTGAGCAGGGTTCTCTTTGACTGCCTGCTTCCTTAACCAATCTGCTAAGCTAACTGCTTTTATTAGTGTTACACTGGATGTTAGGCTCCACTATTTACCATCTCATTGCTTTATTACCCTGGGACATAAATTTCCTCACAGTCTAATAAAATAAAATTCAGGCACCCTTGCAGGTATAGGTTTGAGTCCTGTCACTGAGATTTGTTCTGATTGCAGAAAGGTTATTTCTAGCTGTCTTTTTATGTAAACTAACTGACCTATTGTTTAGCTGGTTACTGTAAAAAATTACCAGCCTTCTCTTAACTGCTCACCACCAAACTCTCCATTGTTTTTGAGAGCATTTTTATGCTTTATCTTTCTCAACCTCTGTTCCCAATAAAGCCCTTTCTTTTGAGGAAAGCATCAGAGCTCATGAGGCCTGCCTCTTCCCCTGAGCAAAATCTCTGAGACACTACTCTAGATTTGATGTCTCTCAGAACCATATATCTTTTTGACAAACTGCACAGTGGGTGGTTTTTGCCCCCTGGTCTTCTTAGCTTACCTGTTTTGTCACTGAACCTCTGACCTACAACCAAGATGAAGTGAATGTAGCTGGTGCCTTGGTATTCTCTGTCTAAAGTTCTTGACATAAAGCCTCAGCCCTATGAGTGATGACTGGGTACAGAAAGGACGCCTTAATCTCTTGATTGCACTTGTCTAGAATTTACACTCAGTAACAAGGAGCTAGATGGTATGAAAAATGCTGGTGGCCTGCTCATTCTGGAGAGATACTGTTGGGGAGCAGGAGTACCATCTTCTTGGCCACACAGAGCTAAAGTGGTTCTTCCATCATGCTTAGTGGGAAGAGAGAACAGACAGAGCTCAAGTGCCATAGATTCTTGCTGTTCTTATTAAGATTTAATAGATTTTTCTTTAATAAATTTTATTTTTCTTCATTTTCCCTCAGGACAGTTTTTAGAGGATTTAAATAATTGGTTTTTAAATAGTTTCATCAATTATGGTTGTTTTGCTATGGAGCAAGTCCTTTGACTGCTAATACCATCATTCCAGAAGTGACCTATAGCAGTGATTTTACATTTCTTTGAAGAATTTATGCTCAACCACGCAGTCATTGAAAATAGAAGGGTCAGAAATTCTTTCTCTAGAGCATGTACCTTTATAATTTTAGCACATGACAAGTTGCCTGTCTATTCTGGCACTATCAATGTCTATGCCAAGGTGGTTTGTCTCTAGCCAACACTTTTGACAAATTTACTGCAACTTTAAAACATGCGAGCAAAGATCATTTAAATGACTAAATTGTTTAAGAGAGCAAAATCCTGATGGTTCCCTTGACATATGTAAATTTCCCTTTTGAATGGAGATCCTTTATTCATTTATTCATTATAAAACCTTAGTTAAGTGTTGGAGATTTTGTAGGAATTATTCAGAGGAAGTCTGGGGTTTGCGTGTGTGAGAGGAAGAGAAGTAAAGGGGGGGAGTAGGAGATCATGACTATCCATAGCAAAGTAAAAGTAACAATGTATGCAAGATAGCATGTGTATTTAGGTTTTTCAAGATACTGAGTATGGCTTGAGCATAAGGTGGTAGGTGAAATGCCGCAAGATATTTGGTGGTAGGTTTAGGAAGGACTAGAACAAGAAGGTTCTTTATGTCAGGCCAAACAATGTGGATTAAAAATAAAAGTGGTTTGCTCAGTTACCAGAAGTGTTGGACTGAAGTACATTTTTAAAAACCTTTTTTCTGTGGGCCACTATTTGATTTTATTTGAGTCAAGCTTTCTGTATTCAAGACATATTTCCAGACAGGACTTTGGTGAAATGGAATATGGTATTTCCGAGAGAGCTAAAGAGTATCTAAAACAGACCTGGAGAGCATGAATGGATCCCCAAAGCATCTTTTATTCCCTTGGCATCATAAAAACTGAGTGAATTATTACTAAGCCATGGAGATCTCTGCATCCAAATAATAGATGGGACTACATAACTGGAACCTATCAGAGAAATTCATTGTCAAAATAGCTACAGCTCTATTACCCTGTCCACTTTAGCCAGGTCACACACACAACTGGATTAGTAAAGCGCTAGGCTAACTTGGTTAAATTTGATAGAGCCAAAACAGATTCATAAGGCTTTGAGTGTTTTGAATTTGAGAGAAAGTCACCCCAGGGACAACATGATATCCACAGTTTATGTCCCACTGGGCTATTAATTGTCAGAATAAAGAGGATTTGGAAAATTGTTTATTCATGTTTAATTTTGTGAATTGTTTCTTTGAACCTTAACTGTCATAGTTGCATTTACATAATTATAATTAAAACATAGTTATTTCTGATAGTTTTAAGCAAATGAAAGGCATTTCTACCCCATGCCTATGTCAGGCCCATAATTGGGGTTTAGTAGATATATCTTGATTTGTTTGGAACTGAAGGTCTGTAAGTGGATCGCAGTCCCTCTTTAAACATTTGAAGTCTGATACAGTTTCACTCACATAAAAAAACTCAACAATTATTATTTTCTAATCACACTCAACCTAGTAGACACTTTGTCCCTATTCTGCAGCTGCTGTGTTTCTTGAAGAGAAAATTTCCAATAAAGAAAGACTTATCCAGTCTATCTCTCTCCTTCATTTCCTCAGTTGGTGGTTTACCTCTAGAAACCAGGTTATGTTCTCAATCACTCACTTATCATGAGGTAAGTTTGTGTTTTTCAATAAATGGAAAGGTTAAGTGGTTTTCTCAGAAATAATGGGGAAACATAGGAAACTCTGGAATTCCTTTACATGGGAAGAATCCTTAAGAATAGTAGGGATGCACCTAAATTGGAAAATATTTGGTAATATGTATTCATGTTGGGGAGAAAGCAATTTCTAGAAAGTTTCTTTCAGGGTTTGAAGATTTTAAAGTTTGTGAAGTGTATCTCATTACAAAATAATTTTGGAGAATTTGCAAAGTATGGAAAGGTATGAAGGATAAAATGTAAATTATTTACATTCTCATAATTTGATCTAATTGTATAAATGTGAAATACTTCCTAATGTTTTTTCCTCGCTATTGTTAAAAATTAGACCATAATCTCTTTATCTTAACATTATTATTTTGTGCATTTTCACATTATTAAATAATCTTTAAAAACATGACTTTAGCTGTCTTCCTTTTGTTATACATTTTCATGATTGTTTCTATTTGTCTCTACACTAAATAAGGCTGAATTAAATCTGTATGTATTGATAAATAAAATCTAGTAGACCCAATATGGAGGTGTTTATGCTTGGCCCAGTGTCAGCTAAACAAACAAACAAACAAAATATAAACCTAAGCAAGTTTCTATAGACTGTAAATACCTGATTCACCCAGAAGACCAAATTTAAATGTAGCCAGATCTTTATCAATTATGGTCAGCTAATTTCCTCATTCCTATGCCAAATAACATCTTTATTTCTAAGCAACAACCTGCACCCCACTTTGTAAGACTCCCCTAAGTAAAAAGGAAACTTAATTTCCTTTTTTTTTAAAGATTTATTTATTTATTTATTTTTCTCCCCTTCCCCCCCACCCCGGTTGTCTGTTCTCTGTGTCTATTTGCTGCATCTTCTTTGTCCGCTTCTGTTGTTGTCAGCGGCACAGGAATTTTGTGTTTCTTTTGGTTGCATCATCTTGTTGTGTCAGCTCTCCATGTGGGCGGCGCCATTCTTAGGCAGGCTGCACTTTCTTTCGTGCTGGGCGGCTCTCCTTATGGGGCGCACGCGGGGACACCCCTGCGTGGCACGGCACTCCTTGCGCACATCAGCACTGCACATGGGCCAGCTGCACACGGGTCAAGGAGGCCCGGGGTTTGCACCACGGACCTCCCATGTGGTAGATGGATGCCCTAACCATTGGGCCAAGTCCACTGCCCAGGAAACTTAATTTCAACCAACCAGAACATTCCCTCACTTGCTTCCACGTTTACCCTATATGAGCTTCTCTTTTCCACTATCGTGGTGGAGTTTCCTTATACTTCTGAATAAGATGCTACTCAATTCATGGATAACTCAATAAAGCTGTGAGATCCTAAGTTGCATGAAAAGTTTTTCTTTCATTAGTTTTGGTGACTATGAAGGGAAATGAAGGTGATGCTGAAGGCTCCAGAGAGGACAAGAAAGACAAGTGAAGACACCATTGAACCTTTTGAGTTCTTTCTTCTCCTGGCCTTCTCCAAGAATTATGGGTTAGTACAACTCAGATTCAAGCTCCACTCTCTTAGTGTTCAAGTTCTCCCATCTCAGTAGATTTTAATCCAAATGTTAGCTGGTCAATCTGATAGATGATAAGACTCAAGTTTTGATTCTGAGTCCTTAGGCTTTGATTCATTCTGCAGTTTCATTTTTGTTACTGTTGGTTTCTTTGTCCTGTGCACAAGGTAAAAGTGAAATGAAAAAAATGGAATCCTCAAACTCTAAAAACTTTGATTCCCCACCTTCTGATACATCACTACATTAAATATTCAAAAACTGTGCATCTGGAAGCTGTGCCTTTGTAACCAAATAGCAAAATCTCACCAAAGACAACCTAGAGTTGCAGTGGCAATTATGGGAAATATTCCAATTAGACAAATTTCTCAGAGGTACACTCAAGGAAAAGTGCTCCTGAATTAAGCTGAATATGATGTCTATTTTAATTGGTACTCAGAGTGTACTAAGAAATTGCAAGACTAAAAATAGCTTACATGAAGTAGTGAGCCTTGTATTTACAAACTTTCTGTGCTTCTGTGTTTTTATGTCTGACTCAGAGCTGAAACTTTAAAATTAAAGTTACAAGCCCTCTATTTGTGTCTATCTATATGTTTGATGTATGATATTTTCTACCTTCAGATGGTATTACCAAATTAGCTTGAAAGACTCCTTGAAAGAGCGTTATTAGAATTGACTTAAAATGCCTCCACATCTCATCTCTTCCTCCCATTCCCTACCCCCAGCAGCCACCATGGCCACTTTCTCCACACCAGTGCCACATTTTCTTCAATCACTAATCACAATAGTTCATGAATAAATTATCAGTAAGTCCACTCTAATCCATACTCTATTCCTCCATCCTGTGGACCTTGGAATTATTGTGTCCACTCCACATCTATAACAAGAAGGGGCTTAGATTCCACATGGATGTTGGATGCAATCCTCCTGCTTTCAGTTGCAGGCACTCTTGGCTCCATGGTGTGGTGGTTGACCTTCTTCACCTCCATGTTAGCTGAGTGGGGTAAGTATAATAAACCAGAGTGCAGGAGCTGAAGTCTGTTGAGGCTCAGGGCCTGGCTATTACATGGTCCGTCCAGAGATTCAGGTCCCCTGGGTATATATTAAACCCCAGCACCAACTACAAGTTCCAGTAAAAGTAACAGGAGAGGCTTGTGAACAAAGATCACATCTGAGTCCAGCTCCATCACACAGAAACACAAACTCCAAAGTAGGGCCAACTGACATGGCACTGAACTCCATCTGCCATGACCAAAGAAGCTGTGGGTCTCTGTAGCCCTCAGAAGAACCAATAACCAGGGTTGTATCTACTTTATCTGTCTCTGGGATTCTGTTGAGATGTGTATAAGGGCAACCCCTCTGATAACCTCCCAGCTCTTTTTGGAGACTCATAGCCATATAAACTCATTTGTCCTTTCCATTTCCCCTTAGATTCAGGTCAAAAAGCATTTTTAACTCTTGGTATTATATGTAGATTGAGATATTCTGCTGGTCCGAGTTGACCCTTTTATTCAAGGTCATTTTCTAGTTACATCATCAGCTGGTACTTGGTAGTAATCCCTCAGCGCTAGGGAGGCTCATCCCCGGGAGTCATGTCCCACGCTGGGGGGAAGGCAACGCATTTACATGCTGAGTTTGGCTTCGAGACTAGCCACATTTGAGCAACACAGAGGCTCTCAGGAGGGAACTCTTAGGCACCCTACAGCTCTAGGCCTTGTTCTTATTTCAGGTGCACAGGCTCACAAGCATAGTCATTGTTGGACCTTCCTTCTTTTTTGAAACAAGTGCTTATATATAAATTAATTCTCCTAAGATCCTAGAAATTAAGGTAACTAAGCTTCTAATATTACTAAGATGGGTATTTGTAGAACTAAAACCAAATGTTTAAAAAAAAAAAAAGCCAAGCTCAAATAATTCAGATAAACCTTTGACAAGTGGAATTAGCTTAATATTTTTAGTGAAATAAAAACAGCTATGCCTTCTGAATTATCAAGGTTAAGTACACAATAGTCATAATTTTATTCTACTTGGGTATGTTCTTAAATTTATACAGGTTTACTGATAGAACCAGCTAGCATTATATTTACTAGACCTTTAAGATGATGAAAAATATAAATTTGTGTTTAAACAAATTGAGATATTATTTTTACATATTTTAAAAATAATTATGTTTTGTAGGATGTTTGTTTGAAGACAGTTTCAGTAACTTAGATGCATGTTTGTAAAGTAGGCAGGATGTGTTTTGTTAAGGAAAAGAGAATAGTTTTGTCCTAAAGTAAAATGGCTGGTTGTCACAGAATGAGAAGCAGGACTGTGTAGGATAAAGCCTGAATGGATGTAGAAAGTTGTAAAAGACTTATGGAAAAGAAATTTTATTTGTCATTGTTAAAGGTTGGCTAAGGTTTGATAAGCTTTTGGGATTTTTAAGAGTTTTCTTATCAGCAGTATTCTCATGCAAAACTAGAATTTGGTTTTCTTTCTGTTAAAATGACAAAGTTTTCTTGGATTATTGGTGTGCTATTTAAAAAAGATTTTTTTTTAAGATACTTTAGATTACCAAAATGTTACATGAAAAATGTAGGGGATTCCCATATACACCACTCCCTATCCCTCCCACACTTTCTCACATTGACGACATTCTTCATTAGTGTGATACATTTGTTACAATTGATGAACACATATTGAAGCATTGCCATTAACAATGGATTGTGGTTTACACTCTGTACCTTTGCAATTTTGTAACTTATGGCAAAATACATAATGCCTGTATCTGTCCTTGCAACGTTATGCAGGACAATTCCAATGTCCTGAAAATGCTCTCATATTACACCTATTTTTCCCTCTCCCTCACCTCAGCACCTCCAGTGTCTACTGTCTCCATATCTATGATAAAAGTTCTTCCATTGCTAGAATAAAAATAAGTCTATAGTAGAATTCCCAAACTTGAGGATTTTGTGATGGTGATGCCCACTCACTCTCCCTCTCTTTGAGAAGGGGCTTAGATCCCATGGGGCAGAGGGATGGGACTCTCTTGCTTGCAGTTGTAGATTTTCTCAGTTCCTTGGGATGGTCATAGTTCATCATCATCTCTTGTTAGTTGTCCTAGGTGAGTCCAATGAACTGGAGAGTAGGTGTTGCAACTCTGTGAGACTCAGGGCTTAACTAGCATGTAGATGTACCAAAGATGTAAGTCTTTTGGATATACACCTATCAAGTACTAACTATATATATTAGGGCCAGAAGAACCATGTATACAGAAACCACAGATGAGTCCAACTCTGTCACACTGGGGAGCATAATTCCAATGTAAAGCCTGCTGGCAGGGCACCAAACTCCTGACCTGTCTGCCCTGACTATAGTGTCTGCTCTTAGTAAAATGTTGTGAAGCTTTTTCTTAACCACCTGAGTAATCTGCCAAGAAGACAAAGATTCTATGTCTTATCAGAATAATATCATTAGTGATATTTATATTGACCTTATCATATTTTATTGTTTTAGAAAACAAGTCTTTTTTCTTCTAAAAGAGGCAAGTCTCCTTATGAACAGTCATATTAATTCCTAAATACCCTTTTATTGTCACTTGGTTAAACAAGGTACCAAATATTGTTTTACAGTGACACATTTTCCTATTTAACAAAATGTTCCCACCTGACAGCTTTTCGACATTTTGCCTTCCCCAAATCACACCCTAAATCACATCATATTCATCCAAACTTTCTTTGGGATTTTCCAGATTTGTTCTTGCATCTTGTGAAAAAGAGGTGCTAATATGTTATAAGTTGCTTGGGAAATGTTGCCACTGTCAACTTAAATAGGACTTTTTAACCTTTGGTGAAATTTGTATGGGTAAAATGCTATTAATATAAACTCAGAAACTGTATAAAGTTCTTAGAGATTTGTCAATGTCTTCACTGTCCATGAGATGTCCTACTACTGATGTAACTGATATTAAACAACAGTAATATTATTAGTAATAATATCAGTTATTCTTTAAAAGTATTACATCATAGAAACAACAAAATTTCCTTTTCAATTGCATTATTTTTGTAATGAACTTTCATCAAAACTTTCACTTTTCATAAAGTAGTAATAAGTTAGCAACAACCATTTTAAGTCTTTTCACCTATATATAATTTTTATTCTGTTGCTTCCCTGAAATACTTACAATCAGCTACCAGTCAGGTGCTTTGTCTTCAACAAAAAGAATTTGTCTCAAAAACTCATGAAAATGACTATGCCAGGAATTCTGGTGCACAGACTTCTACTGAAATTGCTTAAATAAATTTCAGACTATAACACTGGACGAGTCAAGATTCCAGAATTCTAGAGAAGAAGCTAATGGATCATGAGATTACTAACACAAGATTGAGCCAAACAATGACTAATTACCTAGTACTGAATGAACTGAAAGAGAGTGCTTATAATTTTGTTACATTTGTTCTATCTTCTAGATACAAAGAATCCTTTACTCTTTCCTTAAGCTATCTATAATTCATAAAATATTAATCTTTTTCTCCTCGCCTAGACTCTCCATACTTTAGAAACTCTTATTGAATATTCCTCTTTTATGGCGAAGTATTTATTTGCATAGCTTCAATCAAAATCATTAACAAGACATAATTGAAGTTACCGGTTATATAAGCAAGGCTTTGACAAAATGCTGTGTTTGATAGTGATGCTCATTTAATTGAACATGATGAGGCACTTTTGAGTGTGTAAGTTTGACTTTCTGGAGTCAATTCTTACAAAACCCTCTCGGAAAAACTGGTCTGGTACCTGGCTCTAGGGCTCCCAGTCTTACAGGTCTGTAAGGAAAGTTACTTTTTGGACTGCAGTTGAAATTGGCTTCAAGCTCTTGGTTTGGCCGCCTATCCCCTGGAGGCTTTTAAAAGTTCAGTAGCAGGCTCCTTATGGAAAGTATCAGGAAAGCAAACTTTTAAAAAACCTATATGGTAGATTGCCATTCGTGCAGCATCTATATAAATAGAAAGACCAAATCTAATGAAATCAGTCTTATTTTATGCTTAAGAATAATCTTTTTTGGGAAACGGACTTTGGCCCAGTGGTTAGGGCGTCCGTCTACCATATGGGAGGTCCGCGGTTCAAACCCCGGGCCTCCTTGACCCGTGTGGAGCTGGCCATGCGCTGTGCTGATGCGCGCAAGGAGTGCCGTGCCACGTAAGGGTGTCCCCCGCGTGGGGGAGCCCCATGCGCAAGGAGTGCACCCGTGAGGAAAGCCGCCCAGCGTGAAAAGAAAGAGCAGCCTGCCGAGGAATGGCACCGCCCACACTTCCCGTGCCGCTGAAGACAACAGAAGCGGACAAAGAAACAAGACGCAGCAAATAAGCAAATAGACACCAAGAACAGACAACCAGGGGAGGGGGGGGGGAAATTAAATACATAAATAAATCTTTAAAAAAAAAAAAAAAAGAATAATCTTTTTGAGGATATCTCTGATCAAAAGGAGGATGACTACAGAGAAACTTTCTTTCAATTAAAAAAACAGCACATTTTATCAGTTATAAAGATCTGTTCCTGTTCATTGAGCTGTTTTGCAACCCTTTTGTAAACTGCAGATATCTGCATTTACCTATATGTAAATTGGGCTAGATTCTGTGATCTTGAGTAGATTGTCTACTCTAAATGTTAGTCAGAAAGTTGATTTTAATATCTTTTGTATACCAGGCCTCAGACTAACAAAAGAGGGTTAATAATCCCAGCACTTTGACCTACATAATAAAGGGTTCTACTTTTTCATGCAAACAACATTTTCCTTAAGAAGACATGACCTGGAGTAAACAGTTATAAATATCTCTAAGGTTACAAAACAGAGCTTTAGTGCCACACTAAATGCCCTTCAGGTCCTCCAGGCTGAAGCTGACATTTAGCATCAGTGTTCTTACAAAACAGACAAGCTCTACATATCCTGACTGTCCATGAACAATGTTGCGTTTATGTTAATAAGTGTGGCACAGTGATAAATAACCTGAATATGTTAAAGAACAAATTAAGGTGCTTCTTGATATCAGTTAAGCTCAAGCATTTCAACATATAGATGGTTGGGGCCTTGTATTAGTCAGGCAAAGGCATGCTGATGCAAAGCACCAGAAATCTGCTGGCTTTTATAAAGGGGATTTATTTGGGGTAGTAGCTTACAGATATCAGGCCATACAGCATAAATTACTTCACTCATCAAAGTCTGTTGCCACATGCTGGAGCAAGATAGCTGCTGATGTCTGCGAGGCTTCTGGCTTCCTTTTCATCTTAAGGCTCTGTGGTCCCAGCTTCTTCCAATATCAGCTGTAGGCTGGAATGTCTCAACTCTCTCCTGGGACTCATTTCTCTCCAGGCTCAGCTGCTCTGTTCTCTCCACAAGGTCAGTTGTAAACTCTCAGGTGAATGGCTCATCTCTCTTCCTGGGGCCTCTGCTGTGTCTAACGGTACCTTCTCTCTTTCTCTTTGTTCTCCTGTGCACTTACTTTCCTGGCTCCAGAATCAAAATTCCCTTATGTCCTCCTCTGTGTGTTTACTTCCCCAGGCTCCACATCAAAACTCCAACTCAACTCCTCTGCTGTGTAGTTTTCTACATCCTACTGATGTGATCCAGTCAAAGTCTTAACCATTATTTAATCAAGTAAAAGTGAAACTTCTGAATCTAGTACAATCTAATACATCCAGGTGAAAAGACCAATTTAAATTGTAATCCAATATCTATTTTTGGAAGTCATAAAAAATACTGAACGGCTACAGGCCTCTTAATACTTCCCTTGGACATTTATAACAAATCCAAAGCTTCACACTAGACTACTCTTAGTTTATACTTCTGATCCAATTGGGAGTTGCCTGGAGTTGTCACTGATGCTGATGGGTCTCTTTCATTACACTATTATTTTCTTGGTTAGAAACTAATGTAAATGGAAATATGATCAATAACTTATCTAATACAGTTGGAGAAAATGCTTAGTCCACTGCAAAAGATATTGCTGTACAGCAAAATTCTTTACATTTTTTAGCTACAGTTATTTTAGATAATAGTTACAATTGACTCTTGCTGCCTAAACATGGAGGAGTTTGTGCTGTTATCAATATCACATGCTGTATTTGGACAAACAAGCCACCTGGCTCAGGCAAATAAGTTCCTCTTTGGGATCCTTTTTGAGCTCTTCGGCTTTAGGTTGGTTTGGATCCTGTGGTCCTTGTGCAGAAGCATACTCAAAACACTGGGCTTTTCACTACTCATAGTAATCATAATAGTCTCCTTGGTGTGTTTTGTCCTCTTTAAAATTTTAAATAGTGGCACCCAGCCATCTCACAAAGGGTGCTCTTCCACCTAGAATGGCAGAAGTGTGTGGAGAACGAAAATGACTAACCCCTTGAAATCTGTAATCTAAAGTTAATTACCTTTGAAAGCCAAAGAGCTAGCAGATGGTAACTGAAAGTGGCACAAATGCCTTAAATTTTTATCTCAGCCTTTGGCTTGGCCAAGAACTGAGTCTAAAGTGGGAAGGTAATTGATAAATAAAGTCTAGTAGGCCCAAGGAGGCACCCGTTCTAAGTCCCATGTCAGCTAAACCAAAATCAAGTTTCTATTTCCTGCAAATACCTAAAGTGCCCAGAAGACCAAATTTAAATACAGCCATATTTTTATTAATTATTGACAGCTAACTTCCTCATTCCTCATTCCTAAAAAAAAAACAAAAACCTTACTCCTTACTTTTCAAGATACCTCTAAGTAAAATGGAAACTTAATGTTAGCCAATCAGAACATTTCCTCACTTACTTTATATTTGCCCTACATGAATTTCTTCTTTCTGCCTTTTACTTTCTGAATGGGATGCTTCCCGATTCACTAATTGTTCAATAAAGTTGTAAGATCCAAAATTGCCTGAAAAGGTTTTCTTTTACTAGTTTTGTATTAGTCAGGATTCTCTAGGGAAATGGAATGGATAGTATATATCTATAAATACTATGAGATTTTATAAAAATTGTCTCTCATGACTGTGGGGGTGCACAAGTCCAAATTCCATAGAACAACCTGCAAGCTGGGAACTCCGATGAAAGTTTTTGAGGAATTCTCCAGGAGAAGCTGGCTAGCTGATATAGAGATAGAAATTCTCTCTACTGACTGCTGAAATCATCCATCCCTTCTTCTTTTTAAAGCCTTCAACTGATTGGATGATGCAGCTCTCATTGTTGAAGGCAATCCTTACAGTTGATTATAGATGTAATCAGTCATAGATGCCATAAATGTACTGATGACATTAAGTTCACAAAATATCCTCACAGTAACAATTATGCCAGTGCTTGCTCAGCCAACTGAACACTATCACCTGCCCAAGTTGATACATGAACCAAACCATCATGTTTCCTATTATTCTGCCTTTTTATTATTATTTCCTTATGATACATTATTAAAAAGTAATCATTCAATCACAAATTCTGAGTAAACTAAGGATACCAAATATCCAGCACTCATATTGCCATATATATATGATTGATCATGATCTTTGTTTTCCTACTAATTGTGGTTAAGCTTTCAAAATACTTTTCAATTTTTCAATATATCTATATATTGTGAACAAGAAGGTCCAGATGTTTTGTCTAGAAACATCTATGATTTTATCCATTTCAATTGCATTTTCCAAATCTTGCCTGCTGTGATTACTAAGCAAGTAATCTGATTTATCAATCTAACTTCTAAACTAGTTTTTAAATCACTCTCACTACATCCCCTAGGTTTGCATCACTGCATGGATGCCTTGCTCTATTTCCAAATTAGTTTTCTTTTTGATATTAGTACCATCTTGTTTATCATCTTTCAGTGTACCACATTACTGATAGAATTAAATAAGTTATTTATTCTAGCCCTGCACTCTCCAACCCATCAGCTTTAGCTCTTTAAGTTATATCACTCCACTTAATTCCAATAAAACCAAGTTATTTGCTAATCCCGGCTCTACTTTGCATGGAATTCTCTGCTTGAATGTCTTTCCTCCCTCATCTAACTGCCAAATCCTTCTTATTCTTCAAGTTCCATTTCCCACTTATTGAGCATTTTGATTCATTTACCCATATGTGATTTTCTCTCTTTTAAAATTCTATAGCACTTTCTTATTAACTACAGTATTTATTATATATTTACATTGTATTATCGCTAGTTGCATATTTTCTTTACACTTCTTCTCTCATACAGTTCCTTAAGCAAAGATGTCTGTGAATTTCAGATTTACTCCCATTCAGTGATTTGTGTGGGATTCAACACACATTCTTTGAATAGGCTTTACCCGTTGAAGTCGGAAATCCTTTTAAATATAAAATAAACTTTTTTTTCTTTGAATCTTCTATGTTGATAGGTGTTGTAATGTAATCAATTCTCAAAATCTTTGGATTTAGTGATTAGTGACAGTGATGAGTAGGTTCCCAATAATAGAGTGAGTAGTTTTGTAAATTATAATTATCTAGGAAAATTGAACAAAAGAGATTTGTACGGGTTAAGTGCAGTGAAGTATTTTTGGCACATATGGCTAAGTTCCTTTCCCCAACTTTAAACAATACTTTCCATTCAGCAAAATATTTAAATATCTTTTCACTTAGGAAAGACAAAACCTAACCCTCAAGAAATCCAATGTTATGTCATGGGTTTGGATTTCTACAAGGATAGAGATTGTGTGTTTACTTTCAAGGGTCTTCTTTACAGTCAGTGCTTCAGTTTTAAAGATTACTTTCTTAGACATTATCAATTGGTGTTACAACTTTATCAGTGTCAGTGTATAGTAATTTAAAAATCTAAATTTAATAGAATTTCTTCAAGGAAATCAGTGGTTAGTTACAATACTATTTTATTTTGCCTCATATGTAGCATTGATGTTTTATGGAACTCTACATATTAACTACCTGTTTTTATGCATAGAATAGTGCTAAAATTAAAGCTAGATATTTAGTGATAGTGCTTCCAAAAATAAATTGGAACATTCTGCAATAATTAGGATTACCTGATTGTGAAAGGAATAGGATATCTTTGTGGTAATCAAGGGTGCAGAGTCAGGAATTTAAGCAAATCTGTTTTCCTACAGAAAAAAATGGAAGAGGTCCCTTGACTTTATAATATATTATGAGAAAAAGCTTGATGGCATAGTTCCCTTATGCTAGACCTTTATCTGCACATCAAAGCGCAGTCGCTGTCACTTGCAATGCTTTATGGGCTTCAAACTATACTGCAAAGATCAGTGCATCCTTTTAATGCCATTGCTATTAGCTCATGTGCTCTTGGAATCTTCTGCTTAAAGTTCTCCAGTAACCTTATCTGTTCAATTAGTCCATGCCACACTCTAATGTTCATATGTTGCTATATTTATATGGGATAATTAGATCAGTTCTGAGGTTATTTTTAGCCCTTTCAAAGGAGTTGAGAATGCAATAAAATTGCTCCATGCTGTTATTTATGGGGAAAAAATGACTTGTGTTTGATGATAGTTTACGCTGATGGTATTTGAGGGAAAATTGGCAAAGTTTTCACTTTTTTTTTTTTTGGATCAATGGGCTTCTGTTGCTGGCACTTTGCTTTTAAAAAGCACCATGCCTGCTGCTGTACATAATAAATTCATCACACTATGATCCAGCGCCAAGTCAACTTGGGAAAAAAGTAGTCTAGGCTCTGTGTCTGGACTAAGCCTTCTGGAAATAACGGACTTCTGAATCTTAAACCTGAAGTCTCATTATAGGAATGGCAAGAGCCATATGGCCTAAAAACCATGTGGAAAACGGAGAGAGAAGTGCATCTGGCCATCCTGGCATTTACCGTCACATTGTGGTGTGAGTCGTTGTGGAAATGTGAATATACCTTCTGGACTGAGGGATTGATTTGGTATTTCAAGCTAGGTTAATAGGCCGTCATTTTAGTTTGGACTGATGTTTGCTGTCAGAAAATGGCGGCTTCCAGTTAGAGCCACCAGCACCTACTGAGAGTCTTTTAAATATCAGGATTGTACATGGCTGCTGTGGAATGTAGTTCCTTGCCCTGTAGAAATTTGCAGTTTAGTGGGCAAATCAGTTATATAATTGAATAAGTACAATATTATGTAGTAAATGCTATCTGTGACATAGATAAACAGTATGAGCTGGAAGAAGTATTAAAGTGACGATCAGGACAACACCTAGTTTGGATTCCCCATGCTGTTTCAGAGCAGGGAACAAAAGCTGGGGGCTCTGAAGAGGATGCTGGCTCCATGCATACTTATATTCCTTTTAGTCTCATCTGTCGGGCATCAGGGTCTTTTACTGGAGGATATTTGGCCAAAAGTATGGCACAATACAAATACAATACAATACAATACAATACAAAGTATTATGTCATATTTTTCATGCTCTTTGATTTATCTGTTAAATTCTCATTTAAACTTCAAATTATACATTTCCAGGTATAACCTCATTTTGATTTTGCAAGGAATTTAACCTCTCTTTATTCATGATCTTATTTATAAAATAGAAATACTAATCCCTACCTCATAAATTTGCTCTGAGGGTTAATTGAACTTTACATGATTGACATAATATCCGAAACATTAACAATCATTGCTATACTTGAATTCCCTATAAGACTATGCACTTCTTGATGTCAGGAATAGCACATTGCATATAGTACTAGCTCTGGATACCATGGTTTGATTTAAATATATCTCTGTCCAAGTCTCAATATCTTTTAAGTAAAAGTGATGGTTAAATATTTTATTGCTTAAACTAATCTGATAGAATAAGAATCTCTTTTAAACCCATGGAAATTCTTTAACTTGATGATCCTCAAGGAGTGATATTAAAGTAAGAAATTTTATGATCCCATTCCAGGTCAAAGGGAGTTTTAGGAACTTGAAGTCTTAGGTAACTCTAAACTCATAGCATGCCCTCAACTATGTAGCCATTTATAATTCTCGGAGCAGAGGTGTCAGCAGATGACTTGAAGGAACAAAGTACCATTTTCAGAAAGACTATCCAAAAGAAGTATTTTCATAAATTATGTTGCTTATTCAAAGACAGAAATATGGCTCAGCAAACTGTGCATTTTAGACCTTATTTATTGAGATAAGTTCAACACTGAATCAGGAGGTGGTTTGAATTCCAACTCCCCTGCTCAGCTGATCTGGAAAAACTATTTACTTTAAAGGTCCAAGTTTACAATCAAATTGATTAGTACTTTTAAAATTAGGGATTAGTAAGAAAATTAAATACACTGTATATAAACATACATTATACAATATTGTCTTTAAGTTGAAGATTTTGATGACTGCTAACCAGTTTTTCCAAAACAGTGGTTTTCAACCTTGGCCACATATTAGAATCTCCTGGAAATACTAAAAATCCTGATGCCCAGTAGTCTGGGCAAGAGTTATGTATCTTTCAGAAATTCTGGTTGCAACTCATATATTCTTTTTAAAAAAATAATACATTATTTTATTCTTAAAAAGCTACTTAGATTACATTAATGTTAAACAGGAAATATAGGGATTCCCATATGCCCCAGTCCCCATTCCTCCCATACCCTCCCACATAAACAACATCCTTCATTAGTGTGGCACGTTCATTGCAATTGATAAACACATCCTGGGATATTGCCACTGAGCATAGACCATAGTTCACATTGCAGTTTACACTCTCTTCCACACAATTCTGCATGTTATGGGAAGATATAAAATGGCCTGTATCTGTTACAATGTGATTCAGGAAGATTCCCAAGATCCAAAAAAGCCCCTGTAATACACCTGTTTTTCCCTCCTACTGTCCCCAGAGCCTCCAATGGCCACTGCCTCCACATCAGCGTTGTAATTTCTTCCATTGCTAGAATCACAATAAGTCTATAGTAGAAGACCAGTAAGTCCACTCTTGTCCATAGTTCATTCCCCAATCCTGAGGATATTGGGATGGTGATGTCCACTCCACTTCTGATTGAGAGGGGCTTTGATCCCATAGAGCAGATGGATGGAACTCTCTTGCTTGTATTTGTAGGCTCTCTCATTTCCTTGGTATGGTGGTTGTCAATCTTTACCTCCTTGTTAGTTGTCCTGGGTGAGTCAAATGAACTGGAGAGTAGGTGCTGCAACTCGTATATTCTTGATGCAGATGGTCTGCCTTTGTAGACTTTGCCTCTGTCCCTGCCATGGTCACTCCTGTGAACTCCTCAGCCAAATTTCTCCAAATTCTTATGTCTAACTTTTGGGGATAAGCATGAAAGTTTGTTCTATTTATGTCACACAAGATCAAGGGTGTCCCAGGAGAACTGAACTCAGATCCTCTGTCTGTCTAACCATGATGCACTGCTCTGTGTAGATATTACCTCCTTCAGTCTTGGATAGGGCAACAATTCTCATAGTCTTCAATTGAGAGCATAGCCCAAGTTCCCTCTCAGCATCTTCCCCCGTACTCTTCAACACATAAGTTTGGATAATGGCCTGGCCACCTGCTTCCCCTCCTCTGTATTCTTACAATATTTACCTTCTAATTCTTTGGTTTCATCTGGATGAGTCAATCTTCCCTATGTAAAACTCTATCATCAATTGTTCCTGTCCCTTTACATGTTAAAGGGGGTGATAAAGTAATTTAGAAAAATAATTCTATTATGATGAAGATTGGTTTTTAAGCCTATTGTGAAATCTTATTATGGAGTCAGATGATGACCCTCATCTCTTTCTTTCTTTGCCATTTCTGCTTTCACACAGGGCATGGTTCAATGTGTTTTAAACATTGTTTTTTAGGATTGACAATAGAGTTTCAACTGTGCATGCACTCCAAAATCCCAGGTAAGAGAAGGCATTGTAATGCTCAGCCATTTTTTTTGTCAATTTGTTTGAGAAAACAACATTCAATGGTTTGTCAGAAAGAAACATCCTTCTATTCCAGCTCCAAAATTAAGAATTCTCCTTCCTATATCATTGCTCTCTTTTTATCTCTATTTTATAATCTCATATTTTAAGCCACATATGATCAATGTAATGTATTAAATGATACATTTCTAGAAGCTTCATTCTTTTCTTATTGAAAAAGTGGTTGTGTCTATTCACAATCAAAAACATTTATGATACTAATACTCAATGATAAGAACATCTAAACTTTGTCTTTCCTTATAATGACAGCACTGTGCAAATCACTGTATACAGAAAAGATAGTCTGTGGTCTGCATTATAGTCATATCTGTCATTGAAACAGTTTGTCATAGGAAAATCATATTGCTACATTTATCTCTTACTTTTTACTTTTCCTCTTAAAAGCATCAACAAACTTTATGACAAATGATTCACTTGATGGTAAAATAACCAGAGGTCATAATATAGTTTTATATTTTGTTTAATTTCTACTCTAGTCATAGAACAGAGAGACTTAGAATTTCAGGAGGTGAAAATTCTAATTCTCTTGATACATACTGTATCAGAATATCCAGGTAATATTCCATTTGGTCATTGTGTAGCCTCTTGGTACTCACACATAGCTATGTTCTCTTCTTCTTCTGAGACTCAAAACTCGACTCCATTTTCCCACCTTTCTTGTAGTAGCCATGTAACTGAGGTCTAGCTAGTTAAATATGAACCATTTCCAGGCATAGCCCATAAAACCTTCCATGGGCAATCCTCCCATTCTTCCCCATGATGGTGGAATGGAGAAGATGCCAGACTTAGGACAAAACAAAACATGGTGGAAGGTGATTTGGTCTCTGAATGTCCTTATGGAAGAAATCCCCCTTTATATTGGAATATAATATGCATGAAAAATATGTTTATATGTTTTACAGTTATTATAGCACTTGGCCTGCTATGATAAGTACAGCTATTCATAAGCCTTTTATTATATTTAAAGGAAATATTCACTTCCTTCAGTTTTCTTAACAAAAAGGATGGGAGCAAGAATAAGAGAGTTGTGAAAAATTTCTCCTGGATAAGAGAAAATTACATATTCATTGAATCCACCTGAACTGAATTTCTTTCCCCTTCTCTTTACATTTTCTTCCTTCCTTCCTTCGTTCCTTCCTTCCTTATTTCCTTTTACTTTCTTTCTTACTCTCTTTCTGTTATTTTTTAATTAATTTTTATTTTTCAACTAAAGTAAATGAAAATAATTTAAATTTAAAATAATTTTAAAAATTGAAATTCTTTAAGTAGCTTAAACCAAAATAAAACTTAAAACCACTTTCTTGTGCCCATTAATCTTGATTCTATATTCTCATTTCTCAGGTGCTAGTGCTATAAATTCTCTCAGCTATTTATCCTAGTGCTACATAAATTTCTAACTAATATGTACATTTCTTATCTATCAACTTATAATATCATGTATTGCCTTCTTATTGTAATAGCTGAGTATTGAAGATCATTGTTAACTTCCTCATTCCCTCTAAATTGTCCTAAGATATTTATATTTGAATTTTGGTTAAATACATATTCAGTGTTTTTGTTATTATGACTATGCAAATGTTCATAATTAAGTCAAGATATATATTTTCTTTATAGTATAAAATTTTATTTTTCAAGATTTAATAATTCCTTTTTTTTTTTGTTTGCTAAGGTTCTCAGAACATCTGATTAATGCTCCTCTTGCTTATTAACTGTTTCATAAATTACCTACAAATATACAGTCACAACAGGCAGATAATTTTTAAGTTAATTTTTTTCTCCCTTGGAGACACTCCTCCCATTGCCCTCTGGCCTGTTGCTCCCATTAGAAAACAGCTCTGCTCTTGTCTGAATCTTCCCTCTTTTATTACGCTGGGAAAACTCTTCCCATCTCTTTTCTGTTAGGTTTCCTGTTAACTGGTGTATTATCAGCCAAGGGGGTCTTGATGCAAAATACCAGAAATTGGTTGGTTTTTATAAAGAGTATTTATTTGCTAGGAGCCTACAGATAACAAGCCATAAAGCATAAGTTGCTTCCCTCACCCAAGTCTATTTTCACTTGTTGGAGCAAGAGGGCTGCCAAATATTATAAGGGTTCAGGCTTCCTGGATTCTTTCCTTCCAGGGTCTTGCTTCTCTCTGGGTTCAAGATTCCTTTCTTCCTGGGGCTCGCTTCTCTTTCCTCTGTGAGTTTACTTCCTGGGGCTCCAGAAGACTTCAGCATCAAACTCCAACATCAGAAAGGCTCAACTCTGTTCTTTGCCATGCCTTTTATCTATGAGTCCCCACCCTTGGTGGGGTGGGGACTCAATGCCCTAGTAATAATTCAATCATGCCCAGGTACAGATCAGATTACAAACATAATACAATATGTATTTTTGGAATTCACCACTATGTCAAATGCTACAACAGGATTCCATTTTTTCTTCCTTCCTGGATAACTTCCTCATCATTTAGTAGTTTCCTAAAGAAAGGGTGCCTGAAAATAGATATTTTTGAGCTTTCAATGGTATGAAGCTGTCTTCATTCTTTCCTCAGGCAACATTGCTCTTATGTCTGTTTATATTAATATATTACTATTTATTTATTTTTATTTTTATATTTTCAATATTAGAGAGGCTGTGAGTTTAGAGAATAATCATGTTTAAAATACAGGGATCCCATATACCACTCCACCACCAGCATTTTGCATTGAATTGCAACATTTGTTACAATTGATGAGAGTGCCGTTTTCTAATTTTACTATCAATTAAAGTCCATAGTTTAATGTAGGGTTTACTGTGAGTGTAGTTTCATTAAAAAAACAAAAACAAAACTTATTCTGTTACCATATATACACTCTTACATTTCCTCTTTTAATTACATTCAGATATATAGTTCAGTGCTGTTAATTGCATTCACAGTGTTGTGCTACCAGCACAACCATTCATTCCCAAAACATTTCCATCTCTCCAAATAGGAAGCTTATACCTTTTTTCCATAATAACGAAATAATTTAAAGGAGTTTTAGATTACAAGAAATGTTACATTGAAAGTATAAAGTATTCCCATATGTCCTAATCCCACCTCTCCTCACAATTTCCCCTATTAACAACATCTTACATTAGTGTGGTACATTTCTTGCAATTGATGTTCAAATATCAAAGCATTGTTATAAACCAAGGTCTACAGTTTACAATATGCTTTACACTTTGCACCATACAATTTTATGGGTTTTGACAAAATGTATAATGGTCTCTAGCCATCATTTCAATGGCAATCAAAACAATTCTAATGCCTAAAATGCCCTGTGTTCCACCTATTCTTTCCTCTCCCTCCCTTTATAGCTTCCATAACCACTATCTTTATATAAATTTTACAATTTCCTCCATTGTTAAAATAATAATAAATCTATTTTGGTCCATGGTTGCATTCCTCACTCTTGAGGAATGCTTATGTTTTTCATTCCTCAGTCTTGAGGATTTTGAGATGGTGATGCCCACTCTGCTTCAGATTAAGAGGGGGCTTAGATCTTATGGGGCAGGTGGAAGGAACTGTTTTAATTGCAGTTGTAAATACTCTTTGTTCTTGGGGATGGGGGTTGTCCACCATTTTCATTTTGTTATTTGCCCTGGACAAGTCAGAAGAACTGGAGAATAGGTGTTTACTATAACTCTGTTGAGATTCAGGGCTCAACTCACACATGAACAGACTGAAAATTTAAGTCTCTGGAATGTATATGTAATGGGTATGATGCTAATTATAGGTTCAAATAAAAAGGGTGGGAGAAACATGAGTTGGGAAATTATAAATGAGTCTAACTCTGTTACATTAGAGAAATAGGTTATCATATAATACATTCCAAAGAAAGGCCCACCAATGGGATACTGATTTCATGAGGTCATTTGTTTTGCCTATAGTACCTGATGTCTCTGGAGCCCTTGGAAGGACACCTGTTTGAGGCTTTGCTTACTGTGCAGTTAGTGAGATCTGCCTGAGACATGCATACATGTAACTTCTAGAATGACCTCCCAAGTCCCTTTGAAATCTCGTAGCCATAAAAACTTTTGTATTTAATGTTTACCCCTTTTGTTCAAGGTCTTTTTCCAAATGCATCACTGGTTGGAGCTTGGAATTAATCCTTCAGTGTCAGGGAGGCTCATCCCTGGATGTCATGTCCCATGCCAGGAGAAAGGTTGTGCATTTATTTGGTGAGTTTGGCTTAGTGAGAGGCCACCGTTGAGTAACAAGGAGGTTTTCAGGAAGTAACTGTTTTATAATGGTTATTATAAGACTAAGCTTCAGTTTTACAAGTATAAGGTTCATAAGTACAAGCATTAGTTTTGAGGGCTTGACATATTGGTCTGTCTTCTTTTATTAGGCACTGACTATGTATGCTAGAAATTCTTGCCACTCTATTTGAGAATTTAGCAAGACTCTCCAGGATGGAAGTTTAATACCTTGTTGGTTATTGTGTGGGTCTCCATCCACTGAGATAATACCTTTTGACAACATGAACACATTCATATTCCATAGAGGCATGCCTCAGGTGCACCCTTCCTCACACATCCCCTACTCCAACCAACACCCTGCACCCTGACCTTCCATCTACCATAGTTGCCAAAAGAAATTTCCCACAACTGTATTCTCAACCACAGTCCTCAATCTCACCAAAGTTGACCTGTTCCATACTCCAACTCTTCCCCCAGCTCCATGGATAGCCCAACCCCACTCATACTCACACTCCAGCCCAGTCAACTCCACTCACATCACTGTACCCCCATCCACTTCCAAATCATCCCCATTCACCTTATAGATTCTCTCCAGATTGAACATATGCTCACCAATCTCTACTCCCTTTCTATCTCCTGATAACTTATTTTCCAGACTTTACCATCTCTGAATCTATGCAGTATCCTTAGTTCATATCAGTGAGATAATGAAATATTTATCCTTTAGTGACTGGCTTACTTCACTCAACATAAGTTCTTTGAGGTTCATCCATGTTGTTGCATGTGTCAATACTTCATTCCTTTATACAGCTGAGTAATACTCCATTGTATGTGTACACCACATTTTGTTTATCCTTTGATGGATATTTGGGTTTCTTCCAATTTTTGGCAATACCACAGTGAACATTAGTGTGCATGTATCTGTTTGCATCCCTGATTTTAATTCTTCTAGGTATATTCTTAGAACTGGGATTGCCAGATTATATGGCAATTCTATACTTAGCTTTCTGAGGAAGCACTAACCCATCCTCCACATTGGCTGAACCATTTTACATTCCCACCAACAGTGGGTTAGTGTTCTGATTCTTCCACATTCTTTCCAACACTTGCAGTTTTCTGTTTTTATTTGTTTTTTTAATTGAAGCCAGTGTATGTTAAGCCTTAACTTCCCAATTTTTATCCATACCCTGTCCCCTGGTAACCTATGTTCTAGATTTGGACTCTATGATTTTGCTTAATCTAATTGTTTTAAATTAGTGAGATCATATAATATTTTTCCTTTTGTGTCTATATTATTTCACTCAACATGATGTCTTCAAGATTCATCCATTTTGTCATATATATCAGTACTTCGTTCTTTTTTTACAGCTGAATAATATCCCACTTTAAGTATATACTACATTTTTTTTCATCCTTTCATCAGTTAATGCATGCATGAGTTGCTACCACTTTTTGTCAATTGTGAATAATGTCTCTATTAATATCAAGGTGCAAATATCTCTTTGAACCCCTGCTTTAAATATTTTTTGGGGTATATCTAGTGGTGGGATTTCTGAGTCATATGGTAGTTCTATACTTAGCTTCCTGAAGAACTGTCAAACTGTCTTCCATGCTGGTGACACCATTTTACGTTGCCATGAACAATGAATGAATGAATCATCCTCTCCAAAATTTATTTTCCAGTTTTTTTAAAGATTCATTTCTTTCCCCTTCCCCCCAACCTCCCCCCCACCCTCCGCCATTGTCTGCTCTCTGTGTCCATTTGCTGTGTGTTCTTTTGTCCGCTTCTTTTGTTGTCAGCGGCATGGGAATCTGTGTTTCTTTTTTTGCGTCATCTTGTGTGTCAGCTCTCCGTGTGTGCAGCACCATTCCTGGGCAGGCTGCACTTTCTTTCGTGGCTTTCCTTACGGGGCACACTCCTTGTGTAGGGAAATCCCTGCATGGCACGGCACTCCATGTGCGCATCAGCACTGCGCGTGGGCCAGCTCCACATGGGTCAAGGAGGCCTGGGGTTTGAACTGGGGACCTCCCATGTGGTAGGCAGATGCCCTATCCACTGGGCCAAGTCCACTTCTTATTCTCCATTTTTAAATAGCAGTCATTCTAAGAGGGTGTGTAATGGTATCTCATTGTGATTTTGATATGTATTCCCTGGTGGCTAATGATGTTAAGCATTTTTTTCATGTCCTTCCTGACCATCATTTGTATATCTTCTTTGTAGAGATTTCTGTTCAAGTTTTTAATACATTTTTAATTGGATTATTTATCCTTTTTGTTGTTTAGTTGAGGAAATTTTTTTATAGAGAGGATATTACTCCTTTATCAGATATATGGTTTTCAAATATTATTCCCATTGTGTAGGTTGTCTTTTTACTTTCATGATAAGGAAGTTTCAGGAGCAAACATTTTATAAATTTTGATGAGGCACTATTTATTTTTTTCTTTTATTGCTTACGCATTGTATGTAAAGTCTAAGAAACCATTGCCTTAGACAAAGTCCTGGAGATGCTTCCCTATGTTTTCTTCTATGAATGTGATAGTTCCAGTTCTTACATTTAGGTCTTTGATCCATTTTGAATTATATTTGTATATGGTGTGAGGTAGGAGAATCCTTTTTTTTTGTGCAAGTGGCGATCCAGTTTTCCCAGCACCATTTGTTGAAGAGTCCATTCTTTCACAATTGTGTAGTCTTTGCCACTGTTTTACTTTGCTAAAGTTTCTGGGAGCAAAATACCAGTACTGGGTTTGCTTTTATAATAGGTATTGACTGGAGAAAAATCTTACAGTTCCAAGGCTGTGAAAATGTACAAATCAAGGCATCATCAGAGACGCTGCCTCTCTGAATTACAGCTGAGTGTGATTCTGAACTCCCGCCACGTGTCAAGTCAAAATGGCACATTTGTCAGTCTCTCTATGCTTTCTCCTCAAGATTTACTTTCTCCTAGAGCTCAGCCATGGTTGATCAGGCACAGTGGCTTGTCTCTCTTGTGCTACTCTGTTGATTCCAGCCTCTGGCCTCTCTCTTAGCCTCTCAGGGTCACACCTCATTGAAGAACTCCAATCAAAGACCCCCAACTGAATTCAATCCAATTAAGGGAGACACACCCACAATCATATAAAAAAATGCTTTACTGAAATGGTCTAATCAAAACTGATCTAATCAAAATATTCTTTAATTGAATCTAAGCAAAAGTTCTGCCACATACAAGGTTCATAGGCACAGAAAGTGTTCACCCCAATAAAAGAATTCTCTGGGGTCTACAAAAGACCCAAACCTGGAAATCCACCTTGTCAAAAATCAGTAGGCCATAAATGTGAAGGCTGATTTCTGAGCTCTCAATTCAGTTTCATTAGTCTATGTGTCTGTCCTTTTGCTAGTACCATTCTGATTTGATTACTGTGGATTTGTAACAAATTTTTTGAACATGGAAATGTGAGTCCTCCACATTCATTCTTCTTTTTCAAGATGACTTTAAGTATTTTGGACCTGTTATCCTGCTGTATAAATTTGATGATTGGCTTTTTCATTTCTGTAAAGAAGATTGCTAGAATTTTGACTGGGATTGCATTTAACTTATAAATTGCTTAGGATAGTATTGGCATTTTGATGATATGTAAACGTCCAATCCCTGAACATGGATTAATCTTCCACTTATTGAGGTATTCACTAATTTCTTTTAGCAATGCTTTGTAGTATTCTGTGTATAAGTCCCTTACTTAGATCCTTGCTTATATTTATTCCTAGATATTTGATTGTTTTAGTTGCTATTATAAATGATAAATTTAGTTGCTATCATTCATTTCTTGTGTATAAGAATACTACCTATTTTTGAATGTTGATTTTGTACTCCACCAACTTTGCAGAATTCATTTTTTAGCTCTAGAAGCTTTGTTGTGCATTTTTGAGGATTTTCTGTATATTGGATTGTATCTTCTGCAAATAGGGAATGTTTTACCCTTTCCTTTCAAAATTGGATGCCTTTGACTTCTTTTCTTTGTCTAATTGCTCTGGCAAGAACTTCCAATACAATGCTGAATAACAGTAGTAACAGTGGGTGTCCATGTCTTCTTCCTGGTCTGAGAGGGAAAGCTTTTGATCTTTCACCATTAAGTTGGATCTTAGCTTACATAGACACCTTTTATCATATCAAGTAAATTTCCTTCTATTCCTAGAGTTCTAAGTGTTTTTTTTTTCAAGAAAGTTTGTTGTATTTTGTCAAATGCCTTTTCTACATCAATTGAGATAGTCATGTGTGTTTTTTCCCTTCATTCTGTTATCGTGGTGTATTACAGTAATTGATTTTCTTATGTTGGATCAAACTTGCACATCAGGAATAAAAGCCATTTGATCATGGTGCATAATTATCTTGATATATTTTTTATTTCATTTGCTAATATTTTGTTGAGGATTTTTGCATCTATATTCATAAAAGTTATCAGTGTGTAGTTTGCTTTTCTTGTGATACCTTTATCTGGTTTTGATTTGAGGTTCATGTGGGCCTTATAGAATGAGTCAGCAAGTATTTCTTCCTCCTCAATTGTTTTTGAAGAGTTTAAGCAGAATTGAAGGTAAATCTTCTTGGTATGTTTTGCAGAATTCCCCTGTGAAACCAGGGGCCCTAGGTCATTTTTCGGTTGGGAGATTTTTGATTACTTACTCAATCTCTTTACTAGTATTTGGTTTGTTGAGACCTTCTATTTCTTCTTGAGTCAAAGTAGGTAGTTTGTGTGTTTCTAAGAATTTGTCAATCTCATTTGGTTATTTAATTTATTGTCATTCAGTTATTCATAGTATCCATTTCTATTCCTTTTTATTTCTGTGGGGTTGGTAGTAATGTCTCCCTTTTCATTTATGATTTTGGTTATTTGCATTCTCTCTCTTTTTTCCTTTGTTAGTCTAGCTAGCTTTTGGTTTTGTTGATTCCTTTATTGTATCATTTTGTTTTGTTTTCTATTTCATTTATCTCCACTCTCATATTCTTTACTTCCTTCTGCTTTGGGTTTTGTTCTTCTTTTTCTAGTTCTTCCAGTTTTGATGTTAGAGCTCTGATTGAAGTCTTTCTTCTTTTTTTAAAGTAAGCAGGTAGAACTATAAATTTCTCTCTCAGCACTGCCTTCTCTGTATCCTGTAAGGTTTAGTATGTTGTGTTTCCATTTTCATTCTCCTCCATATATTTCCTAACTTTGCTTCTGATTTCTTCCCTAATCCTTTGCTTGTTTAAGAACATGTTGCTGAATTTCCACATATTTATAAATTTTCCATTTCTCCCTCTGTTAATATTTTCCAGCTTCATTCTTTTTTGGTCAGAGAATATCCATTGTATGATTTTAATATTTTAAAATTTATTAAGCCTTGTTTTGTATCTCATCATATGTTTTATCCTGGTGAAGATCCATGGGCACTCAAGAAGAATGCATATCCATTTTTGTTGGGTGCAGTCTTCTATATAGGTCCATAAGGTCTAGTTGGGTTAATGTGTCATTCAAGTCCTGTACTTCCTCACTAATCTTCTGACAAGAAGCTCTATCCATTGTTGGAATGGTGTGTTAAAGTCTTCTACTATTAATGTAGAATCATCAATTTTTCCCATATAATCTGTCAGTATATGGATCATATATTTGGGGGCTCTGCTCTTTGGTGCATATATATTTATACTTGTTACATCTCCCTCTTTAATTACCCCCTTTATTAATAAATAATGACCATCTTTGGCCCTCATAACTGTTTTTGAATTAAAGTCTATTTTATCTAATATTAATATAGCCAACCTAGTCCCTTTTGGTTATGTTACAACCCAAATCCTGAAGGGCATGAGTTGGTGACACCATGAGACCAAAAGGCACACCTGACATTTAGTCAGGCATAAGTTTTATTGGACTTACAAAGAGGAAAAATCTTTTGATGGCAGTCCATTAAAGAATGAATGGAGATAATGCTCCACAGATAGAGGAAAAATGAGGGGTGCTGCATAAAGGGTTTCAGAACTAGGTCATTCCATAGGGTTTGAGAACAGACATCCAGCTAGGGTCACATGAAGTGCACACATGGAGTGTGGTGATGTTTTCACTGCACTTATAGGAAGGGCGTATACCAAGGACATTTACTGCTTTGGGAAGATCATAGTTTACGATAACATCTGTACATTCTCTTCCCTCTGGGGAGGGTTTTCAACCTTTAACTTACATCTAAATACACAGGTAGCTATGAGTACAAGTCCCACCTTGTGACACAGTAAGAATATCTAAAGCCATTCTCAATTTTATAGCTACCTTTCATAGTTGGGTAGGTTCTTTGTTTAGTAAAGAAATTGCTACTTTGGAGTCATTTAGGGTTTGAGCCATGTGATTGTCCACCTGGCAGGAGTTATGGTCTAAAGAAGGCCAATAACAACCAAGGATGGTGGTGGTCTAACAATATATAAGCAACATTTCCATTAGTAGAGAACAAAGTAGTCTAGGACTTTCAACCTGGACCTTGTGACCAGGGTCTTTGGCAGGCTTTATTTTGACTATTCACCCTTCCTGTTTCCTCTACTAACCTGCCTCAACTACCCCCTAAGAGTGTTCATACCCTTATTATTAAGGGGGAGTTGAAGGGTGCTGGCCATTCTTCTGTAGCTGCTTCCTGCTGATTAGGGGTTGTAGAACCTGCCTGACCAGGTGTGAAACTCTCTGGATATTCTATTGAGATTGAGGGAAGGCACATCTGGCACCTTTATTTGAACTGGATTAAATCCCCACATTATTAATACCTTGTTCCGGAAAATGTTGATTCTGGAAGAAGTAAATTAAAATTAGAATTTTAAAGATACAGTTAACTCTAGGGAGAGATTGTGGTAGACCTGCTGGGTTTGGTATAAATTGCCACCCTCAGTTCCCATGGCAGTGATTATGCCTAGAATAGCTAGGTGAGGAAGGAGGAGAGGCACTGCCCTACACATAAACTCACAAAGACAATATAGTAACAACAAGAAAGCAAAATAGAGACAATACTTAAGAGAGTCATTATTTTATCTAATAAGCACATTCAGTAATTACTTAGAAAATGAATTACGTTCACAAACTTTCAACATGTTCAATAACCTTCTGCATATGATCTAGAATAGAAATGATATTATTATATTCTTTAGGTATATAAGTACAATGCAAAACTAATCAATGCACTAATCAATACACAAGTTACTCTTTGAGCCATAATAATAGATCTAAGTTTCAGGATTGCAATACCATACATGTTGTCTCTCCATGAGAGAAAGCCATAATGCCAATTCTGTCTAGTTAGATTCTACCCACATTACCCTGGTAACTATTGCTCCACTTCGTATATTCTTCTTATAGCCAGCATGCTGCAGCACTATTGGCCCTAGAGAGAGGTTCCAGAGTTTCACTGGCCTGGTGCATAGCTTCTTTCAGCACTATAAAACTAATCCAGTTTGGAAGTCATGTGAATCTGGACATATTGAGCCATCACCAGCTGCTGTAAGAGTCTCAAACGGCAAAATACTTTCCATCTACTTCATGAGCCATGTTCAGAGATGTGATAGATATTTTTATTTTTTTGTGGTCTTACTGACCCATCTAGCCAATAGCTTAAATGGAGAGGCCTCATGCAGGGTACTGGGGCCTGGTTTGAATGCAAAATATAGTTTAACAATATTGAAATCTATCTCTTAATTTTTATACACTTTCTAAATACTTCCAATGCAGTTATAACATATTAAATGAACTTAACTATTTCAGTGCTTTACTTTTTACACCTTTACCATGGTTATATTAATTTACAGGTATTTTACTTTAGAATATAAGAAAAACTATTTTCTCCATATTTATGAAAACCTAAGATTGCTAGTGGAATCAAGATGATCTTCCTCTACCACCACTTTAATATGCAGATAGAAGTGGCCTCTATTTAGCCATTTAAATATTTCAGTTTAGAAAAACTTCTGCAAACTTCCTACGACTGACCATAACCACATAAACATTATCTCAAGACAAATTTCACTTTTACAAACACATTCCCTTACTTAATCCTACCTTCTAAAATACCTCCTATAACTTTCTATATTCATTAAAGCCTTCTTACATATTTCCACTCTGATTTTATGAAAATCGGCTATCTTATCTTAAGACAAAACACATTTCCTTAAACAAATATCAAATTTTAGTCAGCATTGACTATGAATTCACTTCCACAAACCTTTTACTTCTTTCTATATCCATTTAAGTCTCATATCTCTCATTCTCTCCATGAAGAAAAAAAAACCCACAAAACTATTCTTTGAATTTAAGCAAAAACAATTTTTAAAAGAGGTTTGTAATAATTTCATTAGCCAAAAACTTACCATCTTCATTATCTTGAAGATTTAACACATATAATGCTAATTTATTTTATTAGAATCCTATAAACCTTGGGAGATTACACCCAAGCTAAATAAAATTGAAACCATTATAGTTTATGCAAAAGATGTTCTGTTTTCTTCCTTCCTCCATAGGAGGCAAAAACCTCTTTTTTATTTAATAAAATTCTAAAATTATGAATAACCTTAAAAGCATACTGACTGCCAAGGTCAGGAATGTATTATAATTGTTTAATTTGTTGAATCATAATTTAGAAAAATCTTTCCATAACTTTCAAGGACTTTTTCTTTACCTACTGAAATTTGGCTATTAGATTATTACTGTCATCTCAAAAACTTTAAAAATTTTACTGGGGAATTACAGGACAAACTATACAGAACAAGTCTTATTCTGTAACATCCCTTGTGTCCTATTATTTTAATTTCCAGGCCTAGTAGACAGAATTCTAAACTAAACTCACATAGGCCTTATCTTTCCACACCCAATCCATCTCCTTAGTTTCCTCAAATCTTTTTAATATCAGCAGAATTCAGTCAAAGTTAAGAGAAGAAGACCCTTGGGGGGACAATAAGCTATAGAAAGGTTTTGGAGAATTCAGGATAAGCTTTTTAGATTTTTTCCTTTAAATAGTTTCTTTATTCAGATTTTATGTGACTTTTTATCCTTTTTGTCTTCTCTAATATAAACTTCAGGAGTACTCGTTTACCTATATAAGCACCCATTTAATTTTTAGCAATTTGAATAGAGTTCTTTTAAGACTTTTCATTTGTTAATGTGATATTGCCATGCAGAGGTAAGAAAATGTACACAGAAAAAATACACAAACACAAAAAGAGTTAAGACACACCAACAAGAACTTAAAGCTTACTAATTTGACTCATAATTCTTATTCTTTTGGTGTGGCTATTTCCAAGCTCGCCATCATTTCACCTCTCTGATTTTTACTGCTTTTAAGAGCTCCTCTGGAATCAGTGTTGCCTGCAATATGCAAGCTCATTCTTGGAAATACTTTTATTAGTAACCAGCAACCAGTTAGGAATACTTGAGCAGTATAAGTACAGTTTAGGACTAATTTAGCAGTTTAGACAGACAGACAGACATTTAACACATATTCTGGATTACTCTTCATGAGTACACTTAGACTCAAAGTTCTGGAGGAAGCTATTTATTCAAAACTGAAAGTTCTTTTTAACATCTTGTTAAAAATTCTGATCAAAATAAAATGTGAATAAAAGTTAATACATTGTCAAAATAACGTCCCATTAAACTCTTCCAGTTTACACAGTTTTGCAATATAACTTATCATCAGCTCAGCACTGGTGATTGGTTAAGGAATTGTTCATCTCTGCCTGTGCTAGAACTGAACACTTTCTAACTGATTTTCCTGCTAAGCAGCACACAGAGGCTTTTGCCACTTCTTCTGCCTCATTTACTATGCACAAGTCTTCTAACAGAGGCCATACTATACCTGCCACTATCTGGCAGTCTCCCTTTTCCTTATTTAAGTGGAGCTGCTCTACTCTCTGCTATAACACAGCCAGCAAACCTGCCAGAGTTTTTTGGATGTCACCATACTCTCTCAGCTGTCCCTACTAATCCTAGAGGGCAGCCACTCCATGTGGATGTTTTAGGCCAATTCAAGATTTTCCCCATGGATTCTCCTTTCCCTGAGCTCATGCCCACTACTGCCAGTGGTTCTTTAGTTTCCTGGCTCATGACTCACCACAACCCATCTCCTAAAGAGCATGAATTGATGAGGCCACAAGACCAAAGAGCACACCTGGCATTTAGTCAAACATAAGCTTATTGGAACTTACAAACAGTAGATAATCTTTGATGATGGACAGACAAAAATGAGTCAAGATAGTGCTCTGCAAATAGAGGAGAAAATGAGGAGTGATATATAAAGGGTTTCAGAACAAGGTCATTCCATAGGATGTGAGAACAGACTTCCTGCTAGGGTCACATGAAGTGTATGGTGATGCTTTCACTACATTCATAGGAAGGGTGTATACCAAGGATGCTTACTGCTTTGGAAAGATCATAGTTTATGAGAACATCTATACATTCTCTTCCCTCTGGAGAGGGTTGTTAACCTTTAACTTATGTCTAAATCATGCAGGTGGCTATGTGCTGAAGACTTGGTATATTAGTCAACAAAAGGGGTGCTGATGCAAAACACCAGAAATCAGTTAGTTTTTATAAAGGGTATTTATTTGGGATAGAAGCTTACAGTTACCAGGCCATAAAGCATAAATTACTTCCCTCACCAAACTCTTTTGCCACTTGTTTGAAAAAGGTGACTGCTGATGTCTGTCAAGGTTCAGGTTTCCTGGGTTCCTCTCTTCCCAGGGTTTATTTCTCTCAGGGCTCAGCCACTCTGTTTTCTCCATAAGGTTAGCTGTGGACTATGGGGCTCTCTAAGCTTTGCCTTTTTCCACAAGGTGAGCCGTAGACTATCAGGCAACCAGCTGTGTCTCTTTTGGGGCCTTTTCTCTTTCCTCACAACATAGCTCCTCTGTGCGCTTACTTCCTGGGGCTCCAGCTTAAGACTCCAGCATCAAAAACTCCAACTCTGTCTTTTGCCATGTCTTTTGCCTGTGAGTTCCCACCTACCAAAGGTCAGGGACTTACCCTATTGACATGGCCCAATCAAAGCCCTAATCATAATTTAATCATGCCTAGGTACAGAACAGTTTACAAATATAATCCAATATCTACTTTTGGAATCCATGAACCATATCAAACTGCTACACTTGGTGTGACCCTGGGTCCCCATAGGTTACTAATTGCATGGATATTTTTCCTTCCCTTTCATTGTCAACCTATTTTTATCTTTGATTTTAAGGTGAGTCTCTTGCAGACTGTGTATGGTTCAGTCATGCTTTTTAAAATTCATTCTGTCTATATCTGCCTCTGAAAGAAGAGTTTAATTGATTTACATTTAAAGTCACTACTGATAATTCAGGCCTTTCTTCTGCCATTGTGCTATTTAACCTTTGTAAATCTTATGCCTTCCCCCCCCTCACTTATGTTAAAGCCTACTTTTATATTTATTTGCTTTATGTTGTATGATATTAAATGACTTCTCATTTCTACATGGATATATTTTTTATCTGTTTTCTTTGTGGTTACCATAGGGTTAAAATTTAACATATTAAATATATAACAATTATATTTGTCTTGATATCACCTTAGCCTCAATAATATACTTTTCCTATGCCTCTGTTCTCCCACCATATTTTTTCTTTTTTTTTATTGACTTTGTAATAATATTACATTAAAAATATATATGTGAGGTCCCATTCAACCCCACCCCCCCACCCCACCTCTCCCCCCCCCCCCCCAGCAACACTTGTTCCCATCATCATGACACATCCATTGGATTTGGTAAGTACATCTTTGGGCACCTCTGCACCTCATAGTCAATGGTCCACATCATGGCCCATACTCTCCCCCATTCCATCCAGTGGACCCATAGGTCCAAAATCCAAGATTTATCAATATTTTTATACATTTGCATTTTAGCTCTTGTAGGAAGCAAGAAATGGCATTGCATACCAAACAATACAATACAGTAATAAGGGCATTTATAATTACCCAAATGGTTACCTTTACAATAGATCTTTATTTCTTTATACTGCTTTGAACCACTGTCAATCACTGTCTAATATCCTTTCCTTTCAGTCTGAAGAAATCCCTTTAGCATTGCTTGTAGGGCAGCTCTAGTGGTGATGTACTCACTCAGCTTTTGTTTATCTGGAATGTATAATGCCTAAATTCCTTCATTTTTGAAAGAGAATCTTACCAGGTATAAAGTTCTTTGCAGGCAGTTGTTTTCCTTCAGCACATTAAATATTTCAACCCATTCTCTTCTTGTTTCCATGGTTTCTCATGAAAAATTGGCAATCAATCTAATTGGGATTCCTTTTTATGTAAAAAATTGCTTTTCTTTTGCAGCTTTCAGAACTCTTTCCTTGTCTTTTGCATTCGATTGTGTAATCAATAAATGATGTAGTGTATTTTTCTCTGTTTGTCCTGTTTGGTGTTCTCTGAGCTTCTTAGAAATGGATATTCACTTTTTTGTTAAGTTTGGGAAATTCTCTGTTATTATCTCATAGGATATTCTTTCTGCCCCTTACTCTCTTCTTCTCCGGGACTCCTGTAACACATATATTGGTGTGTTTTATGGTGTTCTATAGCTTTCTTAGGCTATTATCACTTTTAATATTTCTTTTTTTTTCTGTTCCTCAGCCTGATTCATTTCAAGTCTCTTGTCTTCAAGTTCACTTTTAATATTTCTTTTTTCTTTTTTTCTGTTCTTCAGCCTGACTCATTCCAAGTATCTTGTCTTCAAGTTCACTGAATCTTTCCTCTGTCAGCTTCATTCTGCTCTTGAAATCTTCTGGGTATGTTTCATTTTAGTTACTATGGTATTCAAATTCAATAGTTTTGTTTCATTCCTTTTTAAAATTTGTATCTCTTTAAATGCTTTGTCCACTTTGTCCATAGCCTAGCATTCCTCATTGATATTTTTGGATTTTTATCTTCTTCCTTTGGGTGAACTATAATTTCCTGTTTCTTTGTTTGTCTTGTACTCATTGAACACTGTACATTATAATATTTTAAAATGTTAACTGTGGGATTTACTTCCTGGGCTTCTGTTTGCTGTTTTTGTAATTAGCTAGTGATGAGACAGAGGTTTTCTTGAGCTTCAACCCTCCTCTCAGGAAAGTCTGACAAATGCAAATGCATTGTGTAGAGTTTTCCCTGTCCTACTGGGCCTCTGTCTTGTTAGTTGTTTTGGGTATCCCCTGTTTATAGGAATTTTTTCCCAGGGGACAAACTTTCCTCTCCCAGGTATCTGAAGTCAGCAGGTCTTTGTCTTAGACTGTCCATCTCTATAGTGCTTTTTATTCCTTTCATTGTGTCTACTGTTTTTGCTTAGAGGGAAAATTCTGGAAGAAGGATCACCCTAGGTAGAACTTTTCTAATTCAGTCTTTCCCAGTCAATACAAAGTGGGCACAGACTGGCCCCAAAATGCCCCATGGAGGGAGGTCAGTAAGTACACTAAATTTATTTCTCCAATAGCTCCCCCTAGCTGAGCTTTCCTGGTCCGCTCAACAAATGCAGCCCTTCAGCTAACTTTTTCCAACAGCCCTGAGAAAGCCCTCCATCTCTAAATCTGCACTGCCTCCACCCCTGTCCTGGGTGACTTTAAAACAATGGCTGCCCCTGCCTTTGTCTAGGGCAGTTTGAAACAATAGCTGCCCTGAGAGCTGGGACTCAGTGGTCAGAATCCCTAATCAAAAGCCATGATCATTGATCTGCTGTGCACACTCCTGTTCTTTGGGAAAATTTTTTGATGTTCTTTTCTGTCAGCATAGCTAGCCAATGACTGGACCCCATGGCAACCTCTCGCAAGAGTGGGGAATGGGCATTGATACCCAACATGCAGAGAGAGCAATTTACAGTTCTTTACTCTAATTTATCACTCTCTTCCTCCTCCTCTTCCCTGGATGCTGCACAGTGTTCTTCTGGCCTCTGAAGTTTCAAACCTGTTGTTTCAGACGTTTCTTGTCTGTTTAATAGTTGATTTGGTGGAAGGACTGAGTCCAGGAGCTCCCTACTCTGCCATCTTCCCCAAAAGACCCAAAAATGTTTCTCTAGGGACTTGAAAATAAATTTTCTGTTTTTCAGTACTTCTGTTGGGAAGTCTGAAGTAATTTTGATCCTCAATCATATTTGTGAATTATTTTCCTCTTTAGGCATTACAAATTCTGTTTCCTTGGTGTTGTAATTGATCATTATTTGCCTTCACATAGGTCTTTTAAAATTTATTGTTTTAAATGCTTCGTGGTCCATTTCAGTCTGGAGCTTTTTGTCTAGGCAATATTCTATTGTTTCTTGGCACTTTCTTTTCTATTGTTTTGCAGTATCTTGTTTAACTCATTAGTTAGATGTTGAACCTTCTTGTTGGAGCCTCTATCTCTCTCAATCTTTCTTTCTCTTTTCTCTTTCTTTTTCTCTTTCTCATCATTTTTGGTCTTGTGTTATACTCTTGTGTTTATTTTATAATAGTCTCCTTAAGTTGATTCATGATATTTGTTTGGATATCTCTAATTAATTGTTTCATGTTCTGCATCTCTTCCTGGTTTTTAGTTTGGTTGTTGGACTGGACCCTGTTTCTTAGTATGGCTTGTACTATCTCTTTATCTTGATAGGTTTATTCAATTGATTAGCTTCTCTCTCTATTCTATGGTTTTATTTTGTTTTTTGTGTGTATGATAAGATTTCACTTTGACACTTTCTTCCTCTTACTCTATTTCCTTGTTGCTGTCTCTGTTCCTTTGAAAGAAAAAAAAATTAGAGCCAGAGAAAAGGAAAGAGATAGGAAAAGAAAAAGAATAATAGTAATAATCATAGCGAAAGTTAGGAGAGGAACCATACAAGACCTATGAAATTGAAAAATTAGCACAAGTAAGAAGCACAGAGGAATAAGATTAGATTAGGAAAGGACATTGCTTCACAGAAGAATGAGGATCAGATTGACGGAGAAGCCAAAACAAGTAATCCTGAGTTATTAAACCTTCTGGCTGCCGGGAAGGGCTCGCCTCCCCACTGCCAAGATAATAAGTGAGGGTAAAACTCCTGGGGAATAGTACCTAACTGAGAGTAGAGCAGATGTTTACCTCCAGGGGAAGGTGCTTTGAGTCATCTAGGAGGTTAAAGAACAGATAGGAAAGCCTGGGGAAAATCGTGGACTGCTTACCTTGGTGGCTGGAAGGGACACACAAGTACCTGGCCCTCATGGTAGATAGACTAGGTGGAGCCCTTGGCCCCCTGCTCCAAACTGGAGTGACTGCAGATTCCCTGCAAGAAAGGGGGTTCTGAGAGGGTGGAGAGTGATTTCTTTGTGCTGAGTATAGCCAGGTTGACCCCCCTTGACTATCAATAAAGGACCCTGACAGGAAGAGGGGAGGGGGATCTCAGGCAGGCTGTCATGCACAGCCACCTAGATAAAGAGAGGAATTACATCAGAGAGGAGGCAGAGACAGGCTTGCTGATCAGCACAACTCTGGTTGACTGCAAGGGAATTAACCTACCTGCAGGAAAAGGGGAGGACAGCCTTCTGAAAGGCTTTATGCTCTAGTGAGGTAGGGTAGCTTAGTGCCTAACAGTGAAGCAGTGTCCTGGTTTGCTGTACCCCAAATCAGGTCTCCAAGGCAGCCTCTGGCTCTTTCTCTGTTGTTTTAGTGAGAGCTGAACCTTATCTGACTTACCTGTGGGCCAAATTCCCACAATCCCCTGTAATAGTCTCCTAATTGTTAGAGCTTAGGTTAGAGACCAACGGATTTAATTTTCCATATGCAAATTTTCAAATTATCCTACTGTTTTCAGTCTTCATCTCATCCCTCTTTCTTTGATACTGTTTCTTCTGAACTCAAAATTTTTCATGGTTTTGAATTGTCTGGTTTCTTTTTCTTTCTTTCTTTCTTAATGTTACATTAAAAAAATAAAAGAGGTTTCCAGATAGGCCCCACGTCCCCTCACCCCACTCCTCCCACATCAACCCTCCCCCCAACATCGTGGCACACTCGTTGCGCTTGGCGAACACACACCGGAGCACCGCTACACCCCAAGGATAACAGTCCACATTGTAGTTTACACTGTCCCGCAGTCCACCCAGTGGGTTATGGCAGGATATATAACGTCCAGCATCTGTCCCTGCAACATCATTCAGGGCAACTCCAAGTCCTGAAAACGCCCACACCTCACATCTCTTCTTCCCTCTCCCTGCCCCCAGCAACTACCGTGGTCACTTTCTCCATGTATGACTCCCTAATTGTACTTAGACTTGACTTTCCTTTTCTTTGTTTAACTATTTACTAGTCCTCTCTTTTCAGCTTTTATATCAGGGGATCTTTATTAGGGGTTCACGGACCCCCAAGGGGCCCATGCAAATATTTCAGGGGGTTTGTGAGCTTGAATTGAAAAAAAAAAAACAACTTATTATCTTTATTTTCTCTGACCTCTAACTGAAATCTAGCATTTCCTTCATTTATGAATGTATGCAATAAATAAATTACTGTAGTATTCATTTCATGTGACTGACAAAGGGGTCAGTGGAACAAAAAAATATTAAGAACTCCTGCTTTATTTATAGTGTGCTAGATTCACAAATGTTGTTTTGTTTGGATAAAATAGAGTTTGTGCTTCTATTTGTCATTCACGTACTTGGAAGAAAGTGAAGATAATCATGTTCAATCTATTGTCTGAAAATTGAAAGAGAGCAACAATCCTTAATGATACTGGAATAATAAGTTCTCATTTCATCTTTTAACTGCACCCTATTTGAAAAACTTTTTGAGGCCAGATCAGGGCTTTCCTTGAGATAATAGAATTTTAAACATGAATTCTCCAAAGCTTCTTTTTTTCCTTTTAAAAATCTTTCCATTTAATATGGAGATACAGTACCCAAAACAAGCAGGCTAAGATGAATTATCTCACAATTTTATGTTATAATTTTCATTGTCTTTGATTATTTTGGAAGCAAAAATGAAGAAATATTTAATTACGTATGTCACATTTAAGGTAAGATTAGGCTGTTTTCAGAAAAATTTAATAATGGGAATAATCATCTAAGGAGATTCTCTTAAGAGTCTAAGTAGAGTATCATTCAGAGTCCTACTAGGTCTCTACTATCTTGCATTTGTGTTGTCTCCAAGGGTATTATTTTATTTCATGGCTGAAGATGGATCACAGGAATGTCCATAATATGGACCAGTTTATGGAAAGATGTTATGGGACAGACCTGGAAGTACACACATAATTTCTTTTCTTACATTATTGGTTAGAACTTGCTCACATGGCCCCAAGAAGTTGCAAGGTCAGCTTTGAAATATAGAGACTAACTGGACTCAATGTCTGAGCTCTAATTTCATTATTCAGAAATAAAAGTGTTCAAGTTGCTATTGCTTCATAATTAAGCATTTCAAACATAGTTGCATAAAGCCATGGTAATTTTATTATATTCACAGTTTCTGTGGGTCAGGAATGCAGAAAGAATACAATAGGGAAAACTGTTTTCTGATCCAAAATGCCTGGGACCTCAGCAAAGCAAATACAAATGCCTGAAGTGACTGGAAGAGGAGACTAAATAGTTGAGGCCAGATGATCTACTTCATTATGACTTCTTCAGTCTCATGTCTAGCACATGAGCAAGGATGACTCAGAGGCTGGCATCCCATGGGACTGTTGACATTAACAGCTTCTTGTGGCCTATCCATATCTCTTGAGCTTCTCACAGCATGTCAACTGGGTTCTGAGAAGTTTGAGTTCTGAGAGTGATCATTCTAAGAGAACCAGGTAGAAGCTACATGGCTTTTGCCGACCCAGTGTCAAAAATCATACAGCACCAGTTAACTCACATTCTATTGGTAGAATTCTATTTTAAATCATAAGGCCAGAGTCAACATACTCCACCACTTGTTGGAAGTGTGTCAATGTCACACTGTAGAAGAGAATGGGCAATGAAATATAATGTTTGGCCATACTTAGGAAAAAAGTGCCATAGGGGAGACTAGATTTCCGCCTATAAATAACTATCAAAATTAGCCACAATGTATATTTAAGAACATGTAAGCAAAATACATTACACAAAGTCAGTTGAAAGTAACCAGTTAACACATCAGAAGCTCAAACAAGTGGGAACATAATATTCTTCCTTTTAATTTACATTCTATTTGGAAAACTTACTCATTCCAGTTTTCCAAAAATAACATGCACTTTCAAAGTTCCATGCCTCTACTTATAGAGTCCCTCAGTTTGAAATCATCTTTTCTACATTTCTATTTTTGAAATCCTTCAAAGGAGACAAATGCCATCTACATAGAAAATTGTCACTGACACTGAGCTCTCCAAATGCAATTAATCATTCAGTCTCTGATTGCTATATTACGGTATTTCAACATCTACTTAGTACTTATACTATTCTATTTTATTATAATTAGTTATTTATAGGTGCAAGTTCTATACTAGCCTGTATGCTTCTCTCGAGAAAGATAAGTTATCCATATTTAAAGTTGTATCCTCACAAGTCTTTGTATATAACATATTATTTATAATGCAATTAATTGAGGTTAAAATGGATTTATGTTAAATAAAGCCTATATTTTTACTTATTCCTTTGCTGTTAGTAGTTCTAGCTTTGATTTATGTGTGATCTTCTGTATGAATGGAGAATATTAGAGGTGGAGAGAATGAAAAAACTGGAGAAAGATTTTGGATAATGGAAGAGCTCCTGGTCTTTTTAAAAAAATATTTTTAATGTATTCTATGGGTGTGTGTATTTGCCCTCTGATCCAATCAGTCTCAATAGGCAGTGAGAATAACATTCTATGAAAGCCTCCATATGAGCCCTATTCAACCTTGGTTTTTTAGTGATTAGCAACTCAATAGCTTCTTAAGTTTATATAAAAATGCAGAAAGGATTAAACCTTCGTCCCCATTAGATTTTCTTGCTCCCAGATCCTATAGTGTTTCCTGATATTTTTGCTTCTGGCTTTAAATACAACAATCACAAGAAAGGCCAAGGCCTCTGTTAACATCACTTCTCCTGGAGCTCCCTTTGTGGTTTTATTTTGCTTTGTGAATCACAACCCAAATGTGCATTCTTTGCTTCAGGTTGATTTAAAATACCTTCACCAGTGTTGTACTCCCATCCTGGGAAGGTCTGATGTTCTCAAACAGAGAGGAAGGTATCTCTCGAGAGCATAGGTACCTCCTCCCAATGGGGAAGGACAGACTAGTGTGTCAAGCCCTCAGCATTGTTGCAAGAATCTATGAATCTTGTCCTTCAAGTGGTGAAGCTTGGTTGTCACTGTGGGCCCCTAGGGGAGAGGGAGAGAGGAATAGATACATGAAAGAGGGAGTAACTGGAGGGCAATGGAAGAGTTCTGCAAGATCGTGTAACGATGGATATGGGCTGTGTTAAATTTCACCTAACATTTATAAAATTGTATAGTCTAAAATATAAACCATAATACAAACCATAATGGAACAATGGTTACTAGCTGTGTTTCAGTATCTGTACATCAGTTATAGCAAATGTAACATCCACCTGTAAAAAGATCATTGCTGGGAAAGGAGGAAAAGGGTTTGACGTTGGGTGTAAGACAGTCCCCTATATTCTATATGAACTTTACTGTGACCTAAAACTTTTTTGAAGACTTAATACAATTTTTTTTTTAAAAAAGGGTTAGACACTGAGGAAGAAATGGAAGAGATTGCCTTGCCACTGTACATGCAGGGCAACACTTATTATAGCAATGAAAGGCAAAACATCAAAAAAAAAGTTTTATAATATTTTTCATTTTTTAGTACCCCAATTTATTTTTTACTTTAATTTTTCTAAATTGCTATGTATTCTATTTCTAATCTTTAAAACTATCATTACTATTTCATTTTCCTACTAATTGAATTTGGAAATATATTAGGCTTCATTTTTGAGGAAGTTTTGGATCACAGAGGGGTTCAACTATGGCAGGGGAGGAGAATTGGTGTAGGTGTCATTGATGGGGGAATGCATGGGTGGGAGAGAGTTCTCCAGAGCATACACATAGGGTATTTAGATATGTTTGGGTGTTCGTTGAGTACTGTCATAGTGGGTAGAGTTACACATGACAACTAAGGGAGTGCTGAGTTCTCATCCTGGGGAGCTCGGTTGCATTCCCTAATGGAAAAGCAACAATCCCCCAAGTGTAAGGGCAAAGACCAGTGAAGAAGGATGTCTAATGATGGGCCATTGATACTGATGACTATGCTTATGAACCTGTGTGCTTGAAATTTCAACTAGACCTAGAGCTGCAGGGTACCTAAGAGTTACCCTCTGAGACCCTCTGTGTTGCTCAAATATAAATGCATTACCTTCCCCCCACTGTGGGACATGACTCCTGCGGATGAGCCTCCCTGGCACCGAGGGATTGCTACCAAGCAACAGCTGGTGATGCAACTAGAAAAAGACCTTAAATCAAAGGAGGAAATGGTAAAGACAAATGAGTTTATATGGCTAAGAGACTTCAAAATAAGTCAGGAGGTCATCAGAGGGGTTACACTTATGCATGTCTCAGCAGGATCTCAGAGACAGCCAAAGTAGATACAACCCCAGACAGTGGTGTTCCTGAGGACTATGGTCCTATGGTCATGGCAGATAGTTCAGGGCCTTGCCAGTGGGCCTTTCTTTGAAATTTGTGCTCCTGAGTGTGATGGAGTTGGACTCAAATGTGACCTTTCTACATATGCCTCTTCTGTCACTTTGACTGAACCTGTGGTTGTCACTGGGGTTGGTGTATTCTCAGGAGACTTGAATTGGACTGCCATGTGCCATCTGGGCCCTGAGCCTCAGCAGAGTTGAAACACCTACTCTCTGGTTCATTGGGCTTACCCAGATCAGCTAGCAGGGAGGTGAGGATGGTTACCACCAGACCAGAAAACCAAGAGAATCTACAATGCAAGCAGGATAATCCCATCCATCATCTTTGTGTATGGGTTCTAGAGGTGGAGTGGACATCACCATCCCAGGGTCCTCAGGATGGAGGAATAAAATATGGATTAGAGGGAACTTACTGGTATTCTACTATAGAATTATTGTGACGCGACTCTATCAATGGAAGAATTTGTATCACTGATGTGGAGACAGTAGCCACAGGAGTTGCTGAGGGAAGGGAGAGGGAAGAAGAGGTGTGATATGGGGGCATTTTTAGAACTTGGAGTTGTCCTGAATGATATTGCAGGGAGAGATGCAGGACATTATATATCCTGCCATAACCCACTGAATGGACTAGGGGAGAATGTAAACTACAATGTAAACTATAATCCATGTGGTGTAGTAGTGCTCCAAAATGTAAACATCAAATGCAGTGAATGTGTCACACTGATGAAAGAGGTTGATGATGTGGGAGGAGTGGGGGCAAGGCGGAGAGGGATATATGCAAACCTCTTATTTTTTAGTGTAACATTTTGTGTGATCTATGTATCTTTAAAAAAGAAAAGACAATAAAAAATACCTTCACCAATTGCTATCTGACAAGATGTGGCTATAACTGGCTATAGCAGAGCTGTAACAACGTCTGGTTAATGCCACCCTGATGTTGGGTGAACCAAACATGAATATAAGCCAAAAGCTTTGTTTTTAATTTGATGTCTGTTGCTCTCTACCTGTGCCCCCCTGAAAATAGCTATTATTCACTCTTTCCATATAAGCTAGAGATAAATGCATTGCTTCATCTCCTAAGCCTGTTGAATGGTTGAATTAGAACTATAAAGGTTTTAAAAACATAATTCAATTCCATATTAGGTAATTAACAACATATTATTAATTCGATGAATCACCACATCCCCCCCCATCTTAGATATTCTTTGCCTTAATAATGATATTTTTTCACACCACCTTTGAAGTTCAATTTTAGAATCTTCATGTCTATTCTCTGTTCCCAAGCCAAATGTGATCATGTATTATGTTTCTTCTTCTGTAGTGTTTAAGGACATAGATAATTCCCTTAAAATAAAATATTTTAATAATTATTCATGCCTAGGTATTCTGAAAATACAGTTTCTTAACCAAATTTTTGACAAAATGAATTGCCAATTTTAGAAAAAAGGAAGATCTTTGGACCTGCTTATCATATTTTTTGTTAAAAATAAATTATTTCTCTGATAAGGTATAAATTATAAATATGTAAAATTCAGTAAAATACTAGAAATATATTCTGGCTTTTGATATAAATACTTAAATAGGTGCCATTTTTCCCCACATATTAAAAATATGCCTTTTCCATGACTTCTTTGATTTCTGACCTTCCCCCCCCCATTATCTAACCTGGGCCTGTGTGAATATTACCATGTTTTATAGATTCTAAGAGTATGTTTTATCATGTCTGAAATTGGGATGCATTTTACCATCTCTGTCAACTTGCAAACATTCTTGACCAGATGATTGCTGTGATATTGTATGAACTTGATCGTATTTGCTCCTATTGCCATTACATAAGTTGAGGTTTTGCTTTTTGAATAATTCATTGTTTGAAATTTGCCATTTTTATATAATTTCAAGAAGTTTATACTATGACTTAACATTCTAATAAAACAGTTTGTATATTGAAAATTACAGAAAGAGCACTGTGTGGTATTAATTAGATATGGTAAGGTATATAAAATTCTGTTTTCTACAAAATTTTATGTTTTCTTGCAAAGCAACACATAAATGCTTTACCCAGAAAAGAAAGATCTTGTAAATATGTGCTGTTGTGTCTTATTTCATTACTGAGATACATGCAAATGTATTGTCTACCATATATCAAGCAAAGCAACTGGAGGCAGGAAAAACTGACAAATCTCATGGAGCAGATGAAAATTTCAAGGCAAGCTGGTATGATCCATTCATGCGTTATACAGGACTATATTGATAAGACATCAAATATCAATTTGTCAGAAACTTCCTGCTGACTTGAAACAGAAGCTGCTTAACTTCCAGTGACATGCAATTCAAATAAGGAAAAATATGAAATATTGTTGTGTCATAGTTTAATTGAATCTTTTACTTAGAAGTGCATAACATAATGGTATGTCTTACAATAGATGACATCTTAGAGTTAATGAATAATGATAATACAATACTCTCTTAAACATAGAAAAAATAGAAAAAACAAAGCAAATTTTATAAGATATTTTAAATTGCCCATTTCACTGTTTTGGTTCTAATTTTCAATAATATTACGAGTCACCATTAATGTGTGCTATCAGTTGAGATATTGTGCTAATCTCTTTATATTTATTATCTCTTTTATTATTTGTACTTGTCTAGTAAGGTGAACATTACTTTCTACAATTTACAGGTTAAAAATTTGAGACTTGGGGAGTGGATGTAGCTCAAGTGGTTGAGCGCCTGCTTCTCATATGGGAGGTCCCAGGTTCAGTACTCGGTGCATCCTAGAAACAAACAAACAAACAAACAAACAAAAAACCAAGCAAACAAATAAAAAAAATCAAGTCAGGGCTGCTAATGTGACTGTGAACTCCCACATATGAAGTCTGGAGTTTAATCTCTCCCAATACCTAAAGAAAATAAATAAATTAGCTTTGGACTATTGAATTGAGCAAGAAATAAACTTCTCTTTTTAAAACAAATGGAGACTTAAGGCAAAGGAACAAATATATGATTCTGATTTTACTTATATGAACTATCTAGAATAAACCAATTCTTAGAGACAAAGGTAGATTAGGATTACCAGGGGTTAAGAGGAAAGAGCAATGGAAAGTTATTGCTTAACAGGTACAGAGTTTTTGTTTGAGGTAGGTAAAAGTTTCAGCGATGAATGGTAGTGTTGGCAGCACAGCATTGTGAATGTAATTAATATCAACTGAATCGTTTACTCAAAATTATTAAAATGGCATATTTTATGTTATATATATGTTACCACAATAAAAAAAGAGGCTTAGAAAATTTATGCAGTATGGAAGAGGCAGAGCCAGGAGAGAAACTAGGTCATTCTGACACCTAAAATCTGTGCTGTTGTTGTACAATCTAATCATTAATGGTATTTAAAAATTTTTTTTAAGATTTATTTTATATATTTCTCTCTCCCCCCCCCTCCATTGTCTGCTCTCTGTGTCCATTTGCTGTGTGTTTTTCTGCGTCTGCTTGTATTCTCATTAGGCTGCTCTGAGAATTGACCCTAGGACCTTCCAGAGTGGGAGAGAGGTGATCATTCTCTTGTACCACCTCAGATCCCTGATCTGTTGCATCTCTTATTATCTCTCCTCTGTGTCTCTTTTTGTTTTGTCATCTTGTTGCACCAGCTCTCTGTGTGGGCCGGTACTCCTGCATGGGGCAGCACCCTGCACGGGACAATGCTCTGTGCAGGCCAGCACTCCACTCCGGCCACCACTCACACACACCACCACTCTGTGTGGGCCAGCTCACCATACAGGCCAGCTTGCCTTCACCAGGAGGCCCTGGGCATCCTATATGGTGGACAGGAGCCCAATTGCTTGAACCACATCCGCTTTCCCATTAATGGTTTTAAGGAAGTATTGCTTGTTCCTGCCGCTCTGGAAGCCTGCCAAGAGTGGGAATATTTAGAGAAAGCTGGCTTTCAGACTTTACTATATTTGTTGCTTTAGGTCATTAATCATTAGAATCTAAACAGATTATTATGCCAGTCAGCTTCCTGTTTGCTTTTAGATCCACACTTCATATATTTCCTATTTTCCTTTAGATCACAGTAAAACTTACTTGTCAGTCACAAAAAGTGACTTTGATTTCCAGGTGGGTTTACCCAATGAGAGGCAATTACAGGAGCCTGGAGGTGGGAAGAGTGAATGAGTAAGGGTATTTCCTTCCCTCTCTGTCTTTTATGGCAGCGGGTTTGTCTCCTCTTATACATGGCTGCAGCACTAGCTGGACAGTCCGGCTCTGAGCTCTGAGAACATCACTTCCTTCCATTGCCCTCTGGTACTGCTGGTAGCTATTTCTTGATTTTGCTGATCTCTGTGTTGTCTCACTGTTTTCCATCAGTTTCTCAGCTTCTTCATCATTTGGGTAACTAATTTCTTATATTAGAGTCCTTGTTGGAAAGAGTCTGAATTATTTATTTTCCTGGCTGGATCCTGACTAATACAGAGTGAAACAAATCTATTAATTGACTTAATAAGTTTACTCAAGGACTTCCTTTAAAAAAGAGCATGTGCTCTTATTTACTGGATCTACTTGGTCTGGATAACTACTGGATATATGCTTCAGTTCCACCCCCCTTTCCTTTCAAAATTATGACTTAAGCTTCCCATCTCTGTAATTATATTACTCAGTTATCAAGGTCTTAGTACTTTCCTCCCTCCCTTCCTTCCTCCCTCCCTCCCTCCCTCCCTCCCTTCCTTCCTTCCTTCCTTCCTTCCTTCCTTCCTTCCTTCCTTCCTTCCTTCTTTCCTTTCCTCTCTTTTGGGGTGTACTGTTTTATAAATGTCTGTTAGGTCTAGTTCATTTACAATATTATTCAAGCTTTCTGTTTCCTTATGTATCCTCTGTTCAGATGTTCCATTCAATTCTGAGAGTGGCCTATTGAAGTCTCCAACTATTGTTGTAGAGACATCTATTTCTCCTTTCAGTTTTGCCAGTGTGTGCTTCATATATTTTGGGGCACCTACTTAGGTGAATAAATATTTATTATTGTTATTTATTCTTTCTTATTTAATTCATTTTAATGGCCATGCCACTTACCACTGCATTGTAATTTTTGTATTGGTTGAGGAACATGTAAATTATTCCTCTCTCTTGGTGCACATATGTGAAAAGCTTCTGTAGAGTCTTATATTAGTATCACCACTCCAGATCTATTTTGCTTACTATTTGTGTGGAATATCTTTTTTTAATTTTTAATTTTTAAAATTTATTGGACTATATCACTCATACATAAACATACAGAAACAATAAATGTATAGTAATAGTTGTGAACTTACAAAACAAACATATATAACATCATACCAGAGTCTCATAATTCACCTTATCACCAATAACTTGCACTGTTGTTAAGCATTTTTAAGTAATATTAAAGACCATCATCAAAATATTGCTGCTAACCAGATTATTTTCCCCCAACCCACCCTATTATTATTTAGATCATTTCTATATGAACATACATAAATAATAAGTGTATACTAAATGTTGTGAATTTACAAAGCAAACATGCATAACATCATACAGGGGTCCTATACATCAACCTTCCACCAACACTTGCATTGTCGTGAGACATTTGCTACAAATTATGAAAGAATATAGGCAAAATCTTACTACTAATTATAGTCCTTATCTTACATTTGGTGTATTTTTCCCACAACCCACCCTATGACAGAAGTTGTAAACTTATAAAACAATCATGCACATATGCAGAATTCCCAAACAATACCCCTCTATCAACACACCACACTGTGGTGGAATATTGGAATATCATCTAATTGTTACAATGCTCATAGTGTACATTTGGCACACTTTTTCCATACTTCCTCATTATCAACACAGTACATCTTTGGCATAGATACAAGAGTAATACATTATTACTGCTAAGCGCAGTCCAAAGGTAACTCCAGTTGTATTTTGCACATGCTTCTCCACATTCCTACCACCCAGCAATAATGATGTACATTCCCTCTAGCTCACAAAGGACACTCTTGCATCTGTATCATCAACCACAATTCTCATCCACCTCTTGGTTTACTATGCTATTCAGTTCCTAGATTATTCTCTAGCATTCTATCAATTGGCATTTACATCCCTAGACTACCATTTTCAGTCACATCCCCATTTATAAACTGGCTATTACTCACTATGTGCTACCATCACTCTATAAATTTCTACACTTTTACATTAATGCTAATTAAAACTTCTACATACATTAAGCCTTAGTGGTCCATCTCAGTCCTCCTCTTATCTCTTTTAAGAATCCACCACCTACCACCAGGTCTTGAAGATATTTTCCTATATTTTCTTCTAGAAGCTTTATGGTTCTTGCTTTTATATTTAGGTTTTTGATCCACTTTGAGTTAATTTTGGGATAAGGTGTGGGATAGGGGTCCTCTTTCCTTCTTTTGGCTATGGATATCCAGTTCTCTCAGCACCATTTGTTGAATAGACTGTTCTGCCCCAGCTGGGTGGGTTTGACAGACTAGTCAAAAATCACTTGATCATACATGTGAGTGTCTGTTTTGGAACCATCAATTTATTTCCAGTTGTCTATGTGTCATTATGCCAGTACCATGCTGTTTTTACCACTGTAGCTAGGTAATATTATTTAAAGTCTGGAGATGAGATTCCTCCAACTTCGCTTTTCCTTTTTAAGATTTTTTTCACTATTCAGTACCCCTTTGCTTTCCAAATAAATTTTGTTTTTAGATTTGTTTTTTATTTGTTTCTCACCTCCCTCCCTCCCGCCCCATTCCCCTATCGTCTGCTCTCCATGTCCATTTGCTGTGTGTTCTTCTGTGTCTGCTTGTATTCTCATTAGGTAACTCAGAGAACCAATCTTGGGACATTCCGGAGTGGGAAAGAAGCAATTACTTTCTTGTGCCACCTCGACTCCTTGTTCTGCTACTTCTTATTTTCTCTCCTCTGTGTCTCTTGTTGTGTCTTCTTGGTGCACCAGCTCTCTGTGCACCAAGAGAGCTGGCTTTCCCACGTTGGGTGGCATTCCCATGCAGGGTGGCTCTCCTGTGTGGGGTGGCATTCCCACATGGGCTGGCATTCCACGTGGGCCAGCTTGCCGTGTGGGCCAGCTTGTCCTCACCAGGAGACCCTGGGCATTGAACCCTGGACCTTCTAAATGGTAGATGGGAGCCCAGTTGATTGAGCCACATCTGTTTCCCCAAATAAATTTGATAATCATGTTTTCAATTTATTTAAAAAATTTTATCAGGATTGCATTGAATCTGTACATCAACTTGAGTAGAAGTGACATCTTAATGATATTTAGTCTTCTAAACCATGAACATGGAGTGTTTTTCCAATTATTTAGGGCTTTTTTGATTTCTTTTAACATTGAGTTATAGTTTTCTGAATACAAGTGCTTTATATCATTGATTAAATTTTTTCCTGAATAATTGACTTTTATGTACTATTTTATTTTCACCACTCTTTTGACACTTTTAGTCACTTTTACAGATATAATCTTCATTTCTAGACTCTCTTCCAGGCCTCTCTCTCTTGTCTTTTCAGACTCTAGTATACCCTTTAGTATTTCATGAAAATCCATTCTCTTGGTTAGACATTTTCTCAGTTTCTGTTTATCTGTGAATATTCTAAAGTCACCCTCATTTTTGAAAGACAAGTCTTATTGGATGTAAGATCCTTGGCTGGAAGTTTTTCTCTTGTAGTACCTTAAATATATCATACGACTTTCTTTTTGCTTTATGATTCCTGGTGAGAAATCAGCACTTAATGTTATTGGGTATCCCTTATATGCTCTGCATTGCTTTTCTCTTGCTGTTCTCAGAATTTGATCTTTGTCTTGCCATTTGGCATTCTGATTAGTATGTGCCTCAGAGTTGATCTATTCATATTTTTTTTTGGATGGGAGTACATTGTGCTTCTTGGACATGGATATCTATGTCCTTCAATAGGGTTGGGAAATTTTCTACTATTATTTCTTCAAATACTCCTTCTACCCTTTTTCCCTTCTCTTCTCCTTCTTGGACGCCCATGAGACCTATGTTTGCTCATCTCTTGCTGTCATTTAGTTCCCTGATAACTTGTTCAATTTTTTCCATTCTTTTCTTCATCTGTTCTTTCGTATGTTCACTTTCAGAGGCCATTTCTTCAACTCACCAATCCTTTTTTCTGTCTCCTCAAATCTGCTATTATATGATTCCAAAGTATTTTTATTTCATTTATTGCACCTTTCATTCCCATAAGATTTTCTGTTTTTCTATGTATGCTTTCAAATTCTTCTTTGTGCTCATCCAATGTCTTCTTAATATCCTTAGTCTCTTTAGCCATCTCATTGAATTTATTAGGGGGATTTGTTTGAACATCTATGATTAGTTGTCTCAACTCCTTTATGTCATCTGGAGGCTTACCTTGTTCTTTAACTAGACCATATTTTCCTTTTCCTTGGTGTGGATTGTAATTTTTTCTTGGTGTTTTGGCATCTGACTTACTAGAGTATTTATTCTGGGTGCAGTTTTCCTCTTTAATTTAGGGCTTCCTGCCTTTTCTCCCTTGCTGGTTGTGCAGGAGGAGCCAAGGATGTAGTTGGTGCTATAAGCTGTGGAGGCTCGAGATGCCCTCATTGCCCCAGGGACTAATGAAACTCTCCCAGCTTTCTCCTTTGTCAGGGGTAGGGACAGAGTCACAGCTGTATGGAATAATCCAAGGTTTGCATGCCTAGACTCTAGTTGCCCTGAGAGACTGATGAAGCTTCCTGCCCCTTTTTCCTGTGTGTGGTGGGGATAGAGCTGCAGGTGTGGGCAGCAACCTATGCAGTGTGGGTCCAAGATGACCACAGTTGCCCTAGTAGACTTCTGATTATTCAGTCTGTGCCAGCCAAATGTACCTGCAGTTACCTGGATAGATAGGTGCCAGAGGTGGGACTGAAGACTAGGCCAGGGCTGCAGGCTGATCTGGGTGAAAAAAACAGTCCCCACCATCACTTTGATTTTCAGTCAGACGGCTTCCCCTCATGCTGGGGGCAGAGTCAAAATGGTGACTACTGGTCTCTTTCTGACTTAAACAGGTTCAAACTTTAGCTGTTCTTAGGATTACACTTTAGCCAGCTGAATTTACTTATCAGTAGCTGAAATTGGTGGCCAGCCATTCTTTCTCCCCAGTTTTTGTGAAATGGAGCTTCCAATTTCAGCCACAGAATAGCTCCTAGGCAGGCTTGTACTGCCAAAATAGGATGATCACCGCCCTCCATTGCATGGCCTCCCAGAGAGGCTGGCAGAGGTCCCACCAGTTTCCTCCTTGCTAGAGGTGGGCCTGGGGCCTATGCTAGAGCTGCAATCTGACCTGGATGGAAAGAAGCCAGTCACTACCAGCACTGTAACTTTCCATCTGCCCAGTTGGGGACCAACTGTGTCTTCCTTCCCCATTTTTGGGAAGTGTAGCTTCCAATTACAGCCATAGAATAGCACTTGATGCAGATTATGCTTCCAGTGGAGGATGGGCACTGGCCTTCATGGCGTGGAGTGCTCTAATTACAAATCTTCTCTGCAGATGGGCAGTTTCTTCCTTCCATTTCTTTCCTTCAAGAATGTTACAGTATGTTCGTCTGGTCTCCTGGAGCCCGCAAGCAGATGCTTTGGATAGCTCTGGATGTTTATTTATTGCCCTGTAGCAGGAGCTGCCTCTAGGATCTTTACTTCACTGACCTGCTGGTTGTCTGTGTTGAATATCTTTTTGCAACCTTTTATTCTCATCCTGATTATGTCCTTACATTTAAGGTGGTTCTCTCATAGGCAGCATAGAATAGCTCATATTTTTTAATCCATTCTATTATTCTATGTCTTTTGTTTGGGGAGTTCAACCCATTAACATTCAACATTATTATTGTAAAGACATTTCTTACTTCATCCATTTTATCCCATGGTTTCTACTGTCATATCTTACTATTGTCTGTCTTTTAATCCTTTTGGTTACCCTTACTTATAATCATTTCTTTATTCTTCTTCAAGCCTAACCCCTTGTCTTTTACTTTCAGGCTGCAGCACACCTTTTATTATCTCTTGTAAATCTGGTCCCTTAGTGACAAATTCTCAGTTTTTGTCTGTGAAGACATTAAATTCGCCCCATATTTGAAGGACAGTTTTTACTGAATAAAGGATTCTTGGCTGACAGATTTTTTTCTTTCAGTACCTTAAATATCATACCATTGTTTTCTGCCTCCATGGTTTCTGATGAGAGATCAGCACTTAGTCTTCTTGAGGTTCCTTTATATGCTATAACATATCTTTTATCTTGCTGCTTTCAGAATCCTCTCTTTATCTCTGGTACTTGACATCCTGAATAGCAGGTTCCTTGGAGTGGGTCTATTCAGGTTGTTTGGTGTTTGTTTTCCTTCCTTAATATTGATATTCATGTCTTTTATAGGTGTTGGAAAATTCCAATCTTTATTTCCTCAAATATTCTTTCTGCCCCTTTTCCAAACTCTTATCCTTCTGCGACACCGATAATGTGCATGTGTTTGCATTTCACACTGTCATTCAGTTCCCTGAAACCCTGTTCCATTTTTTCCATTCTTATCTCTTTCTGTTCTCCTGTCTTTTTAAGTTCAGATGATCTGTCTCCTAACTCACTAATTTTGTCCTTCAACAGTTCAAATCTGCTGTTAAATGCCTCTAATATATTTGTAATCTTATCCACTATGTCTTTCATTCCCATAAGTTCTGTGACTTTTCTTTGCCGACTTTCATATTGTTCTTCATGTTCATCCAGTGTCTTCTTAATATCCTCTATATCTTTAGTCATATTTTCCTTCAACTCCTTGAATTGATTTAGGACATTTTGTGAGAATATCACTGATTAGTTGCCTTAAATCCTGTGTCTTAACAGGATTCTTGTTTTTTTTCCTTTGGTTGGACCATATATTTCTGTTTCTTAGTATGGCATGTAATTTTTTGCCCATATCTAGGCATCTGATTATGCTGGTGATTTTACTGTTAGTCTAATCCTCTCTTGCCTGGTGGTTTTGTTTCACAGACCTTCTTTTATTTTTGGTTTAATTTTTCCTAAAACTTTAAGATTTCCCTGTTTAAGTTATCAAAAGAGTGCCAGGGACCCACAAATATGGTGCAGACGAGATCAATGGGGGACTCAGAAAAGAATGAGAAACAAACCTCACCATCTTTCACATTCCAAACTGGCCAGCAGAGGGCAGTCTTCAGCAAACCTTTCCACAGAGATGGAACTTTCAGTTTCCAATGACTGGATTTTCTGAGCTAGTGATTTAAAGCCAGGCTAATGGGTTTAAACTCTTTGAAGAAAAACCACACTCAACCCTCCACTGCACTCTCCCTTTTCCCAGGGAGGAATATGTTCTTTCCCCTCTCTGTTGGCTGCTCAGCTGCAGGTTTTTCCAAAGCTGTTCACCTCAAGGGTGAGGGACCCACAGTGTTCCCAGCCTTGTGGGCCAGTAACTCATGGTTTTCCTTGTGTCTTCTTTATCTCTTTGTCTTCAATCCCTCCTGTCCATTATCTGTGGCACTTTTCTGGTTCCCAAAGCAGGTCCCTTGACAACTTCTGCCCTTTCTTCCTGGTTTTGTAAGAGAGCTGCTCCCTGCCTGCCCTACTTTGACGTTATCTTCTCTCTTTTGTTCTTTCCTACCTCCCACTCCCTCCCTCCCACTACTTTCTTTCCCTCTGTCAATTAACATACAGGAAAGTACATAAATGATAAGTGTACAGTTTAGTAAATTTTCAGTAGTTGAATACATCCATGTAACTAGCACCTAGATGAAGAAATAAGACATTATAGCATCTTTACAAGTAGTGTCCTAGCCACAACTTTCTCCTGCCTTCTAAAACTATTCATTAGCTTTGAACACTCATGACTTTATATTAGTGGTCTCATAGAGTATATACTCCATCTGTTTGGCTTCTTTCAGTTAATGCTATTTTTCTGAAATGCATTCATGTTATTGACTGTGGTAATAGTTTTTTTCATATTTGTTGCTGAATAAAATTCCAATGCATGAATACTGTGATAAATTTATCCATTATCTTATTAATGGACATCTTGGGTTATTTTCATTTTGAAGCATTAAATGGTACCATGGAATTCCTGTACATATTCTTGTGCATGTCTTGCACTGTGGATATATACTTATTTTTGCTATGTCTGTACATCGGGATGAATTGCTGGAGCATTGGCTATGTGTATGTTGATTTTTAGTGAACATCATCAAATGGTTTACCATAATATATTTTACCATTATTGTTGATGGACATTTAGGGTTATTTCTAGTTTGGAGCTGTTAAATAGTGTTATAATTCTTATATATCTTTTGGTGCATACTTGTGCCCATTTTAGCATATCTATGAACCTGTTGTTGAACTCCCTATTCTGTTTCTTTCATCTATATGTCTATCCTCAACAATACTGCAGTATCTTAACTATTAAAGCTTCTTGATATTTGGTATTATAAAATTTTCCAAATTTTTCATTTTCAGATGTGTCGTTTCTATTCTGAACCTTTGCTCTTTCATGAAAACTTTCAAATCAGAGTGTGAGTTTCCGTGAGCAAAATATCACTTCCTGCAAGTTGGATTTGCATTGATTTGATAGAATAACTTGGGGAGAACTGACATCTTTACAATATTACATTTTCTAATCAATGAATGTAGTATATCTTTTTTGGTTAGGTTTCATTTAATTTCTTTTTAGCATACTGTAGTTTTCATACTTGCCTTCTTATACATATATTGTTAGATTTATTCCTAAATTCATAATACTTTGTTGGTGCTGTAAATGGTATAGCTTTTAAAATTTTATTTTACTAATGGTTTATTGTTTAATACAGAAATAACTGAGTTTTATGTAATGATAATGTATTGAACAACCTTGACAAATTCTTCTGTTGTCTATAGTTTTTCTATAGATTTTTAAAAATTTGACTTACCAAAATATGTTATAGTCATGGATAATAATAGTTTTATTTCTTTCTTCAAAAGTCATTGACTTTTTATTTATCTTTTTTACCTTATTCTTAGCAGTTACACTAGTACAATGTTCAATTGAAGTTGTGACTGCATGTATTTTGTCTTACAGAATATTTAGGGGTTTTGATATTTCACCATTCATTAAGTTTGATGTTCAATGTAGGTTTTAATATTTAAGGGTTTTAATATTTCACCATTAAGTATGATGTTCAATGTAGATTTTCTTAGAGATTTTAATATTTCACCATTAAGTATGATGCTCAATGTAGGTTTTCTATGAGATTATGAAAATTCTCTTTTATTTTGAGTTGGCTAAATCTCTTAAAATCATATTTAGGCATTGAGTTCTATTGTGTTTTCTGTATCTTTTGAGGAGACCAGATGGTTTTTATCTTATTTTTCTCTTATATGGAGAATTTCTGTTACATGATGGAATTTTACACAATAAAAAATTCCGTTTAAGAAGCAGATGTGGTTCAAGCTGGTTGGGCACCCACCTACCACATGGGAAGTCCCAGGTTCAGTTCCCGGTGCCTCCTAAAAGAAGATGAGCAAGACAGCAAGCTGCTGCAGCAAGCTGATGTAACGAAGAAACACAATGAGAAAACACAATGAGAGACACAACAAATGAGAGAGGAGGTGGCTCAAGCCATTGGGCAACTCCCTCCCACATGGGAGGTCCTGGGTTCAGTTCCTGTAGCTCTAAAAAGAAGATGAGCACACAACAAACACAGAGAGCAGACAGTGAGCACAAACAAGGGTGGGTAGAAAATAAATAAATAAAATAAATCTTTTTTAAAAACTTGCATTTGAGGAATAAACTTTGGTATGATGTATATTATCCTTCTTATATTTTGCAGAATGTCACTCCCCAATATTTTCCTTTTGTTTTTTTTCCTTTTTCATTTTTGGTGAGAGAATGATATGTAATTTTTATTTCTTATAATATTCTTGCCAGGTTTTGCTATTAAGATGATAGTGATATCAAAATAAACAAGATTGAAACTGTTCTCTTTTTTTTTTCTTTCTTTCTATTCTCTCAAGGAATTTACTCAGAGCTTTAGTATTCTTTCTTCTATCAATATTTGGAAGAAGCTACACATAAAACTATATTGGTCTGGATATTTGTGCCTAGGATTAAATTATAAATTGAGGGAGTAGATGTGGCTCAAACAGTTGAGCACCCACCTCCCACATTGGATGTCCCAGTTTCGGTTTCTGATGACTCCTAAAGAAGACAAACAACAATCAGACAACAAGCAAAAACAATGAGCAGACAATGAGCAAAAGCAATGAACAGTGTTTTGCTAGTTAGCAAAAGAACAAGCAGATTGAGAAAAAAATGAAAAAAAAGAACTGGGAGCAGATGTGGCTCAAACAGCTAAGCGCCTGCCTCCCACACGGGAGATGGGAGGTTCCAGGTTCAGTTCCCAGTACATCCTAAAGAAAAAACAAATAGACAACAAACAAAAAGACAAGGAGCAGACAATGAGAAAAAAAAAAAACTGAGCAAAAACAGCAAGCAGACAATGAGCAAAAACAATGAGCAAAAAACAAGCAAAAACAACAAGCAGAGAGATAAGGGAGCCATCTTAGGGAGGGGGAGGGATTTACACATTGAATATTTTGAATATGATTTTTCATATTTGTATTATTTCATTTTGGTAAGTTGTATTTTTCAAGAATATTGTCCATTTTATTTACATATCCAAATATATTGACAGAAAATTGAGCATATTGTCTTGTTATCTTTTTGATATTTGTAGGATCTGTAGTTATGCATATCATATTTCTGAAATGGGTAATTTGTCCCTCCTCTTTGGTTTCTTAATTTTATTGTTTACACTAAAGAGTGACATAAATGAAGAAATAATGAAGAACAAGAAAAATTTGATGTTCTATGTTAAATGTGTATGACATATATATATTTCAGAGATGTCTTCCCACATAGAACATCAATATACATATACATTAAAAATTTAAAATTATAAGAACCAGACAGACACATTAAAGAGCCTATATATAGTCTGTGTTAATATTAGCACTTGGATTTGTTATAAGATTTCAGGGAAAAAAATTTAGGAACACCATAGTGAATTCATTACCCTAGTCAATATTGCATGTCCTATAGCAGGAAAGAACATTTCAACAAAGGCTTTTAAGATTTAAAATTGCATATAAATGATAATTATTTTCATGGTCACACTAATCAAGAGTAGATTAGCATGGTCATTACAGTAAAATGTGGCCAGAACAGAAAATTATCCTAAAAGTCATCATTTGAACTTAGGTAAATTGTTCTTTCTCTTAGTTCTTGCCATCTCTCAGATGAAGGATTGTGCTAATTGCACCCTAGAGATCATTTATCCCTGAAGTCTTGAGTGTTATTAGTGAGTATTTTTCTTCCACCTCAAGTACCTCATTTTCAGCAGACTTGAATGATAATAGGAAGCCTTTCTCAAGATTAGAATCAATAAGAGATATGATGAGGAAACTGATTTCTGGAGAGATGACTGTCCCATACATGAAAAACATGTTCTCTAGACATTTAAAAGAGCACTGTAAATAAAATGTATGTTACGTATTGGCCTAGAGATGACGGGCTCTGGCCTTTTCATGATCTGTGACCTTGGGCAAAATGCTGAGGTTGAAAAGGATGATTTTCGAGTTCTGAGTAACTGGCTCTATTGCTTACTGTCAAAGTGTCATGAGTAACTCCAGGATACACCTCGGAGGCAAATTTTGAGAATAGGGCTGTCCTATATGTTCTTCCAAGAGAGGTTGGTATAGTGAAATAAGATGAAGAACTTCTTGGACCCATATTACTCGTATAATATAGCAGGTTCCCTTTGTGGTTGCATAATTGCTTCCTGGAATAGGTAACATGTTTTCCACTAGCCATAATAGAGAATAGTCAACTGCTCCTTCCCTACATCATTCTCCCCTCTTTCCCTTATCCCTTCCTTCTGTCCTTCCTCTTTTCCTCTAATTTCAGTCAATAGCTGCTATACTGTTTTATCTAATATGTTATTTGACTATACCTAGGGATTTCAAAGTGAATTTTCAGTTATTCATTGTGAAAGCCCATGAATTTTCTCTTAGATATTTTAAATCCACCCTCTTTCCAGATTGTCATCTCTCCTAATAAGTGAAAGGTTACTGACATATAGCATTCAATTAAGAAAGCATGAAACACTTGCCAATTAAACATAATATCCTTTGTATGTAGGTTGGATGGCAAAGCCAGGCCTCCTCATTCGCTTAGATATACTGCGCATCCTGCCATGGCCATGATAAGCTCTTCTTGGTTCCAATGCTGCTTTTCTAACAAATGCCAGACCTGCAGACTTGTACTTACCTGGCATTTGGTCTGTTTCTTTTTTTTCAAGTTGTAGATTTTCTAATCATACTGGGCCTGTGGGAGCTTTGAAATACTTGGCAGCAATGTCTGTCTCATATTTTGACTTTTTTCATGTTACTGGATTTTTCTGATTCATGCTTGGGAAGTTATCAGTTTAATTAATCTAATCTTGACAGTAGCATCCATGCTAACTGAAATGATTTCTAACAATGTTTTTTGATCCCAATAATCGCTGAATGAGAATAAAGATGCTGTAGCATATGGCAGCATTACCTATCTGTGAGGCTAAATTTTTGAATCTGAGATCTACCCAACTCCCAGTTCCATTTTAATTGAAGCTGTATTATACCTCTCTGATAAGGTCAGTTTTACATGTCCATTTCTTGACAAGACCATTCTAAGAGATTCAGAAAAATCATTCTTTGTTATCATGGATTGCTGAAGGATACATTGTTGCCTTTTAAAGCAGATGGTGAGGCTCATAATATTTGAAACTGGCCAAACTGAACTTGGTCCAAGGGAGTCACTCCCTGGAAGTTCACGTGACCTTGCAGCAAAGGTGGAAAGGCACATAACGCAAAACGTTGATGATTATAAATGTATTTATCCACATAATTATATGTTAATATGATGTGATATAGTACTGAAAGCTCCGGAAACAAGCATAATGGTCCTCTTAAGAGCTTGCTGCCTCTTGTTTTCTGTCCCAGACTTCCAATTATCTAGACAGTAAAATGAATTTCTCCACAGCATTTTTCCTTCGTTTCAATAAAGAAGTGACCTTCCTTTTGTGTGACCTGCTTGATGTTACTGTAGTGCTTGAAAATATCAGTACTTCCTTTCCAGAGAAAAGGTCAATTACTCACAACATCCCTCTTTCTTTAAAATGTCTTTCAGAATACAGTTATACAGCAAAAAGTCAAGTGGAGATTCAGTTTACCTGGTTTATTGAATTGATATTCAAACAGTCAAAAAGATGATTCATATCCTAAATGTGCTTATTTTGATCAATTCCACCTGTCAACTCTCAGATATTTGTTTATCTATTTATTCATTTGCTCTTTTACCATTTAGTATGAGTTTTGAGAATTCTGGTTACATCTTAAATCACAGTGGCTCTTGTCCTTTTCCACTACATCAGGTTTCTGTGTTTTGTGGGTCTGTTTCTGAGTTAGCACTTTCATTCTAGTGATTTGTTTGTTATCTCTGTGCTGACCCTACAATTTATAATAGCTTAATGATAAGTCTTCATAATATAAAGAGAAAAATCCTCCCCGCAGTCTTTCTTTAGCAGTGCCTTAATTGCTCTTGGCCCTTTGCTCTTCAAAATACATTTTTAAATCAACATATCAAGTTCCCCAATCTTCAACTGGGATATTAATTGGTATTATATTTAGTTTGATGGGTATAACATTTTGGAAAAATTGAGATATTTTTAATAGTGAGTCTTTTCATCAGTTAGGATGTTGTAGTTATTCAGCTATTTAGATCTTCCTTTAAAATATTCGTTAAATTTGAGCATTTTTCTCTAATAATGACTTGTATATCCTCTACTATGTTTATCCCTCAGTGACTTAATATAACTATTCTATACTCATCTTTGAATTGCAATATTTGGCTCCTTAGTGTTTTATTTAAGATGTTGACATCTATATTCATACATGAGTTTATCTTGTGACTTTTTTTCCTTTTAAACTACCTTATGAATATGAAAATTTATTATGCTAACTTTATAAAATGAAGGAGCAATGTTTTTTAGTTTTATATTCTTTGGAACAGTTCATACAGATAAAAATTATTGATTCCTTGAACGTTTGGTGAAAATTACGTATAAAACTGCTTGGGTGTTATAAATGTTTAATGACTACATCAAAATCCTTAATGGTTATAGATCTCTTCTATTTCTTGGTGATTTATAGTCTTCTAGGTTATGTCTGTATCTGTAAATTTTCAAATTCATGCTCCTAAATTTGGCTTTATTTGTCACAGGACATGGTCATACTCATTGCAAACCTGAAATGAAATAAAAATGTAACACAGAAGTACACAGTAATGGCACAGCAAGCAATCTCTTACATTGTAGGTTGACCCTTAGGCACTGACTCAGCCATTCCTCCAACCTAATGATATAAAAGGCAGTTGATTTCTTGGTTTGGACTTCTCGTACTTGGTGGGTTTCTGCCTCAATACAGCTACGTAGGCCATGTTCTGGAAGAAATAGAGGACACAGATGAACTGCACCTACCTGTATCCTTATATCTATTTTGCAATTTGTATTTGCTAATTTGGCAATGAAATGAAGTAAATGCAACTTGATATAGCTCTGAGTTATCATTCTCATCAGTTTCCTAATCTGGAAATAAATTGTATAGTTGGGCTTACCTCTAACTTTTTAAATTAAATTTTCAGCTCATTTTTTCAGCTTTAATTTTCAATGTAAGGATTGAAGATTTGAATTTTTTTTCTAAGGAATACCTTAGCACATTCACAAGTCTTAATGTTTTCTTAATTATTAAGTTCTAAGCAATTATGATTTCCATTATTATTTCTTCTATGGCTTAGAACTGATTAACATGTATTTTTAAAATTTGCTAAGATTCTAGTTAATTTATCTGCTTATTATTAATTGATAAGATGAATTATGTGGTCAGAGAAAATATCCTACGAGAAACCAATTTTTTGAAATTTATTTCACCTTCCTTTAAGATTTAATATAGTGTGTGTGTGTGTATGTGTGTGCTACTGTTTAGAGCATTCTGTACCAGGAAGAATTTCTTATACATTTACTTTATAATATTTCTGGGAAGTAATTTCCAAATTTTAACTGATAATACAGGACATTGAAATGATTTCAGTGGAAAAATAAGTTTATTTTTCAGCCTCTAAATTTTTTTAGGAATACAATGATGCCATTATGATAGGAAAAATTAAATAAAATTAAAACTGAAATTTGGACATTTACTCAGTAATTTTGAGCTGAGAACTAATGATTCTGACTTAATGGTAGTTCAAGGACTTACCCTTTACCTTTAAACATTGAAATAAATTTAAGAGGAGGAATGACTGCAAAAGAAGGGTAAAATCTGTAGGTAAGTCACAGGGAAAAGAACATTAGCTAATGTTAAGAAAGAAAAGGTAAATTTTCTTTTATGCAGTGGTTCAGGGAAGTAGTGGGTTGGGAAAAGCAGAAGCTCAAATTGTAATTAAGATAGTGCCATGCCTCCATCATTTCCGTCATTATTATCACTAACAGTTCAATGTTAAGTAGCCTGGAACTTGTCCCAGCAACCTTGAATTCTGGCCGTGCCAACATATTCCACATTTTCACGACTCTCTAGATGACTAGACAAAATATAAACCAAACCATGAATTCTTAAATGACAAAACAAACAAACAAACAAACAAAAACCTTCAAAACACAAAAACATGGTTGATAAGCTGACTGGCTAGTATCAGAATGCTCAGCTGCTTTAGTTGGTTAACATTTCTTTTGGGTTTCCAGAAGAGGCAATGCCTTGCAAGACTCCCAATAAACATTTTGAACAATGAGGACTTGGGTCTCCCAAATTAATTCAGTGACAGAGTCTAAAGAACCTAGTTGAATAATTATTGTTGACACACACACATACCCATCTTTATTACTTGCAAAATGTCAGGTAATACTCTAAGTACTTTAACTCATTTCATCTTTACAACAGCTCTATAAGGTAAGTAATATTATCATCTTTAGTTTTGCAGATGAGAAAATTGAGGCAGCAGTAGGAAAGGAAAGACGTTTATTCAGGGTCATCCAGCTAGTCTGTAGTGGGGCCAGGACCTTGACCCAGGCAATATGGCTGCAGAATCTTCCTGATCTTAGGTTATTTAATAAGATACTATAATAAGAACTATCATACCATGGTTGATAAGGGTAACTTTGCCTTCTTTAGCCCACAAGTTACTCAGTTATGTTTATCTTCCTGAAAACTCAAATTCTGTTTAAGACTCCCAAATCTCTTGGTAATAAATTTCAGTCACACCAGTCTTCAATCACATTTAGGGACTAAGTTAACTTAGGTATAATGAGAAGAAAACAAAATCACCTCTTTTGTACTGAAAATAGAAAAATCCACATAGAGAGAACATGTAAAGTCATTTGACTTTAAATTAAATAAACATAATTCATAGCATGATGAATTATTTCCTAAATGTGGATTAAATCCTTCCATCTGACTGGCTCTCTGATGCAGCCCTGACAGATTTGACCTTTGAAATTCCAGTCTCTTCACAAATTGGTGTTAAAAACACCTAGTGAGTTTTCAATACCTGTCCCTGGAAATCAAGGTCTTGTAACCTAGACAAACCCGATCTAGAAAAGGCCCTTTGCTGGAGCTAAGAGATTGATTGTGAGTCGCTGTGAGAACTGACATCCTAGAGAGAGACATTGAAGTTCTCTAATGTTTGATAGAAAACCACAAGACAAACCATCTACTCACTGGGTGTCAGATATCAAATATCTGCCATCATAAAAAAAATGGACAAATTTATTTTCAATTATTTGATGAATTGGTCATTTTAACAATATATTTGTGAAAGGTATATGTAATGTAGGACATCTCAAAATGGGTTCAGCTCTTTTAATGGTTTATGGAATCCCAGTACACTTCTTCCAAATGCATATTGCTTTCCTGTCATGCATTTATTTTTCCATACTTTGAAAAGTTAAAGAAAAAAGGCCAACTGCAATTTAAGTACACATGGCACAGGCACGTGTTGAAAATCTGTGGTTGCTTGGCAACCAGAGGGTGCCTATTTGTAGAGCTCAGAGAAGTACACAATGTGACTTCAGGATGGATGAATGGTTTTGGGAGGCACTGAGTCTGATGAAAATGATTCAGAGCATAGAAACAATATTCAAATAATATACATTTTTATATGTTATTATTCCCAAACTATAATGATTTTCTTATCAGCTCCCCTCTTCAACTGTAATAAGATCTAGAAGGCTTCAGAGGCAATAAAATCTTACTTTCCTGAAATTTACTTCTATGAATATGCCTTGTGCAGTCAGGATGCTGTGGTGACAATACCGAAACAGCGTGTTAATCACCAGAGTAGTCAGCATTGCCTCCTTGGTCAATCAACATGTCAGCTAAAGAGATCTGATTTTGAAAAGTCTTTCCATCCCTAATAAGGAACAGCAATCATTAAAATTAACCACATGCCGATTAATCAACATATAGCTTTGTTAATGAGTTTTCTTCATATCCATCTGTTTTTAAGATTTTAGTGAACCTTAGCCAGATGTTCATGTAAATATAATAAGCTGGTTGCCATGTACATATAACATTTTCAAGTGTGTTGTGCAATAGCCTTTCAATTTATGCATGCTGTTTTCTGTGTTTTGCCTTTAGTGGCTTAAATACAAAACTGATAACTTTGTTAAAAGCCCCATTAGGCACAGTTTCTTCTTGAAACTGTTGTGTGTGTGTGTGTGTGTCTGAGTGTGGTCGTTGCTACTTGTTATTGTATATTGCACTAGGTGTTCAGTTACTTAAGATGTAGCAATGTATTTGCCAGGTTATCCTGGGAATGGTGGCATAAAAGTGAGATAGAACTATTCCCTTCTCACTCAGTTCAATAGTATAAAAAATTAACTACCACATTCATAGTAAATACAATCTATTCATCTTGGAAAGTAAAATTGTAAAGTGGTTCATGCATGCAGATGCTTCAGCTCTGACTCTCATTACTATCTCAGCCTTCAGTCTATTCGGGGAACTCAATTGACAAATTGGGCTGACTCTTGGCATTTCCACATTTTTACATAAGGAATTGCTGGAATTGATCAAACTGAAGGATGATCGAATTGGTCCGTAGAATGATTGTAAGAATCAAATTAGGATAAATTTGAGCTTTTTGAAGAAGAAAGTAGATTTTAAGATACTACCCTGTACAAAGGCTTTAAGGAATGTCTCAGTAACTAACAGTTTTATAGTAACTAAAATGTGTGAACCCAGGTGGTTATGGATATAGCAATCAAGTGGAATCTAAATCACAATGTAACACCGAAAAGGAAATCAATTTAAAGAGATTTAGATGAAAGGCAAATGGTAAAATGAGTATTAATCTTGAAGTCTGTTCACTTTTTCCTGAATTTAAGAAGTCAGTAAATTTAATTCACTAACAAAGTTTAGTGGTAGTATATTTTCTGGGTAATCAAAGAAAATAGGTCTATGCGATTTTTTAAAAAGAAAACCACTTTGAATAAAATAAACAAACAAAAAAGGGATATAAGAAATTCTGTGTAAAAAGAGAGAAGCTATGCTTTTGTGACACTGCAGGAAGGAAAACTTCAGATCACTCTGAGGTTTTTATGCATGCATCTTTAAAGCAAACTATAAATCAGAACCCCTAGAAATGTGGCCCTAGAATGAGAGTTTGATTGTACAGATATAGGAGGAGAGGGTGAAAGCTTTTAATAAATGTATCCCTACATAGTTTTCTCCATTTCATTAGGCCTCCATTAACATTTTCTTCAATTTTTAAATGGGAAATACAGCACATGTTTCTAAAGATACTTGACAAGATACATAGTAAAAGCTCTTAACACACTTTTCTTTTCCTCCCTTCCACCCAGTTCCCAGCAACTCCTCACGTATAATCACTATTCTTAATTTCCTAATAATTGTTCCAGAGTTTTCTTGTGCATGTAACAAACAAATCTGAATATATATTTCCTGTGGTCCTTAAAGATGTCAGCACCCGAATCCCTGGAACATGTGAATATGTTACCTCACAAAGCTAAAGGACTTTACAGATGGAATTAAGGCTACAGACCTTAAAATAGGAAGAATATCCTGGATTATCCTGGTGGGCACAATGTAATCAGATGGGCCCTTAGAAGTGGAAGATGAAGGCAGAAGAACTGGTCAGAGAGATGAGGCAATGAAAGAAGAGACAGCAGTGATTCAAAGAGTGAGAAGACTTGTCTTATTGTTGCTGACTCAGGGTAGAAGCCAGCCACCAGCCAAGGAAGCCAACAGTTTCTAGAAGCTGTGGATGACTCTCAGCTGGCAGCCAGCAAGGAAACAGTCCTTCAGATGCAAGGAACTGAATTTGCTAAGAACATTAATGACCAAGGAAATGGATTCTTCAGAGACTCCATAAAAGAATTTCTATAGTCCAGATAACATCTTGACTTTAGCCCAGTAAGACCTGTGTCAGACTTTTGACCTACAAAATTGTAAGGTTATAAATTTGCATTGTGTTAAACTGCTAGATTTGTTGTAATTTGCTATGGCAGAAGTAGAAAATTAATATACCATTCTTTCTTGCATGCACGTTCCATACTATAAATACTGACCTATATCTTGCTTTTTATCACTTAAAAATATATAATGGGGTTTTTCCCCATATCAGCAAACAGACAGCACCTTCAATCTATTTGGTTTGTGTGTGCGTGTGTTTCCTATTCAACAGCTTCATAAGATTTCATATTTGTTCTGTAACTTACTTTATTTAACCAGCTACCTTTTGATGGATATTGGTGATGTTTCCAAACTTTTGCTAGTAAAGGTAGTGCTAAAATGAATAACATGATCTTCATATGGTTAATTCCCAGAAGTGCAATTGCTGGGTCAGAGAATACAGATATTGATAGTTTTGGTAGATATTCACAAATTTTACTCCATAAGGGTTGTGACAATTTGAACTCTCACCAATGATATATGAAAACACTAATTATTAAACAGAAAAGATTTTGCCAGTTTGAGTAATGGTTTCTTGTTTACTTTTAATTTGTATTTCTCATGTAATAAGTGAACTTAAATGAAGTTTATCTGGTTTGGGTGATTAATTTTATGATCACACTAATTATTGCTGCCATCTCTACAACCCCTATTGCTTTCTTCACTTGTCCTAGCTATTGCCTCTCTTATAACTTTTGAAAGATCACAGCTGATTTTGTTAGGCCTTCCACTTATTTGGAAGTATATGGATTGTATCTGTCTTCCAGTTTCAGAGAAAATGGAGGAAACTGCAGTTTTTGTTTGATTGCATTTTATTTTTGAACTCTTTATTGCTTTTATAAAATTTTTAAAAGAAAGGGAAAGATGCCAGCTGCCAGTTGTGGTAGGTAGCCTCTAAAATGGTCCCGATGATCCTTATCTCCTGGTGTTCATACCGTTAATGTAATCCCTCCCTTTGAGTGTGGGTTAGATTTATTGACTTGATTCTAACAAAGACTATTGCAGAAATGACGGGATGTCACTTCCAAAATTAAGTTATAAAAATTATGGCTTCTCTCTCTGTCTCTCTCTCTCATCACTCACTTTGGGGAAGCCAGCTACCATGTTGTGAAGCAGCTCTGTGAAGGGTCCCACATGAGTGAACTTGGAAATGGATCTTCTGAATCCTGCCAAAACCAGGCTATGTGAGTGAGCTTGGAGGCGTTTCCTTCCTCAGTTAAGCTTTAAGATGAAAAGCTACCCTGGCAGACAATATGATTGCAGCCTCAGGAGAGACTCTGAGCCAGAACCACACAGCTATGCCTCTTCTGGATTCCTGACCCACAGATTCTATGAGATAATAAATGTGGGTTGATTTAAATTGCTAAGTTTTAGGTAATATATAATCTGGTAATAGACAACATCAATCAATATATTTCATTAACTAACATCTAATTTACCATTGTAGAAGTCAAAAATAAATTCCATCATCATTTAGAACTAAAAACAAAATAGCATGCAAACTACTAGAGAGAATGAAGCTGTAGTAGATTAAATTGAGAAAACAAAGTTGTAGCTATCATTTCCCAATTATTTAAACTATACTAAAAACCTTTTTAGTGATAGAAATTTCCTATACATTTTATGAGTAACATTGTGTCACTGAATTTGATTATTCTAAATCCAATTTAGGAATGTAAATGTTTGGGTGTAAACTGCATTTATCTTTTCCTTCTCATTTTATATTTGTGGACTGAGCTTATTTATGGCAGCTTAAGTGAGAGCATGTAGAGGGAAAGTCACTTTTTGACTTTTATAACCAGAAAATTTCAGGAGAAAATTTAAAGAAATAGCATACTCACCTAAATTAAATTATGGTCTATCCTATTACCTAGGTTTCTCTGGGCAACCAAGAGACATTTATTTGTCACTGTACATACAGGACAATAGACCTTACAGTGATAAAAGACAAAATGTCCAAAAATTTTTTTAAAATTTTTCATTATTTTTTTAATACCCCAATTTTTAAATTTTAATTTCAATTTCTAAGATACGTATTATACTTCTGGTATTTAAATCTATCATTATTTCATTTTCCTATTAATTGCATTTGGTGATATTTTTGGCTTAATTTTTGAAGAAGTTTTGGGCCACAGAAGGGTTACAACTGTGGCAGGGAAGGATCATTGCTGTGGTGTGTCAATGATTGGAGAGATATGGGAGGAAGTTCACCTGGACATACATATAAGGTGTAGCTGTTTGATACAGTTATGAATTCCAAAAATTGATATTGGATTATGTTTGCAATCTGGTCTGTACCTGGGCATGATTAAACTATGACTAGGGTTTGATTGGGCCACCTCGGTAAGGCATTGAGTCTCTGCCCCTTGGTGGGTGGAGACTCACAGATAAAAGGCATGGCAAAGGACAGAATTGGAACTTCTTGATGCTGGAATTTTTTGATGTTGGAGCTTGATGCTGGAGTCTTGAGCTGGAGCCCCAGGAAGTAAGCACATAGAAAAGCATGGTTGTGAAGAAAGAGAAGCATGCCCCAGGAAGAAAGGAGCCCTGAGTCTGGAGAAGCAAGCCCTGGGAAGAGAGGAACCCTGAGCCTGGAGAGAAGGAAGATTCAGGAAGAAAAGAACCCAGGAAACCTAAATCTTGGCAGATGTTGGCAGCCATCATGCTCTAACACAGGGAAATAGACTTTGGTGAAGGGAGTAATTTATGATTTATGGCCTGGTAACTGTAAACTTCAATTCCAAATAAATAACCTTTATAAAAATTTGCCAATTTCTGGTATTTTGCATCAACATCCCTTTGGCTGACTAATACAAAAGGTATATAAATGTGTTCAAATGTTCATGGGCATTGTCACAGTGGGTGGAGATTCACACAATAATGGAAAGAATATTGAATTCCCATCCTGCGGCATTCTGCCACATTTTCTAATGGTACAGCAACAATCCTTGAAATGCAGGGCAATGACTAGTGAAGAAGGATGGTTCATTGATAGGCCCTTGATGTTGATGATTATGGTTCTGGGCCTTTGCTCTTGAAATTGCAACTTAACCTAGTGCTATAGGGTGCCTAGGAGTTTCTCCTGAGAACGTCTTTGTTGCTCAAATGTAGCCTTTCTCCGAGTCAAACTCAGCATATAAATGCATTACCTTCCCCCCAACATGGGACCTAACTCCCAGGGATGAGCCTCCCTGGCACCAAGAGATTACTACCAAACACCAAGCAGCAATACAACTGAAAAAAGTCCTTGAATAAATGGGGGAAAAGGTAAAGACAAGTGAGTTTACATGGCTAAGACACTTCAAAGTATGTCAGGAGGTCATCCCAGAGGTAATGCTTATGCACATCTTAGTAGAATCTTATAGACTGTGAAAGTAGATACTACCCCAAATAGTGGGCCTCCTGAGGGCTCTGGAGACACCCAGGATCTAAGTCATGGCAGATAGCTCTGGAGTCTGGTGCCTTGCCAGTGGGTCCTACTTTGGAGTTTGTGCTTCTGAGTGTGACAGAGTTGGACTCAGTTGTAATTTCTCTACACATGCACCTTCTATCCCTTCTATTTGAACCTATAGTGGGTGCTGGAGTTAGTAGGTGTACAACCAAGAGACTTGAAACTTTGGTCTGTCCATGTGCCAGCTGGGCCTCAGCAGAGTTGCAACACCTACTCTCCAGTTCATTGGATTCACTGATGAATCTAATAAGAAAGTGAGCATGGACAACCACCCTACCAAGCAGCTGAATGAGTCTTCAGCTATAAGCAAGAGAGTCCCATCCATGAGTCATATGGGAGCGAAACCCCCTCTCTAATAGAGGGGGAGGCACTACCATCCCAGAATCCTCAGGATTGGGGAATAAAATCCTGAGGATTGGGTTTACTGGTATTCTACTATAGACTTATTGTGATTCTAGCATTGGAAGAAATTATATCATTGATGCGGCAACAGTGGCCACTGGAGATGCTGAAGGTAGGGAGAGGGAAAAAGAGGTAATATGGGGGCATTTTCAGGACTTGGAATTATCCTGAATGTCATTGTAATTACAGATACAAGTCATTATATATCCTGCCATAAACTACAGAATTGAGTGGGAGAGAGTATAAACTACAATGTAAATTATAATCCATGCTTACTGGCAATGCTCCAAATGTGTTCATCAATTGCAATGAATATACCACACTAACAAAAGAAGTTGTTAATGTGGGGAAGGGTGGGAGGTGTGGGGAGTAGGGCATATGGGAATCCCTTATATTTTTTAGTATAACATTTTGTATAATCTAAGTATCTTTGAAAAAAATAAAAAATATATTAAAAAAAAAGACATTTTTTCCAATGTGCCCATTCCTTACCATTAGTTACTTGGAGGCAATGACTATATTTATATAAAACTTTTGTTTTAGAACAATTTTAGATTTACAGAAAAATTGCAAAGATACAGAAAGAACACGCATCTCTCACACCCAGTTTCCTTATTATTACCAACAATATTATTATGTTTCATTTGTCAAAATTAATAAACTAATATCATACATTATTATTAACTAAAGAAATACTTTATTCAGATTTCCTTAATTTTTTACCTAATGCCCTTTTCTTCTCCAGGATCCCATCCACATTACATTTAATCACTGTGTATCTTTAGGTTCCTCTTGGCTATGAGAGACTCCTTAGGTTTATTTTGGCTTAGACTTTCCTTGTTTTTGAAATCTTGAACAGTTTTGAAGAGGATTGACCATGTATAATGTAGGATGTCACTCAAGTGAGATTCATCTCATGTTTTTCCCTTGCTTAGACTAGGGTTATATCTTCTTGAGAGGGAGACATCAGCAGTAAAATGCCATCTTCATCACATCATAGCAAAGGCACATATTATCAACATGATTTCTCACTGTTGATATTAACCTTGATCATGTGGCTGAGGTAATACTTCTCTGATTTCTCCACTGTAAAATTATTCTTTTCCACCCTTTGAATACTAATTCTTTGGAAGGAAGTCACTATGTGTATATCACATTAGGAATGGGTATATCTATACAAATTCTTTGGAATTCTTCTTTGAGGAGATTTATTCTTCCCCACTTATTTATTTTTCAGTTACTTATTTATATTAATATGACTCATGGATATGTACTTCATGAATCTTTTCATATTTATTTCCTTCATATCCTGGCATAGTATCTCAGAACTCAATAAAGGTACATGTGCCTTAAAAACTCTATGGTCTTCCTTTCCATATTGTTTCTTCAGTCACCTCTACTTGATCCTTTCAAGAAATCATTAGGTCATACTCTCTAAGATAGGGTTTAAAAGATCTTTCCTTCACTTCTGTTCATATATAAAATGAATTATAAAGTTTTGATTTATAAGTCCATACTTGCCTTAAAAACTTCTCAAAATTTTAGCAGAACTTTCATGCTGTTATTAATACCAATTTTCCTGTGTACCTGGCATAGTGCTTTCAATCTAGTGGATCATTTAAAAATTGTTTCCAAATGTTTTATGTGGCTATTAGTTAAAAGGCCATTTTGGAGCAGTTTTATAAATAATATTGGGGTATAGTGCAATATTCACTCTTGGACTATAGAGACCTAAACTATTAAGAGCCAAAGAGGAAGTTTAGTATTGTGGGAGTTTGAATGAACTGAATGGTACTCTTAAGGGGCTTTGTAGGTAATGGAAACAGAACATAGTACAGATCCCTGTGAGATAGGTTGGGAATGGATAATGGGGAGAGGACTTAAAGTGGCTCGCTTCTGATTTTTAGTGTCAAAACTCATAAGTGTACATCTACAATTTTGGTGATATTCTACAAAATATAGTTAAAATTACTGAATTCAACTCTAAACAAAATTTAAATGAGTTTCCATTTCAGTTTGATTACTTTGCTTAAAACCCTAATTTTTCATCTGTTTCTGACAACCACCATTTAAATAATTGTATACTTTCATTAATAAAATAATATGAACTTGAACAGTGGTAACAAAAAGAACAAGAAGAGAAAAAAGAGCAACAGCAAAAGGGTGGCTTGAATAAAGACTAGAATGAGTAACAAATCTTTAATAAAACAGGATGAAGGTGATTATATTGGTTGACTTGTTTTTCCAAAGCTAATATAGAACTATAGAGTAAATAATTCTACATGTACTTTTACTGAAAAATTAGTTTTAATAAACCCTCCCCAAAACATTTTGGCTATAAAGTCAACATAGCATGAAGGTATGAGATGCTGGTAGTGGGGTATTTCATTTAATAAGAAGAAAGCAATTTATTTTATGTAAGTAAGGAAAAGGGAAATAGCGAGATCTCTGGAATTTATAATCTTCTCATCATATTTGGTGAAAGGGACAGAGCACTAAAACTTAAACACATTACTACATTGTAGATCTTTTTAACTACCTGATTTGAGGTGACTTTAAGAAGTTTTAATTAAATCATCTGAGATAAAAGCAAATATCTATTGTCTCTGTCTTGTTTTCGTATTTAGAGCCGTAGGTTTTCTAAATGTTTTGCTTTTTTGGGAGATAAAGGTTTATATCATTCACTCTAAGAACATATATTGTTTTCCAAATACTGATTCCACTGAATTTTGTATTGACTTGAGCTGGCTCTCAAAAAATGAGGAAGCAAACTGGTAAGGATATGGATGCTACTTCCTGGCCATGTTCATAGTAAACAAAGAGATTGCTTTTTAATTTTTTACTTCCAAAGTTGATGCTTTAAGGAAGGAGTGTTTTGGGTATGATTTGCCCATCTGTAGAACTAGGAAGCAATCCTTAATTAGTCAAACCTCTATGTGGAACTGTCAATCATGACAAGCTCATATGGATAAAGCAGGGCACCTGTTTGCAAGGTAAACAAAAAACCAGAATTGAAATAAAATCCTACATAAGAATTACACTTTAAATTTTACTTTTAAAAATTGGAATCCTTGAAGAGAAATTCTCTGAAAACTCTACCTAACCAGTGATGAGAACATTATTTGTTGTGCTAAGAAGTACAGCCTCTTCTCCAGCTGTTTGGTAATTTATGATCAAGCACAATAAGGAGATTTGTACAAATCAATGAGCAAGTAAGGCAGATTTTGACACCCTGGGAAAGAACTTGGAAGTATATGAGTTGACATTATGCTGAGAGATCACTTTAAAATGATGACAGTCATTTCAAAGCAGGTGTGGCTGAAATATTGTGTCCTGTATAAGCAATGGTTTTAACATTTGAATTTCTGATTGGTGCATTGTGTTTTTCCACAGTGGTATAAACTAGGATTTGTTCAGAAGCTCTGAAAGAATTAGAGGTATCCCTGGAGCAGCCATCTTAATGAAGCTATGAATTCCAGTGTTTTCTGAAGCCACAGAAGTAACCGTCTGGAACACAGTGATAATCATGAAAATATGACTGCACCACCTCCTATTCAGAGACTGATATGAGAATGTTAAATGTCTATTTAAGTTGAAGAATTTACTTTATTTACTGATCTGTATTTTCATCACCATTTGGCAACATTGTCTTTGCTTAGGCATGGAGGAACTTTAAGATTTGACTAATAGAAAAATTCCAACAGCTAAAATTCACCCTTCATAGTCTCTGCTGGTTATACTTACTCCTGAATTTTGTGCTCAGTCTGTAATTTCATGTTAGAGAATAAGGAGAAAATAATGTAGACCAGGGGCCAAAACCTGGTGGCTTAAGGAGACTTATCCATTGGTGTTTTATATATGTTTAATTTGAATACTTTCAAAATTGCCTGACTTCTGTTCTGAATCCTACATTTACATTTTTTGCCTGGCACCTATAGTTATTTAGGTTTACTGCCACTTCATCGGATCAATAGAAATCAAAGCTTAAGTGTATATATATAAAGCTTATATATATATATATATATATATATATATATATATATATATATATATAAAATAATCATCTCTTAAAATAATAAATGCATAGCTTCCAGGGTTTCTTCACTTCTGATACAACAAAGAGTTGATTTGGGGACATGTTTGCATGGTGGAAAGTCCTTTAAAGATCTGACAGGAGCAAAAGGAAGTGAAATCTGGGTTCTCTGCCTTGTACTTTACTTTGGTGACTTTGACTTTATTTTGTTTCATTTGTCCATGTACACAAAGTTATTTATTCAAGACTAGAGTAAGGAAAAGTTTTCAATGAAGGCTGAGTTCAAGTTAGTATCCCACATTTTCTTTTATGTTTCCTAACCTTCATGCCTTCTTTTTTTCAGTATGTTCAAGTATAGATCGGATTTAATCATTAACTGTCAACCCCTGTCAATAGAATTATGAGTATTTGGTATTTTCAATACTTTATTTATTTGTGCTCTTAGTGAAGAGGGACACTTGGGTCAGCTTTAGTCATAGCCCTTTTAGTAATGGCAAATTATCTGGAATTGGAAAATTAAATACTAAATGATAATATATGATTGTATCCAAAGCAGCATTCTTTGATTATCTATACATAGCTGTATTTTAACACTATCTAGCAATCTGTGCTTGCATTTCATTAATATTTATTTTGAATAAATTCTTCCCTCAAATATGACTGTGCTGAATACCAGCAAAGATTCCATTTTTTTTTTGCTGTCACATTGAGATGAAATCTGCTGTGATGAATTATTAGAACAGTGAAAATTAAGCAAGAGTGAAGGCTGTAATTTGAGAAGGAAATAAATCTGCAACTTGCAGAAGGAATAGTAGGTTGAAAGATTTATTCTGTCTTTTAAAGTCCCCTGTCACAATATGGAACAGTAGACATCAGCATTTGAAAAATGGCTTCAAAATTTCCTCATTGACAACATTTCTAATGGCCAACTTTTCAAGTATCACTGCAGGGGACCTTGTGTCTGTCTTTTATCTTTGCTATGCTTTGCAGCAGCCACCTCTGGCAAACATGGAGTGGGAAGGCTGCTTTACCAACCATATGACTATACAGTTAGGTAAGAAAAGTGAAATAAACATGCTACATATGCTATTGTGCTCTGGTATTGACATATGGGGCAATGATGGAAGGAATTTCCAGGCTCCCCATAATGAAATACTTGTGCACTATTTCTGACCAAATCCTAAGAAAATTAACGAACAGCCTATGCTCATGTCTCAGCTTGGAGTTAAGTCAGTAATTACCAAATGGGATATAGGTAACAAAATTCAAAATTTGAAAATACAATGCACTAAATACAAATATGCATGTTTAAGTTGATATTTCCCTATGTTTTTTCTTTATTAGCTTTTGATGTATCAGCTTGTAATTGTGGACTTTCTGTTATATATTGTACTGCATGGGAAATACAAAGCAGTAAGAGACTCAGCATCTATATAAATGGAAGATATTGGTATATATAGATAATCAAAGAATGCTGCTTCAGATACAATCATATATTATCAGTTTTTAATTTTTCAGTCCCAGAAAATTTGCCATTACTAAAAGGGTTATGACTGAAAGCTGACCTCCATGACCCACTTCACTAAGAGCACAAATAAATACATATTTTTATTTTATTGAAAATACCCAATCTTATAATCTTATAAGTGCTCAAAAATGCCCTAACAATTATTTGTAATACTGATATTTTTATTCCCATTTTACAGATGAGAAACAGAGGTTCTGAGAACCTTGATGATATGATAAAGGTATGGCATGAATTGAACCCAGGCCCATCTAATGAATTTTTCTTCTAATTGAAGGTTTCAGTGAGGGCCTAAGAAATTTTGGAGGAAGACAATAGAGAGAGTGAGCTAGAAAAACACACTTTAGATAGAATCGTCTTAACTGCTAGGGATTCAGCAGCAGATAAGCAGTGATGTAGAGGTTCCTAATATTTTTGATATTAAAAAGAGATGTTTATTTGCCTAAAAGTTTGTTACTATTTGTCTAGACAGGATAATAAAAATTTTAATTTATTTAACAGTTTAATTTAGGGTAGTAAATAAAACAATCCACTGTGGCTTTACATCAGGACTCTGGGGTGTGGGGTGCAGTGGTAGAATTTGTTTCCAGAAATTTGTGTCCCTCGGAGGCAATCTCAAATGAAATGAGGGTTCATCAAAAGAAATTCATTAAATACCCATATTCATAAACAATAACTATAAGTCATTTTTTTTTGCTGGGAATAATTGCAAAGTTGTGGAGGTATATAATGTAAGAATGAGAGCTAAAACATATTTTAAGTTTTTCTGTGCAATTCATGCAGAACATTTGGAATTAAATTAAGTTTAGCCCATGTTTACTGAGATGTTATACCTGACCTAAGTGATTTTATAATCGAATGGGGAAGAAAAGTGTGTTCAAAAATTATCATAGCAACATGCACAAAGTGGCAGGTGTCAAATTTAAGTCTGAATACAATGCTGGAGGAGCCCCAAGGAAAGTATGATTAATTCCTACTATTAGTATCTGAAGACTTCAGAGGCAAGATAACATTTTAGCTATATTTCAAAAAATAGGTAGGATTTATGAAGGCCAGATAAGGATGCAAGATAAAAAGGGTATATGGAAAATATTCTAGGTAGAGGAAAGGAAGGGTTGAAGGCCAAAGGCCAATAAGTGCAGGATACATTCAAAAGTTTGCACACAGATCATGCAGTTGGACCATAGCATTCTTTGGAAGAGGAGTGAGAGTGTAAAGCAGTGCCCTGAAAAATGATTTTTGTTTAATGTAAACATTGCTGAGAGATGAGATATATGGCTAGCATAAACAGATCAGCTTTTTTTCATAATTGAAGGAAAGTAATAATATTATTTACTTAAGGAATATGTCCTCTCGGCATTTAAGTCTCTAACATTAGAAAGCTTTGTTTTGACATAAGCATGGGTATAATTCAGTAAAAGAATATATATATATATATTTTTGGTATTAACCTCACAATATATTCTACTCTTGATTGATACTTTCGTAGAATATTGTGAGACTTATTTTGAGAAAAATTCAAGATGCCTACTAAAATATAGTTAATGTTTATCAATTCACTTTTTGCCATTTAAAGATAAATTACAAATTGTTTTCCAATGTTCACCAACATCTTTATGAATTTGCCAGAATGAAACAAAATAGGCTTTGAATCTTTTCATGGTAAAAGTGAAGGTTAGGGAGTAGATGTGGCTCAAGCAGTCGAGTGCCTGCTTCCCACGTGGAAGGTCCTGGTTTCAGTTCCTGTGTGTTTCATATCATATTTATTGTGCTCATAAAAATCTATTCTTGATATTTTTTATTTAGAAGGTTGTTTCAGTTTTAATTAAAAAATACAGAGAAATCTGTGGCTTTGTTGTTTATGATTGTAGAAATAGAGTCAGAAATGTGAATTTCAAATGAGTCCAATAAAATGAAAATACCATTGACTCTATCAACACATATTTTCAATTCTACCTGTTTGCTAATCTCATTAACTTTCAGAACAATTACAAAATAATATTTTGTTAAAAACTTTTCTTGAAAATATAGAAAATATTTGATCTTTAGTAAATTTCAGTAAAAAGAATAATTAGGAATATTTTATTGGTTCCACAGTGGGATCCAGGCTTTGAAAGTTTATAATGTTAATATTTGCAGTCGCTAATATTTGCATTAACTACTTGGTTATTTAATGAGTATTTCTGTGTAGCCCAATTATACTTTCATTTTTTGATGGAGAACTATATATAAATGAAGCCAAGTTTCTTTCTGGTTATCTTAGCTGCTCTGTAGCTTTCAGAATTACCAAGGACTTACAAAGGAAATAATATATAGAACTCATAACTTCCTCTGCCCCCAGAGTCTGTTTCTCTTGTGGAAAGCATTTGGTGTGTATTTAAGTAGAGCAGAAAATTTGTGAGATAGAAGTGGAAGGTTTTGTTCTCTAGTAATATGCTGTGGTGTGTTATTATATATTATCAATTTAAATGTGTATGTTTGTACGTGTATGTATATATATATATATATATAAAATTTAACATTGGCTGAAATTACAGTTTATGAAACTCCTACTTCTATTTTCCTGGGTGTCTATTAGAAAAGGATTTTTTTCTCTGAGTCAGAGCTTTTATGTTTTTACCACCCTCCCCTCTGTACTTCGTAATTCTGACTGGTGAAGGATTGTGATTTTATTAGTCCCACAAGGAGAAATTTTCCCCAGGGAATAGTTGTGCTTTATGACATTTATTATGGTAGAGTAATCCTCTTTTGACTTTAATCAATAATGCGTGCTCACTCTAGTGGTTGAAACCCAGCCACTCTTGAAATACACCAAATGGAAACAGATATGCAGAATTGAAAAAACTATACAAATAGTAAAATCAAGATTTGTACAACCTTACTCTCCTTTGATTCAAGACCCAAGAAACGTACTTATATGAGACTAAATTACTATAATTAATCCTGAGATCTGCTAAGTGATTTTGCCTGACTAAACTAAGAACTGTAAGACTTTAAGTGATTGTATTCTTTTTTTAATTATTGAAAAAGATATTTACTGGTTGTACAATTTCCTTTTTCTATTTATGACCAGTTATTTTATGGGTTACAGCAGAGTGTGATTAAATTCAGGAAATATGTTGGAATATATACAGTCTATGTAGACTTGCTCTGTTACATGGCCTAACTCTTACTTCTATAGTCAAGTTGCCTCCAATCCTTGTTATTGGTAAAATTATTGGCTTGAGTGAGAGAACACAGATGGCAGATTTTGGCATTTACCGCCAAGACTGGAAGGACAATGGAATTTTCTCTGAAAGAAAATCAATGAAGTACAATATGTTCTGGCTCTCACGGGCCAAAGCAACAGACCAGATTTCAACTATTTATTGAGCTACTATTTCTTGGATACCTATTATGTGCCATATGTTTTGTATGTATTATTCCTAATCTTCATATCAACCATGTAAGGTAGTTATTTTTATTGCCATTTGTATATATGAGAAATTGGAGACTGAGGAAGATTAAGTAACTTACCCCAAATTGAATTCTGAAGAATTAGGCTTGAATCTAGGCTTTTATTTTGGAGTATTTGGCTTTATCTTTCCACTTCAGAGAAAATTTTATTAGGAAAATGAGGCTAAAGTGAAGTCAACTAAAGTGCTGTATCAAAGTGATGTAAAACAACACACATTCATTATTTCAGTTTTCATGGAGTAATCAATAAATATTTTATTAGTAATTTGTAATATAATTTGTTATATTTATATTGATAATTATTTTTATAATTACATATATGTTTGTTTATATATGCACCACATACATATGAACATATATACATAAAAACCTAATCATGGGAGTGACATCTTACCACCTTTCTCATATTCATTTTCTTTTGATTAGAGGTGAGTTGCAGTCTTGTGCACACTGAAGGAGAAGGGTTACACACAGATAGGGCTTATTCAGGGGCACCCTGGGGTCTGTTTGCCACAGGAGCCTATAATTAGAGTACAGCATAGCTATTAGGATATTTTCCCATAGTTTGAACCCTTCCTTTAATTCGGTTTTTTAGATAATTTATGATTAATCCAGTTTTATCTGAATCTTCTTGAAGGTCTTGCTTCTTATAAAAGACATTTAATGAAAGTTGAAGCAATGTTGATTTTGCTTTTATCTCAAAGTTCTGAATGATTTCCAAAGAGTAAGATATACAATTGCATTTGTATATGGCTGTTTGTGTAAAATAATGAGAAAAATCAGGATTCTAGCACAAAATCATTCTAGAACATTGAAATAAAAACCAAAGAGGGGCATAAGATCGAGTGCTCTGCCCAGGGAAACTTCATCTATTTGTTCTATCTCTCAGTACAACAGAGTAAAAGGGTTATTCCAAATATTTAAGCTCACAATTTTATTTTCTTCTGTCTTTTTTTCTTTCCTTCTTCTTTTTTCTTTCTTGGCCATGTTATTATTGAAAAAAATGAGGCTGAGAGACTTCTGCCTTTTTTCTCTCTCTACTGCTAACAGGCTTTGCACTGTGTAAGCTTTATTTTCTTCATATGCAGAATGAGGAAGTTAATTGAGCTAAAAATTCAAGAAGCATATACATAGAGGGCAACCCTGATGCTTCTAAAGATTCTACTAATCTCACAGAGTCAGTCATTTGTTAGAGTCACAGAAAATGTGTTTTTCATGGACAAAAAAATAGGTTCCATTCTCATAGAATGCATCTATCACTAATAAACTGACTAAACCTCACTATATATACGTATAATGTCTATAAAGCAGAGTGTCAGTAAACTCTCTGGAGCAATATTTGGCTAATCAAAACTTGAGTAGTAAGTTCTGATGGGTGAATGTATTCAGTTAGTTTTGAAAGATCCAGAATTAAAAGAGAATAGACACTAGGAAGGGCTCTTTGGATCAGCCTAGGGAACCTTGTTGCAGCAACTACCAGCAGAGTAGAATGTGGTTACTTTTTGGGAATCCATGTGACTTTGCTCTGAATTAATACCAGCAGATACTTATCTTTTGGCATCACTTTCTATATGCCATTTACACTATAACTCTTCTATAAGGATGGCATTTTTATTGCACGTTAGGTTGATAAAGTTTTGGTATTGTTTCGTTTTGAGAAATATCCCATTTTTGCTTGGAATCAGAAGACAATGTGTGTACATCATTACTAGATAGAATATCTTATCATGTCACTATACCATATCATACCACTATAACGTTATGATATGCAATATGCTTAGCACATACATAATCTCATAGCTTCAGACTTTTATGGAAAATTCTGGTTTAATTTTTTATCAGTTCAGTTGTTGAGTTTGCCCCCAATTCTGAAGATAAATACCTATACTGCTTATATGTACTCTCAACTTCTCATTTTGAAATGGGCATGATTCATTTTTATGGATTGTACTACTCTGATTTGGTGGGAGTTAGTACCCATTAGGCAAAAAGTACAGAGACTCTTACCTCACACTTTTGCCATTCTTACTATATTGTTTTTGGTCTTTGTTAAAATGCAGGTAATTAAAGAAAGATCAGGGATCAGTTTATTCCTTTACTTGTAAGATTTCCCTATGGTAGTCACCCTACCATTATGATAACAATCACTGTAACAAAATACTGGTTTTTAATGGTATTTCTTATTTTATAATAGTTTTATGTTATCTCATTTGACCCCAAAGCACTCTAGAAATGAAAACATAGGTCATTATTTGTACTTGAATTTAAAATAATTAACCTTTAGACAGATTCAGCAACTTTTAAAATAACTAGTGTTTTATGAATGCTTAATATGTTTCAGACACCGCTTAGCATTTTATTAGCATAAAACCATTGCATACATTCACATGCACAGTCATACACACCCCTATTACCTCTATTTTACAGATGAAGAAATTGAGGCTTATAGAAATGAAATAATGTGCCCAGAGTCACAAGGGGTGTGGGTGACAGAGTTAGAATGCAAGCTCTGTCCATTTCACACCAGAGCCTATGCTCTTCCCTAACACTGATTCCTGCTGGTCAGTGAGCAGGACACTGTGACTCAAACCAAAGCTTCTGGGAACCTTTTTTATAATCCACGGCTTTCAGTATAATCACAGAGTTGTGCATTCATCAACCCAATCAATTTTAGAACATTTTCATTGCACCAAAAAGAACAACCCCATATCCCCTCTATCCTCCTATTATTAATATTGATGAGTTACCTTCATTACAATTGATGAAAGAGGATTAAAATATTACTGTTAACTATATTCCAAAGTTGCATTAAGTGTATTTTTCCCAAATACTAACCTATTATTAACACCTTGTAATGCTGTGCATTTGTTCTAGTTCATGGAAGAACATTTTTTTATTTGTATGAGTAACCAACTTCATTGTCTGTAACAGTTTTTACTGTATTTTACAGTCCCATGGTTTATCCTCTAGCTTTTCTTTTAGTAACATAACAACCCAGAATTTCTTTCAACCACCATCACACACACAATTCAGTATTGTTAATTACACTCATGATAATGTGCTTTCATTACCTCTTTCCATTTACAAACATTTACAATCAAAGTTATTAAAAATTCTGTCTAAATTAAGCATCATCCTCCCATTCCTACCATCATTCTATCTCCTGGTAACCTATATTCTAAATATTAACTCCATTTGTTCATTATACTTAGATCATATTTGTGAACTCATACAATATTTGTCTTTTCATGTCTGGCTTATTTCACTCAACATTATATCCTCAAGTTTCATCTATGTTGTCACATGTATCAGGACTTCATTTCTACTTACAGCTGAATAATAATCCATTGTATGTATGTACCACATTTTGTTTATCCACATACATTAACTTTAAATTATGGTCTTCATAAAAAAATCCTAGCAAACCTTTTGGTGAAAAGAAACTTGACATTTTGTTTCACTGGAATGCAAGTCCCTTTTGAGTTCTAACATTTAGAGCTATGTGTCTATGTGTTCAATTGGGAACAATGTGCTATTTTCTCACACCCCTTTTGCTCCTGGCCACTGTTCTCTTGTTAGTGTGAAGATGAAAATATGGTTCAGCACTAAGAGTACTGTGCTAGGAATACATTATTGGTCTCTGGGCATGGTGATAACTGTAGTGCTGCTTAGCATATTCAAAAAATCCTTGAGATTTTAAATGTAAGAGGGAAATTGGGTGTTTTGTAGAAAACTGAAATTAGCTTTACACATGAAAAGCAATTTGATATGATCAACCAACAATACTTACTAAGACACAATGTCTTCTTTGATGGTCTCACAAACTGTAAAATTAATATGCAGTTAATAGAACGATATTGCTAGGATTCAAATAGCAAAACAAGGGAAGCAGATTTGGCTCAATTGATAGAGCATCTGCCTACCACATGGGAGGTCCAGAGTTCAAACCCCAGGCCTCCTACCCATGTGGTGAGCTGGCCCACATGCAGTGCTGATGTGCACAAGGAGTGCTGTGCCACGCAGGGGTGTCCCCTACATAGGGCCCCAAGTACAAAGAGTGCACCCTGTAAGGAGAATCACCCCGCGCGAGCAAAAGTGCAGCCTGCCCAGGAATGGCGCCAAGCACACGGAGAGCTGACACAGCAAGATGATGCAACAAAAAGAGACAAAGATTCCCAGTGCCACTGACAAGAATGCAAGCAGACACAGAAGAACACACAGTGAATGGACACAGAGAGCAGAAAACAGGGTGGGGAGGAAATAAATAAAAAATAAATCTTTAAAAAAAGAAAAACAAATAGCAAAACAAAAACAAAAAACAGGGCGGCAATGCTGGGACTCTACTTTGAATTTCTGATCCTGCTTGTCAAGCACTTCCTCTAATTGCTTCTTCCTTTTGCTATTGGAACTTGTCAATGGAATTCCTTCATTGGAGACTATTCTATGGTTTCTTCCTGAGTACTACAGGAGGACTTTTCATTCAGTGAAACAATTTGATTTGGAAGCAGAAAACATGAGTTCATGCCCTAGTTCTGCCAATACTAGCCCAGTAATGCGAGAACCCTTCATATTTCTCTGTGTCACATTGCTGCCATGATCACACATAAACAAACTGCAGTAAGCCCAACCAGGTAGAAAGAAGCCAAAATGCAGAATGATGCTATGAATTATCTTGTTTATCTGGTTTATCTGCTGGTAAGTTGCAAAATTTTGATTGCTATAGTCACTGGTATATACTAAATACAAAAAATAAAAATGCCTGGAAGAAGGACTTTCACATATGACTTTATGAAATTAATAAAACTTGTTTGAGAATGAATCTTTTTGTCACCAAGTAATGTGGTTTTTTGTTTGTTTCTTGTTCTCTTTTTCTTGCGAAGAGAACCATTCTGCTCCAGTTGAGACTAGATTTCTTAAATTATCCAGGTTATGCTTATTTTTTTCTACATTTCTCAATCTGTACTAAGGCATGTTGAAGATATTTGTTGGTTTGCTTTTTTAACACCCATCCCTCTTTCTACTGATAAGAGAAGAGTGTTTTTGCTCTGGAGAACTTACGTCATTGAATATGATGAGATAGGACCTTTAGTCAACAGGTCTGCCCATCTCCAGCCAAAGGGCCCTCCACCTAAGCTAAACATCTAGATTCTCTACCTAGAATTTGGTTCTTTAGTGAAGACTCGAAAAGACTAAACTGGTTTAAGCTTTTTAATCCTGCTGGCAGTACCCCAAAGGGACTGCTCATTAGGTCTTGATGTCAGATTACTGTGGATGCTTTTGCTTAACTATCTGAGCTCATATATTTTTAAATTGTTTCCTTTAAATCTATGTTCTACCGGAAACGGACTTGGCCCAATGGATAGGGCATCCGTCTACCACATGGGAGGTCCACGGTTCAAACCCCGGGCCTCCTTGACCTGTGTGGAGCTGGCCCATGCACAGTGCTGATGCACGCAAGGAGTGCCCTGCCACGCAGGGGTGCCCCCTGCATAGGGGAGCCTGACGTGCAAGGAGTGTGCCCCATAAGAGAGCTGCCCAGCGTGAAAAAAGTTCAGCCTGCCCAGGAATGACGCTGCACACATGGAGAGTCGACACAGCAAGATGACGCAACAAAAAGAGACACAGATTCCCGGTGACGCTGACAACAACCGAAGTGGACAGAAAGAACACGCAGCAAATGAACACAGAGAACAGACAACTGGGGCAGGGGTTGGGGGGAAGGGGAGAGAAGTAAAGAAATTAAAAAATTAAAAAAAACGAAAACATAATGGAGCTTTATCAGTTTTCTAAAGAGCCTCTTTTCATGCTTTCAATCTCAAGTCATTCTCATTTGAAACACCTTGTTGATATCCTCTTCTTCAGTTGTTAATTGGTTTAAGTCAGCCTGACCTTCATAAGTCAGTGATTTTGCCTGTGATTCTAGCAATTGTTCCAAGATCACTTTCACCAATGTCATGAACTTTAATTTAGCAATCTTTATTGCTTAGAAATCTTTTTGCAAGATTTGAAAATTTACATTATTTTTGCTATGTATTTATATGGTTTTCAGTTTTAACAATCGGGCAAATGGACTGGGCCAAAACAGACATGTTATTATAATATTATACATAATATTAAGAGGAATGGATGTTTGTATGTTTTTCTTTTCTGTTGAAACTAGAAACCATAGAGACACAGATGTTAGAAATACTCCACTTAACATACCCAAAAGGCACTTGGAATTTAATTTGGAATAACCTTGGACTATTGATTGATACCTGAAATTGATCAAAAAAGAAACAAATTATGAGCTGAAACTTCTTAAAATAACTTCTAACAACTTGAAACTTCTTGAAACTACTGAAACAGCTCTTCAACTGAAACTTTCAATTATCTTTGCCATCTTTGAGTAGTCTAGTACTAGTAAAAGCACAAAGATCTAGAGCATCCTAATCACATCATAGCACTTAAAAATGAAGTAGCCAAATTCTTCCTAATTTTGCTTCCAAACTTCCATTAGTAATTCTACATTACTGTACATTTTTCTTTGGGTACTTCAGCTGTCATTGAACACCTCTGGCTATTGAACTTCACTATCTAGCTTTTCTCCCTGTGGATATCAATGACATGGATAGATTTGTAACCAGTCTTGAGTAGGATGAAAGAAGAAAATAAATGAGCAATCTTTCAAAATGTGTGGCATAGCTCAGAAACAATGGTTTTCCTTTATATTAAATATTGGCCAATCCTATGTTGAATAATCACCTCTAAATAGACTATCTGACTGCTGGGGAAAGATGTGATTTATCTTATCTTATGCTTTGGGTGTTAGCGGTCACTTGCACAATGAATTGTATTACACATTAGTTCAATAATTCAAGTGAAGTTTGCTTAATTAGAGTTTTAGATCTGAAGTGCTAGCTAGTCTTAAAGTGCCTATGTAAATTCTAAGGGAGAATGAGGACTGGAGAACTGGTTGAGTGCTATGTATTATTGATATTGCTATCACATTTTTATTTTTTGTAGAAAGTCCATCTTCTCCTTTTTACCCTTTTCTCCCTTCCTACCATCTGTTCCCTTTCCCATTGTCTCCTCCACGTTTGAATTCCATTTCTTTAGCTATTAGTGTCGTGTTCATGATTATTAATACTCTCTCTAGAGAGGAGCCATTTACCACTTGGCCATTTTTAGTAAGGCACTGTGCTAACTAATTTGATGTGTACTCCTTCCAACAGTCATAGTAGGTGGTACTATTCTTTGAATTCCCATTTTGTATATGAGGACTGAGGCACAGAGAACTAGATCATATACCTAGTCAGTGTCAGAGCCAGAATTTGAACCCAGGCAATTTGGCTGTAGCATCTATGATATTAACAACTGCGTAATGGAGTCTTCCATTGAGCAAGAAAAAAAGTATTGTTTCTCTCTCCAAAGACCTTACAATTTAAAGAATTTTAATGATCAGATGTGAATACAACCTTGGAAAATGTTATTTTCCATAAATCTTAGATGATTAGAAAAGGATATAAATTGTTTTTCTTGGCTTACTTTGTATATTGTGAATAGGAGCAAAGGTGTTTATTTTTTATTTATTTTTTAATATTAAGTATCTATATATCCTCCATATGGGACTTTTGAAACTTCACTCATTTCATTTATACAGACAAAAATGCAGCTGAGAAATCTAAATATGTATTTAAATGTAGTGAAAATTATTATTCATTTTCCCTAAGTAAGCTTTCCATTATTCCTCAGGAATTTCTGTTTTCCTTGTAATGGCTCTTTTGTTGGTGAGATTTTCCTGAGTTATTCATTGACAGCTGCAAAACTGCTTTGCCAAGTTAAAATTTAAATCTGTATTTTGAAAGATACTTATTTGTTAAACATGAGGATTTATTTAGTTGCCAGTTTATTACAGTTCTAGAGAAATCTAACTTTAGGAATGTATTTTTATCTGAATCACTATTAAGTGTTCATTATATTTTTCCTTGTTTAGAATTTTATTCTCATGTTTTTCTAATATCCTCTACAAGTAAACACTTATTAAAGGGACTCATCTCTTACTTTTTGTTTTATTCTCCTCACATCTATCTTTTCTTTCTCAATATCCTCTGTCACTCTAGTTGATAGATAATCAAATGGAAATTGTCTATGGAGCATCATTTAAGAGCTCAAAACAGCAGCTGAATCTCTCAGCCTACCATTTTCCAAGCTCAGCAGCCTTGCTCCATCTTGATTCACTGACCTTGCCAGCCACCTGTTATTTCTCAGATTAAGTCTTCTTACTCTGGTATTCATCATGGCTGCCTCAGTTCTTAACTTAGTCTGGGGTGGGCTAAAGGAAATTTAAGAATTGCTTATTTAATATAGAATGAACACATTTATGAACAAATGAATTAATGGATGGATTGCTCAAGTGTTGCTTCTATAAATGCATTTATCCCCCATTTTTCAGGTTTTATCTTAAATGCTAATTGAACATATTAATAGTTATTATTGGAAATTAGCACATTTTGTTTATTTTCTATACATTTTTATTAGAGAAGTTGTAGGTTTACAATATAAACACCACAGCATGGTGAATGTAATTAGTACCAAATTATATGTTATATATTTGACTGTGGTTAAAGGGGGAAATTTTAGGTTCTATATATTTTTAAATGTTCAGATACAGCATTTAGTTAATATAATGATGGCACTCTTGAGAGAGCAGCATATATTTGACAGAGATAAAACAGTTTAGAAGAAGTCTCACAAGATTTGGTCAAACATATGTACCTGTGGCAGGCTCAGAGGTTTGCACAACACAAAGATGTTTGGAATGTCAGAAAGAGCTATCACCTCCTTGCCCCATATCTTTGCCAAGATTTATGGTAGTTTCAGAAGATGCATTTGTGTAATAGCCTGAAATGTTTACAGGAACATCACACCAAACAGAAATTTAGGAAAAGTTTGGTCCTGAACTAGGATTGCTGAGTAATTTAAGCTTTCTCTGCCTGATTTTTACTGCCAAAGTCAGCCAAATGGAAGTATGGACAGATGGTTGTGAAGGTTCCCAGGTAAGGGTTAGGGTAGGAAGTAGGGCCCCTCAAGTCCAGAATGGTGGTTGTGTGGTTGATATGTCTTGGGTCTTTGACCTTGGATGGTCAGGCTGTCTGCAGCGCTCAGTGACTAATAGCTGCCCCACGTGTGTGCATTCAAGTTTTTTGACCCAGTCAGTGTTTCTGATGTCTAGATCATTATTGTAACCAGAAAAGTTGGTCTCTTGAAGCCTCCCATAAGTCTGAGCTGGTCAGTGTATTCTCACTGATCTGCATATCTGGATCTACGGTATGAAGAGTTTGTTGAGTCTATCCATAAAGCCTGTACAGGCCAGTCCTTCTGGGCTGATCAGAGAATTGACCATACTAAGATTTCACTTACATTTTCCTTGATACCTGACAGAAATCCTCATCTTCCAGTTGGAATGGTTCTTTAGTATAATCACGATCTGAGTGGAGGTAGGGGGGACTATGCATGGGTGGAGATCCAGGCAGGCTTTTTATTGGTCAGGGCCACTGAGTCTTCTGAGTCTCCTGACATTGGCCTCTTGGCTCCTTAAATTATACCCCTCCACATTGCAGTAGGGGGGCTTCTGACCCTCACCCATTGGATCCTTGTAGATAAAGTTTGAGACAGGAAATAGGTCCAGGCAAATGTAAAATGATTAGCCATGAATCAGGTTAAATGTGTAATAAGATCTCCTTTCATATTTATCAAACTCTCTTTCCCCACCTCTCACACTCTGACAACCATATCAACAGATGTGATCCCCTTGCATTTATGATCCTAAAAACTACTCAATCCTATATTCCTGCCTTTGCTAGTGAAGCTGATATGAAGAAATAAAACCTGTGAGACAGAGTGAGTTTGGAACCTGGAGCCTGCTGAAACAGGGATTGGTTCTAATCCCTATTCTGGATTTTATTGCTGAATTGATCTCACGCAAAGAACATAAAATGTCTTAAGCTGAGTTTTCATTGCTGTGAAGTGGGGAGAGGGGATTTTCTTGAATGGATGCTTCCTAGATCCCTTTTACTCCTAGATACCTTTATATTACCGAGCAGTTGGCAGTGGGGATTAAGAGAAAGGTAATGCAAATGAGGTCAGTCTGGTCTCTGACTTGTCTTGTTAAAAAGAACTGGTTCAGGAATTTATCTCTCCCTGGCAAAGAGAACATCCTGAGGACAGCATCCAAGAACCTTGGGAGTGAAGACTGGAGTACAGAGAAGTCTGTAGATAGCATAACATACAGAGGCCTCAGTTTATCTGGGGTGATTGGATGGAAGTTGACATTAATGTGTTTCAATGTTTCTAGTTCTTATTGTCCATAAAGAACTAAGGAGAAACTGAAAAACTGGGCTAATCTCAGTCTTGTTCTCAGCAGGGGGTCTGGCCAGAACTGAAAACTTCCTGTTTGGTGACTTAAATGGAGACTAGCTTCCTGCCACTTAAGCCTGATGGCTCACAAAGGTAGAGTCTTTTGCACTTCCATAGTTTATTGGAGAGTCCCTACTTCAGGAATCCCAGAGGCCTGGCCACAATAAACAAACATATAAAAATAACAGGCCATCTAATAGGAACCTGATAGCCAATTAGAGGAAAAACGAGCAGAGCACCAAAAAGAGGTGGCCTATAATGAATATGAGCTGTTATAGAAGAAATGTGGAGACTTGTGCCAAATGAAAATATAATTATGAGATCACTTAGGGAGCTTGACGCAGAATTCACTAAATATCCATGTGCTTTTATATTTGACTAGATCTAGTCAATTGATCATGAACAGATCATAGCTGCAAATGGCAAAGTAGATGAGATAGAGGATGGCCACTTTATCTGTACTGAGTTGTGACATGTGTGAGAAAAAATAAAAGCTAAAAACTTTTGTTGCATTAAGCCATTGAGATTTCAATTTATCTGTTATCATGACCTAGTCCAGTGCTGCCCTGTCAAATGCTGGCATTACCTCTTTGAATGTGGACAGTCTTACTCTCTGGACTAGCTCTTAATCGATCATATCCATTGATAATTAATGAGACTTAAATCTTTTGGTTGATACTCAGGTTCCCTTAACCTGGAAAGCAGGTCTAGAGGTAATGCTTCTCAAACATTAAGGCATCAACTAGGGATCATGTTAAAATTCAGATTATGATTCGATACATCTAGGGTACCATTAGACATTCTGAAATTTTTAATAATCTCCCAAGTGATGCTAATGCTGCCAAATTGTGGACTACACTTTGAGTAGCAGAGCCCTAGCATGTCACAAAATGGTGATCTCACTTATCTTCTCAAAAGCTTGACAAGTAATCAAAACTCTAAAATATCATAATAGGGCTCTAGGTGGCAAAGCCTGGGCATTTGCCAATGAAAGTGATCTCTGTGTAATTTGTCCTAACTGTGGAGGTTGTCAATCACTTCCTCTTTTTTTTTTTCCTTCTCCTTTTTCATCTCTCTCTCTCTTCTCTTGTCCAAGTCAAGTAGTTGGGAATAGGATGGAGTGAAGTCTGACTGAGCTTGGAACAAGGCATGTCACTCAACTTGCCCCTGCTCACAGGTCTTAATTGACTAGAAACATACTTCCTGAGTATGAAGTCTTGCAGGGCAACACCCATTGAATAAATTATTTCACCTAAGTATTTGTTATTTTTTTTTTTAACAATTCCAGGAATCTATTCCAATATATACAGCTTTTCAGCCAAAGTCTCTGAAGTATAGTCCGTGAGTATGAATGGGCACAAAATCTGGGAAAATTAAACATCCTATCAATTGTTACATTTCCTACCCTCAGAGAGTCACTATTATTGCAATATTGCCTTTATAAGATCTGTTTTAATATTCATTTACTTTTTTCCTAGGGCAGCCATTTCAATCCTAAAATACATCCCTATTTGATGGTCACTAGTCACATTTTTAAAAGACAAAACAATTTTCCTATGCTTATCCAAAACTTGATGGTAAATATGGAATTAGAGGAAAACAGGGACTTTGGTTCACTAGAAAGGTGTTAAGACTAAGTATTGGGAAGCAGACTTGGCCCAGTGGATAGGGCATCCACCTACCCACATGGGAGGTCCACGGTTCAAACCTTGGGCCTCATTGACCTGGGTGGAGGTGGACAATGTGCAGCACTGATGCGCACAAGTAGTGTTGTGCCATGCGGAGCCCCATGCGCACGAAGTGCGCCCCATTAGGACAGCTGCCCAGTGTGAAAGAAAGTGCAGCCTGCCCTAAGCATGGTGCCACACACACAGAGAGCTGATACAGCAAGATGTCACAACAAAAAGAAACACAGACTCCCCATGCCTCTCATAAGGATAGAAGTAGTCACAGAAGAATACACAGTGAATGGACACAGAGAGCAGAGCAGACAACTTGGCGGGGGGGAAGGAGAGAGAAAAAAAAAAATCTTAAAAAAAAAAAAGACTAAGTATTATGGAACTCTATATTATATCCATGAAAATATTACAGTTGTATAGTTCCATAGTCTGAAATAGGAATATGAATGATCAGTTTTGATCTCCTGGCTTTATAGGGAATTTATAGGGAATATAGGGAATTTTTTTTTCAAAAACTGACAAGGAAGCATTCACACTCTTTCCCTTTCTGAACAATTTCCCCCTTGTCACCATGCATCTTCTCAAGGGTTTTAAAGCATTTTGACATACCCTTGCAAACTCAGGCTCATTACAGTCTACTGATATTCACCACACCACCAGTGTGTTTTGAGATACCACACTCACCTTTATGTACTAGTTCTCTATTAGGTACTGACTATTGTTTAAAATCAGTTAACTACAATTCTAGGACTTTTAATCAGTCCAAGGTGTATTATATGATGAGTAAAACTTGTTATCAATCCTGGAATTCTCCAATATATGTAACAAATATGAATTTTAATCATGGCATCTTTATTTAGGTGATGTCACATTTGTTTATTTTCTCTGAATTAAATGAAATCTAACTGTGAGATCTCACCTGTCAGTGTGATGAAAATTTCCAACTCGGATTTGGAGTAGTCCCTCTTTCCCCTAGTGTCATATAAAAATCTGAAAGACTTTACAAGTTGGTAAGGAAAACTGGAGAAGAATCATTAATTTCCAGTCTTTCACAGTTGTGATGTTAAGACCATGCAATACATTTGAAGACAGGAATTTCAAACTGTCCAGGCCCATCTTGGGTATGGATATTCTTGAGTAGTTTGGAGCCTTGTTATAGGCATTACACAGAAATTTCCCTATGAATTACACAAACTCTACAAAATTATATGAATTATGATGCTGGTACATTTTATTTAGGAATTCTAACCTCACCAAAATATATTCTGATTCTAGTCTTGAGGAATTTCTTTCCTAAGGATTAGTAGCCATTATTTCTATCCCCTCAAGCAGTTCCCTTTATCTTCTTTCCTATGCAGATAGAAGAGAAGTTAAGAGAGGTGAAAGGTGATGGGATATGGTGCAGAATTTCAGGGATTGGATTTTTATGGGAGTCTGGTCCTATATATTTTCTCATGTGAGGAGGCAGAATATATATATATTCTACGCTAGTAGGTGGGTGATGTGGTAGTTTGCAGCTTCAATTTCTCTTCTTATTGCTTCAATTTCTAAGTAATATTGGAAGCAAAGCCCTTAGCTAAGAGTGAAGATAGAAGAGGTGTGTGCAGAAAGAAATGAAGGTTGCAAATAGTCATTTAAAACACTGGTAGAATAAATAGACTAGTACTGTATCAAATATTTTCCTGGTAGTGCTTGAGTTTTGTCATCAAGGCTGCAAAATAAGACCAATCATTGTGAATGTATCTTTTCCCTTTTACATTCAGCTTCAAAGAAGAGGTTCTGAGAAGGTACAGAGTTGGATACAGAGAATGTGATGGAAAAAAGAACAAGAGACTCAAGGGTGTAATTATGGTAACTGACCATGAAATATAGGATGGATGCAGTGAAAAATTGGTAAGATTAGTAGATTCAAGAGGAGAGAGGATATTAGGATCATGGTTCTAGGAGGAATGACCTGGAGAAGGAGGGATGATGGTCAGAATAGTTTGGAAGCATTGAAATATGGAGGGTTGAAGTGATTGGTAATGATAGGACTTGGGAAGGATAAAGGTTTTATCTAAGGAAAACTGCAGGAAGAATTAATGATCTTGCAATACACTGTCCAATATGGTGACCATCAGTCACATGTGGTCATTTCAAATTAGATTTATGTTTAATAAATTAGATGAAATTATACCTAATGCCCAGATCTTCTTTCTAATTGACAGTCACCATTAAAAGTGTCTAGGGCATCTTGAAGAATGGCTGACTCTTGTTGGACAAAAATGGTGCTCACTGGGACACAGAGACTGATATGACTGCAGGTAAGAAATTTATTGAGAAGTTCTCCTGAAGGAGGGGGACTGAAGAATAAACTTCAGCCCACTTCTAGAAAGGGGGGATTTGAATTTATCCAGTACATTCCTAGGCAGGGAAATGATAGTCAGTGGGAGGGGTCAGGGTTTGAGTGAAGTGTAGGGGCCAATAGGAAGCTCTAGAAGTGAAAATTTTCCCTTGTATGGCTAGAGGGTAGTGGGTTAGGGAGTTAGGTTTTCTTGGAATGCTAGGGAGCAGGTGTTATTTTGATCTGCAGGGAGTGAAGTCTTTTTCTCACTTTACTCCTGTTTCCATGTGGTTTCTTTGTTCAACCTTTGGGGAAGTGCCGTGCTTTCAGACATGTGAGCTTATTGGTGGGACTTGTCTTTCCTCAATGCATGTCAGGGGGAACTGAGTAACAGCTCATGAATTATTGCAAACTTAGTGAGAGAGAACTTCTAACAACTCTAAAGCTGAAGCAGGAAGAAAATAAGATGTGTCGAGCATAATGTGGTGCCAGAATGTAATAAAATGCCCTCCTTTCTCACACACACACATACACACACGCAAATTCAAACATACACAAATATATACACACAAAGGATGGGACATATCAAAAGATATAGAAATTGACTCAAATGAATTCACATTGGACAAAATTAGGAAAATGTAAGCAAAAAATTAATCATGATGTAGTATAAAAAGAAGTAAAATACCCATGAGTTCATACTGATATAAATAAAAGATTGAGCAAATAAATAAATAGGATAGAAGGGACAAATCTTCCTTAGAGTAGAATTCTTCTTAATATGTGAAAGCAAAATGAAGAATGAGTAAAATTGGAAACCACTATTTGTATACCACTGTAATAGTTGTTACAAGCAAGATCTACTGATGAATGCTGAAACTACTGGATGGAACTTTAAGGGGAAATAGGAGAGTTGCATCCATTCACTGTATTTTTGTAAAAGATTTATTTTATTTTCTAACCTTCCCCTACCAACTGTTTGAGCTTGCTGTCTGCTCATTACATGCTCTCTGTGTCTGCTTGTCTTCTTTTTAGGAGGCACCAGGAACCGAACTGAAAATTCATAATATTTATTGAATAATGTGGTGGTTTAACATATGCCTGACAATTCTTTGATATGCTTCTCTCCACCTCTTATGTGAGAATAGGACTCTAACAAATAGAGTATGAAGAGGTAAATACAGTAAATCTACAGTGAAAAACCTGGAACATACCACATTAGCCAAGTGATCAGTAATATGATGTGTAACCTCAGGTAGAAGGCATTAGGAAGGCACACCACCTATGTGGTATTCTCTCCAAAATCTATACCTCCACTCTAATTATGAAAAAACATCACACAAATGCAAATTAAGTAATATTCTACAACATATCTGGCCAATTTTATTCAAAAGTGTGAAGGTCATGAAAACAAGGAAATAGTAAGAAAATACAAATTGGAGGCATGCTGACTAAGTGCAACATGGTATCCTGGATTGAACCGTGGAACAGAAAAAGGAAATTACTGGGAATATGGGTGAAATCTGAATGAAGTTTGTGCTTTAGTTAATAGTATTTCACTACTATTAGTAACTTAGTTTTGATAAATAAATCATGGTTATATAAGATGATAGCAAGTTACGTTGGGACTTTCTGTACTATCTTTGAGCTCTTCTATAAATCTAAAATTATTTCAGAATAAAAACTTTTAAAAATAAACAAAAGTAATACTTTAGCAAGATTTCAAGAGCTCTGTAGCTATGTGTGGTTAGTAGTTACTGTGCTGGACAATGCAGCTATAGAACATTTTGATCATCACAGAAAGTTCTCTTGTACAGAGCTGATCCAAAGGATAGGTCCTGGAAAAAACAGAACTATCCAGAAGAAATCACAAATACAGATAAAGGAAAAAAATATAGGAGATAAAATTTCATAACAACAAGATGTAGCATAGATATAACTGGAATTCCAGCTGATAAGAGAGAGAAAATGAAGGAGAAACAGTATTTGAAAACATAAATGGGTGAAAAACTCACAGAATTGAATACAAAAAAAGGAAACCCAAGGGATTCCTACCAGAGCAAGTATAATGAAAGCCACATGATCCATATAATGGTGCAAGTTTAGAATACCAAAGAAAAATAAAATTTATGTGCAATCAGAAAAAAGAAAACAAAAAAAAGGGACTCAAGTGATTATTCAAAGTAACAGTATAATATAATAATAGCAATATAATAAAATGCCAAATTACTGATCACAAATCTCCATCTATTGTGATGTCATCCAGTACTTTATAGTCATATTTTCCATGACATTTTTTTTCTGATACAGTTTAAAGAGCACTTCAGGTTTGTGGAGTGAAATCTACCACATTACCAAAATGTGTGACTGAAGGTTTACAGTATGATTTCCTGTGATTTTTTCTGTATTGCTGCCTGAAGTAGCAATGAGTAAATTTTCCAAGTTTTCTCTGAAGACTTCTTGACCAAGAAGCACTCTATTTTGCAATCTCATTGACAAAATTGTTAAAAGGTCTTCTTTGAAGTTTTTGGGTCAGTGGGGCTACCACTGTTATGAACCTAGAATTTATAGAACACTGGCAAATTCTGAGGAATGTTGACTTGGATGGGTTTGACACACTACTCACAGATTATGTTACATTTGTGGAAAAATCAGGATACTCTTTTGAACTAAATTTTAACAAGGAAACCAGAAGTTAGTGGGAAATTATGTCTTATACCTTGAAAGAAAACATATATAAACTTAAAAAATTCTACAGCTGACAAAGATATTCTTCAAAAAGGAAAGCAAAATAAACACTTTTTTTAGAATAACAAAATCTGAGAAAATGTATCACCAGCAGATTGCCAATTCAGGAAATTCTAAAATGTATCCTTCAGATAGAAGAAAATTATTCCAAATGGGGAGTCTGAGAAAAAAGAAAGAAAAGCAATTAAAGTAATAAATTAGGTGGGATAATCTGAGTGAATATTGAGTGTACAAAATATTAGCTATAGTGTTTTGCAGGGATTAGCAACAATATCTAAATACCTAAATACATGGCAATGAGAAAGTATAAGCTGGAATGGAGATAAATGGAGTTAAATAGTTATTAATATATATCTGATGTATATCAAGGAGGAAAAATACCATTAAACTCTGAACTCTTATAGGTCAAAGAAGCATATTGTAATTTCTATAGTAATCACAAAAAGACAACAAGAATGTTTAATTACTCACTTAATAACAAAAAAAACAAATTAAAGAAAATGAATTTTAATAAATTTAAAAGATAGGAAGGAAATAGGAATATAGATTAGATGGGATAAAGAGCAAACACATGGCCAAGTGTTTCTACAAACCAAACAGACCATTATTATATTACATTTGTAAGAGGACATGCATAAATTAAAAGAAATAAAGATTCTCAGACTGTGTAATAAACACAATATCTTTTACAAGAGACATGGAAAACATAAGAATATGTCAGACTGAAAGTAAAGAAGTAGCAAATATATACCAGGCAAATACTAACCAAGAGAAAGTTGTCTATTATGTCATATAAAAAACAGCTTTAAGTCAAAAAACATTATTTCATAGTCATAGGATCAATTCATTATTATTATAGGTTGATTTATCAAGAGGATAGTCTAAATTTTTACATTCCTAATAAAATGCTTTCAAAATACATACAGCAAAAAATTGACCACGAGGATAAATAGATAAATCCAAAATCATAGTAAGAAAATTTTTAGCACACTCAGTAGTTGATTATAAAACAGATAAAAAATAAGGGTAGACAATTTCAACTACATAATTAACTTACTTGATGCAATGCACATTTACAAACACTCACTCAACATCTGTGGAATACACAATCTATTCAAACACACATAGAACACTTTTTAAAAAATGACCATATGAAGAGCTATTAAGCAAATCTCAACACATTAAAAAGGATTAAATTCACACGGAATATGTTCTTTTCTAGAAATCAATAACCAAAAGATAATTAGAAATGTCTTATATGTTTGAGAATTAAGACCTATATTTCTGATATTAAAAATTATATTTTAACATTTGGATAATACCTTTTTTTAACTATATTCTTTTGAGTTGACAGATGAAGGAAAGAATGTATAAAGTAATAAGAAAAAATGATTAATTCAATATATATTATTCCTTATAATCAACTAAAATTAATTGTGCAATCAATTCTCATCCTAGTGATAGAAGTATATTTTAGGAAAGATTTTGCTTAAATCAGCTCTAATTAATCTTTTTAGTATAATTATTAAATTTGTATTTAACAGACAGTCATTTGCAAGTTCAGGGGACATATTGGCTTGTAATGGCTTCTACACTGATTAGAAAATACTGAACTAACATCTCTAAAAGAACTTAAGAGATTTTGAGGGAAAAAGTCATGCGTATATGTATGTGCATGTGTGTGTGTGTTTAAGGAAGATGCCAGAATTTCTGAGATTGATATTTCAAACCACCAGAGTATTCTCATTGAAACATTTTAATAAACATCCAAAACATTTGTTTCTTTCCATTTTTCAAAATTCTGTAGCACATTACTCATGTTATTTTTACATTGTTCATATTGAACAAATGAATTTACTATATTTACAGGTAAAATGATATAGCGAACCTTTCACAGGGTTCAACCTAGGTTATAGTGGATTGCAGTTAATTGACAGTCTCATTTTCTGTTAGTATATAAACTTTTCAGGGCAGGTATTCCTATCTTCACATTTGAATGATAGCATCAAGCACCATAAGAAAAAAAAATAGTCTATTAAAAAATTAGGACATAAAATTGAAGGATTTTATATTTTCTTCAGTAGGGAAAAGTTGGGACAGTGAAATGATTAAGAAATAGGTAAGTACAATGGACACTTTCTGAACAAAGACTATTAGAGCCTAATTGTTCTTCTGTGTGATTCTCCTAGTTCTTGTTCGTAGAGTCTCTGACCACATTCATTAAGATTTTGGGGGGAGGAGGAGAATTTCTTTTTACCTATGTAACTTTCTTTTGAAATGAAATGAAACGTTTAAAGTGTATATACATCTAGCACATAAAAACAAACAAGAATTAAATATTATCACTTTTTTAAAGCTCTCAAATATTTTACTTTTAAATTACACACTGAATCAATTGGAATTTCAGTATAATGAACTGATCCATTCATTTTTTTCCAGAAAGACCTTTTTCTAAGTAGATAACATTTAAAGGCCCACACATTCCAGGCTATCTGGAAGTTATTACAAAAATTGAGTTGAAAAAATGTGTAAACTCTAGCTAAAGCGTCCATTGCTATAAAAAACTAAAAATACCAACTTTTGCCTATCCAATCTCATTCAGAAAAATCTCAACTAATATTTTTTTTTATTTTAGAAGAAAAACAATTTTCATATTATTTCTAGTATATTTTTAGGTTACACCAAAATGGTTCATATTATTAACGTCCTTGTCAAATTCACTCCTTTTATTTTGTAGATTCTGGGAAATTATACTAAAATGTTAATCATCCCAACTTTGCTTTGTCATTCTTTCTAATTTTCCATAAATTTCAAGCTGTATTTTTTCTGTAAAGGATTATTTTTTAAATCTGTGTTTATAATTATAGAATAGAAGCTTTGGAGATGAACAATACCTGCCTTATAAATGGATGCAGAATGTTCAAAGAGGCTGGAGAAACAAGTATATTGAAATAATAGAGAATATTCAATTTATAAGAAGACAAGAGATGGTTTTTTTAAAAGGGCAGTTAAATCACAGCCTGCTAGGAAAACTAATAAACATTTTTTATTCTTATGATATGAGCATTTAAAATGTAGTTTCTCTCGTCATCAAAGACCCACGTTTCTTTATTTATATGATTTTAGTTCAAGGAAACACTGTTATGTTAGAACATAAATACAACTTGCCAATAAGCTTACTTATTCATCTTGATCACGCCAATATATAATGTAAATTTTAAAAATTTAACATTCACATACCCAGTATTAGGAATATATAATTTTGCTACTCTTTTCAGGGTCATAATTAACTTGTACAAAACAAGCATATTATTTGGTGCATCATTGCTACTTAACATATCTTTGTTTACTTTCATTTCCTTTTGAGATCAAAAGATCTGAGCCCCTTTAACCTTACATAGAAAGTATACTTGTGTGAGGACGGAATTTTCCTATAAAGTGTTTCCAAAATGAATGATTCTGCACTGAAGAATAAGGAATGGAAATATTATTTATATGGTCAGAAATACTAAATCAAAGATAGCATATTTCTATGTGACAGTTTCTAGGAATTATTGGCTGTTACATTAGACCTTAAAAAATGTCTGAAAAATGTAAAAAATTAATACAAGTAGTACTTGTTTTCTTTCTTGCTCCAGGGACTCAGTGTCCAATTTATAACATAGTTTTTCTAAGTGGATATGTATGATATTCCCATTACCCTCGTTTCTGTTTTGGTACCTGTTCCAGAACAAGACTAATTAAAGTTCAGGGATTTATGATAGTCTTTCTTTTGAACCATCAGTTGATAGGAGAAGAAGATCCATTTAAGTTGGATGGCACATACCTTGGAGGGGGTGGGATATATAATTTGCACAAGCCAGGCAATATGGATGGATATAAAGCAAGGGATCTGAACGCCTAGCCCCATTCCCTGTAGCATCCCTGTGTTTTCTAGTTTAGCCACACTTAAAATTTCTACTATTGCCGTCCTTGGAGTCTTGTTTTTATTTTTGACACCATCCAACATTTCTCAGCCCAAGGCTCTGACTCTTCTCCTTGGTCCTCAGACTGTAATTCCTATGAGTTTTCTGCTCTTGTCCAAGGTTTACTCAGTCTTCCAAGAGTTCTTTTCAATAGCATAAATGTCCCTTTCCAATCCATGAATTTCCTATATAATCTTGAGGGTGAGTTAGAGGGTGGATTTGAAAGGGATTAGGAATCTAGTTGTAATAATTGACTTTCTATTTCATCATTTTTAGGCAAATGCCAAGTACTGGACCTATCAATCTCCTTTATTTCAAATTTGGAGTCTTGCCCTAAATATGAGCACAATAGCTTTGATTCTAAGTTTTTCTGAAGCTGACCATATGGTTTTTTTTTGGTTTTGTTTTAGGTACCAGGGCTAGGGATTGAACCCAGGACCTCATATGTGGGAAGCTGGCATTCAACCATTGAGTTACATCGGCTTCCTTGAGTGTGTTTTTTCATTTGTTTTGCTTGTTTGTTGTTTGTCTTTGTTTTTACAGGAAGCACTGGAAATGGAACCCAGGACCTCCCGTGTGGGAGGCAAGTGCTTGAGCCAATCTGTTCCCTGACCGTATGCTTTTGTACACTTTTCTTGTCCTGACTTCCATATTCTCACAATCTGTTGTCCTGTAGGGAAGTCTCAGTTACTTCCTTTCCTTTGAAATAACTGCTTTCCCATGTCACCACTTGCTATTTGTCTTCATTTTCATTTGATGAGCTGTTCTACTTTCACATGGAAATTTCCCAGCTACTGGCTTGTTCTGTTCACCAGAATTTGTCTCTTGGGGGTTTTAATTCATGCCACCATGTGAAAAAGTTATTGGAATCTTCCATGATTGTGTATTAAAATCAGACAGTATTTCTAAAAAAATGCAATATTTTGAAATCAATACTTTCATAACATTACTTTCTGTATTAGTCAGTAATTCCAAGAAAAAACAGAGCTGACAAGAGATACATATTTATTATAGGAATTATCTCATGCAACTATGGGAGTTGGTAAGTCCAAATTCCATAAATCAGGCCACAAGTTGTTGTTGAATTCCCCAGGAGAAGCTCCAAATTGGGAACACTAATGCAGATGATGATGAACAACCGAGGAGAAGCTGACTTGTTGAAGAAGAGATAGAAATTCTTCTTTATAACTGCTGAAATCATTAGTTTCTTTAAAACTTCCAACTGATAGGATGAGGAGTGTCCTCTTATGACTTAAGACAATCTCTTTTATTGATTATAGATGTAATCACCCTTAGGTGCAATCAACTGACTAGAGATTCAAACCCATGAAATATCCTTACACTAACAATCAGGCCAGTGCTTGCTTGACCAAACAAGTGGACATCATACCTAGCTAAGTCAAGACACAAAATTCACCATCACACTTCCTAAGTCAAAACCCTGAAAAATTGAGTATAACAAAACAACTCAATTTTTAACGAGCTCTGCAAAATGCTGAAACCTAAACTTTCTGACTTTTTCACTCTTCTATACTACCTAAACTCTGTAAACTCTGTATACCCTAATAACTTTGTATAGTATATTCTTTTCTCATGTATTGTCCCTAATCTCTGCAAGTCCAAAAACAAGTGATAATTCAAGGTTCAATTCAAAGGATATTTCCTTCTTAAACTTTTCTCGGTTCATTATTTGAGACTTTGTTTTTGCTCTCTTCTCACATTCCAATAACACTAAGCCCCTCTTAGGAAAAGAACACCTCTTTCTACTGAATCATAATTACTTACTCACATATTCCTATTTCTTACTAGAGAGTGATTCATATCTAATGCATTAATGTATCCTCCATTTTACTGTACAGAGTGGGTACTCATTAAATATTTGCTCATGGCATATATTTTCCCAGTTCATTTTCGTACTGAGTTTTAAAAGAGAACTGAGTAAGTCAGCCAGAATGTTTTTGCTATTAGTTTGGTATAGTCTATGTCAGGCTCAACTCTTTATTTTGTCTTGGAACAATTAAAAGTATTTGCCTCAAATTCCAACATTGGTATAATACTATTAACAAAGACTTTATTCAGAATTAATCAGTTTTTCCATTACTGTTTTTTTTTTCTGTTCTAGAATCAAACAAAGAATTATGTGGAATTTTGAAACCCTACTTAAGCATGAGGCATCATAATAAGCTCATCAGGAATATTACGGCTTCACATTTACTCAAGATTGGGAAACACATGAAAGAGAGGTTGTATTACCAGTACATAATACTCAGTAACTGTAGAGAATTCTTTTGTGGAATAGATTGATGAAGTCCTAAGAGTAAAGAAGTAAAATAATTTTCATTTATTTGTTTGAAGTGTGACTTTCCCATATTCTGTTGCATATGAATCTTGATAACTTAATGGGTTTACCTGTCAGAGTAGCACAGCTCCTTTTACTTTTTAACTTTTGATGAAAAATCATAAAACCAGTTAATATTTATTGAGCACTTACTAAGTGCCAAGCACTGTGCTAGGTACTTAGAGATAATTTGAAACTGCCCCCAATACCTGTGTGCAAAAAACATGGTATGTTTTCACTTCCTACAAATCAACTGTATCTTACTTATATGCCTCTATTCCAGTGAATTCGTATGGAATTCTAGGTCTGTCATTCTCACACCTCCATGTGTTGTGGAAGTCAAAGACACACTCAGCGGCCATCTCCCAACCCTCAACTAACCCCTCCTTTCTACACTTGCTTGTTTTTGAGCAAGTGTTTCTTATGTTTCTATTTGTGCAGGTTTTCATGCAGCTGTTTCGTATGTTTCTATTTTGCAAGATATTGCAAGCAACCTGGAAGATGTTAAATCTTAACCAGTCCCAGCTGCTTGCCAGGGCACAAAGGTTGCTCATTGGCAGAGTCCTCTCCCCCCAGAGTATATAAAAGTTTATCTATCACTCAGTCAGTGCTGGGGTCCCTTGGAGAGAAGTGTGCAAAACTGCAAAACAGTTGGCCTCCCTGGGGGACTAGCCACAACTGGTTCCTCATCTCCAATGTGAAGAGAGGCATGTAGAGCTGCCATGCACTGACCCTGACCCAAGTAGTTGTCTTCTCTGGGTGACTGGCCAAGGAAGTATCTTTTTCCTTGCTCTTTTGGACCTTTTGTACTGTGCAAGCAAAAAGTGGCAATTTGCTGTGAACCTCTCTTGTGTCTGAGCCTGCATTTCCATGAGGCACAGTAAGCAACTCGTTCAACAATATTTCCTTCTAGAATTGAGCAAAGGATATTGTTCCCTGAGAAATGTCTTCTCCAGGGTATTGTAACCCCTTGGGGTTTATCCAGGACTCATAGATCTCTCTCTCTTTCTACCTGCAGCCAAGGGAAACCCTTTTTATTTTTAGGTGGGAGAAAGTCTTTCTCTTGCTTACAGATTTTCCAGGCCCCATATTTCCCTTCCTTCTTGCTCTATGAATCCTAGTTCTTAAATCCTAATGAACTACTGCTGCTTCCTCTATCTTTCCCATTACATACCTGCTTGAGATAATGAAGCAAAAATCCTGTTACTTGCTTGAATGGAAAGCAGTTGATACATATACTCAGAACAATGCACTGAAGTAGGTCAATTTTTCTCATTTTACAAATGACAGAACTGATGCAAAATGTAGCATATTTACCCTTTAAATACATGACACAGTAAAAATGAGTAGTCTCCAACACAGTGAATTGCACAGGGCAATATGCAAGATTTGTGAAATAAATTGAATTAGGCCATATTTGAAATAACAGATAATATCACGTGCAACAAACACACTTTAATACTTAAATTACAATAATGTTTTTAGAGAAAAATTAGGTTCCAAAGCATGGGTATTCAACTATACTGGATTTTGAAATTCTGTGCTGAACACATGCCTTCACTTGAACAGAATGTTTAACAGATGCCTTTAGTTACTTCTAGTGGGAATTGAGAACTTTGATTCATAAATACAAGGCTACTTGCCAGTATATCTAATGAGATTTCATATTCTCCCACTCTGACACTTTTAGTGATCAGACTGTACCAATTTATTTTATTAACTTCCACGCCATGAACCAGGCTATTTACTACACTGCAAATGAGGATATAACTGTGTGGGTCAGTGGTCATTTCTTTCATAAAACATAAGGGAAAAGAGCAAAACATTTTATTGATAGAATTGACATAGATAATATAGAAATGAAGTTAAGGACTTATACTTATGTCAGAGGAATGTAAATTAGTTTGTAAATTCTTCATTTATTGATACTGTGCGGTCATTACTGCTGATAATTCTTGGATCCAGTGCCCTTTGCCTTCATTTCAATTGTAAGTGCTTATGAGGAAATTGAAATTAGCTTGATTTTCTTAAATGCATTACATTGTATTGGTTAAAATGTCACTGTTTTTGAATTTGTGAACATTTACCCAGATTTTAGGCAGTAACTTACATTTGTAAGGCAAAAAAAAAAGTATTATTTAAACAAAAGATGATGGTAAGGGAAATATTTTCCTAAAGAAGTATTTGAGTTCTGTTACACAAAGTGAAAGTCATTCATAATTATTTCTTTCAATTTATTTCTTTAAAAAATTCTCCATTGGCCCAATTTCAGCTTTCTATATATCTGACATTCATAAGACTAGAATTATTTTTAAATAAAATCAAGATATAACATTGATCCATCTGCTATTTCAAAACTTTAAAACTTTACAACTTTTTAAACACAACTTTATTAATGTATGCTGATCCTTAATTTAATTATGTGGAATCATTATGAATTATGTTATAATAGGTTTTCAAATGGATTTTTTGGATATTATTAATTTTAGTTGATTTTTGTGGAATATTTGAAATTGCTAAAACAATATGCTATAGCATGAAGGTACATGCAGAAATTTAAATTTTAAATCTAGTGGAGTGAAGCAGATTAGGGTTGGCGTTAGGGTTAATGTTAGGGCTAAAGTTAAAGATCTTTATATTATTTTAATTTCAGTAAGCCTTGCATTTAGTTCTGAACTTCCTGCCACACAAAGCTAAAAGACAAAACATAAATTAAAAACTCTTATCTGGTGAAAAGAACCATACCTTTTTCTACAGTATAGTACAAAACATTTCTTTAGCAGGTAGAAATATTTTCTTATGGTAGAAAATCCTAAAACAGAGATTTTTCTCTTGGGCTTTCATGGACGAGACTGAATAGAAAACCACTGTGGTTTCACAAAGATTCTAAAGCATTTGCCATGCATGTGGTAATTTTTCCCGTTACTGAGAGAAGATAGCTCTGTAGAGGATGGAAGCATGGATTCTGTTGGAATGGAATGGCTGGGATAAAGCTGGAGTGCTCTGAATTTTATACTTAGAATTTATAGCTATGTATAGGCAGTCTTTTTCTTTTCAATTTTTCTGTAATTCTTCAAGTGAGATAATACTAAAAGGAAAATAGCAGAATAAGAAATCTGATTAGTTCAAAATAATGAGTAACAGCCATTTGGCAGTTATGTAGAAAGAGAGTGGTAGTTATGGTCAGCACTGGGAGCTGGCGGGAAGGAACTATATTAATAATACAAATGTATAGCAAGATTTGGGGTATACAATGGCCGCTGAGGGATAGTTCCACTCCCAGGAGTAAGAAAATGTAAGTAAGACCATGTAAAATCGCCAATATATGATGATTTTTGACCTACTAAAATGGTAAATTCTTATTATTCCAATTAATAATTAAGCATATGTGGTTGAGAGAAAGATATCTGGATCACAGTAGAGAGAGGATAAAGTTGGCAGTAAAGTCAAAAGAGAGAAATATTGGAGGAAGATACAAATAGAAAACAACATAAATGTAAGAGATTAGCTGAATCCTTTGGGGTTTCTTCAGAGATTGGGTGTGTCTCTGGTTTCTTTATTTACTCTTAAATCAAAATTCAATTACAATTTTTTAAGACAGTAAGTTTATGATCTCTAATATTTATCACGTTCCTGGAACATAGACAGACTGTCCCCTTGGGACTAGGGTAATATACAATGGGTGAGCAAATAGGTATGTATATGAGGCATAAATGGCAGCTTTGTGTGTAATAGCAATAGCTGGAGTTGGACTAATGATTGATATTGTAAGGTGTAGAAAATTATCTAGAGCATTGCAGTTTGTCCAAGCAAGACAAACTTGCTTGTGCATATTTGCAGGGAGGATTATTTTGGGAAGGACACATATGAATCTCTGTGGTTACATTTTGAGAGTGAGTCAGGAGTATGGTTGGGAAAGAAAGACTTTTACTTTTCCTCTTATATTCTGTTTTTGTTTTTTTGTTTTTTAAAGATTTATTTTTTTCTTTATTTCTCTCCCCTTCCCTCCACCCACCACCCAGTTGTCTGCTCTCTGTGTCCATTCGCTGTGTGTTCTTCTGTGTCTGCTTCTATTCTTGTCAGAGGCCCAGGAATCTGTCTCTTTTTGTTGTGTCATCTTGTGGCATCAGTTCTCCCTGTGTGCGGTGCCACTCCTGGGCAGGCTGGACTTACTTTTGTGCTGGGCAGCTCTCCTTACGGGGCACACTCCTTGTGCATGGGGCTCCCCTATGTGGGGGACACTTCTGCATAGCACAGCACTCCTTGTGAGCAGCAGCACTGCGTGTGGGCCAGCTCCACACGGGTCAAGGAGGCCCGGGGTTTGAATCGCGGACCTCCCATGTGGTAGGCGGACGCGCTATCCATTGAGCCAAGTCTGCTTCCCTTATATTCTGTTTCTATGCTTAATCTTTTGCCATGAATGGATTTACATTTGAAGTAGAATATAATTTAAATTTAAAGAAATGTAACAATATGATGCATTTAAAATCACGTGTAAATACACAAAAATATATATATTACAACATATATGCACAAATTAGGGAAAGAAACTGGATTATATGTCCATATACATGACGAAGCATTATTGTGGATATTGATGCAGTTATAGCAAGATAACTTTTAAAAATCTTTTTACCTTAAATTATAAGTCTTTGTTCTAAATATAAATGTGAGAACCAGGAAGCCAGGAATCCTGGCTGGGCAGCCAACCCTCACCAAAACAAAGAAACAGTAATGTAGCTGGAACCTATAGAGACAAGGAAATTGAAATATTGTTCCAGATCCAAAGCAAATCTAGCAATTGGGTGACCTGTTTGATCCTCTTAGCAGGTGGAATGTGTGACATTGTGTTTGCCATTATTGAGATGTACTCACTTCATTACAGAGAAGACAGGATTGGTTCGGGTTATAGTGTTATTTGAGACTACCTTATGACATATGTATAACATGAAGTTTGCCCCTGTCCTGTGGTCAAAAAGTCGTACCAGGGCGGTGGGATCATAAGACACCAGACCAGCATAGAGACACATTAAAAGAATCCCTTAGAAGAAATTTTTTTTCAAGGCCTTCAATGAATGCAAACCTATAAATTTTTAGTATCTTGTATGAATTTTGAATGTTCAGTTCGTTTTGTCCTATGTTCAGAACATACAGATGTTACATTATTATTGTGTAATATTTGATGTATATATATTCCTATAAGAATTTGATAGATGTGCATATATAACTATTAAAAAGAACTGATTATGTAATAATTTCTCTTCCTCTCTTTCTCTCTCTCTGAGAGCTTTACATGTAAGTCAACTGTAGGATATCTCTAACTAACTAACTACCTATGTATGTATATATAGTTATATATTTCAGTGTTGGATTTTTTTAACTTCATAAAGACAAGATCAGTTTTAGCCTTTTGTGTCTTGCTTTTTTTAAACACAACGTTATTACCCTCTAAAATTCATCTACGTTGATTAATGAAACTGTAATTCATAATTTTTTTCACCTCTATGTACTCTTTTACTGTATGACTCTATCCTAACTCATTCATCCAGTTTTCTTCTGATGGATATTTGGGTTGATTCTAGAATTTTTCTCTTTTGAATAATGTTATTATGAACATTCGAGTGATTGTCTACTAATTTGAAATTCAAAATCATCTCTAGGATATATTTCTAGGAGTGGAATCACCAGTTATAACATATGTCATAGTAACAAAATATGCCAAACTGTTTTCAAAAGTTGTTTAACCAATTTACATTCCTTCCAGTAGTGTTCCCTTTCTTGTCAAAATAGTTTGCCAGTCTAGTAGGTGAAAGAGGTATGTTATTATAGTCTTAGCTTTTATTTCCCTTATTCTCACAAGGTTGATGAAAGTTATCAGGATATTCTCATTATCTATTTATGTGTCATTTAACATAAAATACCTGTTTAGTTCTTTTCCCTACTCTTGTTGTATTATCTTTTTCTTATGTATCCTTTACTGTAATAGCTACTAATACTTTATTAAGTTTTTCATGTTGTAAATATTTTTTGCCAATATTAGGCATATCTTTTCAGTTTATTTCTAGTATTTCAGTAAGCTAATGTTAATAGAATGCTTTTTATAGCATACCAACTTTTCTGAAGTTGCAATAGCTATCTCTATTTGATTGTGATATTTAATTTTGCCTTATTAATTCTAATCATTGTGGTACCTACATTTGGAGGAATTTACTTATTATATAAGATACCATGGAATTAAAAATTAGATTTTTAAAATAAGTAGCAAAAGTAAAGGATATTTTTCAAAGTGGGGCTACTTATTTTTTGTTTTCAGATTATCGTTAATGCAAAGTATTTGGGAAGAAATACTTTTTGTTTATGGATCCTTTAATATAGCATGAAAAATTAAATATTCATCATTAGATTGTTCAGATATATGCTATCACATCTATCAAACCATTTTTACATAGTATTAATTAAAACAAAAATGGCATTGATTCTCTAGGAGAGTCCATGTGTTCTTCATTGCTATTTGATTAGCACAAAAGCAAAACAACACAACTTCAGCTCACTGTCTTATGTGACTAAAGTAAAAATAGTCACCCTGCAAATATCCTATAAACTGGCCAAAATATATGTTTATAAAAAGCATATTAAAAAAGTATAAAATACAACTTCAGTGCATAAAATAGGGCAAGAAATATTTTTAAAGGACACTTTTAAAAGGTAATTCCAGGAATAAATATGTATCTTTATTTATGGAGAGAACAGTAAAGTATGGTGGGAGAGAGTAGAAGAATGTTTTAAAAAATCAATTCATGATATTTCTCCTGAGTTGGAGTCCTGAGAACCTGCAAGGAGAAAAACGCTGTTGAAAGATGAAGAATGGACTCTTTGAAGCTCCATTCCATTGCTGATAAATAGCACTCCCAAGGCTAGAACTGAAAAAGATGTCCAACAATGCCTTTGTTTTCTCAAGCCTGGATTGAGGTGGTGGAGACAGGAATAATCTCCGCAGAACAGTTATGGTGGCCAAGAATGACAGTGGCAAACAAAGGCAACTAGATAAGAAAACAAAAGCACAGAACTTCAGCCCAACAAAAACCCCGGGAACCAGGAGAATGTGTCACTAAAATGGCAGTCTTATTCCCAAATAAGTAGAACAAACCAATTCTGAAAGACCTCATTTTTATGGGGAAATATGCACCTCTTTTTCCATAACACAGCAGACGGCAAAGTGGACATAAATTTAAGCCTTCTCTCCTGCCCTCAGGTGGTTGATGGCCACAGATTTTCTCATTAGGTTGGAGAAGAGTAAGGGACAGCAAATCCAAAGTGTTAAGCAAGAGGGTAGTTTGGGAGGTACTGTGCAGAGCTGAGTTTGGATGCTTTCTCTGCAGGTTTTGCAAGGAAAACCTATTCTAATTGCAGTCCTTTGAGGACAGCACCATGCTCTTGTGAGTGCTGTTCTTCGTGAACTTGATCCCTTTTCTAAGTTATCAGACACTGAATAAAACCCTTATTGAAACTGGACCTATCACTTACAATCACGGATACTGCCTCTCAAACTGAGATTTGTGAGAAACCTGCCTCATCGACGGGTATGTGGGGTCTTACAGCTCAGGCACTGATGCTTTCTAGAATCCATATGACTTTTCTGAACCTCTTTAGACAATGTGGGCTTTCTAAATGTTACTCATAACTCTAAGGGCTACTTGGTTTTCCAGACCAATCGGCCCTAAATTCTATCTTCTCTACAAGTAAAAAAAAAATATCATTAACATTTATTGAGCACTCACTAATCTCTGGATGCATTTCTATACACTTTACATATATTAATTCACTTAGTCCTACTGTTACTGGATTTTATTTAGGTTTTTGGCTATGCTGCAGCAATGAGTTTTAAGAGCACGCTGAGTGAGTTAGGCCTGTAATTTATTCAGATAGGGAGGGAAGAGAAATGGGAGAAAATAATAGATCAGGGGTCCCAGGTAGAGAGGAAGGGGCTGAAAAGTGATTAAGAGGGCTGATTTATAGTCTACAATTCCCTATTATAGATTATAAATGTCCAAGTTTTACTTGCGTGGCCACATGGCAGAGGAAAAACGGCGAGAGTGGTGCACTGAGGGCGGGTACAAGTCCACAGGCAAGAGAGCACCTGTGAGGGAGCTCAGGCCTGGGGCCTGCCTTTTGAACTGTTAATTATTTCACCCCTTTGCTAATTGCAGGAGAGGAGTTCCAGCTGTTTACTGTTTTGATTGCTTATTTTCCCCATCATTCTCCCAGGAGTGCCAAATGATAAAGTCCTTGAGGAATATCCTGGGTTTCTCCTGGCTTCCAGAGGAAGTCTTCTTCTGAGTGGCAGAATCTTGGGGAGGGTCTTCCAGCAGCCATCTTGGGGTTATTGATGTCCACGTGGACTTCTTGCCAGGTTCCAGATCTATCTAATGATCCCCTATTTTACTCATCTGCTTCACTACCAAATTCCCTTATGCTGTAGTTCTTTTTTTAGTTTCTCTCCCCTTCTACCCCAACCCAGTTGTCTGTTCTCTGTGTCCACTTGCTGCATCTTCTTTTGTCCACTTCTGTGTTGTCAGCAGCATGGGAATCTGTGTCTCTTTTTGTTGCATCATCTTGTGTCAGCTCTCCATGTGTGTGGCGCCATTCCTGGGCAGGCTGCACTTTCTTTCGCGCTGGGCAGCTTTCCTTACGGGGCGTATTCCTTGCACGTGGGGCTCCCCTACACAGGGGGCACCTCTGCATGGCAGGGCACTCCTTGTGCGCATCAGCACTGCACATGGGTCAGCTCACACGGGTCAAGCAGGCCCGGGGTTTGAAGTGCAGACCTCCCACGTGGTAGACGGATGCCCTATCCACTGGGCCAAGTCTGCTCCATGCTGTAGTTCTTGCTGCACTGTTGGTAGTTATTTCACAGTAATCTGTGTTTGTTCCTTCCTTCACTTATTACATCCTTCTTTCATTCATTCATTTATTGACCACTTTTAAAAAATATTCTGGACATGTTCAAAATGCTAACATATTGCAGTGAACAGAAAGGATATGATACCTTCTATTGGTGAATTTTAGTTCAAATCAGGCCCTAGTAGGTCTTAGTAGGTCCCACTTGGATGTGCCTGTATTTCATCCAGTCAAATATGATGAATTGGTGTTGCTTTTACCTATGTTAGCCATAAATGACAATGGACTGTACATTTCTAAGTTTGTGAAAAACAGTGGTCCAAACAAAGCTCAAATATTTTACCAACTATAGGGCTTCCTGAAATCTTTAATATTCTGACTATACTGAATGTACCTGGTCTATGTTGAGTGTACTAACTGCATATTACTTATGATCTCAATATGTCAATACATCCTTAGTGAGACAGTGTTCACAAGAGTATGGTGCTGTCCTCAAAGATCCTGCAAGTAGAACAGGTTTCCCCTGCAAAACCTAGATATCAGCTAACAAAATCTGATATCTTTAAACATCTCAGTCTTTCCTTTAAGAATTTATTTCCTCTGAGTTGCCCAAATCTCTGTCCCATCTCTATTTTTCTATCTATATCCACTCATTTTCTGCTCCTCCTCTATTGACTGTTATCCACATTGCTTTTGGGTTTCTTTCATGTTTATCTTATTTTCCTTTCTAATGGGGTTTTGTCTCCCAGCACAGCCTTACTGAGTTTCTTAGTTGACTTTTTCATTGCATACAATTTTAGTGCTTTCTTCATACCCCTATTGATCTGTCAAGCGTAGATCTCAAATGGTTTTATCTGCTCTTGGTTAAAGTTTTCCTTCCTTTTGAAAGAATCGTTTGACTTGCAGTCAGGTCGTTTACTTATTGTGTCTCTGCATAAAAATCCATTCTAAAAGTGTTAAGAGTTGTTACTTAATCCCAATTTTCTAATATCAAATTCGATAATCTCAGGCAAACTATGATAATCTTTCTTTCTTAGTTTATAGTGTAACAGATGAAAAGTTATCATTCCAACACAGAATATACATATAAAATATAAGTTAAAATATCTCAAGAAAGCTTAGAGTACATGTATAGCTATCAATGAAATGGGAAAACAGGAAGAATTTCAAAGGCTTGAAGAGTCATTATGTTATAGTTTCATGTCTCAGATAAGAATTAATAAAGGGAATATGTAAACAATCTTTTAGAAAAGGTCGTTTATGGTTTTTGAATCTTTAAGGGCTCTGTTATAAAGCATTGTGCATTGTTATCATCTAGAGTTTTCACAAACTTTCTCTGAGTTCAAAAAATATATAATTAAATTGCAACATAATAAATAACAATTGATCCATATGGACTCCTTGTTCCTTAGTACCGGGTTCTTTGTGCAAAAGAGGGAGTATGCCTTCTGCCAAGATGAAAATATGTCCAGAATCGCAGCTGTGCAGCTCTGCATTGAATTGTTTTGTCCCTTTGTGGACAAGTCCTTTTGTGGTTATAGCCAAAAACAAATCTCTGTCTACCTTTCCCTTGCTTTTAAGTTTCACCACCATTTAAGCATGCTTTTTTGCCAATTTAAGTGTAAACGAACTGGCGATCTATGTATTAAATTCCTCTTTAAAAAATGCACAAACTTAAAAAGTGAACAAAATGGAGTATAGAAGGTTAAATTTGAAAAGTAAAGTCAAAGGACATGACAAAATTAGTCATAGGGCTTATTGCATCAATTCATAATAATTACAATACCTTAAATTCAGAACACTTTTGTCTGGCGAACTCAGTGCCCTACATCTATTTAGTCATTTCTGTACAAACAGTTTTGTTTGATTCATTTGGTGATATTATCCTAGAATAGAAAAGGGAAATAAAAGGGAATATTGAGAATAATTGGATAGAGAGGTCATTGAATAAAGAAATTTTGACTTATTTATCTTTCCCTTCACAGCACTGAGTAATGTGTGTAGCAGATAGGTAAGTGCTTAAAAATATTCATGTTGTTAAAGAAGATGTTTTAGAAAAAAGTTATTAGAAAACTTAATACAGTTTGGTAGAAAGAGCATGTATTTTAATACTAGACAAATCTTGGTTTGAATCTTAATCTGGCTAATTACTGTGAGTTGGACGTCTTATTTAAACTCCCCAAGCTCCAATTTACTTGTTTGTAAAGGGAGGTATCCTTGGCTTAGGATAATTGTGAAGATTATATTAAATAATACACAAAAGGTCCTAACATCTCTTAGCATGCAAAATGAACTATTATTTATTATTGAAAAATATGCCATTTGTTTAATGATAATATGTAGCCTCTTTTACCTAAATATACTCTGCTCAATTCTACTTCATATTACCCTCAATTTGAAATTGTTTCTTCTTTCCCTCAATAATGTTGGGGTATGTGAATAGACCCACTAATTAATTTACATTTTTCCCTCCTGTGTATTGAACAAATTGAAAATTGAAACATAGCATGAGGTGTTATAAGCCAAATTATCAATCTAATTGCTGATATTGGGGTACAGAGTCTACTGTGAGAAATTAGTGAATTGCAATTGTACCAACCACAGGCCTTTCTGTTGTGGGAGAGTGTGTGTATGTGGAGAGAATTGGTGAGCCTCTGAACCCTTTACTCCCAACAAGTTAAAGGGTTGTACTGCTCTTGCTTTCTATAGCCCACCAGTGAGGTAATACTTATATTATTGCTTGTACCCTGATATATTGTCCTTCTTTGTTTAACAGTCTATCTTTATTTTGAGATTCTTGAGGTCAGGGATTATATTTTACATTTCATTTTTCCAGGATTTACTAAAGACTGGTAGAAACTGGGAAGTCAGCATTATTCACTAAAATGAGTAAGTGAGTGTTGAGAATTCTTACTGAAATCCAACAGTCATCTCTTCTGTGAACTCCAATAGCATATATAATTTGTGCTTATCGACTTGTACTTAGATGGTTTTGTTATTGGCTTAGTAGTTTTAAGTTCCTTGTATCTCTAGAGTGGCTGCTCTTCAGTGCACTGTTTTGGTTTGCTAGCCTGCTGAAAGCAGATACCATGAAAAGGGTTGTCTTAACAGTGGGGATTTATTAGCTCACAGTAAAAGCATTGATACCCATCCTGGACCACACTTTAACTGAAGTAACTTTGTCAAAAGTTCCTACTTACATTAGGTTTCCACCCACAGGTGGTTCACATTTAAAAATATGCCTTTCTGGTACATACAGCTTCAAACCACCAAAGATAAGAAACACGTCAAACTTTGCTTACCCCTAAACCATTTGGTACAGTGCAAAGTATAGGATGGTATTTAGCATAGTCAACATTTTGATTGATTAATATTTATGAATGACATTGTAATGACAGATAAGGCCATTATATATCTTTTTTTTTAAGATTTATTTATTCGTTTATTTCTCTCCCCCCCTCTACCCCCCTCCATTGTCTGTTCTCTGTGTCTATTTGCTGCGTCTTCTTTGTCCAGCTCTCCGTGTGTTCGGTGCCATTCCTGGGCAGGCTGCACTTTCTTTCGCGCTGGATGGCTCTCCTTACAGGGTGCACTCCTTGCGCGTGGGGCTCCCCTAGGCGGGGACACCCCTGCGTGGCAGGGCACTCCTTGCGCGCATCAGCACTGCGCATGGGCCAGCTTCACACGGGTCAAGGAGGCCCGGGGTTTGAACCGGGGACCTCCCATGTGGTAGACGGACGCCCTAACCACTGGGCCAAGTCCGCCGCCTATATATCTTTTGATAACTTACAAGATTGTGAGGGAGAGAGTGTAAACTATAATGTAAACTATAATCCATCCTTAGTGGCAATGCCCCAATATGTGTTCATCAATTGTAACAAATGTACCACACTAATGAAGGATGTTGTTATTGTGGAAAAGTGTGGGAGGGGTAGGAAGTGGGCATATGGGAATCTCCTATATTTTTTATGTAACATTTATATAATCTAAGTATCTTTAAAAAAAGAAAGGATATATATATATTTAAAAAATGAAAATAGCTTTCTAATTTTAAGGTTTCGAAAGTAGTTTTCTGATGCAGAGATAACCCATTGTTGGCATTTTTTCTACCTGTTTACTCAGTGAAGACACGTATATGTGCATTCATGCACACAGAACTATTACAAAAAACAGAATCATTTAGTATTTAGTCTTCTGAAGTCCATGTTTTGTTTAAATAATGCAACTTTGATGTGTTTCCATCTCTCTATATATACATACATATATAATTAAGTAGTATAATTTTTAATAACTGCAGAGTATTATGGCATGGATGTTAATTTTAAATTTTAAATTATGAACTCTTATAAGCAAAAATGAGTTTTCATTGCTGTTTGAAACTTAATTTTTACATTTACTGGAAATTTGTAATTATTGGTAATTATTGTGAATTGGTTCTTTATATCTTTTGCTTATTTATCAATTGGTGTTTTCGTCTTTATATGGATTTGTATACAAACTCAGGAGTAAAGAGATACTGAGTTTATTAAATTTGTATTTTTAACCCATATTACAAATATTTTCCAGAGTCTAATTTGTCTTCACAAAATGTGAATCTGATTATGTCAATCCTCCCAACATAAAATTTTCAGTAACGTCCCATTGCTCTAGGCATTTGACTTATACTCTTAAATCACAGCAATATTGTTGGTTCTAGTTTCTACTGCACATATTTCAGTATCCCAGCTGTATCTTCTTTGCCTTTGCCTAATCAGTCACCACTCTTTCATCAGATTTCTGTCTCCCTGTGTCTTCTTTGCCATTCTCTTTCTTTTTGTGTGTTTATATTTTTATTATTCCTTTACTGTTATTTAAAAAATTGTCATGAATTAAGGAAGAGATCAGTCTGTTTTCAGAATCAGATAAGGGACCTGCAACTCAAGACTATGTGATATCTTACAGCATCTCCTTTTTTCCCCTCAGTGTAGGATAGGGATAAAGTAATTTATTATATTAACTCTTTTAGCATCTACCATGTGGCAAGGGATTTAAAGATAAAAATGCATGGTCCTTGGTTTCAAAAGGTCAATGTCAAATGAGGAAGGAAGTTATCTCCATTTTGGGAAAACAGGAGAAGCTTCATGGGGGAAGCTTAAATGTGGGTAATATTTGAATGGTGAAAATAGGAGGGAATTCCAATTTGAAGCAGCATAGTTAATAGCAGAAAGAGGAAGCAAGGGGTCTGTTGCCATATACAACGGGATATAATGGATGTACATATACACACATACATTAAGTAGCAGTGTTGGATTTGAACCAAGTGATATACATTTTAGTCCATTTAGAAGTAATAACAATATCCTTAGGACTTCAGGTTTCAAGTGAATGTGTTTGTAAGTACATATATGTCCCAGGATACAGAACATAGATCACTGGTTTAGAGAGTGGTCAACATCAGTGCCTTGGCTAATGATCTTATCTCATTAACTACATCAAGGTACTGACTGAACTAGCTGCAAAAACCAAGACTGTATTAGCTGCAAAGTTCTTAAGGGCAGGTATTTTATAAATGTTGGCTTTATTATTTATTATATATATAAAAGAAACCAAAAACATCTGCTATGTATAAACAAAACCTTCAAATACTTCAAAATGAATTCCAATGGGGTATTGTTTGAAAAAAGAGAGCTGAATACTATGATCGCTGTAGACTCTAGCACAGTATTGTAGGAATGATATGATTAAACTACCATTTCTGCCCACCTGTGAATTTCCCAATCAGTTATTTCATTTCTCTAATATAATTGCATGACAGAACAAACACAAATTAATGCTACCAGGCCCCTGTGGAATCCATTTTGAAGTGTTAACATGCACTGCTGAACTAAAATAAATAAGTAAATGTAGCATATGCCTCTATCAAAGAAGAAGTGGTGATTATTGTTCTGTTTCCGTGAGCACACACAAAGTGAAAGTGCTTGTCAGTCATGAAAACTTGGACTTCAATAAGAGAGCTATAAGCTGCTTCTGAAACTACAGATCCAAATAGTACAGCTGGAGAACAAGTGTTTGACGCTTAAAAATATTGTGCCTCTAGGACTAATTATGCTTTTGCAAACTTAGTAAAACATTGCTGTTTATTTAAACTTCGGCAGTATAAGATCTCCCTCAAATGAATAGCAGCTATTCTGAAGTCTGCACATAAACATCTATTTTGTGGAGAAACTGGCAATTAAGGACTTGTAATGAATTCTAGTCTTTTTCAATCCCTTTAAAAGAACATCATGGAAATCAGAGAAAATAAGATATGAAGGATTCTTTTAAATCCTGTCGGGGATTTTTCTAATCACTTAAGATACCAGAACAATAACTTATTTTTCCTTTGTTCTGTACATTTACATCTTCATTTCCTGCTACATATACAAACCAAGTTATAATTCATGAGTCTCCAGAAATACTCCACATACAATTAGAATTTTGAAGTCTCTATATGACTCTTCTGGATAGGTGCAATTTTAGAGATATTTCTTTGTTTTGATACTCCAGTTACATGATAGAGATTTGTTTTTATAGGTCCATTCATTTTATGGTTACTTTAAACTCTTTAAAATATTCATGGCATATCATAAGCATATATGAAGATATTCCAAAAATACTGGATCTATTTTATTATACATAGCTATATACTTATGAGTATAAACTCATATATTTAGGACTTTTTAGGAGCATAGCTGATGATAAAGCCCTGATGAAATTTTAGGTATGCCTGTGAGTTCCTGGCGCAAAGGCAAAGAGTATATGATTATTTGGATTTTAAGGTTCAGATTTTATAAGTAATAAAAATCATAGCAAAATACAAAGCAAAAGAGAATTATTTTAGATAGATGGATACTTGATAATTATATCCAAAGTTTTACCTTGTTGGGCTCAGATATTTCAGAGACAAGGAGTGTTGTGATGACACTGAAACCACTACTAAGAAAGCCTTGCTAACTACATCGAGTGAATATGCTGGGAAAGGTCAGGCTGCTCCCTTAGTCTCCAATGGTGTTTTCCCCATGGATTGCAAGTGGTGGAAGATATTTTATCTACTTTAACTGTTGGTGCATTTTTGATATGATGAATCATAAAGAATTCATAGGGCGAGGGAAAACAAACAATTACAGAACTAAAGAGGGCTAAAGCCTAAGTATTGCCTCTTGGTAGATTCTACTGCTTTGAATTCCATGAGCATTTATTGTTGAAATGGAATGCCATGAAAGTTGCAAGGCAATTATGTGGACTTCACCTGCATCAACCCATGCCCACAGTGCTTCTCTTTCTATAAAAGCAAAACCAATAAATAAACAAAAACAACAAAAGGTAAATTATCTCTCTTAGAAAGCGGCACAAACAAGAGCAGGAAACACATGCTGCCCATATGGAATAAACAATGGAATTATTCCATATAGACAGTATGTGATGATTAGTGAATATACATGACTTTTTACATTTGGCTAAGATAAAGGTAAATTATTAAATGATGTTATAGTTAGTCCTCTCTTGAATAAGTAGGGCACTGGTGTTTGTATTATTTTACCCAGTTGTCATGGCCAAGCTCTAAGGAGCCAAAGGATTAATTTACAAGATAACTTTGTTCTCTTACCCATAAAATAGGAGGTTGAGGAAGGATTAAATGCCATTTTGAAAACATCTAGCCTAGTATTTGTCCCACACTAAATGCTCCATAAATGTCTGTTGAATCTAAACATGATTCCCTTTGGGAAATTTTCAATTCTGATAGGGTCACTTACCCAATCTTTCCTTTTAGTATTTGGAAGTACAATAATACCATTGATGCATTAATGAAAGAAATAAAATGCCACCAAAATAGAACTTTTTCTTCTTCTCATGGTAGTATTAAGGTTTAATTTCATTTTATTAGGTTGGTGCAAAAGGAACTGTGGTTTCAGATTGTGAATTTTAAATCATTATAACTAGGCTCAAACACATCATTATTAATCAAAATAGGAACCATTACAATCAACACATTTTTGCCAATGAGAAATGAGTTTGTTTATTCCTGTAGCATAAAAATCTGTGCTTCAGGATTTGACAAATTCTTGGAAACCATTTTCTGCATCTTGCTGGTTGTGGAAGTGTTTTCCCTGCAAAAAGTTTTCAAGATGCTTGAAGAAGTGGTAGTCAGGAGGTAAGACATCCGGTGAATATGGGGAGTGGCAGATTGGGCAAAACTTTGTAGCCCAATTCCTTCAACTTTTGAAGCATTGGTTGTGTGACGTGCAGTTGGGCATTGTCATGGAGAAGAATTGGACCCTTTCTGTTGACCAATCCTGGCTGCAGTCATTGCAGTTTTTGGCACATTTCATGGATTTGTTGAGCATACTTCTCAGATGTAATGGTTTCACTGGGATTCAGAAAGCTCTACTGGATCAGAATGGCAGCACACCACCAAACAGTGAACATGACCTTTTTTTGGTGTAAATTTGACTTTGGGAATTGCTTTGGAGCTTCTTTTCCATCACACCACTGGACTGATTGTCACCAATTGTTGTATAAAATTACTTTTTGTCACACCTCACAATCAAATCGAGGACTGGTTCTTTGTTGTTGAGTAGAATAAGAGAAGATGATTTTTCAAATCATCAAAACAATGATTTTTTAAATTTTCAGTCAGTGAATGAGGCACCGACTTATGGAGCTTTTTGCCTGTCCAATTTGCTTCAAATGCTGCATAACCATAGAATGGTCTACGATGAATTCTCCGGCAACTTCTTGTGTAGTTGTAAGAGGATCACCTTTGATGATTGCTTTTAATTGGTCGTTTACAACTTCCTACAGCTGACCACTGTGCTTCTCCACTTCAGGGCACTCAAATCCTTTGTAAAATTTCTTGAGCCACCACTGCACTGTATGTTCATTCACAGTTCTTGGTCAAATGAGTTGTTGATGTTGTGAGTTGTCTCCACTGCTTTACACCCATTTTGAACACAAATGAGAAAATCTCCTGAATTTGCTTTTTGTCTAACATCATTTCCCTAGTCTAAAATAAATATAAAATAAACAGCAAGTAATAAGTCATTAGCAAAAACAACAAAGTGAGAAATGCACATTAAAATGATGTATGACATAACCACATTTATGTAAGAATGTATGCCAATATCCAATGACAAATCTCAACAATGTAAAAACACAATTACTTTTTCACCAACCTAATAGCAGACGTTAAGACTGTTCCTAAGTAGAAGCTAGGTGAAAAGCTATGGTGTGAGACTGAGGATCTGCAAAAGCCATGTTTGCGCACTCTCCTTCCAAAGGAATTTCTTTTAATAACTACTGTAGCACTTATATTACAGCAATTATGTTTTCAGTATTTGTGTCTCCATAAGATTATGCTCTGGGACAAAGAGCATTTTCTATTTATATTTCTCTCAGTATTTCTATCATTTATTTTATGGCCTGGCACATAAGAGTCATCTGTAAATTTCCCTTGAAATGGAACTATTATTGACCAAAACGACAGGATGAATGATATGCAGTGGGAGTACAAAGAAATAATCAATTATACTACCTGAGGTATTAGGCAGAGAAGAAAGTTTCATCAAGTATATGCAATTGAGCCTAGTTGAGAGAAGCTAGTGTCAGAAAAGAAGAGTCCAGGCTGAGAGAATTAAATGGGAAAGGGGAAGCCTCTCACCTGAGAATAAATACATGGTGGGAGAGTATTGAAAGGGGTATGAAGAGGTGCCAAATAAGTTTCACCGCCTTCACAGATTTGTCAGGATTAAATGCTGACTTGGTGAGGCTTGTCTTCCTTCAATGGGCTGCCTGTACATCAGTGCCAGTCCTTGGGTTTGCTCTTTCAAGTGTTATCCACTTTCTGCTAAGACACTGGTGAGGGCTGACAGTTGAAGGAAGGACTGAAGTAGAATCAGCATAAACAAAGGCAAAGGTACAGGCCAAACTAAGCCATAATCCACTCAGGAGGGAAGTAGTTGACAGGATCAAAGCTGAGGAGGCAGACTTCCAGACCTGCTGGAGAAAATGAGTGCAAGGTTATGAACTGAAAATGAACAAGTTAAGGAAATATCTGTGCCAGAAAATTAAAATAAAAACAAGGACGGGGTCCTGAGTAGGAGATGTCCATGGACATCAGAGGCAAGGAGAAATATGCCAAAGAAGCCTAAGTTAAACTTGAGCTGGCAGTGTTTTAACAGGGAAATTTTCCTTTGAAATTCTGAGGCAGCCTTATAGCCATATTTCTGTGAATCTTCTTAAATATCTCTGTTGTATAAAAAATCAAAGTCCTAGGGGCAGAGTAACACTGAATGAGAAACCCCATTAGTAGGATGTGGATGGCTAGTGCTAGATCACAAGAGCAGACTGATAAATTTTCAGAAACTTTGCAAGCTGATGACTAAATAGAGTTATTTCTAAACATTAAATTGTAAAAGTTAAAATTAAATATATAATACCTAAAGCAAGGTAATAAATACTAAAAACGTAACACTTTTTATTTATTTTCCTCATTTTACTATTATCTATGCTCTGAAAGTTACTTCCATCTATTGTATAGTGGTGTACTCAGCATCTCTTCCCTACCCATCATTCAGTGACAGTGTGTTGGTAGCTTGAAATCTGTCACAGGGGGAGTATTTGCACCTCAGAATCTGGCAAACACTGCAAATCAGGGCTTGCTTTATTGTTTGGTTGATTAAGAAACTTATGGAGAAAATGTTAATAAGGCAGATAAAACTTAACAGTGTATTTTGTTTGTAGTTGTTACATTTATTAATAGCACAAAAACTTGAAGAAAGTCTTCCCGTATTTGAAAACCATCATGTTCAGCAGAGAAGTCACTCATGTCAATGACATTTTCATCTTACTCATTAATGTAAATGAAAGTATCAACCAACATTCATATCAGAACTATCCCAATTCATCAAAAGCAAATATATAAGTTTGGCAAAAATCAATGAAAATATTCTATGAGAATAAATTGGATATATGGAATTTAATATGAAGAATATTGTATATTTTATTATTTTTAAACAAATATTTGCTGTATATATTTTATATCAGTAATATTCTAAGTAAAATATACACATTCTCTCAGAGCTGATTGTTGAATGTTTACCAGCATGCCACTGAAATATCCCCTATAAACTTTGTTTTCCCATCTGAAAAAAGGAAAGGTTGTGATGCATATCTCTTAGATTTATTTGAAAAAGCTATATGAGATCATGCTGTACTTGGTTAATGGTAGATGTTATCTAACTATTTTCTTAAATAAAATCTTAGCTTTTTGTTGAATATGTGCAGCTAGCTTAAATGTATCATAAAATATTCTTTATGTGTGTTTCAAATACTTAAGCTACTCAGATTTTCTAATAAAAATGGTGTTTTCACATATTCTTTGAGGAAGAGCTGCTGGCTTTCTTAAAAAGCCTGTCTGAAGACTCTCCAGAAAAGGCAAGTTTGAAAATTGCAGCCTATTGAAGAGTTGCTAAGGCAACCATTGCTTGCTAATAATGTAGTGATAGAAAACAAAAGGCAATTTAAAGAACAATGCTTTTCAAAATTCAGGGGAGAAATATACCTGAACAAACACCAAACGAAAGCAGGACTGGCCATGGGCAACTTCTTTCTTGAATTAGTAAACCAAGGGAAAGATTAGATATCATTCAGCAAGACAGGGAGCCTTGGAAGACAGAACACATTTTGACCCTTCTTTCAGACCCATTGCCTTGATTTCTCATTAGTTTCTCATGATTTTAAAAATGATGTAATTAGAAACTCACCACAATAATCTTAAAGCTTGATTCTGGCATTTAGGTAATGATATGAAACACCCATTGTCATGTAGTTGCAGTATACCCCAATGGTTGGTTTATTTCTTTTAAGAAGTACTTAAACTTTAAAGTTTGGATTTGGGTTTGAAAACCTAAACTGGTGTCCTGACCATGTCAAATGACACATATTCACGTGATGCAACATCTTTCGTTAGCTGGATTCCTCTAGATTCTCGACTATGTTACAAAAAAGAATTTAAGAACATGTCAGTTTAGTTAGGCCAGGAGTTAAGGAAAGGGGAGAATAGAAAACAGGAGAAAATAACAGATTATGAGTCCCCAGGTATAGCTGTGGGCTGCTCTAGGCAGGGAGAAAGAGTTTTGGCTTGTGTGGCTACTTTTTTAAACCATTAATTATTCCTCCCCTTGCTAATGTTTGGGGAGGGCACACAGCTGTTTGTTGTGTTGATTGATTACCCCACCCACTAGCTGGGGAGGGGGCAATGATAAGGCCTCTTGAAAATATCCTGAGCTTTTCCTTGACCCTGGACGAAATCTTGCCAAATGAAGGATTCTTGCCGGGTTCTTCCAGCAGCCTTTTGCTGGGGTCTTTCCCCTAGGGGGTTTCCAGGCCGGGTTCCATGGCTACGTGTTTCATGGCCATGTTTTTCTGCCACATTTTAGTCTTGTTTCTCCATTCCCTAAACTAGACTGCCTCAGTTGGAGACATAGCGATTTATTCTGTTTACTGCCTTTTGCATTCTATCAGTCCAAAAAGGGCTTGGAAATTATTCTGTATTGAATTGAAGCTGGTAGTAAAAGAAAGGCATTAAATTCACTAACACTTATTTTAATATGTAATTACTCTTAATCCTTTCATTAGTCAGGTGAGGTAGTTAATACTACCACTTTTCTAATGATGAGACTGAAGTTTCTAGGGAATACATTTTTCAATTTGGTCAAGGCCAAAGGCTGGGTCTTATGCTAAACCAATCAGTCTTAAACTCTGCTTTTTCATTGTCATCAGGCTTATTTCTAATAGCTATTCACAGACAAAGTTTAATACAAAACAAGTTTTTATTTTTACATTTTTTTGTTCTTATAAGACCAATCCTCATAAATTTGCTATGCTAAATTTGTTCATTGCTTTAAGATTTTTCACTATTTAGATCTATCTCTAAAAACACTGATTTCCTAATAGAGAAGATCTCATTACTCAAATTGAATCTGGTTAAAAGGACCATTGCTTTTCTTTAAACACAATTATTTTAAGTTCAGCTGTTGCCCTGATGCAAATCACCTGGAAACCAAATAGGACACACCAAATCATTTGCAGATACTTGGGTTAAGATCAAAAAGGTATGTTATTTATGAATTCCTTAATCGTAAGGGTTGCATCTGGAAATCTTGGGCACAAAAAATGAGCAAAAGAAAAGGCTTCTATGTATGAATTCACACTATTACTTTATGATTTGACATGGACACAGATTGAGGTTGCAAGCAAGCACTGAAATCAGCAACTGCAAACCATGCTTATACCATCTTTAAATCAAATCTAGAAAATAATCACCCCAGAGAAAGAAATTTAAAATATTTAAGCAAAAGATTGGCAATGTAAGACTTCATTTTATCCAGACTTTTACTTTTCTTTCCTGTTGGCTATTTATTCTACATTTAATCCTCTCTGAGTCATAATCATCACATATTATATTTGCAAGTTTGCAATTGCCAAGTTATTCATTTTTACAATAATAAATATATTTTAAAATGCATACACACATAAATGGTCCCTGTGAAAAATCCAGGCTTCTTTGCCATTTCATAAAAAAACAAATAGGAATTAATGGGTACAATGATATCAGTGTTCTTTGGGATTGTTTAAATTAGAAAGATGTTTAAAGGGCAAAGGAAAAAAAATGATTAAAAAAACCCCCTAATTCCCAGAGACTTCACTGAATAATGAGCTCTAACTAGGCATGGAAATTTGCTCACATATTATGCAGCTAATTTAGGAGAGAATGAAGAATGGACTGTTGTAAAAGACACACATTATTTCCTTTGGAAAAGCATTAAACATTTTGCAAAGTCAAATTTAAAATGCTTTTAATTGCAGCCTTTTATTGTTGCCATGTAAAAACATGGTTGTAGTCTATTGAGCAGATTGGATCTTAGAGGAGATGAATGCCAGTTAATATAAAAAGGGCCCTTTGAACTTACATTTTTAATGCATACATTTCCTCAGTAAATCCTTTGTCAATGGTTGTAAGACAACCTCTTGTAAATGAGTTTGTGTTTCTTCTGTACCTATCTTATTACATATCAAATAGACATAAATAATCCCAGTGGGAAGCCACCCATCATAGTACTGCTATCTATCTTTTAAAAATTCTCAATGTTTATTACTATCTCTCAAAATTACCATCCTGTTCACTCATGTAAAACATTAATAGTCATGCTTTTTCTGTAAGATTCACATAATATTAATTAAATTTCATGTTTCTTCAGGAAACATGCTTTTTCAACATTTTTACAAGTCAGCATTTTATTTGTGTCCTTCAATTTATTTCAAAAGACGAAGAAGGATGGATCTGTTATTTAACTAGGCTCTTTGCTTTACATCGTGCAATTTAAAAACTTTGAACTCTTTCATTTGTAGTGTATAGGGCTTTCCATCTATGTCAAATCCCTGCAAACTGTCTGTACATTGCTTAGGGATAATTTCCTTTCCAGAAATAAAGCATACAAACCTAATCCATATCACTCAAAAATGCATGTGTACGACATGGTAAGAGAGAAAATAGCAAGCTTTATATCACCTGAATTTGCTAAATTTTTGAGCTGTGATTTAAAAGCCCTTTGGTATTTTATTAGTTGTTGTAATTTACATTTGGAGATTTGAACAATTTAGGTAAAGTCAGGCCATTAAACCTGACACTAAGAATTTGCTTTCCCTGCTTATGTAAATTTGACAAAGTGATGCTTTACCTATTTGATTCTTCATTTAATTATATGATTTGTTTTACCAAAATACGACACAAACATGGTCATATACACCTTTTCTACTTCTCCATTCTCCCGACCCCAGGAACTTGCTAGCATGGTGTTTTATTATCAAAAAGTATTGTGTTTTCTTTATATGACCACCCTAATCCCAATGTCTCTGCTACTTCAGGCCTTGCATTCTTTCTATTAAATCAGTTTTAATTTGTGAGAAAATAGAATCAAGTCTGCGATTCAAAGTATCTCAAGATGAAGAGTCAGGCATATGCTTACACATGCAGTCCTAGAACTTTAAATATCATCAATTTCTGGAGCTTCTACTTATTTTCTGAGCTACAGATCCAACTTTAGTTGTCTACCAGATATCTCTACCAGAATACTTGACAGGGACTCTAAGTCAATTACTATATTCCAATCTATACTTAAAATCTTCCCTCCTAACAAGTCTCTCCTTTCAGATTTTCTATCTGGTTAAATGCTGAATATTTATATAGTTTCTCAAATCACCCACCCTAATTATCTTGTTTAGTATTTTTTTCTCTGGGTCCATGCATCTAATGACATTCCCAGTCTGTAGGTTGAACTGGATGGATGTCTCTGATATCCATTCATTCTTCTACCTTTCCCTATTGCCATAATTCAAGCCCTCATCATGTTTTATCTGAAATTCCACCATCACATTCAACTCTCAAAAGTAATGCAGTTTAAATGCAGATGTTTAAAGACATCTGCAATCATGCAATACCCTTTATTTAAAAACCTTTGTTCATTCCCTATGACCTATAGAATAAAGTTCCAGTTCTTTAGCATAGTCCTCATGAGTGTATAAGATGACATAAATGCTCTCCATATCCATTGGCTCTTAACCATTTCAGTGTGTTCTGCCAACTAATACTGGTTTCTCTGTGACTGAGAAATTTTTCCCTGCTACAATAGAAAGAGCCTATTAGTACTATTCTAGTTTACTAGGCTGCAGAAAGCAATATACCAGAAATGGGTTAGAATTTACAATGGGAATTTATTAGCTTACAAGCTTACAGTTCTAAGACCATGCATATATCCAAATTATGGCATCATCAAGCCTATACCTTCTTCCTGGAGACTAGCCTCTGGCAATCCTGGATTACTCTGTCACATGGCAAGACACATGGCAGTGTCTGTTGGTCTCTCCCTTCTCTTCTGGGTTTCCTTGCTTCCAGTTTCTTGCTTCAAGTTTTTTCTCCCTTTGTCTGAATTTCATTCTCTGATAAAATACTCCAGTAAGAGGATTATGAACCACCCTAAATAAGGTGGGTCATATTATAATTTAAGATCCTACTCATCAAAAGATCCTATTTACAATGGGTCCACACCCACAGGAATGGATTAAGTTTTAGAATATAGTTTCCTGGGGTACATACAGCTTCTAACAATCACAGGCCATACAGTAGGTCATAGAACTGGAGACATAACACTTCCTGGAACAGCCCTCAAATAATGCCTCTTGGAAGTTGGTAAATTAACACTACAAATTTTATAGGATAATTCTGAAAGGAGTATTTTACACCATTTCCAACAATTTTCCCATGAATTTAGGCTCTAGCCACTGAGACATCCACAGTGATAGCTGGCTTAATGATGCAATCTCTGGCTGCCTTTCCCATCCCTGTATCACTTTCCTACTCTCTACTGATGCCTCTCCCAAGAAAACTACCTGCATTCAAATCCTCATCTCTGACTCTGCTTCTATGGAACAGAAACTAAGAAAAAGGTCTTTCACAGTGAGCATTCCAACTTCATACAGGACCACTTTCATTCATATATCCAGACTCTAACAACCAACTACTTAGCTTTCCAAAAGTAAATCTGTGCACTGCCAATCTGTGAACATTTATTTACTTATCCCCTTCTTTCTCTAGTGTGTCACTCCTCTCAATTTTTCAAACGCATATTTATCTTTCAATACCTGTTAATAATGTCCTTCTTACTTTGCATCTTTTTCTAAATCCCCACTCAAAACCATTATTTCTTCTGTGATACCATAATGGCTGTGAGATTCATTATTCATCACATTATATAAATTAATTTATGTCAGCATAGTGCTCCTTCTAGACTCTTTTTAAACTCCTTGAGAGAGGTGTTATATTGAAATTCTGAATTAATTTTCCTACAAAAATGTTTTATTCTAAATCAGTGATAAAAAACAATTTGATATGTTTACACTGCCCTTTACCTTGTCTAGCTCATGACAGAATGTCAGAGGAACTAGGTAGCTTTTCTTTCTAACCCCAGATGGATATAAGGTTCATAATATTTCTCTACATAAGTGTTGGACAATATCTATCACAGCCTCCATGATATGACTGTGTAATTTACAACTCTAGTGGTGCCATTTAATTTACTTGGGATATGAACTGGAGTAGGGAGATGCTTGGTTTTTCCGTCACTTCTCTTATGTCTTTTGTTTCTGTCATGAAGGCAGTCTATCCTCGTCTTACGTGTCCTCTTCTAAACTAATATAAGAGCATATGGGAGGTGGACTTTGCCTAGTGGTTGGGGCATCCGTCTACCACATGGGAAGTCCATGGTTCAAACCCCAGGCCTCCTTGACCCATGTGGAGCTGGCCCATGAGCAGTACTGCTGAGTGCTAGGAGTGCCATGGCGTGCAGGGGTGTCCCCGTATATATAGGGGAGCCCCACACGCAAGGAGTGCGCCCTGTAAGGAGAGCTGCCCAGTGCAAAGGAAAGTGCACCCTGCCCAGGAATGGTGCCATACACACAGAGAGCTGAGGCAACAAGATGATGCAACAAAAAAGAAACACAGATTCCCGTGCCTCTGACAACAACAGAAGCGGACAAAGAACACGCAGCAAATAGACACAGAGAACAGACAACTGGGGCTGGGGGGAGGGGGAAGGGGAGAGAAATAAATAAAAAATAAATCTTAAAAAAAAAAAAAGGGCACATGAGCCTATATGTCCAAATACATAAGTATGGCTTTTGAAATTAGGTTTCACTTACCAAAGTAAAAGCATATTATTTACCCTTTCCAAATTTTGTTTTTTCCCTTGTAATTATCTAATGGAAAGCCATCTTAATTATCTTGTATAGCTCTAATACTGTGCTTTTTAATGACTCCATACTAACTCTTGATATGATTGTGCCATATTTTATTCAACAATTGTTGGTCATCTATTTGGTTTCTAGTTTTGGTCTCCACAATGTCTCAATAAATATATTTCTATCCATATCCTTACATGCGTTTTTAGTTCTATGGGATAGATTTCTAGAAATATAATTGCTAACTTGAATGGCTTGTCTACTTTTAACTTTATAGAAGTTGAAAGATTACTTCCCCAAAAGGCCAAACAATTCATTATTCTACCCTCAAGGGTAGAATCCTTTCCCCTACATCCCTGCCTGCAATAAGTCTTAAAGATCTTTTCCATTTTTTTGTCCATCTAAAGGGTGTAAAATCATTTCTCATTGTTAATTCAATTTTCATTTCCATGACTACTAGTGAATTTCAGTATCTCTTCTTTTTTTTGCCATTTGTATTTACTCTGCTGTGAAATGTCTATTCATATCCATTGCCCATTGTTTTCTCTTGTATTGTTTTTCTCTATTTCTGGTCATTTAGTCTCACGTAGATATTAACTCCTGTGGCTATCATCTGCATTACAAATATTTTTCTAGATTTATTTTACTTTTTTATTTGCCTATTCTCTTTACTTTTTCTTTATTTTCAGTATGCATCTACTAGCCATTATCGAGTAAAACAAAAACACCCCAAAATGTTGGCTTAGTTAATAACTATATATTCTTGTTCATGAATAGTTCTCCAATGTTGGCTGAGTTACTCTTTTATCCACTGTCCCCTGCAATATGAACAAATTGTTCTGCTGATCTATGACTGGTTCTTTCTTATGTTTGGGAGTTAGCTATCTATAGGGCTATCTAGCATGACCTCAGCTGGGACAATGAGGCTCTTATCCAAGTAGTTTCTCACCCTTCTGCAGGTTAGCCTGGCCTTGCTTTCATCAAGGTGGAAGGGTTCTGAGTGACAGTTCAAAAATATGAGAGGACGGCACACTGTGCCTTCTAGTAAATTCAATTGGTTTAATAGTCAAGGGGTGAGATGATAGACTCCACCTCTTGAGAGGGACTACAAAGTTATGTGGCAGAGGGCATGCAAATAGAATGCATAAAGAGTTAGGGCCATTTTTGCTACAATCTTTTATAAAATCTTACTTTATCACTTTGTTTTATAAGTGTTCTTGTTATGAATAGTATTTATTTTGGTTTTGAGTTTTAATACAATTTGTCAGTCTCTGAATTTTTTAATACTAATTTTACATTATTGAGTCTCTTTCTGGCAATTCCCTATTTCTTGTGTTTTGATCATGTTGCTATTAGTTTCATTTTCTCCCTGGTTTGTTTAGAAGTTCTACTACTTTTGCTTTACTTACTCTTTTAATTGAATATATTACTCTATTGATATTTGTACACATTGTATCAAATATTTCCTCTTCCAAGGAGTTGTTTTCTGTGATGCATTGTTTTTCCTTTGCTCGAATTAAGAGAAAATATCTAGAATAATTTTGCTCCTTTCCTTTTTTCCCTTCTTTCCTCTTCTGTCCATTGATGGCTTTTTCTTCCTTCCATGGTTTAGAATTTGTTAGAACTTTTCTTATAGCAGTGCTTTCAAATTCTTTTCATATTTTGACTCACATAAAAAATGATCATGTCAAAGTGGCATAGTTCAAGCTACTACCTGACATTGTGTAAACTGCGCATTGCACAACTCCAGGAGAGGTATTAATTTTATATTTAGCTTAGATTTGTATAGTTATTTCAACAATATTCTGGCAGATGCTAATAAAATATCTTGGAAAACAGACATCTTTATATCATTTTATATGCAGGTCCCATATGAACTAGAGTCAGCATTGGGCACAATGGAGAAAAATAATCACTGCTGCCATTCTCTTGTGCTCTGTTAATACAGTACACATGGTCACACAAGGGGCTGAGATGTGCTAAAAAAATCAGGAAAGAGAAGAAAGTATGAAATCATCCTCTAAGCTAGTGGAGGAGTGAATGAATAGGATATGTGGTAGTTGTGAATTTAAAATGAGACAAGTCAGCAGTCATGAGCTTATATATATATATATATTTTTTTTTCCCCTTCAGCTTATTTTAACTGCACAGGAGCAGGTTAGCTGTGAGAAGAAAGTTAATTTTAATAAGGGTTGGAATTTTCCAGGGGAGAAGGAAGAATTAAAGAGGAAAGGAAGTTGAAGGTACATGTAAATGAATCATTATAATGAAAGAAAAATATATTAAAATTGGCATGGGTATAATGGATAACAGAATGCAAACTTGCATACATTTTGAAAATAATATATGAAACTCAAGAAAAACTTATGCTTGCTGGAGTTGTTTAGCCTATGTCACCAGATCAGCAATGATATATATTCATTTTTAATGGGAAATGGCTCTATTAAGCAAAATTTAAAATGTGATCTGCATAATTATTACATAGTAAGTAGTTAGATAGAGTTTTGCACATATCCTGAATTAGTTTTCATTTAATGGGGTTTTACCATACAAACTTGTTCAATGACTATTTGTTTTGAGCTTATGTCCTCATTTATCATGTGACATTTATAAGGAAAAATGTTGCTGGAAAAAGGTCTGGTCTTTATTATACCAGAATTTCTTTTTTATCTTTCTTCTTTAAATTTTCTCAAGCATGTAGTGTATTTTCTAGAGCTGATTTCTACAAATGATATATCAACTTAATGCACTAATGAAAACTTAGAAAAATAATTATGAATTTTAGAGAAATGGTTAGGAAACACTGCCATTTCATGGTCATTAATCAATTCTTATAATTAACCCATCACTAATATTTAAATAAGACCATGTAAGTAATTTGATTCTAGATCACATTATTGGCTTAATAAATTACACATTTTTAAATGAGTATAGGACCAGAATTTATTCCTATAGAAAAGTAATGAAAGTGAGCTAAGTTGATAAATGATGTGATGCCTCCTTCTTTATGTTGAAAAACTACCTTTTTGCCATTTGGGGATTTCATAGAATAGCAGATATTTGTTCTTTCTTTTATAAATATAATTTTTAAGTTCCAAGGAAGAAAAAATTGTTGAGTAATATATCAGTGTTTAATAAATGATTCTTAAACATGTTTTTAAAGGCTGTATTTGTTAAAAAATAAAATAAGATGCTAATAAAAATGACAACTGTGATAGGTCTACATTTTTAAACAGTGATTATATAGACAAGACTCTACAGACAATTATAATTTATAAATAATTTTAATCTTAGGAAACAATTCTATCTATATGCTAAAATTCTCAGTTAGTTTTCTCTTAGTTTTAGTGAGGAAAAAAAGCTTGTGTATAATTTTGGCAAACTATTTCCTAAGTCATATTTTTCATGGTCTGCACCGTTCAACCAGAAGGAGGGATGTAGAAAGTTAAATGGAGGCAAGACAGAAGTACAGAAGTTCATAAAATCCTTTGGTTCCTTTGTCAATGCACCTAAAGTGACAAATTAGAAACATTTTAATAGAAGATTGTCTGAGTTTCCTACTTATTAAAACAAGTACTATACAAAGGGTTGGCTTAAACAATGGAAATTTATTAGCTCACAATTTTGAGGCTAGGAGAAGCCCGATATCAAAGTATCGGCAAGGCGAAGCTTTCACAGAATACTGTACAATTCTGGGGCTGGCTGCCTATGATCTTCTTTGGTCCTTGGCTTTTCTGTCACAGGGAACTGTATGTGGTAAAACCTCCTTTTTCCTCAGGTCCTGTTGACTTCTGGCTCCTTCCATGACTTTCTCTCCTTGTGTCTGAATTTCATTGTGCTCATCAAAGGCTCCAGTAATCCAGATTAAATTCCAACATGATTCAGTTGGGCTACACTTTAACTGAAATAACACCAACTAGAATGAAGATCAATACAAGAACATGCCCAAACTGGGCTACAAAATTCATTACACCATAAAGATAATAAAACAGACTCTCTCCAAATACATTTCTCCTTATTCATTATTAACTCTACTAGGCTCACTGATCTCTGCCAGAGAAGCCCATAGCCACTTTCAGTAGCAATTATCCCTTCCTTAATCCCCACTCTTGGACAACCCTAGGCAGCCCTGCCTACCTCTGGACACTCTTACTGTATATGCTTTATAACAAAAATGAAATCAACAATAGTAAAAAAATGCAAGGTTTCCCCAGGATCTCATCGATCCTCACAAAATGCTTAGAGCAAGATGTTTATGCCCATTACATATTTTTTTTAAAAAATAGGATTATTTATGGTTAAAAAACCTACTCAAAGTTATTCGCCTAGCATAAGATAGAGTGGAAATTTGAACTTAAATCTTTCTCATCAGAGCTGATGTTCATGTTTTTACAAATATATTTCCTTTCTCCAGAGTAGCCAGTGGTTTATGTGATGAATGAACTCAATGTGGTGACTGGTGAATAGGAAATATCTAAACCACATTCTCACTCTCAGGAATTGTAATAGGAAAAATGGGAAAACAGAGCTGTTAGCAAAAGCTGAAAGATCATGATGTTGAAAGCCCATAGGAAGCGTGATGAATGTGAACAAGCAGAAGAAACAAAGAGGCAACAGAGTCTAAGGTAGAAAAACAAAAAGACCAAGAGATGAGGATAAAAATGGAGAATAACAGCCACAAATGGAAAAGGCATGTAAAGTGTAACCAAATGATTCAGAGAGAGGTACAGAGTTTGTTAAACACTTTTATTTTTAAGGAGTAGAGAAGTCTTGTGTTGTTTTTAGTGGACATGGAAGGATGTTAATTTTGAGCAAAACTGATCCCGGAGCAAATATTGGGAGTTAAATTTTTGTAGTCCTTTGGAGGGTCCTATACTCATTGCCTTGTCAAATGAGTTTCTTTAAGAAACAGAAAGGACCAGCTGTTGTGGTATCTTTCAAACCTCAGGTACAGTAACTTAATGCAATGATGATACAATTAGGCTACTCTCAGAAAATGTTACATTGTTGCTATATGCTTCTCTTAAATGATGTTGCTATGTAATATTGTATTTTCTTTTTATTATGAATTGTATTACATTTATATTAGGTGGATAAACATATTACAATTTAAATGATAATAACAAACTGATTATTTGTATAGAGGATATAAAATTCATCTATCTTTTTGAATTCTTGTTTATCAATAAACATTTCCCCCCTTGTAATTTCTTATTGTGTATGTTAGTGCCTTCTCCCTTTAATTCTTGCATAAAATAGCTAGTGGGTTGTCCATTTTGTTGATATTTTCAAAGGAAGAGGATTTTTATTGGCTTCTTGCTTTCTCCTGTATCAGTTTTCATGCTTTATTTTTCTGATCAGGGCTTTTTATATAATCTTGAGTAGAAGCAATGAGAATGGAAGTCCTTGCCTTGTAAATGGCATTAGAAAGAACATATTCAGCTATTCACCATTAAGTATAATGTTAGCTGTGAGTTTTTAATTGATGCTTTTATCTATTCTAGAAAGTTCCATTTTATTGCTATTTTGCTGAGATATGTTTGATTGAAGAGGGGTTGAATTTTGTGAAATGCTTTATCTGCTTCTTTGGAGATATTCATATATGTTTTGTCATTTATTATCTTAATATGATGAAATACATTGTTTGGGTTTTAAGTGTTAAACCAATTTTACATTCCTATGATAAACCCAATTTTGTCATGGCATATTATATTTTTTATATATTACTGTTTTGGATTTGCTAATGTTTGTTAAAGGTTTTTATGTACTATAGTAATGATGGATATTGTTTTGTAGATATTTTTTAGTAATAACATTACATGAGTTTGTTATAATAATGCGGGTCTTAATAGTAAATGAGGGAAAAGTTATTCTACTTTCTCTACTTTCTGAAAAAAAATGTATTGAATATATTAGTAATGGAAATTTTCCTGGAATTATGAAGCCATTTGTGGTTGGAATTTTCTTTCTGGGGATGTTATGAATTTCTTTAATAGACACAACATTTCCTATTTCCTAATTTTTTGTGTGGTCATTTTGATAATTTTGTCTTTCAAGAAATTTGTCCTTTTATCTAAATTTTTGGCTTTCTAGGAAAAAAATTCAATTTGATTAGCATATTCTTATGTGTTTGGTCTATCAAATACTGAGATAGTGGTATTAAGACCTCTATCAGATTGTGGAGTTATCTCATTTTTCTTCTAGATGTTAAATTCCTGCTTTTGGCAGGAATGTAAAATGGTACAACCCTTGGGAAGATTTCCAGTATCGTTGAATATATATATACTATGACCTAGCAATTCCAATTCTAAGCATTTCCTCAAGGGAAAGACATGCATTAAAGACTTATGAACAAGTCTTTGGTAACCTAAACCAGAAACAAATCCAAATGCTTATCAATAATACAATACATAAACTAAGGTTTATCTATACAATAAAATATTACTCACTAATAAAAAGGAATGAGTAATGACATTTATGAATCCTTCACAATTTATGTTGAGCTCGAGAAGCCAGAAAACAAAAAAATACATACTAGATGATTACACTTATATAATGTAAAAGAAAAATATTGTGATAGGTATCAGAATTAAGGTGGCTAATGAGAGGAATTAAATGGAAAGGGACCCCAGGGAACTTTCTGGGGAAAGGCACATGTTCTTTATCTTGATCTGGCTGATGATTTACATAGGGCATTCATTTGTCAATATTTATTGAGTTGTACATTTAAGATTAGTGTACTTTAGTTACATTAAAAAAAAAAAAGCCAGTCTTTTCAATGACTTACATGGCTCTATACAATCCAGCCTTGCTTTATCCCTCTGATCTTATCTCCTCATACTTGCCGTATCACACATTACTCCACAGTGTGTTTATTGGATGTTTAAAAATGCCCTGACCTCAGGACTATTGTCCTTGTTATTCTTACTTCTTACTTCCTACTTCCTTCTTTCCCCCCTTTTTTTTTTAAATCTTTTTTTTTTCTTTTTTAAGATAGGCACTTTGGTTGCCATCATGTCTCCTTTGGATCTTTGAGCAAACTCCACTTTCCCTATGAAGGCTACCATGAAAACACTTAAAAATGTCAAACTTTCTCTCCTTTACTCTCTCTTTCTGTACTTTCCTCCAAAACATTTATCAAATTCTGATGTTTTATAAATTTTATGTATCTGTTTATTGTATGTCCCCCACTGGACTTCATGAGAGTAGGACTTTTTGTCATGGCTGTTTCTCCAGTGCCTAGAATATTAATTGGCATATAAATACAGATTTAATTAATACTTCTGTTTCTCACCCTGCTTTTTAAGTCAGAAATTCTTTATGTTCTTTATTCTAAAAAATGTTTGAAAGAGCACTACATGCACTACTTTCTTGGGTGGTTACTATAGTTTTTCCTTTACCGTGATATCACTGGAGTATCAGGTAGAACAGAATATAACCATGTGTCAGGGAACCAAGAGTGCCTACAACTGCAAACAGGAGAATTGAATCCATCATCCAAGTGGAATCTAAGCACCCTCTCAATACAGAGGTGGAGTGGACATAACCATCCCAGGGTCCACAGAATGGCGGAATAGAGTATGATTAGAGTGGACTTACTGATATTCTATTCTGGAACTATTGTGATTAGTAATGGAAGTAAATGTAGCATTGAGATGGAGAAAGTGGCCATGGTAGCTACTGAGGTTGGGGAGTGGGAAGAAGAGATGTGATGTGGGGGCATTTTCAGGACTTGGAGTTGTCCTGGGTCGTACTGCAGGGACAGTTACTGGACATTGTATGTCCTCCCATGGCCCACTGGGTGGACTGGGGAGAGTGTAAACTATAATGTGGCCCATTGACCATGTGGTGCAGCAGTGCTCAGAGATGTATTCACCAAGTGCAATGTATGTCCCATTGTGTTGGAGGAGGTTGTTGTTATGAAAGGAGTGGGGTGAGGGGGGTGGGAGGTATATGGGGACCTCATTTTTTAAAAATGTAACATTAAAAAAAATAAAGACAAAGAAATTTTTTTTAAAAGATGATAACCATGTGTGCTTAATCCATCATCTTAAACTAGAAATCCTTGATGTGTTATTTAATCAGTCATCAACCAGTCTCAGATTAATCCTCAATATAAGTGAAGTCCAATAAATCATTGGCATTTCTCCTTTTCCTTTATTGGCACTCATTAGATGAATGATAGTATCATATGCTCAAATAAATAATATAATATAATTTTCAGTTTGAGTGGCAACTCCAAATTTGTCAAGAACCAGAAAAACATTTTAAAATAATATAAGTGGAGTAATAAACTCCATTTATTCTCATACTAACTGACCTATTCCTAGGCCATGTTCTAATGAATGAACATTCTGGATTTAAGATAATTTTGTAAGTGTGGATGATTAAGTAATTCTTAGAGATAGAAGAAATATCATCAGAAACTCTAACTTCAGTTACATTGAATATCCTCACTTGGATCATATTCTGCTCTTATAAGCCAAATTAAATCTTGCTTTATTTAGTGGTAAGGACTGAGGGCAGAGTTCTTTCATATGGTCCTGATTAATATAGAATTATGTTAGGCAATGAATTAGATTACTTGGATAGGAAATTCTTCTTTCCAGTCTTTAAAATTAAAGAAATTTTCTTCCTATCAAATGCTAGCATCTGAGTTATGTCTGCCGTATTAGTCAGCCAAAGGTGTGCTGATGCAAAATACCAGAAATTGGTTGGTTTTTATAATTGGTTGGTTTCCTTGGGGTAGGAGCTTATAGATACCAGGCCACAAAGCATAAATAACTTCTCTCACCAAAGTCTATTTTCACATGTTGGAATAAGATGGCTGCCGATGGCTATGAGGGTTCAGGCTTCCTGGGTTCCTCCCTTCCAGGGTCTTGCTTTTCTCTGGGTTCAAGGTTCCTTTCTTTCCAGGGTTTGCTTCTTCCTAGGCATGGAGTTCCTCTCTTTCTGGGGCTGGCTTCCTTTTCCCCTGTGAGCTTACTTCCCAGGCTCCAGCTTAAGGCTTCAGCATTAAACTCCAACATCAAAACTCCAACATCAAAAACCCTCACATCAAAAGCTCCAACTCTGTCTTTTGCCATGCCTTTTATCTGAAAGTCCCCACCTACCAAGGGTTGGGGACTCAATGCCCTAATGATGTGGTCCAATCAAAGCCCTAATCATAACTCAATCATGTCCAGGTACAGACCAGACTATAAACATGATCCAATATCTATTGGGGAATTTGTAACTATATCGAACTCCTACACTCTACCCTCTGAATTCCAAAAAGATTACAATGTTCAAAAAAACCTTAAGTCAGTAACAATGCAAGTACTAAATCATATCACAATCAATTTAAAGAAATACAGTTTGTCTTGAGGCAAAGTCCTGTCTGCTATTGACCTCTGAAACTTACAAAACAATTTATCTGTTTCCAAAACACAAATGGACAAAGGATAAAAATTTTTATTACAATAAGGAGAAATTGGGAGGGAAACATGAGTCATGGGTCCTCAACAGTTTAGTAAACCTGCAGGGCATCCTCCATTCTATTTCAGTTGAGAGTCATTCTTAAGATGATGGTTTCTTCTCCTTGGTTTCTTATGGGAACCCACCCTTTCCACATGCTTGCCCAATGTCCATTTTCTTGGTTCTACCCTCATCAAGCATCTGGGTGTTGACCAAGCTCCAGACCTCACCCTCCAAGAGTATTGGGGTGATAGCCACACCTTGCCCAATCTTTGGGATAGAGTCTTAACACCCATTTCACAGTGACGTGAAGACAACATTCCCCCTAACCTTTGGCAAATAGGCTTAACTCACTCAGAACAACAAGTTAACCACCTGCCTTTCCTAACCTTTGGCATACAGGCTCAACACTCTCAGAGCAATGAGTTGACCACCTGGCCTTCTCTAACCTTTGGGGAACAGGGCCACCTCTCTCAGACATGTGCAGTGCTGACCTTAAATGTACCAATCCTTGGGGAATATGCTCCACCCTCCCTGCACCCTGGGACAGCAAAACTCTCCCAGAATATTGGACAGGAACATCCATGCTCTTCAACTACTGGGGCAAACTCACCCTCTCTGTACACATGGGTGGGGTTCCTCTCTTGGCCCAAGGTGATGTCTTAATTCCAGATCTCAACTTCCATGGTTTTCTTCTTAAAGTTTTTTCTCCTTCAGTCCCTCCTTTCCATTTCTCTTTTATTCCAGGGTGACAGTGGTTTTGTTTGTACAGCTCTCTCAAAAACCTTGTTGGTTTAGCATGCAAGATGCAGTGGTCCAAGCCATCAGACAGTAAGACTTTCCACAAGTTTTTCCAAGATAGCTGAATCGTCTATCCTGATTTACAAGTTACAACTTCATTTAAATCCTCCAATGGGGCAATTTCATCAGGAAGTTTGATTTCCAGAGACTTGTAACTTCCAGTATCAGTTTCTGTTTTCTTTGAACCTGACAGTTCAGTCCTCAGCATATTTCTCTGATCTAGCATTTCGCTATAAGCTGCAAGCAGAAGCCAAGCTGCGTTCTCCAGGTTTACTTTGGAAATTTCTTCAGCTAAATGCCCAGGCTCACCATTTTCAAATTCTGCCTTCCATAAAACACCAGGAGTTAATCTTGCTATGTTCTCTGCAACTGTAAAGCATGAATCACCTTTCCTCCAGTTTCCAATAATAGTTTCATCATTTACTTCTAAGGCATCATAAAAAGTCTCTTTAGCATCCATATTGCTATGAACAGTTTGTTCAAAGCACTGTAGGTCTTTTCTTCCAAGCATCTCCCAATTTCTCCAAAAAATATCCCTTACCCATTTATAAAACCATTCCAGCATTTTGATAATTGCAAAAGCACTTCTCTACTCCTCAGTACCAAATTCTGTATTAGTCAGTCAAAGGGGTGCTGATACAAAATACCAGAAATTGGTTAGTTTTTATAAAGGTTATTTACTTGGGGTAGATACATACAGATACCAGGCCATAAAGCATAAGTTACTTCCCTCACCAAAGTTTATTTTCATCTGTTGGAGCAGGATGGCTGCATATGACTGCAAGTGTTCAGGCTTCCTGGGTTCCTCCCTTCCAGGGTCTTGCTTCTCTCTGGGTTCAAGTTCCTTTCTTCCCAAGGCTTGCTTCTTTCTGGGCTCAGGGTTACTCTCTTCCTGGGACTGGCTTCTTTTTCCCCTGTGAGCTTACTTCCTGTGACTCCAGCTTAAGGCTTCAGCATTAAACTCCAATATCAAAACTCCAGCATCAAAACCTCCCACTTCAAAAGCTCCAACTCTGTCCTTTGCCATGCCTTTTATCTGAAAGTCCCCACCTACCAAGGTTTGGGGACTCAACACCCTAATAACATGACCCAATCATGCCCTAATCATAACTCAGTCATGCCTAGTAATAGACCAGATTACAAACATAATCCAATATCTATTTTTGGACTTCATAACTATATCATACTGCTACATCTGTGAATACATATGGACCATTAAAATCCACTTTTTACAGGCAGCCATTTGAGTTTATATTTCTGTTTTAGTTAATGTTAATTATGAATTAATTGATTATTATTTCTAATGTCTTTTACCTAAAATAAGTAGATGTGAATTCAAACTCTGATTTTAACTATTATTTGTTCATGAGGATAGACAAGTCACATAAACATAAAGCCTCAATTATCAAATGTATAAAATCAGGGAGCTTTATTTCAAGGGGATGTGATAAAGTTTAACTTATATAAGGCATGAAAAATAATATTTTCACAAAATAATATTTTTAAGATTTAAAATTCTTAATATCATTGTATTAGTCAGGATTCTCTAGGGAAACAGAACTGACAGGAGATATCTGTAAATTGTATGAGATTGTATAAAATTGCCTCCTGTGACTGTGGAGATACACAAGTCCAATTTCCATAGTGCAGGGTACAAGCAGGGACTCAGATGAAGGTCCTCATTGAATTCTCTAGGGGATGCTTGCTATTCAGAGACAATACTGAAAGTTAAAATCACTTTTCCTTTTAAGACCTTCAACTGATTGGATGAGACATCCCTTTTTGCTGATGAAAAACTCCTCAGTTGATTGTAGATGTAACCAGCTATGTAACCAACTCACTGGTGATTAAAGTCCAAGAAATGCCTTATATTACAATTAGCCCAGTGTGTGCTTGACCAAACAACTGGGCATTACCTGGCTGAGTTGACATGTTAGCCTGACCATCGCAGTCCACCAGTTGCCAACTTGGCAGCCATACACATCACCTTAAACCATACTTAGTCTCTAAATAAAAACAATAACATATATATATATATATATACACATATACATATACATATATATATTCTTTTCTTCTGCCTAACAATACTCAACTGTCTCACATACAACTGGAAATGCACTAAATTGCAAGGCTTTGGGTAACATTTATGCTTAAACTTGACAACCTTAAATGTTACAACATGTCATAAGAGGAAGGGATAGGGAAGAAAACAAAAGTATTCATTTTATGTACATATACAAATGTACTCATAACAAAGCCAGTAAAATACATTCATGACCTTTACAGTCCTTATTTTTGTAAGTGGTCATGTGGTCAAAATTAGTATTTATCAATACTTTCTTCCACTACTCATTCCATGTTCCCTTTACCCTCAGCAAGTACCTCAGTTGGCCTTGCTTCTTTACCTGGTAGGGTGACCCAAAATTTCATTCCTGAATGTTCTGGACCATTGTTAGTCATGCCTGGGTTGGGTTGTTGCAATTTCCATTGATTTTAATTATAGGGCATGGTAGTACTAAGAAATTCCCTAGGGGTTCTCCTCTATTCCAGGAAGACTCTTCTTTACCTCTATTATGTAGGTACAGCACTATTTCCCCTTGATAGTAAGGTTCAACTACCACAGACAGTACAGTTATTCCTGGCTTTGCTTCTTGATTCAGAGGAATGAGGAACCCAAAGTGTTGAGATGACAGTATTAACTACCAGTTCAAATAAATCATTTTTCCCCCCTGGTGGAAGCACTCCTACTTTTGCAACTAAGACCTGTAGCCCAAAAGAGCTCAAGGTAGCAGGGACAGGAAGCAGAATTTTCCAATGGATCATGAGGCATAATAGTGAGTGGTACCACTCCCATTTCCACCCCTGATTCCTGGACCCATGAATCCTGGCTGTGGGAGAATCAAGACCATAGAATGTATGTTGATTTAGAAGATACACAGCCTCCTAGAACATTGCCCCAGACCTGCAAGGTATTACCACCTATTTGGCTCTGTAACTGAGTCTTCAAAAGGTCATTTCACTATTCTATCAATCCAGCTGCTTCAGGTTGATGGGGAACATGGTAAGACCAGTGAATTCCATGAGCATGTGCCATTCCCATACATCAATTGCTATGAAGTGGGCTCCTTGATCAGAAGCAATGTTGTGTGGAATACCATGGTAGTGGATAAGACATTCAGTAATCCCATGGATAGTAATTTTTGAAGAAGCATTGTGTGCAGGGAAGGCAAAGCCACATTCAGAGTATGTGTCTATTCCAGTTAACAAATTGCTGCCCCTATCATGATGGAAGTGGTCCAATGTGGTCCCGGTAGCAGGCTGGTCACCTCAGAAGGGAATATTTCCATAAAAGGACTGAGTATGGGTCTCTGCTGTTGGTAGATTGGGCACTCAGCATGGCTGTAGTCAAGCTGGTCTTGGTGAGGGGAAGTCCATGTTGCTGAGCCCATGCATAACCTCCATATCAACCACAATAGCCACTTTGTTCATGAGCCTATTGGGCAATGACAGGAGTCTGATGTGCTCTCCACAAAATGGGTCATCTTATTTACTTGATTATTAAAATCTTCCTTTGCTGAAATCACCTTCTGGTAAGCATTCATGTTGAACATAAATATTTTTTACCCACTATGAAAGATCTATCCACATATCTCTTCCCCAGGTCTCTTTATCACCAATTTTCCAACCGTGCTTCTTCCAAGTCACTGACCATCCAGCCAAACCATTGGCAACAGCCCATGAATCAGTGTACAAACATACCTTAGGTCATTTATACCTCCAAGCAAAATGAACAACCGGATGCACTGTTAGAAATTCTGCCCACTGGGAAGACACATCCTCACCAATGTCCTTCAGGGACATCCAGGAAAGGGGCTACAGTGCTGCAGCTGTCCACTTTCAGGTGGTACCCCAATATCATGCAGAACTATTTGTAAACCAGGCCTGAGTTTTCTCTTCCCCGATCAACTGATTGTAAAGGACTCCCCAAGAGGCTATAGCTGTGGGCTTGGAAAGAGTGGTAATATGATAGGAGTGGTGATCATTGGCATTTGGGCCAATTCCTTACACAATGTAACTTACTTGTGCCTTCAGGATCCACTCTAGACCTATCTCATATATACCACTTTCACTTTATGATGGAATGCTGCTGTGCTTATTCAACTTTATGTTTTGGCAGATCAGACAATATCCAACTTATGACAGGTAACTCAGGTCTCATGGTACTTGGTGGGTAATGGTTAAGAATTCAGGCTCTGGTAAGACTCAGTAGCAAGCCTAAAGCTATTTCTCAAAAGAAGAGTAGTTATCTGCAGAGGATGTTAGAGTATTCTTCCTAAATCCTAAGAGTCTATATTGCGATTCTCCTTTAGGGCCCTGCCAAAGGGTCCAAACAACATCTCTATTAGCCCCTGACACTTCCAGCACCATTGGATCTGCTGGGTCATATGGTCAATTTGCAGTGAAGATTGTACAGAAGCCTGGAACTGTCATAGAGCCTCCTCTTGTCCTGGTCCTCACTCAAAACCAACAACTTTTCTGGTCACTTGGTAAGTGGGCTGGAGTAGCACACCCAAATGAGAAATATGCTGTCTCCAAAATCCAAAGAGGCCAACTAAGCATTGTGCCTCTTATGAGGGACCAGGTGCAACAGCTTATCCTTCACTTTAGAAGGGATATTTCAACATGCCCCACACCAGTGGACACTTAAAAATTTCACTGAGATGGAAGACCTTTTTATTTTTGTTGGATTTTTATACCATCTTCTCTCACACATATGCCATACCATTAAGTATACAATAATTGTTACTTCTTGATTACTAGGTCCAATTAGCATGATAGCATCAATATACTGTATCATTGTGATCTCTTGTGGGAGGGAGAGATGATTAAGATCCCTGTTGAAAATATTATGACATAGGGTTGGAGAATTGATATACCTATTAGGTAGGACAGTGAAGATACATTGCTGGCCTTGTCAGCTGAAAGTAAACTGCTTCTGTGGTCCTTACTATTGGCAATTGAGAAAAAAACATTTGCCAGATCAATAACTGCATACCAGGGGATGTGTTGGTTTGCTCAAGCAAGATACCACAACTGGAACAATTGCAATTGCAGTCACTACCTGGTTAAGTATATGTTAATCCACTGTCATCCTCCAAGATCCATCTGTTTTCTGCTTAGGCCAAATAGCAGAGTTGATGGGAATTAACAGCCTTGCATCCTTTAAATCCTTGATGGTGGCAGCACTGATCTCTGCAATCCCTCCAGGAATCTGGTACTGCTTTTAATTTATTATTTTGCTAGGTAGGGGCAGCTCTAGTGGCTCCCTCTTGGTCTTTTCTATTGTAATAGCCTTCACCCAACAAGTCAATGGCCCAGTGTGAGGATTCTGGCAGTTGCTGAGTATGTCTATTCCAATTTTGCATTCTAGAACTGGGGAAATAACCATAGAATGTGTTTGGGGACACACTGGGCCCACTCTGAGATGGGCCTGAGATAAAACTCCATCAACCACCTGGCCTCCATAAGACCCTACTCTGACTGGTAGACCATACTGGTGTTTTGGATATCCTGGAATTATTGCCACTTTTGAACCAGGGGCTAAGAATCCCCCAAATATCTGATCATTTCCTTTTATTCAATGCATGACTACCCTGGTAAAAGGACGTAGATCTCTTTGGAGAGAGGTGTGAAGATTAACAATACACATTTTGATAGTGTAACAGGATCCTTCCATAAGGAAACTTGGCATTCCCCTCTTTCAAGGGGCTCTGGGTCTGTAAACTGTCTTAAGTTTGGGAATTGTTAAGGGGTTGTGACTCTCTGTTTCTGTATTTCAAGTTAAGGTTTTGTTCAGTCAGCCTAACTCTTCTGCTTATACAGCTCAAGTAGGAATTTAGTAGACTCCTCATCTAAGTTTGTATTCCTTCCACCATTATCCCATACTCTTAATATCTATTCCTACACATATTCTCCTGATTTCTGTCCAGATAAATTGAAAAACTTATGAAGTGCTTTTACAGTATAGCATACTTTTCATGGGTCACACTTTGTATTTCACCTTTGGGGACTTATTGTGATTTTAGTCTAGTTATAGGTCTAGAAGAAAAGAAGGGTGATAGGGGAAGGTAAGGAGAAGCATTAGAAATGCCTTTCAAACGAACTACCTTAGGGCGTTTCCTTGTAGTTTCATCTTGTGAGACAGGATTAATCTTTTCAGGTAGGGGTTGAATGGAATACTACTCAGGACAGGGAAGAAGTTGAGATTCCTTGGGGCAGGCTGGAGATTGGATGGTTCTGGCTTGAACCACCAGGTGGTATACTTCTCAGGGCAAGGAGAAGGACAGGACTCCTTGGGACAGGCTGGAGGTGGGGGATGCAAGCTTAATATTGGGTGGTCTGCTCAGGGCAGACCATTACAGGTTTATCTGGTAAAGTCTCAGCAAAATTTAGGGTTTCAATGCACCCATCATCAACCCATATGTTTCCATCCCAATGCTCAGAATTCCACTCCTTTCAAAGCAATGTCTTCACTTTAACAACAGACACCCTGTAAGGTTGAGGTTTTAGTTTCCATTGTAACTCTGCTATTCATATAATGAGACTCTGAGTCTGGTTTTCAGAGATATCAAGTCTGTGGCTATATGAAGCAAAAAAAAACTTTTTTTTTTTTTCAGAAAACACATAGAAACTTTCACATAATTTTTTCAGTGCTCTACTTGTAAGTTTGAAACCTTCAGCTCATCCCTTTCTTTTGTAACTGTATCCAGTATACTTAGCAACAGCCAGCCAACATCATTGTAACTTTTAACTCCACAAAATTCTGCTAAGGTGTTAATAAACACTCTCTTCCAGATCCTTGCTTCTTATAGGCATGGAAGTAGTGGTATCCATTGGTGATACTTTACACATCTGCATTGCCAACTCATACCATGGACTGTGAGCGGCCTCTTGATTATTGGAAAGAGAGTCATTACTGCCTTTGAATCTATTTAGAGTAGAGACCCAATTGCAAAAATCTAGAACCAATTCAGAAATCCAAATTTTAAGATTCGGTTTCTCAAGATTAATTCCTGTTACCAAGCAGTATTAATCTTGTTCTGTAAGAAAACAGAGCCAACAGGAGATATCTGTAAACAGTATGAGGGTTCATATAATTGTCTGACATGATTGTGGGAATGCACAAGTCCAAATTCTGTAGAGCAGGCTGCAAGCCAGGGACTCATATGAAGGCCCCCTTTGAATTCATAAGGAGACACTGGCTATCTGAAATAGAGATGGGTATTTTCTCTCTGAATGCTGAAATCACTTCTCCTTTTAAGGCCTTCAACTGATTGGATGAGATTCACTGCTGATGGCAATCTCCTCAGTTGATTGTATATGTAACCAGCCATCTATCAATTAACTCACTGATGATTAAGGGCCATGAAATGTCCTTGTATTACAAATAGTCCAGTGCTTACTTGACCAAACAACTGGGCACCATTACCTGGCCAAGTTGACACATTAGTTAAACCATCATAATCATCATCATCATCTCAATAACTCTATCCCATTGCATGAATATGATTATAGTTTTTCTCTGAAGGAGAAGAGGATTTATTTGCCCATCCTCCCGATTTCTCTTCCAGGTCTATGACTGAAGAAAATTAATATTTAATCTTTTCAAAATGAATATACCAATTTCAAGGAGGTTATGACTCTGGGGATGCATCTATTTTTCTATACATTGTGATTTCCTTTTCTATTCAGGTATCTTTTAGGAAGGAAAAATCTCATTCATATTTCTAATATAGTTGAGTCAATAGGAACAAAGTATATCAAGATAGCATAAAAGAAAGTCTAGAAAGAGAAAGAAATCAAAGCCTCCAAGGATCCAGAGTATTTTCTGAGTGCTTGACAATGTACTCCCTCTTTGCTTGCCCTGAGAAATATTGGCTGATTTGTAAAATCAGCCTCACAATGGCAAAAGAGTAAGAGATTGCCAACTGTGCGTGGATATCCATATTCTGGGCTTTTCTTATTCACATATGTTCAGTCACCATCCCATAAGAGTGCCCTTTCAGAGCATCCAGACACAAATCTGGATAGAGCCATACCCAGGCCATATGCTAAAGCTCAGGAGAAAAATAAACCTCTTTTTCTTTGAGTAAGGATTAAAGTAAAGGAAAAAACCATAACTTTATGAAGGTTTGGTTGCCAAACACTGACTTCAGATTTAACACAAAGAGCAAAAAATCAAAAGCCATAATTTTCAACTTGTGACAAATAGTTCCAACAAAGTACATATGTTTTAGATCTATTAAAGAAGACCATCAACTCAGAACTTAGAAAAATTATTACAGAAATACACAAGCCTAAGATACTTAAATAATAGATAACAGTCTTTTTAATACAGACTGTGTTAGTCAGCCAAAGGGGTGTCGATGCAAAGTACCAGAGATCTGTTGGCTTTTATAAAGGGTATTTATTTGGGGCAAAAACTTACAGTTACAAGGCCCTGCAGAGTCCCACTCTCAAGACTGCTTTCTCACCAAAGTCAGTTGCCAAATGCTAAAGCAAGATGGTCACTGATCTCTGTGAGGGTTCATCCTTCCCGTCTGGGCTTCCTCTCTCAACTGCAGGCTGGCATAGGGCTTGTCTCTCAGGGCTTCCTCTCCTGGAATAGGGCTCCTTTCCTTCTGGGCCTTCTATATTATTCTTAGTTGTTCTATTCTCTTCACAAGCTCAGCTGCAAACTATCAGGTGAATGACTCATCTCTCCCCAGGGCCCCAGGATCAAAAATGACAGAACTCTCAACCTTCCTATTTTAATGAGTTTTCATTTTATATCAGACCAAGGGGGTGGGGACTCAACCTACACTCTACTGACATGGTGGAATCAAAGAAAGCACTCAAAGCAATCTTAACAGGTAATCTAATCAAGGGCCCTGCAACTGAATCCAATATAATAAAAAGGTATTACACCCAGAGGAATAGATTTGTGCATAAACATAATCTTTCTCTTTTTGGGATTCATAAAACAATCTCAAACTGTCACACAGACATAATACAATCTTAGGTAGAAATGGAATTTCAAGCCTTTTTTTTTCTCTGAGTAGGTAAAAGAACTTGCCTTTCTTGAGATATATGTACTTGTGAGGTGCCCAGAGACTAGATTATGATTTACACTGATGTCACAGGAAAAGAGACTTCGAATAGGCATGAATTTTGAGCTTTGAGTAGGTAAAAGAACTTGCCTTTCTTAAGGTATATGTACTCGTGAGGTGCCCAGAGACTAGATTATGATTTACACTGATGTCACAGGAAAAGAGACTTCGAATAGGCATGAATTTTGAGCTTTGAACTTTAGTAATCTTATATAAATTAAACAAATTAAGTAAAGAAGATAATGAAAGAAAACTCCAAATTAAATAGAGTGAAACAAAAGAACTTAACTCTACATCAAATTAATGAACCTAAGCAAACACAGAAAACAATTGATTTATGAAACTTGAACACATTGCTTTGATTGTATATATTTATTGATAAATAGTTTAGAGTAAAAAAGAAGTTGAAAGACATATCAGACTTAACTTAGTATGTTTCCCTATGGATATATTGAGGTTCTTGGATATATTATTTGCTGTCACCATTTTGGGAAGTTTTTCAACCATTATTGCTTCCAATATTTTTCTGCCTCTTTCTGTTTCTTCCTGGTACTTATAAAATACATATTTAGATTCCTTGATATTTCCCCACAGTGCTCAAAGGCTTCATTCATTTTACTTCAATATTCATTTTGTAATTAAGATTGCACAATTTCTTTTTTGTGGGTGTGAGTGTGGCACCTATTGTGTTTATTTTATTTTTTAATATACTTTTTATTTTCAAAGAAAATTAGATTACATAAATGTTACCCCCAAAATATAGGAGATTTCCATATGGCCCACTCCTTAGCCCTCCCACATTTTCCCACAGCCTTCAATAATGTGGTATATCTGCAACAATTGGTGAGCACATCTTGAAGTATTGCTACTAAGTGATGATTATAGTTTACACTGTGGTTTATACTCTCTCCTGCACATCTTTGCAAGTTATAAGGTGTACAATGGCCAGTATCTATCATTGCAATGTCATTTAGGATAATTCCCAAGTCCCAAAAATGTCCCCAAATTATATCTATTTTTCCTTCCCCCTCCCCTCAGAACCTCCAGTGGCCACAGTCTCCACATGAATGATAAAAGTTATTCCATTGCTAGGATCACAATAAATCTACAGTAGAACAACTGCAAGTCTACTCTATTCCTTTGTCCATTCCTCAATCCTGAAAATTCTTTGATAGTGATGCCCACTCCACCTCTGATTGAGAGGAGGCTTAGATTCCATGAGGGAGATGGATGGGACTTTCTTGCTTGCAGTTGTGAACTCTCTGTTTCTTGAGATGGTCACTGTCAGTCATTACCTCCTTGTTAGTTGTCATGGGTGAGTTCAATGAACTGGAGAGTAGGTGTTGCAAGTCTGTTGAGATTCAGGGCCCAAAGTGGCACACAGTCAGCCCAAGGATTTAGGTCTCTTGGACATATACCTATCAACACTGGAAAGCATAAATTCCAAAGTGGGGCCCACCGGCAGGGTATGAAACTCCTAAGCTGTCTGCCCTGCCTATAGTGTCTGGATGTCTCTAGAGCCCTCTGGAGCCCTGCTATTTGAGGTAATATTTCTTTGGCAGTCAATGAAATCCTGATGAGACATGCATAAGCATTACCTCTGAAATGACTTTCCAACTCACTCTGAAGTCTCTTAGCCATGTAAACTCATTTGTCTTTACCCTTTCCCCCTTTTGGTCAAGGTCTTTTACCCATTGCACTGCTAGTTTGTACTTGATAGTAATCCCTCAGTGCAAGGGAGGCTCATCTCCAGGCTTCATGTTCATGCTGGGGGGAAGGTAAAGCATTTATATGCTGAGCTTTGGCTTAGAAAGAGGCCACATTTGAGCAACAAGGAGGCTCTCAGGAGGTAATGCTTATGCACACTATAATACTATGCTGTTTCAATTTCAAAAGTAAAGGTTCATAAGTACAATCATCACAATCAAGGGTCTGTCAATGGTCCATCTTCTTTCAGTGTTCACTGCCCCTGTACTCAGGGGATTCTTGCTGTTCCATTAGAGAATGTGGCAGAACTCTCCATGGGAGAATTTGATGTTTCTTTGGTTATTGTGTGGATCTCCACCCACAGATAGAATGCCCCGTGAACACTTAAACACACTTATATGCCCTATAGATATGCCCCAGGTGAACCTCCTCCCTTGCATCCCCCATTTCTGACACCTCGTACCATCACAGTGATCCATGATCCAAAGTTTCTTCAAAATTGAAGCTAACAAAATAATTGAATACAATTAATAAGAAAATGATATAATAGTGATGGCTTTAAAATGAATAAAAGATGAAAAATTTTTTAAAAGTTTGAAATAATATAAAAATGTAAAATATAAAATTTAAAAAATTAAAATCTTTCATCACCGTAGATCTGTTGACTTGTATGTAGTGATATTTGCTTCCATTTATTCACCCAATGACTTATTATTTTCATTTTGTTTTCAAAGGTTTATTTTACAGAAAAGTCACATACAGAATACAGGCGATTCCTATATACCCAATACCCTCTCCCTTTTCCCCTTTCCCCTATTAATAACATTTTACACATGAATGGTGCATTTGTTACAATTGATGTACAAATATTGAAACATTGCTACTAAACATGATTAATGATTCACATTGTAGTTTACATTTTAGACCATACACTTTCACACATTTTGATAATGTTTGACATGATCTGTATCCATCCTTGCAGGGTCCTGTAGAACAATTTCATCACTCCCAAAACGTCCTTTGTTCCATCTGCTCTACCTTCAACTTCATTGACTTTTGTCTGTCCTCTCCCATCTGCTTTGAGGCCGAAACAAGTGAAATTTTTACATTGGTGGTTACACTTTTTAGGTGTAGAATCTACATGCATTTCTTATTTATATCATAGTTCACTGATATTCCCCATTTGTTCATTTAGTTTGCATATATGTTTATGACTTTGAAAATATTAATGATAGCTTCCATAAGTCCTTTTCTGCTTATTTCAGTATGTTGTTCATTTTGGTGTCAGTTTCCATTCATTGATTTTTTTCTTGTTTATAGATTACATCTCTTCTTCCCTCCCTCCCTCTCTCTCTCTTTCTCTCTCTTTCAAACATATTGCTTGTCTAGTGATTTAGATTGGATCTGGACATTATGAATGATAAATTGCTGAGATTCTGGATTCTGTTATTTTTTCTGAAGAGTGACTTTTGATCCATCCAGAAGTTAATATGGCTGTATTCAAACTCTAACTTAAATCTACTTGCATTTATCAACATCAAAATCCTTCTTTTACTTTTTTAATGTTTCAGCTCCTGCTTTTTTTTTTAACCATGCCCAAAGAGCTCCCTCAAGAAAGCATAGCTGAACTAATTAATGCCACTAATGTACTAATACATTTGGGTACTAGTTAATTTATCATTACCAGAAACAACATCTCAGAAAAGTTATTTCAGCTGACTAAGAGGGGAGCAGGTATCTTCTTTCCTATCAGCTGTTTCAAGGGGGAAAAAGAGAGGGAGTCAGGAGGCTTTATTTCAATGAATTTGTCCAGCAGAACCTGCTTTGAATCTCTGCTCTTGAGATTCAACACAGGAACACAGAAAAGTTGAGACTGAAATATCTCCTTGGAAAGGTGTGCCAATGATTGCCATCTGCTGGCTGGTTTGAAAATTGCACAAACAAAAACTGTTTTTGGCGCTTTCTGTATCCTAGCCTCTGGGAGAAAAATCTGTGCCCCAATAGTGAGTCCCTAGCCCAATTTTGATAACTTAAGCTGGGAAATTTTAAAGACTTAGAATAAGTTGAACCAAATATCAAAGAAGAGCTATGGAAAAAACAACGAAGCAATGGGAAAGAGAGAGAAATTGGCCAACAGAATAAATTCACCAACATATTCAGATGCCTACATACTAGCAAAAATTACAAGCCATACTAGGAAACAGGAAGAGATAACACATTCAAGGTAACAAGCCAAATATCCTGAAGAGATACAGGATTTAAAACAATTTATCAGTGATAATCACACAACTAACCTAAATCACTTCATAGAATTTAAAGAAAATAAAACTACAGAATTAAATGATATTAAGAAGACACTGGCAGAGCATAAAGAACAATTTGAAAATATCCAAAGAAAACTAGCAGACCTTATAGCAATGAAACACAAAATGGATGAGATTAAAATTATATTAGAGGCAGCTAAGAGCAGATTTGAATTACTCAAAGACAGAATTAGTGATTTCAAAGACAGCATATCTAAGCTGGAAAAGACAGGAGAACAGAAAGAGAAAAGAATGGGAAAAAATGAAACAGTCTCAGGGAATTGAATGACAACACAAAATGCACAAACATATGCATTATTGGTTTTCCAGAAAGAGAAGAGAGTGAAAAGTGGGCAGAAAAAATGTTTGAGGAAATAATACCCAAAAACATCCCAACCCTTATGAAAGACATAAATATCAATGTTCAAGGACAATGTACCCCAAACAGAATAATTCCAAATAGACCTATCCCAAGACACCTAGTATTCAGAATGACAAATAGCAGAAATAAAGAGAGGAATCTGAAAGCCGTAACAGTAAAGCAAAGCATCACATACAAGGAAACCTCAATATGATTAAGTGCTGACCTCTCATCAGAAACCATGGAGGTGAGAAGAAAGTGGTGTGATGCATTTAAGGTATGAAAGAGAAAAACTGCCAGCCAAGAATTCTGTATCTGGTAAAACTGTCCTTCAAAGGTGAGGGTGAGTTCAAAGTTTTCACAGACAAACAAAAACTGATCAAATATGTTACCAAAAGACCAGAATTAGAAGAGATACTAAAGGGAATGTTGCAAACTGAAAGGAAAAAACAAGGATGAGAGATTAGGAGAAGAGTGTAAACATGAAGATTACTAGGAAGGGTAAACTAAAAGCTAAGAAGACAGACAATAGAAAGATATGATAACAGAGAGCCAAAGGACAAAATGGATGAAGTAAGTAATGCCTTTACAGTAATAACACAATGTTAATGGCTTGAATTCCACAATCAAAAGACATAGACTGATAGAATGGATAAAATATCCGAGTGTTGTTGGGGGGGGAGGGGGAGTGGGGTTGAATGGGACCTCACATATATATTTTTGATGTAATATTATTACAAAGTCAATTAAAAAAAAAATATCTGAGCCATCTACATGTTGTCTATAAGAGACCCACCTCAGACATTAGGACATAACCAGGTTAAAAGTGAAAGGCTGGAAAAAGATATTCCATGCAAACAGTAAAAAAAAAAAAAAAAAAAAAAGAGCTGGAGTAGCAATACTAATATTGGACAAAACAGATTTCAAATGCAAAACTTCTATCAGGAATGAAGAATGTAATTATACATTAATAAAAAGACAATTCTCCAAGAAGAAACAATTTTACTAAGTATTTATGCACCTAACTTGAGTGCCCCAAGATAACTGAGGCACACACCAGGAAAACTGAAGGGAGAAAAAGATTAAACAACATACTTTAAAATAATCAGTGAGCAAAGAAGAATTGCAAGAGAATTCAACAAATATCTTGAGAAAAATGAAAATGAGAGAACAACATATCAAAGCTATGGGACACTGCAAAGACTGTGCTGAGAGGGAAATTTATAGCCTTCAATGCTTACATTAAAAAGAAGAAAAAGCTGGAATTGAAGCTCTAACTGTACACCTGGAGGAACTAGAAAAAGAACAACAAAACTAATCCCTAATCCCAAGCTAAACCAAAGGAAAGAGATAGTAAAGATCAGAGCAGAAATAAATGAAATTGAGAACAACAACAACAAAAAAAGTAGAGAGAATCAAGAAAACCAAAAGTTGGTTCTTTGAGATCAACAAAATCAATAATCCCTTTGCTTGACAAGGCAGTCAAGCCCTCCCAGATGGGTCAGAACAGTCTGTTCCACGAATGGTGCTGGGAACACTGGATATCCATATCCAAAAGAAAGAAAGCAGGTCTTATACAAAAATTAATTCAAAATAGATCAAGGACCTAAACACAAAAGCAACAACCATAAAACTCCCAGATGAAAATGTAAGAAAATATCTTCGAGTTCTTGTGGTAGTTAGTAGTTTCTTAAACTTTACACCCAAAGCACAAGCAACAAAAGAAAAATGGGACCTCCTCAAAATTAAACACTTTTACACCTCAAAAAATTTTGTCAAAAGGGTGAAAAGGCCTCCACATCAATGGGAGAAAATATTTGGCAATCATATATCCAATAAGGGTTTAATATGCATGATCTACAAAGAGAACATATAACTCAACAATAAAAAGAGAAACTACCTGATTAAAAAATGGGCAAAAAACTTGAAATGACAATTGTTCAAGGGAGAAATACAAATGGTGAAGAAACACTTGAGAAAATGTTTAACATCAACTAGTGATTAGGAGAGTGCAAATCAAAACTACAAGGGGATATCATTTCTCACCTATTAGACTGGCTACTATTAAATAGTTGGAAATCTATAAATGTTGGAGAGGATGCAAAGAAATAGGAATCCTTATTCACTGTTGGTGGGAATGTATGATGGTAAGCCACTGTAGAGGACTTTTTGGCAGTTCCTAAGGAAGTTGAATATAGATTTGCCATGTGACCTGGCAATATCATTACTCAGAAGATCCTAGAGCAGAGACATAAATAGACATCTGCACACTGATGCAGCATTATTCACAATTGCCAAAAGTTGGAAACAACCCAGGTGTCCAGAAACTGATGAATGGATAAAAAAATTGTAGTGTACACACATGATGGAATATTATGCAGCAGTAAGAAGAAATGAAGACACGAAGCATATGACAACATGGATGAACCTGGAGGATATTGTTGAGTGAAGCAAGTCAGACCCCAAATGGCAAATACTACATGAATGCACAATTATGAAATAAATATATTGTCTAAACTAATGGAGTTAATAAGTAGAATTTGGACATTTTTCTGGCCTCAAACTGCAAGCTAATAAATTCACATTGTTTAAGTCTACCCATTTCATGGCATTTGCCACCTAAGAAACTGAAATGAGCACCTTCCATGATTCATTATAAGTTCCAAAATATTTCAAAACCCTTACTTGAATTTTAGAAGAAGAAAGGAGGAAATGAAACGCTATCTAATAAGCCTCTGATATATGCAAAACAGTAGGTCAATTAAATTTAATTATCACAACAGCACTTTGAGAAAACTATCATTATAACCACTATTGTGGAAGATGTGCTGTGGCACCTAGGACTTCCTCACCTGTTGGGAGTGCTGCCATTCCTTTTTGGATCTTGCCTCAGCTGAAGAGAGTTGCCTTACCCAATGTCTCAAATCCTTCGTTGTCCACATCACAAGACTTATTGATGTTATAAATGTTCAGAATTCTCAACCCAATTTCAGATTAAATCTGAAGTGTCAAATTTAAATCTTGAGGATCTGCTGTAGGGTCACCTGAGGTGTCGTGTTGATATTGCATTGCAACTTGACTTCTCTTTCTGCCCACTCCTGCTTCCTTCCCTTGCCTTTTATCGATATTGAGGTCAAAAGCATGCACTAGTAAACTTCCTACATGATTAGCTCAGTCTTGGAGTCTGCTTCTTTGCAACTACCTTGATTCAGATAAGAAAAGAGAAAACATCCTTGAGATAACAAGAACATTTCACATATTCTCAAAAACCACTATACCCTGTTGGTGTCCTTTCCTCCTGCTCTTCCCAATAATATGCTTGATGGTTGCAGGTCACTACCATAAAGCAACTGACAAATTGTGAGTACAGCATGTGATTCATGACTCAGAAAACTGTAGCTCTTTCTACCCCTGAATTTGAACACAAATACATCCTCTGTAATGTCTTATATATTCCCATTCCTCTATGCATCATTTTTTGCCAGACTTGAGATTGAAAGCTGTTCCTCACCAAATAAGTTCAAACTGTAAAAAGCAGTCTTTGTTATAAAACCCTCTTTGGACTAGGAGAGAGTCCATAGAGACAGGTCTGGAATGCAATCTCTCAGCTATATTCAAAGGTATTGATCCTTCTCATACAATGCTAGTTTTGTTCTTAGACATTATTAGCTTATGCTTAAGACTTCACTTTTTTTTTTTTTTACTTTTTGCTCCTCTGGTGCTTCCTGTGTTCTACCCCTCTGACTTCCTAGGCAAGGCTCCTTGGTTTACTCTTCTGCTGGATCTCTATCCTCTTTCATTCTAAAACTGATGTATCTCAATGCAAGGCCAATGAATAAATATCTGATAAGTATTTGAACAAGCTCTTTGGTGATAGAGCATTATTCAAAAAAGAGATTCAAAACATTGGACTAAGTTAAATGCATATCAGAGTGTATCATTAGGGATATAATGCCATTTTTCTCTGATAGTATAATACAATGAATGATAAAAAAAATCATCTAGCCAGAGGTCCTCGTTATTCTCTATAAAAACATTCCTAAATTGTCCTTCAACCAGAACTAATGTATATAATAAAAATGCAGTGGCAATGAAGTTAGCAACTGTGTCTTAATGAATATGTGCTGGGGAAAAAATATGCTTAATTGACAGCCCTGGAAACACAAGCACCATTGCTCCAGGAACAGATATAGCGTAAAATGTTCCTGTACAAGCTTCCCTTATTGAGTCCCTCTGGACAGGCTGGTTTTGACATATGAAAAGGCAATTAAATCTGATTAGATTGTGGAGGACTGAGAACAAGGCATGTGCTGAGTCCCCATAAAGACAGGCATTAGGTGTGTGTTATGTTTTTGTTTTTTCCTTTTTTTTTCTTTTTCTTTCTCAGGAATTGAATTTCTGAACTGAGATATTGGTTTTCCTAAAGGTGTCAGTCATCCAGAGAATGTTTCACAGTCCTGAAAGATAATATAAAGTGCTCTTTGTTGATGGACTAAGTAGGAATATAGGGCAAGTGAGCTTACCCATTTAAATTGGCATAGTAGTCTTAGCTTCAAAAATCACAACCACTCTATTCCTCCCTAAAGATTCTTGTGACAAGTCATCTGGTTTATAATCCAGACAGGCAGATGGCTGCTAGAGTTCAAGACGAATCTTCATTTCTCCAGGAGATGGAAATCAAGCTATGGGGGTAGGTGCTAAATGGAAGAATTTTTCAGCACACTGACCAGGAGAAGGGTTTGGGAAGTTATTATGAAGGAATCATTGAAACTATCAGTTCAGTGCACAGCAGTAGGAAAGGAAGGTAAACAAGATAATAGGTGATGTTAGTAACAAGAGAGCAGAGAATGATCAGCTATCATTCCTTTATACTGCAGCTTTTTATTCTTTCCACAGTAATTCGAGAGAGCTGAGGTTTCTGTATTGCAGAAAAAAATGTATTACCTTGGGGCTGGCAGGTAATATGATGACTATCACCAAGATAACTACAGTTTTTAAGGCTCTTAGAAGAAAACGATAGGTTTTCCTGACAAAAGAACATAATTAGAAAAAGAGAAAAATTATAATAATAACTAAGATTATTTATTAACCAGCCATTTGCCAGATGATATGCTGGTATGCAGAATGGTAAAATCCACTAAGTGCTTAGTCATCCCTACATCTTAAATAAATAAACATTATATCTGCATTTTGTAGAAGAGATTCAGAGATTTTAGATAATTTAATGGTCACAGACCTACTAAATGGAAGAACTGAACCCAAAGCTATTGCTGGACTCCAAAGTCTGTGCTGTTTAATAAACTCCACTGCTCTTTTTCTCACTTATTTTAATCAATATAGATCAAGATTGTTTTATAAGCAATGATTTATAAATCTTATGCATCATATGCATTTTATAGATGGAGAAATGGAATATATATAGTTATAGATATAAATATAAAGCTGATAGGACTTTGATAACAATGCCAAGACATTTTTTTTTAAGTTGCAATAAGAATTTGCACTTTTTTTTCTCCTTGTTGAAATGGCTAGTTACAAGTTTGGGAATATGCAAAACAAGACTGGAGGTCTGATCATATCAGAGAGTTAGAAAGTTTTCAGAGTCTTCTGTGTCATGTTAGAAGGACATGGGAGTCAACTTTAATAATATGACCTGTGCATGAATTCAGACTTATCTTATTCTATATCCAAGTATGTCTAGTTCCCAGAAAGCCAATTAAGTGACATAGGCTGTATAAGCTTTGGATATTCAGGGAGGATGCAGACTGAATATGTATTCGAACTCATATCCAGTTGGAATGTGGGTGATATGTCAATTCAAGCTTACCTGGAATGTGGGGGATATGTTAAAGCAAGCTTACTTGGAATGTGGGGGATATGTTAATTCAAAATCTATCTGGGGAAGCGCGAACTTGGCCCAATGGATAGGACTTCCGCCTACCACATGGGAGGTCCATGGTTCAAACCCCGGGCCTCCTTGACCCATGTGGAGCTGGCCCATGCACAGTGCTGATGAGCGCAAGGAGTGTCCTGCCATGCAGGGGTGTCCCCCACATAAGAGAGCCCCATGTGCAAGGAATGTGCCCCATAAGGAGAGCTGCCCAGCGCAAAAGAAAGTGCAGCCTGCCCAAGAATGGCACTGCACACACGGAGAGATGATACAAGATGATGCAACAAAAAGAAACACAGATTCCCGGTGCGGCTGATAAGGATAGAAGCAGTCACAGAAGAGCACACAGCGAATAGACACAGAGAGCAGACAGCTGAGGGGGGGGCGGGAAGGGGAAAGAAATAAAGAAAAAAAATAAATCTTAAAAAACAAAAACAAAAAAACCCTATCTGTTACTCAGACAAACACTTAAAACTCTAAGAAACTAACAAAGAAAGTCTTTTTTGCATAAAAGCACTGTTTGACTCCCTGCTCCTACATCCTCTGTATAAAAGTGACCCAGAAATCCTATTCCAGGCTTGGTTTTTTGGACAGAAGTCCGCTGGGCCCAGCCAGCTGTTAATAAATCTCCCTTCTCAGAGATTTCTCGTGTCCTGGCCTTCAGTACCATGATTACCTGACTTCTCTCTGCCACAACATTAAAAGCTTCTACTGAATAATACAAGAAAATTTAAGCATCTAAAAAAGAAATGAATAGCTTTAATGGATTAAAATCCGTCAGATACCAAATCCTTGAGTTCATGAAGACAATAAAAGAAAAAAATCTTATCTGTTACCATTGGAATATTATGGTATAACTGGTTATTATTTTGGATACTAGTAAATAAACTGAAAGAATTCAGCATTTACCTTACCTTTTCATACAAAATTCACTATGAGAATATTCAGTAGTAGATGAGAGAAGTTTATCTTTATGAATATTCCAGATAATAAATTGAAATTTATTTTAGAATGAGAATATCATCATTTTTCAACTTTTAAAGAACTAAAGGAAGTAGACATTGAGTAGCAACAACTCCTAACACTCCATAAAATGAGACATCTGGCATCATGTACCTTCTAGGGGCAGAATACAACACTGTGTGAAATCATCTTACAAAAAATTTTTGAACATGAATCTGATCACACCTCTAAATTGAACAACTATCATAAAAGAAATGCAGAATGAAACAGAATTGTCTAGACCTTGAAGATACAATTAGCAAATTCAGGCTGTGGGAAGTTCTGAAGGAAAATTGAGGCAGTTTCCTCAGCATAAAACTTACAAAGAAAAATGAAAGAATGATTAAGTTGAAACCTATGGATTTTTAAAGTCTTAAAATTAATTATAACACACTTTATTTAGACTTTAATTCAAAGAGACTTTCCACACATACCCATACACACATACACACACTCCCACATATGCCTACACACATCTCAACACACACATGTAAATATGTGTGAGAGATTGAGAAAGAGAGAGTATACAGAGAGAGTATGGCATGTATGAGAAAATTGAAATAGGGGGAAGTGATAATGATATATGATGATATTGAGGAATTATTACTCCACACTTTCAGGTGTGGTAATGGTATTATTGTTTAAAAGTCTTTATTAGATAGACAGATAAATCAATAGATAGATACTGAAAAAGTTATGCCTTAAATAATAGTATCATATCTGAAAGGTGGGACATAAGATGGGAAATGCAGTAGTTCTTAATGGGCTTGAACTTGCCCCTCTCAGGAGACATTTGACACCACCTGGAGAAATTTTCTATTAACTTGCCTGCAATGTCAGTACTATTGACCTTTTAGGGAGAGAGGCCAGGGAGGCTACTAAACATTCTAAAATGCACAGGACAGACCACCTCTAATAAAGAACCAACCAGGTCCAAAGTATCCATAATGATAGGTTGCTAAATAATGGGTTATAGATAAAAATTGTCCAGTCTACTTCTGAATATTCAATTACTCAAAAATAAAAAAAAATTTAAAAAGGGAAAATAAAATGGAGGTGATTTTCTTTGAGTTAAATTATGGCAGACATTGATAATTGGGAGGATGTTCAAATATGACCAATAAGATTATCCTTCAGGAAGATTCAGTGATAGAATATGCCAGTTAGAAAATCAATTTAAGATGATATTCTAATCAAACAGAAGAAAATATTATTACTAAGAGAAGAACCAAGCCAAACATTATTTTCAGGTTAGAGAAGTTTGGCCATCATTGGAGATGCAGTGGTCCCCTATGATAAATAATAACATAACTTGTAGGTGAAAATCTGGAATTTAAAGTGAGATGTTTAAAGGAATGATGATTCACTTAATAAAAGATGTCTTTATAAAGGAGTCACTGCACAATTTCTTTAAATAAAGCTCTGCTCTTCTACTGCATTGATTTGAATTGATTTACACATATTTGACTAAAATGCAAATTTTCTGGAACTTACATGGAGTGTAAATAAAGTGTGAAAAAACACTAGGTTTAAAATGTGTTTAGTTATATATTTAAAATGCTCACTAAGAAAACACTTGGATACCTTTAAGTAAATTCTTTAGTTAGAAGCTGCTTTATATTTGTTCCTGTAGTCATGGCATGCTTTTAAAATGCAAAATCCTGATAATTAAATTCCTCTGTGTTAATTAAGGACCCCAGAAGAGCCGGGTAACCTAGAAAATTTAAGAAGAGAGGAGAGGTAAGAAAAGAATTCAACATTTACTTATTTGCCAGTGTCTTAGGAATGAAGCTTGTGGCATGAAACATGATTCTCGTTCTGTTAAGGAGTGAAATGGATGAGAAGAGGGCAGTAGGAAGGAGGAAATTTGATATATTACTGTTTGTTGAGGGATTTAATGGATAGAAGGAGATCACCATGCCACCAATAATTATTGGAACTTAATTGGAAGTTTGAAGTTAGTCTTTTCTTGTATAAAGCACAGAACTCAACAAAAATGTCCACAAACAATTGTAAGTCTAAGTTGTCCAGTATCTTAAAGGTGCCATGTCATCAGTGAACTTATATATGCAGAGTATTTAATCATCCAAAAAATATTTTCTGAGAACTTTTGTGTGTCAGGCACAAATATTGGGACTGCAGATCTAGCAGTGAATAAGATATACGAAGTCTCTTCCTTTTCACAACTTATATTACAGCGAAGGAGATCAACAATAAACCAATAGGTAAATACTAAAATGTCAAGTAGTGATCATTTCTCTTAAACCTATTAAGCTACTAAGACAACTAAGTAGCAAAAGAAAATAGAGCATGACAGAGGATGTTGTTTATGATAGGTTATTGAGGGAATACCTAACTGAGTAATTGATATTTGAGTTATGAGGGGAAATAAGCCTAGTAAGGGAAAAGCTTTCAGGCAGATTGCAAGAGTACAGCCCTGAAACAGGAGACTCCTTGGAATGCTCAAAGAGGGCAAAGAAATTGGTGTGGCTATAGCACTGTGAGAACTGGGAAGAAATGAATTGAGAAGTAGCTAAGGGCTTTGAATTTATTCTAAGTGTGATGGGAGCTATTAAAGTGTTGGAGAACAGAAGGGTAATATAGTCTGATTTGGATTTAAAAGGATCACTGAAGAAAATGTACTTTAATGGGGCAAGACTAGGAATTAAATGCAGTAGTCCAAGGAAGATAGGATGGTGCCTTGAATCAGTATCGTAGTATAGCAGCAGTAGAAGTATGGAGAAATGAACGATCCAGGACATATTTTGAAGGTTGACTGAAGAGTATTTGCCTATGGTTTAAGTAGGGAGGTTGGCAAAAAAAAAAAAAAAAAAAAAAAAAATTCAAGAATGACTCTATATTGTTGGCTTAAATAATTGAGGGAAAGATGGAATTGAAAGGAACTGAGGGAGGAAAATAAAATTCTATTCAGGGCAGATAAAATGTGAGATGCCTTTCAGATAAGACTTGGAGATGTGAAAAGCAATTGGATATATGGACAGATATAAACTTAGAAATATAAACCTAGAAATCATTAGAGGATGAATAGTACTTTTTAAATGAGACTGGATTAATTTACCTAGGAAATCAGAGTAGATAGTGAGAGAATCACCTTCATGTGGGTTGAATTGGATTGATTTCAAGAGAGAATGCAGGCTCAACAAAATACTAACAAAGCAAATCCAACAGTACATTAAAGAATTATGTGCCATGACTTATCCTAGGTATGCGAAGGTGGTTTAATTTAAGAGTATTAATTAATGTAATACATCAACTTAACAAAAAAGAAAGATAAAACCACAGTGATCATCTCAATTGATGTAGAAAATACATTAGGCAAAACCCAGCTTTATAAAAACACAAAACTAAGACTAGAAGGAAACCTCCTCAACATGATAACAGGCATATACGAAAAGCCCACAGCTAGCATCATACTCATTAGTGAAAGACTAAAGGCTTTCCCTCTAAGATCAGGAATATGACAGTGGATTTGGAAACCCATTGTCACCACTGTTATTGAACATTGTACGGAAATTCTAGCCACAGCAATTAAGCAAGAAAAATGAATAAAAGATTCCAAATTGGTAAGTAAAGTTAAACTTACCTATTTGCAGAAGACATAATCCTATATATAAAAAGTCTTGAAAAATCAACCAAAAGTTATTAGAGTTAATTCAGAAATGGTGTGGGGAACAAGATGAATATGCAAAAATCTGTAGTGTTTTTATACACTAGTGATTTAAAACCTAAAGAGGAAATCAAGAAATAAATTTCATTTACAATAGGAACTAAAATAATCAAATATCTAGAAATCCTAACCAAGAATATAAAGAACTTGTACACAGACAACTACAATCCATTGTTAAAATACATCAAAGAAGACCTAAATAAATGGAAGGCCATTTCATATAAATGGATTGGAAGAGTAAATAGTGTTAAGATGTCAGTTCTATCCAAAGCACTTTACAGATTCAATACAATCCCAATCAAAATTCCAACAGCCAACTTTACAGAAATGTAGAGACCAATCATCAAATTTATATGTAAGGGTAAGGGGCACAGAACTGCCAATGTCATCTTTAAAAAGAAGAACGAAGGTGGAGTACTCACACTTCTTTATTTTTAAAACTTATTAAAAACTAGAGTAATTAAAACAGTATGGTACTAGCATTAGGATGGGCATTTACACCAATGAAATTGGATTGCAAGTTCAGAAAACAACTGTCACATCTATGGTCAGATGATTTTTTTAAAGGTTGCCGAGTTCACTCAATTGGGAAAGAATATTCTTTTGACAAATGTGCTGGAAAAAGTGGATATCCACATGCAAACAAATGAAGGTGGAACCCTCCTTACCTTTATACAATATAAAAAATCCATTCAAAACGGAACAAAGACCTAAATATAAGAACCAGAACATAAATCTCATAGAAGAAAACTTAGGGAAGCATCTTCAGGACCTTGTGTTAGGCAATAGTTTCTTAGACTTTATATCCAAAGCATGAGCAAAAAAATAAGCAGTAGATAAATTGGACTTCATCAAAATTAAAAATTTTTGTGCATCAGAGGAAAGACTTTTTCATGGCAATAAAAATATAATCTATAGAATGGGTGGAAATATTTGGAAATTATGTATATGATAAGAGTTTAATATCCAGAATTTATAAAGAAATCCCATAACTCAACAACAAAAGGATTAACAACACAATTTTAAAATGACATACATTTTTCCAAAAAACATGTATGAAAAAGATGCTCAACATCCTTAAGCATTAGGAAAATGCAAATCAAAGCCACAAGGAGATACCATTTCACAATCACTGGAATAGATACCATTTAAAAAATACAGAAAATATCCAAGTGTTGGAGAGGTGTGAAGAAATAGGAACACTCATTCATTGTTGCCAGGAATATAAAATGGTACAGCTTCTAGGGAAGACAGTTTGGTGGTTCCACAAAAAGTTAAGTATAGAATTACCATATGACCCAGCAATGCCACTTCTAGATACATGCCCCAAATGATTGAAAGCATGGGCTGATGTTCACAGCAGCATTATTCACAATTGACAAAAAATGGAAGCCTCCCAAGTGTCCAGTTACAAATGTATGGATAAAGAAATTGTGGTATATATAGACAGTGGAATATTATTCAACATAAAATGAATGAAGTTCTGATATTTGTGACAACATGGATGTACTCTGAAGACATCATGTTGAGTGAAATAAGTCACCACAAAAGGTGTATGATACAAAATATTGTATGATCTCACTAATATAAACTAGTTAGAGTAAGCAAATTCATAGAGTCAGAAACTAGAATTCAGGTTACCAGGTGTCAGGATGGGGGTATTGAATGGGAAGTTAATTCTTAAATTATACAGAGTTTCTATTTGGGATGATGGAAAAGTTTTCTTAATGGATTATGGTAATTTTAACAAAATGTAGTGCATGTAATTAACAGCATTGAGTTATATATTCGTATGTGGTTTAAAGGGGAAATTTTAGGTTGTATACTAGAAAAAATTTTTTATAAAACAACATAGAACTGTATAATACAAATAGTGAACTCTAAGGTAAGCCATGTGCTATAGTTAATAGTATAATTATAAACATTTTCTTTTATCAATTGCAACAAATGTATCACACTAATGCAAGTTTTAATAATAGGTGATATACAGAATATGTATTTTCTGAATAAATTTTCTGTAAACCTACAACTTCTTTAATTAAAAAAGAAAGTGCAGGAAAAATAAAGAGAAAGAATGGGGCACTTTTCTTTTCAGCAATTTGTAATATTAAACTGCACATGCTGAAAAAAGAGAGCAACTAAATCAACACATACAAAACAAAGAAATTATATAATGTGATGAGTGTTTTCGTTTCTCAGCTGCTAAAACAAATACCATACAAATGATTGGCATAAACAATGACAATTTATTGGCTAACCATTTTGAGGCTAGGAGAAGTCCAAAATCCAGACATTAGCAAGGCAATGCTTTTTCTCCAACACTACGGCATTAGCACTACCTGCTGGCAATCTTTGGTCCTTGGTTCTTGACTGTTTTCTTGCATGGGAATGCATGTGTTAGGACCTTCTCCTTTCTCTTCCTGGTTTTGTGACTTTCAGCTTCTTGCTCTTCTCATGGCTTTCAATTTGGGCACAACTTAATGAACATCTTCAAAGGCCATATTTACAAGCACATTCACACCTATAGGACCAGCATTTGGGAGTTGAACATGCCTTTTGTGGGGGACATAATTCAATCTCCCAGAATAACCTTATACAAAATGAACCCTTAAAATAAAATGAAGTCAGGATTTTTAGGAAATAAGTGAATGCTAAAACTTCATTTCATTCCTTAGTGATGCTATCATTCAGAAAGATAAGTGATCTATGCACACCAGCTGTTAGTATAATTATGACTACCTACATATCAAATTTTCCTATAATTTTAGAAAAAATCTTTAAGGCAACTAACAAAGATTGTGTTAGCCCATTGTCTTCCATTTAGAGTATTTGCCATTGGAGAATTCATTAATGAGATGTACTATGAAATTTTTATTTTACTTCTGCCAGGATAAGAAAATATACTTTAAAATAAAGTATAAGTTAAAATATACTTAATCTTCAGAAATTACTCTTGGAAAAAAAATATTGATTTCATTGGTTACTCTTATTCCATTTCAAAATAGGCCAAAAATTCATATAAATGTTATAATGAATGACCTTTGAGGACTGCCTGTATGGGAAAATGGACATTGAGGAAAGAAGGGAAGATTCTCACCGTAAATATCATTAAGGTGTTGGTATATTCCTCTACCACCTTGAAGGATTGAACTTGTACCTCTTCTTTCAAAGAAGAAGTGAGGAAATTTGGTTTTCAGCCATAAAGCATGTTTGTGAATCTGAGTGACCCAATTTCTGGAGCTCTCAGATTTGCTCCACCCTATAGTCAGTTGATAAATAACTAAGCTCCTATCAGCCACTTGTTTAATGAAGAGCTATGTTACCTCATCTTCTAACATTACCCCCTGTCTCTGCCATCCCCAGGATGAATGTCAAGGCTTGCCTTGGCTTGCCTTGGCCCCAACACAAAACCTTCAGCAGTTTAGGAGCCCAAATCAAATATGAACAGACGTATAGAGGCTCTGGATCCTTCTACCATTCTGTACTTAGATAAAATACCACACTGCAGGACCCAGGATCTAACTTCCCTAACAACTTTCTGGAGAATGTAGTTGACACCATCCGGGAGTTGGGAAATTAATACCTATAGCAAATTGCTGGCCACTGCGAAACAGAGCACAAGGTGAAGAAGACTTGAGAAAATTTTTTCTTTCTTTTTCCAGTCAAGCATTGCAAGGCTTAGTGGTTCTGAACAACTTGTGCAACATGTTCCATTTGACTGACTGAATCATGGTTCTGTTTTCTTGTAGAACATTGTATAACTTGGAAATATATGCCCTGGGTTTGATTTCCCTTATTCCCTCTCTTACCCTTTCTGCCCTGGGATTACACCTCCCCATAAAGTCTCAGCAAGTATTCATTGCCTCAGGCTTTGTTTCATAAGAACTCTATATTAAAACTGAGGCCTTAAAAAAGAGCTGAAAACATGGTTTGGCCACACTTGAATAAGTTCGAAGATAGTTCAGGAGAGTAAATTCTATTCCTTGCCAAAGATGCCAAAAAATGAGAACACTTCACGTTCATTTTTTTAAAAATTTATTGAAATATATCACTCATACATAAACATACATAAACAACAAGTGTATAATAGTTGTGACCTTACAAAACAAACATATATAACATCAAACATATATAACATCTCCCCCTACAACCAATAACTTGCATTGTTTTTAAACCTTTTTAACTAATAATTAAAGAGCATTGTCAAAATATTACTACTCAACAAAGTAGTTTTCCCCAACCAATCTGATTATCTTTATATCATTTATATATGAACATACATAAACAATTAAATGTATAGCAAAACTTGTGAACTTACAAAGCAAACATGCGTAACATCATACAGGGGTCTCATACATCAACCCTCCACCAACACCTTGCATTGTTGTGAGACATTTATTACACATTATGAAAGAATATTGTCAAAATCTTACTACTAATCATAGTTCTTATCTTACATTTGGTGTTTTTCCCCCAACCCGCCCTATTATTATTTTTTAAATATATTTTTTATGACAGAAGCTTATAAAACAATCATGCAAATGTGCAGAATTCCCAAACAACACCCCTCCATCAACACAACACAATGTAGTATGTCACTTGCTACAGATAAAACAATACCATATGATTATTACCATGTTCATAGTGTTCATTTGGCTCACATTTTCAATACTGCCTCAGTATCAGTACAGTTGATCTTTTGCATAGATGCAAGAATATTATATCATTATTACTAACCACAGTCCATAGATCACTCCAGCTGTATTTTTCCCATGCTTCTCCACATTCCCAACACCCTGAAGTAGTTATATACATTTGTTCTAGCTAACAAAGGACACTCTTGCATCCATACCATCAACCACAATTCTCATCACCTTTTGGCTCACAATGCCATCCATTTCCTAGATTATTCTCAAGCATTCTGTCAATTGTTATTTACATACCTAGACTACCATTTTCAGTCACATCCCTATTTATAAACTTGCAGTTACTCACTGTGTGTTGCCATCTACTCTACACAATTCCACAATCTTACAGTAAAGCTAATTAAAGCTTCTACATACATTAAACATCAGTAGTCCACTCAGTCCTTCTCTTATCTCCTTTAAGAATCTACCACCTAAGAGCAGATGTTGAAGATATTTTCCAATAATTTCTTCTAGAAGTTTTATGGTTCTTGCTTTTATTTTTAGTTTTTTGATCCATTTTGAGTTAATTTTTGGATAAGGTGTCAGGTAGGGGTCCTCTTTCCTTCTTTCAGGCATGGATGTCCAATACTTTCAGCACCTTTTGTTGAATGGATTGTTCTGCACAAGATGTGTGACTTTGACAGGCTAGTCAAAGCTTACTTGACCATATCTGTGAGGGTTTGTTTCTGAACCATAAATTTGGTTCCATTGGTCTATTTTGTCTGTCTTTAGGTTAGTACCATGCTGTTTTTACCAGTATAGGTAGGTATTATGATTTAAAGTCTGGAGATGAGGGTTCACTTTTCCTTTTTATGATGTTTCTGACTATTCAGGACTCCTTACCCTTCCAAATGAATTTAATGATTGTGTTTTCAATTTTTTCTTTAATGTTTGTGGAATTTTTATGAGGATTGCATTAATTCTGTATATCAGTTTGAGTAGAATTGACATCTTAATGATATTTAGTATACCAATCCATGAACATGCAATGTTCTTCCAGTTATTTAACATTGAGTTGCAGTTTTCTGAATACAAGTGCTTTATATCATTGGTTAAGTTTATTCCTGACTATTTGAGTTTTACATGTCATATTTTATTTTCACCACTCTTTTGATCCTTTCAGTTACTTTTCTGGATATACTCTTCATTTCTAGACTCTCTTCCAGGCTCCGCTTTCCTGTCTTTTCTTTTCAGGCTCTAGCACACCCTTTAGTATTTCCTGAAATTCTGGTCTCTTGCTTAGAATTCTCAGTTTCTGTTTATCTGTGAATATTCTAATTTTGCCCTCATTTTTGAAAGACAGTTTTGCTGGTTATAAGATTCTTGGCTGGAAATTTTTGTATTGTAGTATCTTAAATATATCAGAACACTGTCTTCTTGCCTCCATGGTTTCTGGTGAGAAATCGGCACTTAATCTTATTGGATATCCCTTATATGTTATTCATTGCTTTTCTCTTGCTGCTCTCAGGATTCTCTCTTTGTCTTTGGTCTTTGACATTCTGATGAATATGTGTCTTGAAGTTGGTCTGTTTGGATTTTTTCAGATGGGAGTATGTTCTGCTTCTTGGACAGGGCTATTTATGTCCTTCAATAGTGCTGGGAAATTTTCTACCATTATTTCTTTAGGTATTCCTTCTGCACATTTTCCCTTCTCTTCTCCTTCTGGGACACCCATGACCTGTATATTTGCACATCTTTGGCTGTAATTTAGTTCCCTGAGACCTTGTTCAATTTTTTCCATTCTTTTCTTCATCTCTTCTTTTGTATGTTAACTTTCAGAGACCATTTCTTCAAGCTCAACAATCCTTTCTTATGTCTCCTCAAATCTGCTATTATATGATTCTAATATTTTTTTAATTTCATTGATTGCACCTTTCATTTCCATAAGATCTGCTATTTTTCTATGTATGCTTTCAAATTCTCCTTTATGCTCATCCAATGTCTTCTTCATATCCTTAATCTCTTTAGGCATATCATTGAATTTATTAAGGATATTTGTTTGAACATCTATAATTAGTTGTCTCAACTCCTTTATGTCATCTGGAGGCTTATCTTGTTCCTTTAACTGGGCCACTGCTTCCTGTTTCTTGGTGTGGATTGTAATATTTCATTGGTGTCTTCACATCTGGCTTACTAGAGTATTTTTTCTAGGTGCAGTTTTTCTCTTAAGTTTAGGGCTTCCTATCCTTTCTTCCTTGCTGACTATGCAGTAGCATCCAAGCAACTAGTTGGTGCTGTAAGCTGTGGAGGCTCAAGCTGCCCTCATTGCACCAGGGATCAATGAAGCTTCTTCCAACTTTCTCCTTTGCCAGGGATAGGGACAGAGTCACAGCTATGTGGAATAATCCATGTGCAGGCCTAGACTTAGTTGCCCAGAGAGACTAATGAAGCTTCACATCCCTTTCTCCCCTGCCTGGGGCAGGGATGGAGCTGCAGTGCAGGTCCACCATCTGTGCAGTGCAGGTCCATAGTGACCACCGTTGCCCTGGTAGACTTCTGATTTTCAATCTGTGCCAGCCAAAGTTACCTGCAGTTTCCTATATAGGCTGGTGCAGGGCTCCTCAGCCTCCTTCCTGCCAGAGGTGGGGCTGAAGTCTAGGTGGGCTGCAGGCTGATCTGTGTGAAAGAAACTGGTTTCTGCAGACACTGAGAGTTTCAGTCAGCCCAGCTTCCCCATAGGCTCGGGGTGGAGTCAGAATGGTGGCTACTGGTCTCTTTCTGACTTGGGCTGGTTCTCTCCCCAGCTGTTCCCAGGGTTATCTCTTAGCCAGCCAAATCTTCCATTCAGTAGCTGAAATCAGCAGCCAACTGTCTCCTCCTCCCCTGTTTCTGGGAAATGGAGCTTCCAATTCCCTTCACAGAATAGCTCCCGAGGCAGCTCATGCCGCCAGAATAGGATGATCACCAACCTCTGCGGCCTGGCCAGTAATTTCCCAGAGAGCCTGGCACAAGTCCCTGCAGCTTCCTCCCTGCTGGAGGTGGCACTGGGGCCTAGACTAGACCTGCAATATGATCTAGATGGGAAGAAGCCAGTCCCTATCAGCCTTGAGATTTTCAGTCTGCCCCGCTTCGCCTTGTGCCAGGTGCAGAGTCAAGATGGCAGCTCCCAGCCTCTTTCTGACTTGAACAGGCTCAAACTTCAGCTGTTCTCAGGATTATACTGTAGCCCATTGAATTTCCTCACCATCGCTGAAATTGGTTCCCAACCGTCTCTTCCTCCCCCCCCCATTTTGGGGAAGTGGAGCTTTCAATTCCAGCTGCAGAATAGCTCCCAAGGCAGCTTGTGCCTCCAGTGGAGGATGGGCACTGGCCTCTGGGGCATGGAGAGCTCTACTTATGAGTCTTCTCTACAGATGGGCAGTCTCCTCCTTCCACTCCCCCAAGGATGTTGCAGGATGCTCTTTGGTCTCCCGGAGCCCCCAAACAGGTGCTTCAGCTAGCTCCAGAGAGCTAACTGTCCTGCAGGAGGAGCTGACTCTAGGAGCTCCTTACTCTGCTGCCATCTTGCTGGTTCTTCTTCATGTTCATTTTGATTTCAAAAATATTTATTGATCTCTTGTTGACTTAGGTTAAACACACAAAAATACTAACATGAATCCTTTCCTAAAAGAACAGTCACTCTAGTAATTGGAGATTAATGTTAACACCTCAATACAGGGTTTTACATTTCTCCCAGAGAAGCCACATGTTCATGGGACAATATAACAGGTTGAGGAGCTATTGTGGTGATAACTTAAAATTTCTAGATTATGAGATGAAGCAATGAATCCACACATCTTCCTGGCTCTAGACAGCTATGTGATAAGTAGAAAGTAATGGTAGTGACATTTGAAAATACAAAGGTAGAAGCTGGCAACCTCAGAAATGATACAGTCAATGCCCCTTATATTAGAAGGCAGAGTCAATGACTTCAGTAAAATGTCCTGGAGCCAGTGAATGACAGCACAGTATGAGGAAAAGTATAAATTTTTTTCTATGAATCTAAAGGTTACTTACCAATAGTAAGTTAGAAACTATATTGTGCTGCCACACTTCTACTTGAAACTCCAGAGCTGAACTCCAGTCTTCTTTGACGTGTTCTATGCCCCATGAGACATATCTGTAAGATGTACGTGGATGATCTGTAGATTCTGCTTATATATAGCCACTGAGGAATATGGGCAGGAAACTGGAGGAAGGGAAGAAAGTGAGCAAACCCATTTCCTGTGGTTTTACAATGACTAATCTGAATGCCCTGAGGCAGGTCACATAGGTTACTCCAGCTGCCTTCCCTGCTAGCTCTTTCCCTCTTAGTGTCCCACTTTTACTAGCCACAAGGTACTACAGTCACCCTACATTATGGTGGTGAACACATCTTTGTAAACAACACTTTTATTAAGATCTTTGCAAATTTCTCAACTTGAGTGTGTCATCTATTTCTGTGAATCTGACTGACACATGAAATTATGAGAAAAAGATGCTAGCCTCTTCAATCTGAATCTTCTATTTCTTTTGCAAAAGTTTGCACTGAAAGTGAAAAATTGCTTTTCCCAAACTATATCATCTATTCAAGAAAATATTTAGCAAGCGCTATTATTTTTTTCCTATATGTAAAATGGTTGCTAGTCAAAATGAGACAGCAGACAGGAATTTCTCCTTCCATCATGAAAGTGGAAATTACCAGTCCAGTAGAAGATACAGAAGTGCAAAAAAGAAAAGGGAGAGAAAAAATAACTAACAACTAACTATAATTTTTAAAAGAAGTAAATATGCACTTTATATTTATAAAATTGGAGTATTATGAATGCATTAAAGGAGAAATTAGCTTCAGAGTAAATTCTATGGTTTAAGATTACAGAAGTGGACGTATATATTGAGAACCACAAAATGGACTTGTTTAGACTTACCTTGTGTTCTTATTACTCTCTCTCTCACTCAGGTCCCTTAGAGTTAGAATAGGTCTACTTCAAGGACTCCCTCAGATGAGGACATTATGGCAGGAAAATGAAGCAGACCCTATGAAATGGACAAATGGGCAAACTATGATTTAATATACAAATTAATTGGGAACTATTGTAAATGGTACAACACTCCAATTTCTAGAGTACTGGAGCGCATATCTACTGCTCATCTGCCCCCATCAGTAGGAAAAGTGAAGAAGTTCAATATTCAGCATTGGTTTTTGTCCATTTACTGTGTGTCTCTGGTGTTTTGATAGGTGTTAATGACATAAAGGCGAATAAAACGTTGTATTGACTTTCAAAGATTCTATAATATAATGGATAAATAGCTAATTTCACTACAAAGGTATAAATCATAGGTGGTAAATTCCATACAATGGCATGGCTTAAACAATAGGAATTTATTGGCTCATCAGGGCTTTGCGGTTTAGAGAAGCCCGAGATTGAGGTGCCAATAAGGTGATGATTTCTCCCTGAAGACTGTGGCATCCTGGGGCTGCAGCTATTGGTCATCCTTTGCACTTGGCTTTTCTGGCACATTACAACATACATGGTGGTGTCTTCTCTTTTTTTTTCTGGGTTCTGTTAATGCTCAGCTTCTAGCTATTCCCTTTAGCTTTCTCTCTCTCTGTGGTCTTCCTTATAAAACTTCCAGTAATAGGGACTTACCCTGATTCATCTGGGCCACACCTTAACTGAAGTGTTCTCATCAAACAGTCCTATTTACAATGGGTTTGCACCCACAGGGATGGATTAAGAAAATGAACATGTTTTTTTTTTTTTTTTTTTTTTCCTGGGGTAAATAATGCCAGGCCACCACAGATAGAATAGTAAAGTATACTGTTGGAATACATAAGAAAACCATTTATTTATGTTTGATGATAAGGAAGATTTCCTAAAGCAGATGAAATTTAAGCTGAAGTCTAAGGTTGAAGACCTAAGCAATAGATCTGTTAAAGTGCAAGTGGACAATAGCAGGAATTTAACAAAGAATTGGAACTCATTGGACATAGCATAGCTTTTGGGGTGAGGGGACAAAATTACTAGAGTTAGCCAAAAACCTGGAGACTTAACCAGTAATTGTTAATGAAGAGCTCCATTTTCTATAATAAGGAATTTATTTGGGAACAATGGAAAACCACTGGAAGATTTTTATCAGAGGGAAATGGCCATTCTTCTTAACCAGGCCAGATCCAATTCCTAAGGATACACAATGTGGAACTAAGACCTGTGAGCAACCACAGAATGTACATGTTTACTCACATGTTCATTTACCAACTGATCCTCCTTTCTCATATCAATCAATATTGCATATTTGTATGTGTGTGTACACACATGCACAATTATCAGATAATGTAAAATGTAGTATCCACATTCCTAGACTCAGCCCAAATTTCTGAAATTAATAGAAACCAATGCAATAGCATATTGCCCTCTAACAAAAAAGGCAGGTAAGAAATAACTTAAAAAAGATGTCACAGGCAAAATCTTCATAAATTTTTAAGATAAAAGGTGAGACTTGAAAGAAATGCTTCCCTTATTAGGGGAGTAATACATTTTTATTTCATGATTAGTAGTTAAGCACAAAGTCTCTGGAACCAGAGTGTTTTGATTAAAACCCTATTCTGCCACTTATATGTGCATTTGTTGGCTAGCCATTTATCCTGTCTGGGCCCCAGTTTTCACATCTATTATGTCATAGATGTGTGGCACAGTGCCTGAGACTGTATGGAGTTCAATAAATGTTGGTAAAAACTATCAAAAAGCAACTCCCTTTGCCCATTGAGTCACATGTCTTTTGTCTTCTGCCTTCATAGATACTCAATTATTGTTGTTGAGAATCAGTCAGGAGAACTACAGGAATTGTGAAGAATTTATATTTAGGCACCTATATAAGCCAAGATCATTATTTTTTACTTCTCTTATGGTATTAAGACGATTCAGCAGCAATTCCATTATTGAAATTTTATGAGTTGAAAGAACTGCACAGTTTAGGTCAGCTCTAGAATTAATGAAGGAAAAGGACCTTCAGATTTCCTTCTAGATTATCATCCCAAATCCTTGGAGGAGTTCCCAGTACAAAATTCTGCTCAGTAATAATATTGGATATTTTTGGGGAGTATGCCATATGTTATATTTCTTGGGAACCTGACTGTGGCATAAGTGTCAAAAGAAGGTGAGGGATCTCAGTGCAAACTGTTAGTCCTTTGTGAAGAAACACATCATTCCAGGGAGCTGCTGGTGGCCTTCTCTTCACATCACTCACCTCCCTTATTAGAGAAGCTGAGATTTCTAAGGACCTGGGAACTTTCCCTGAAACTTCTAATATTCACTTTACTTTAGGAAAGGGCAGGTTTTCTCAGCATGCCACCTTTGGAATATCAACATGTACAGCAATAGAGAGAAACGCTTGTTATTTTATCTTCTGGGCAGAGAGAAAGAATAATGGGCAAATGACTGTGGGGTATAATAAGCTGATCTATGAAGAGGCCAACATGTTTCTCTCCAGAGGCTTGAGTTCATTTTGAGTTTTTCTACCTGAAGGGAAAAATGCCAATAAATTCACACAATTATTAAAACAGCATATGGTTATGGTGATGAGCACCATGTTTGGCATAGTTGGGCCAAAAAAGAAAACCAATAATCCTGAGAAGTGTGCTATCTATAGTTCTACTGAAAGGAGGGCTTTGTGTCATTAAATATCAATAGATCCAGATAAGAAGATAAAAATAGATTTACCTTTGAATTTGTAGAGCAGAACCTAAAAAATACTAATGAAAAAGACCTGCCTGCTACAACCAGCCACTGCACAATGAGTACGAGTGATTCAAGCAAGCTTTCCCTAAAATTACTGACACCATTAGATTTGCCAGTGAAGTCTTTCTTTACATCTAACTTTTAACAGCATGAAAGGACTTTCGGTCCTTCTTTTCATCATTATCTCACACTGTCTTCTCATAATTTGAGCAGTCTTTTTTAGTTTCCTTTCATGTAAGTTAGGAAATAGTATATGAAATTGCCAAAGGAGATATTTCCCAGTACTTTATAAGTCTCATTACCAAAAAGGAATTCCTTGGGTCAAAGAAAGTCATTTCCTACAGTCCACCAAATAGATGTGCTTCAGTTTCCTCAGCTGTCAGCTTTCCAGGTCATTTTCATTCTCAGCCCTGCTCCCACCCTCACATTTTTTGTCCTATCCTTCCCTCCTTGTTTTCACTCCATCTTCCTCCTACCCTCCCTTCTTAAGAAAAGGAACTTGGGTGGGTCAGATATTTTCTGAAACTGAGAAGCAGTATGAGGCATATGCTGTATAATACACATATTTGAAAAGACGGGCAGGTGAACCTAGCACCTTGGCTCATGATGAACTGAGTGAAACCATAAAGGCAAGATCAAGGTACAGGACATTGGTTTTGTCTGCCCAAAATAAATATTTATCATACTATCACAATATATCTTCAATTAAACGTCAGAGTTTTAAAAATATTACAAAGATTACCTCAACTTTCTTATAGTATTTTCAGTATAATTTAGACAGTGGACATGTCTACATGTTCAACATAATATGGTTGCCTACCTTGGAAAAAAAAGAAGAGCATGGAAATTTGGTGGGGTGAGAGATGGAGAGAAAATGTGATAACCTGATGCCCTAAAGTCCACATATATATGCGAAGGCCTTCTCACTTCACCCTAAAACAAGGAAGTTTGTATAATTTAGAGGGTGTAGACAAAGGCATTTAAAATAAAGAAATGATTTGAGATCAGATGTTTATATTTGTGGCTTGGCTACTAAGGTCAGGTTTCTTAGAAATATGTTCTATGGCAGGAATCCTTGTGCAAGTGAGTCATTCAAGGAGTGTTCTTAAGAAAAATCCGATAGGACAGAGAAAGAAACCATTCAAGGATGTGGTTTCAGGAGAAATTTAATCCTGACTTTATCCTACTAGTACCTCTGCCATATCTATTGCACCCTGGAAACTAAGGGAATGGGCAGTTATGGGACCCTTAAGTCAGTTCTTGGCTACTGGTGGCCCTTGGAAAGGAGGCATAACCACCCAGGCATGTCCATGCAAGGTGACTTCCGAAAGACAAGGGCATGTTTACAGAAAAAAGTACAGGTGTAAACCATTAACAGACAATACTGGCAACAACTGGGGGATGGGTAAACTTGTCTGCAAAGGGGTTCTATATGGGTGGCAACTGCTTCTGCTACAGGAATGTTTTTCCAATTTAGTTTAACTCAACAATCAATTATTGAACTTTAAATATTTTCTAGAAGTAGGAATAAATGACACAGAGATTAATAAAGAATGCATAATTCTAGCTTTAAGGGGTTCCCAGGTTAGCACATGACTTAAATAGGAAATAAATTACTAAACTATGATCTTATTTCCTCCTGATATTACCTGCCTGTAGGTAAAATAAATAAGTCAATATTAATGGTCAACATTTCAAAATTTCACTGGCTTATGTAGAATCTGCATATAATCCAATTTATTTGTTTTGAGAGGTTTCAAGGAATGAGACATAGGTGCTCATAACGAAGTCAGATTTTACCCTTCCTATATACTCTCACTCCAGAGAACATGCCACCAAATCCCCTTTCTATAAAAATCATCTCATTACTCCCAAACCAATATTTTCAAATTGAACACCTTTTTTAACCTCCAGACTTATACACTCAACTGTTTGTTTCACATTTCTTCTTGAATATCTAATAGACCTTTAAATTTTTGCCTCCACAGTTGCTTTTTCTGCAGATTTCTTTATCTCAATAAATGACAATTCCAAATTTCCACATAGGGATTCCTTTCATCATAGTCACACCAGCATACCATGTTAGTTCAACGTTGTAGTATATTCAAAATCAGAGCACTTCTTCCACCTTTACTATTATTTCCCTGGTCTAAAATATATCAACTATTCTCTCTCTCCTGGATTTTGACTAGACTGCTAAATGGTTTTTGTTTACATTATTGATATTCTACCCCCTCATGTCGCCTGACACATACAGTCTCTTTAAAACAAAGCTCCTAAAGTGAGTGTTTCAAAATTTAAGCCATATGATGTTACTCTTCTGCTCTCACTATTTCAATTGTAGGAAAAATGAAAGTCTAATAAAACCATCCATGGCACTCTTTGACTCAGTGCAACTAGCAATATCTGTCAGGGTGAGCTGTGGAGAAATAAAGTAGTCTTTGGAAAAATATAGTCCCTAAATCATTCTGCAAAGGTTGGAGATCAGAATATATAAATAGAATTAATCATATATCTCATATTTTTGCAAGGAGAATTAAAAGATAATGGAAAGATAGAAGATTAGAGAGGCATAAGGATCACTTCTGTCCCAGAAAAAATAGGTAGAGGACAGGTGGAGACTATCTGGAGGGCTGCTCTGGGGCTCAGGACACCAGGAGAAGGTGTGATACCACCCAGAAGGGAAAGGGGTGAAGGAAGAAACTCTCAGGTGGCTGGAAAAATTTTATGAGTAAAGCTGCAGCAGCAGCAGCTGGCACCCATCTCCCCTACCATGAGAGCAAACAGCAGTCTGTGGACTGCAGGGGCTATGGACTGAAGTGGTTACAGACTGAATGGGTTGCAAGGATCCTCTTCTCCAAGAAAGGGGAATGTGAGGAACACAGCCTGCAGCAAATTCAGATTTTAGCCAGCGAACTTGGTCTGCTGCATTGGAGGGGTCACACATTTCCAGGCAGGATGGGGTTACAACACTGTTCACACTGAAAGCCAGTGGTAGCTAAAGATAATTTGCTTTCTCAAACACTTCCTGAGAAGGCAGAGGGAGGGAGGGTCCTGCCAGCCAAGGGAGGAGAATAGTTGCTGAAAAAGTTTATTTGTTAGTGTATTAGTCAGCCAAAGGAGTGCTGGTGCAAAAATACCAGAAATTGGTAGATTTTTATAAAGAGTATTTATTTGGGGTAGTTGCTTATAGATACCAGGCCATAAAGCATAAATTACTTCCTTCGCCAAAGTCTATTTTCATGTGTAGGAGCAAGAGGGCTGCGATGTCTGCGAGGGTTCAAGCTTCCTGCATTACTCGGGGCTCAGCTCCTATTTTCTTCACAAGGACAGCTGTAGACTATGAGGCTCTCTAGTCTTTGCCTCACTCCACAAGGTCAGCTGTAGACTATCAGGCAAATGGCTCTGTCTCTTTCCCCGGAGCTCGAGCTTAAGACTTCAGCATTATACTCCAGCACCAAACTCCAAAATCAAAACTCCAACATTAAGAACCCTCACATCAAAGCCCCAACACTGTCCTTTGTCATACCTTTTACCTATGAGTACCCACCCACCAAAGGGTGGGGGCTCAATGCCTTAATGACGTGGCCCAGTTAGTGCCCTAATCATAACTCAGTCATGCCCAGTAGAAGACCAGATTACAAACATAATCCAATATCTATTTTTTGAATTCATAACTATATCAAACTTCCACAGTGAGGCTTGGCCAGCATTAAAGTCACTGCTTCTTCACCCTAGCATCTGGAGTCTGAGCTGAGAGGGCTATCAAACAGCGCTGTCTCCTGGCAGACAAAGAAAGTGCACAAAAAGGGAAATAAATACATAGGTAGGTATTTGGATAGATAGATAGATAGATAGATAGATAGATAGATAGATAGATAGATAGATAGATACATACATACATACATACATACATACATACATAAAAGAGGCAATCAGGTACCTCTACTGCTCCATTCTCCAAGTCTCTTAGAAAATAGCCTGTGCCTTGTTACTGTACCCTTAGCCCCGGTTTGAGCAAACAAGAGCAATCCTAAATACCTAGAACAAATTGGACCAAGAGTCAAAGAACAGTGGTAGCACACAATTACTTAACAGAAAATCCCTAGGTAAGAGAAAGGAACTGAACATCAGAGTAAACTCAGCATCATAATCAGATGCCTAGACATCAGCAAAAAATTACAAGCCATACTAATAAAAAGGATGATATGAATGAGGCAAAGGAACAAATCAAAGCTCTGGATGAGACACAGGACTGGAAACAACTGATCAATGAGTTTTACACAAATCTCTGAAATCAGATCATGGAGTTGAGGGACAAAATGGCTAAATAAAAGACAGTAAGAAAACACAGGGTGGGCAAAAAAAAAATTTGAAAACTTGGATGAAAAAGAACAGAGTTTATGGGAATGAAAAACACAATAAGGGAGATTAAAATACAATGGAGGCAAACAACAGCAGATTTGAAATCATGGAAGAAAGAATCAACATCGAAGAGGAGAGAACAACTGAAATTGAAAGAGAGAAGAACAGAGAGAGAAAAGAATGTAAAAATTGAACAGGTGTTCAGGGAGTTGAATGATAGCACAAAGCACACCAGCATACATGTTATGGGAATTCCAGAATGAAAGAAGGAAAAGGTGCAGAAAGAGTATTTGAGGAAATAATGGCCAAACTTTTCCCAACTCTCATGAAAAACATGCATATGCATGTCCAGAAAGCACTGTGTACTCCAATTAGAATGAATGCAAATAGAACTACTCTAAGACACATAATATTCAGAATGCAAAATGCCAATGATAAAGGTATAATTCTAAAATCAGAAAGGGAGAAGCAAAATATCACATACAAGGGACATCCAATAGGACAAAGTGCAGACTTCTTAAGGTATGGAAAGAGAAAATCCGCCAGTCAAAAATCCTTTATCTGGCAAAACTGTCCTTAAAATATGATGATCAGTTTTAAAAATATTCACAGATAAAGAGAAACTAAGAGATTCATAAACAAGAATCCAGCTCTGCAAGAAACACTAAAGGGAGATGTGCAGCCAGAAAAGAAAAAAGAAAAGAGAGAGGCTTGGAGGAGAGTGTAGAAGTGTAGACTATCAGAAAATGTAACCAAAATGGTAAAAAGAAGGACAAAAATAAAATATGACATTTGAAAGCCAAAGGATAAATTGTTGAAGTAAGTAATGCCTTTAAAGTAATAGCATTGAATGTTAATGGATTAAATTCCCCAGTCAAAAGATATAGGCTTATGGAATGGATAAGACACATGAGCTATCCATATGCTGTCTACAGGACACTCACCTTAGACCCAAGGAGCCAAATAGGCAGAAAGTGAAATGTTTTAAAAAGATATTTCACATAAGTGGTAACCAAAAGAGACCAAGGGTAGCTATACTGGTTTCAGACAAAACAGACTTTAAATGCAAAAAATAAAGTGATAGGAGGAGCACAAGACCATTATATATTAATAAGGGACAATCCATAGGAAGGAGTAAGAGTCATAAATATCTATACATCTAACCAGGATGCCCCAAAATACATGAGGCAAATTCTGGGAAAACTGAAAGGAGAATAGATGTCTCTTTAATAATAGGTGGTGGCTTCAACGTACCACTCACATCTATAGATAGAACACCTAGAGAGAAGGTCAACAAGGAAAGAGAGAACTTGAACAATATGATAAATGAGTTGGACCTGACAGACATACACAGAACACTGCACCCCAAATTCACGTTATATGTTCTTCTCAGGTTCTCATGGATCTTTCTCAAGGATAGACAACATGTGGTGCTATAACATAGCTCTCAATAAATTTAAGAAGCACCTTAAATAAGAAGCAAAATAAATTTGATCAGCACCTTCTCTGATCAAAATGGAATGAAGCAGGCAGCAGACTTGGCCCAGTGGTTAGGGTGTCCGTCTACCACATGGGAGGTCCACGGTTCAAACCCTAGGCCTCCTTGACCCATGTGGAGCTGGCCCATGTGCAGTGCTCATGCACGCAAGGAGTGCCATACCATGCAGGGGTGTCCCCTCCATAGGGGAGCCCCACGTGCAAGGAGTGCGCCCCGTAAGGAGAGCCACTCAGTGCAAAAGAAAGTGCAGCCTACCCAGGAATGGTGCTGGCCACATGAAGAGCTGACACAACAAGATGACGCAACAAAAATAAACACAGATTCCTGTACCACTGACAACAACAGAAGCAGACAAAGAAGAAGACCCAGCAAATAGACACAGGGAACAGACAACTGGGGTGGGGGTGGGGGAAGGGTAGAGAAATAAATAAATAAATAAATCTTTTTAAAAAAAAGGAATGAAGCAGAAAATCAATAATAAGTAGAAAAGGGTAAATTTTGCAAGTATATGGAGATGAAACAACACATTCCTAAACAATCAATGGGTCAAAAAGAAATTTGCAAGGGAAATAAGTAAATGTAAACAAAAATAAAACTTATGAAAACTTATATAGCAAAGGCAGTGCTGAGGGAAGTTTAAAGTCCTAAATGTCTAGATTGAAGAAGACAGAGTTAAATCATAAACCTAACTGAATAACTGGATAAACTAGAAAAAGAACAGCAAACCAATGCCAAAGCAAGGATAAAGAAAGAAATAACAAAGATTAGAACAGAAGTAAATGAAGCTGAGAACAAAAATAGAGAAAATTTAAAAAAAAAACTTGTTCTTTGAGAAGATCAATAAAAGTGACAAAACATTTAGCAAGACTGACAAAGAAAAAAAGAAAGGAGATGCAATAAACAAAATCAGGAATGATCTCACAGAAATAAAAAGGATCAGAAGAGGATATTATGAGAAATTGTATGCAAACAAATTAGACAACCTAGATGAAATGGGCAAATTTCTAGAAATGTGCAAATAATGTACATTGATTCTGCAGGAAATACAGGAACTTAACAAACGAACCACAAGTAAAGAGATTGAATTGGTCATCAAAAATCTTCCAATAAGGAAAAGTTGAGAACCAGATGGCTTCACAGGAGAATTATACCAAACATTTCAAGAAGAATTAATATCCATACTTCTTAAACTCTTCCAAACAATTGAAAAGGGAGGAAAATTACCTAACACATTTTATGAAGCCAACATCACCCTAATATGAAAGCCAGACAGAGAAACTAAAAGAAAAGAAAATTATAGACCAATCTCTCAATGAGCAAAGATGCAAAAATTCTCAACAAAATACTTGCAAATCAAATCCAACAGTATATAAAAACAATTATACATCAAGATAAAGTAGGTTTTATTCCTGGTATGCAAGGGTGGTTCAACATAAGAAAATCAGTTAACATAATACACCACATTTGTAAACTGTAGGGGAAAAAAAAATCATCTCAACTGATGCAGGAAAGGTATTTGACAAAATTGAGCATCCTTTCTTGATAAAAACACTTCAAAAGGTATTTGACAAAATTGAGCATCCTTTCTTGATAAAAACACTTCAAAAGGTATAGGAGGAAAGTCCTTCAACCTAATAAAGGGCATATATGAAAATCCCACAGCAACATTGGGAGAGGTTGAAAGCTTTCCCTCTAAGATCAGGAACCAGGCAAGAATGCCCACTGTAACCACTGTTATTAAACTTTGTAGTTGAAGCCCTAGCTAGAGTAATTAGGCAAGAAAAAGAAATAAAACATGGCCCAAATGGAAAAGAAGAAGTAAAACTCTCATTACTCTCAGATGACATGACCTTATGTATAAAAAATCCCTAAATATCTACAACAAAGCTATTAGAGCTCTTAAATTAGTTCAGGATCCTGCTATTGGCAAGATCCAATAACATGCAAAAATCAGTAGTGTTTCTATATGCTAGTAATGAGCAAGTTGAGGAGGAAATCAAGAAAAATTCCATTTACAATAGCAATATAAAGACTCAAATATCTAAGAATTAATTTAACCAGGAATGAAAAGGATCTGTATTCAGAAAATTACAAAACACTGCTAAAAGAAATCAGATAAGACCTAAACAAATGGAAGGCCATTTCATGTTCCTGGATTGAAAGACTAAACATTGTCAAGATGTCAATTCTATTCAAATTTATTTATAGATTCAATGAAATACTAATCAAAATTCCAACAGCCTACTTTACAGATATAGAATGTCAATTACCAAATTTATTTGGAAGGGAAAAGGGTCCTGAACAGCAAAAACTATTCCCCAAAAAAGGAATGAAGTCAGAGTAGTCATACTCTCTGACCTTAAAGTGCATTATAAATAACACAAATAGAGAAAAAAATCACGTGAAAAAATGTTCAACAACACTGGCTATTAGAGAAATGCAAATGATATCTACAATGTGATATAATTTCATACCTGCTAACATGGCCACTATTAAAAAAAACAGAAAACTACAAATGTTGTAGAAGGATTTGGAGAAATAGGAATTCTTGTTCAATGTTGGTAGCAATGTAGAAGGGTATAGCCGCTGTAGAATTCTGTTTGGAGGTTCCTAAGGAAGTTAGATATAGATCTACTACATGACCTTGCAATACCAGTACTAGTTATAGACCCAGAACAACTGAGAGTAATGACATGAACAGATGTCAGCACACCAATGTGCACAGTGACATTATACACAATTGCCAAAAGGAGGAAGCAATGCAGGTGTCCATAAACTGATGAACAGATAAACTGTGGAATATTATTCAGTTGTAAGAAGAAATGAAGTCGTGAAAGATAAGACAACATGGATGAACTTAGAGAACATTATGTTGAATGAAGCAAGCTAGGCACGCGAGAAAAAAATTGTATGATTTTGCTATTATAAACTAAATATAATGAGCAAACTCATGGAGTTAATAGCTGGACTATGTCACCAATGAATAGAATGTGGTTAGATAATGGAAAGCGAGGGTTAGTCAGTACAGAATTGGTAAAATTGTTTGGAAATGTTTGGAAGTGAATAGAAATGGTGAAAGCACATCACAGAATTTGTAATTAGCAGCACAAACATATAGTTATGAGAGTGGTTTGTTTTTTATTGTTGTTTTTTTTGATTAATGACAATGCTCTAATATTGATCGAAGTGATGAATGCATAACTCTGTGATTATACCAAATGTCATTGATTATACACTTTAGATAAATTATATGGCTTATGAACAAAAAATAATAGGATGCATTGGGGAAAAATGCACCAAATGTAAGATATAGACTATAGTTAATAGTAATACTTTGACAATGCTCTTTCATAACTTGTTACAAATGTTTCACAAAATGCAAGGTATTTGTGGTCGGGTGATGTATGGGAGCCCTGTATGATATTATGCATGTTTGTTTCGTAAGTTCACAACTTTTACTGTACACTTATTGCTTATGTATGTTCACGTATGAGTGATATACTTCAACAAATTGTTTAAAAATGAAAAAAAAAAATAATGTATTTGGCAAACACATTTGGAAAATGATGAAACATTACATAAATGTAATTATCCATTCATCAAATAGGTATTGTAATGTGTATTTTTATCCAAGGATAAAAATGACTAAGTTTCTTTCTTTAAGATGCTCTCAGTCTGGTATAGAAAACTCACAAAATGCAAAACCTAGATGGTAAGCTCCTAAAGACAGACTATCTTATATTTGCTATAATTCTTTGGTGACTAAAAATAGTTGCTATGTAGAATCTACCTAATTCTTATTTAATAAATAAACAAATATCAAATAAACGATAGAGAAATCCAAAGAAATAAGTAGGTGAAAGCAACCTGCAAAACATAAAACAATAATCAAATATTAATAAAAGAACATATGAATTTTCAAAGGAAGAAGAAATTATTTGGGAATATGGAGGGTCACTTGTGTGTCAGGGAGAAATGGCATCCAAACTGGACTTCATATACTGGGTAGATTTTAACAATTGGAGATAATGATTTTTTTCAGGGTAGAGAAAGTAATGAAAGCAAAAGTAGAAAGAGATTGACAAACACAAATATCCTAGTGTTTTGCAAATATGAAGAGTATATAATTAGATAGCTTTAGGATATATAGTCATTTAAACATGGATTTAGACCAGAATTTGATAATCAATTTTGTTGACTAAATTCATAATCTAAAAAAGTAAAGCAGAAAGAGAACTATTAAGTGCTGGGATCAAAAGATAATTTGACTAAAAATTAAGACATTTCAGGTAAGTCATATTATGTGATCAGAAAAATAACACTTGTAGCTATATAGCCTTGACTAAATAGAAGTTCTCACTTCCATTGGAAAACCTATTAAGGGAAAAGGTTATGAACTATGGAGAAATGTTTGCTATTTGTCATTGTTTAAAGAAACTGCATTAACTGTAATGTTTAAAGAACTAAATATTTCTCCACAGTTGCAGCCACCTGGAGAGTTGCTAATAGTTAGAAGAGGCAACCTTAAGGAAACATATTTATCATGATACCCCATGCAGTTTCAGCCATAAAGAGTTCAACTCCAAAATGGATATCCCCCTTGGACTGTAAAATTTTATTTTAGAAAAAAACTCCCTAGGAAAATTAAACTTTTTCCTTTCTTTTTAATTGATTTGAGTTTTATATTTACTAAATGATTCTAATGTATAATAAACATTAAATTTATGCATGTCTAACACTAGTCTAGGCACTGTGGGGATAAACAAGATGAGTTTTTACATTGTTAAATTAGACACTTAAAATATAACCATTTCATCTACACTTGATGGAAAAGAAACCCAGAGGAACACTTTCTAATGATTTATTCAGAGGTATAAAATTTTTTTCATTACTTTCATTTTTATTCCAGTGCCAGAGACATATATAAGTGACAATTAAATGCAAAATTATGACCTGTATCAAAATCCATTTACTTTAAAGATAAATGGGGTAGAAGGTATAATCATATCATATGCAGATATAATAATATTCTTCATTACTTTCCCAGTTTTTCTAAGAAAGCTTTTTATGCAAATTTTACTTATGTATAAGCTTATTATAGGACATGTGAAAAATATAGACCATAACTTGATAAAATACCTCCAACCCAACTTCACAAAGATAACATTCTTAATATTTTTTTTTGTTAATACTTTGCAATAAATTTGATTCCTCTGAATACTTATACTATTTTAAAAATTTGCAAAGTAGAAATAAGATTAAGGGACCTACAATAAAAAGCTATCCATGTTTCCAACATTTTTTTTTTGCATGATATAAAACACAGAAATGAAAGCCTTCCATACCAGCTCCTATCAATCTTCAGAAATTACCCCTACTTAGAAATTGTTATAGCATTCTTGCCATTTCCTTGAATTCACAAGGCTATTTCTATAATTCTACACTCCCACCCTGCTGTTTTTGGTGTCTGTGTCTATTCACTATGTGACCTTCTGTCTCTCTCTTTTATTTGTATTCTCTTCTCATTTTCTCCTCTAGGATTCACTGGGATTCGATCCTAGGGACCTCCGATATGGAGAGAGGTTCCCCGTCACTTGCACCACCTCAGTTCCTGGTTTCTGTTGCATTTTGCTTTGACTATCCCCTCTGTCTCTCTATTTGTTGTGTCATCATCTTGCTTTGTGGTTTGCTGTGTGGGCTCTGGCTCGCTGCATGGGCACTGGCTCACGACACAGGCACTGGCTGGCTGCATGGGCACTTGGCTCATCACACCGCCACTGGCTTACTGTGTGGGCACTGGCTCATCATGCGGGTACACCTTTTACCAGGAGGCTCCCATATGGTACATTTCTTGTCCTCACTTTCTCTGTAACTTTTTACCTAATTGTCTGCATGTGTAGACTGTGTTTGCTGAATAATATGAGGATCATGCTATGCATAATAATTTATAACTTGATCTTTTCTTTTTATATGTTGACAATACAATAGTAGCTCAATATATATAATTCCAAAAGATTCTTTGCAATGGCTGCATGATGCCTATTACATAGTTGCCTCAAAATTTAGGTTACAATTCCCCTACTGTTAAATATTTAGATGGCTACCATTTGTTGATATTACCATGGTGCAGTGAATAAACACATGCATATACAAATTTAAGGACTTATTCCAGATTCAGCAGTGAGACTGCTGAGACATAGCTTCAATCTTTTGGAAAAATTACTGAAAAATTTTGAAATTAGTCTCCAAAAAGTTTTATTTTTCCTATGTTTGATTTCTTTTTTAATACTTATTTATTGAGAGTCAGTTATATGCCGGTTCCTATGCTGAATGCTACAGATGGAATGCTGAGTAAGATACAATTTAAGGTGGTAAGGACCTGAGTGGGGAACTTGGGGATTTAGTAGGTAATTTTAGACATTATGGCAAACACTTTATGGCAAAACACAGGAAAACAATTGAGTGGTCCAGAGTAATGAAAGAACTTCTGCTGGAGACACTTTATAATTTGAAGCAGTGGGAGTTAGCCAAGTGAAGTTGGCTCGGAAGAAAGTAATCTAGTATGTGTGAAAAACATTTATGGAAGTGTGAAAGTTCAAGATTCCATCCTGATCTTTTTTGGGCTTGTTGTCATTTTTCCCCCTATAGCAATTCCAGGTGGGCCTGTATGGTACATCCTCCAAAAGGTATATCCCAAAGGGGCTAGGGTATTCAAACTTAATTCTTGTTAAGTTTTATAAAAATGCTCTTGCCTCTCTTTTGGACAAAAGCTCTTTGTGTGAGTATGGCATTATTGAAAAAATGGTGAAGTCTTAGCACTGAATTGAAACAAACTGATTTTGTGGTAATGGAGAGAGTGACCCTACAACTTTAAGAGGCAACACTTTTGACCCTAAGAAGGAACATCTTAGACCCTAGTATATTTGGTTTGGGGAGGAACATAGATGATCATTCTGTCTTTTAGAAGTTTTGCTCTGTCTTCCTCAGGATGAACTAAAATGTCTGGGGCAGCTCTTCCTCAATATTGCAAGCTATTTGAATTTAACTGACTCCTGGGTTGGTCTACTCCCACCCCAGATAACACTGACCACACTGCCATTCTCCTTAACCTTACTGAGAAGTATATTAGAAAAAGCAGTATACAACGCTGCATCTTGCACCCCCCAAGCAAATCAATTCTGGATGTATTTTTTAATCTAGCAATTTAAAGAGGATATAGGGACTTTGTTTTCCACTCAGACATACAAAGAGCTTTAAAGTTATGAATTCAATCACCACAATATGAAATATAACTGATAAAATTGAAAATCAATAACTTGTCTTAGACCCAACAGAGGATTGATGTCACTAGGTAAACCCATGTCCACTCCCCCTAAACTGGAGAGGTGGGCAAATATAGAGGCTCACAGATTACTGGAACAAAAAATTTTGCAATTGGGAATGGGTAAGAAACCAAACTTCAGTTGTTGAATTCCTATAGATTGTGAATGGACAGCTTGAGAGTTAAGAAATCCTGGAGGCCAAGTCTTAGGGGAGATTTGACACTTTCACGAGTTTTTACTTCTGAGAGCCCCTCAGGAACTCATAGTGAAAATAGGAGAAAATTCCCAGCAAGTAGAAGGGGAAAGTAATCATTTGAAATATATCCAAGGGAAGAGTAACCATTTTGAAACACTCTGTTCTTACCTTCCCTTATGGAAACTGGTTTACCAGGCCCTAACCAATGCAGGGAAGTAGAAATACCCAATTCCAGCCCCTTACTTTAGGGAGGAAAAAAGAGAGAAGCACTCATGAAGGTCACAGATCAAGGACAAAGACTCACTGAAAGACTGAGAATCTAATCAAGATTAGTTTCACACCCCAGGAGGGCAAGGAAGATTATAGATGCTTGCCCTCACCCTATACCTTATAATCACATCAGTAGGGCTTCTGTATATATAACAAATAATTACAGCAGAAAAAAACTGCAATATTCAGATTCTCTTTAAGAAAGGAATTCAGGGGAAAGCCAAAGATAAATGTGGAGACAAAAACAAAGATGGTACAAGATATTGAAAGATACAGCAAATCATAAACACAGAATAAACCCTAGCTAGATAAACATTAATGCTCACAATGAAGTCCTATTACTTTATTTCCTATCATTGAAGAGGTCATGTCTGGCTTTCAATGGAAAATTAAAGGCATGCCCAATGCAAGAAATGTTTTTTTTTAAAAGGCTAAAGAAACATAACAAGCATCAGAACCAGAATGAGACATGGAAGAGATTTTGGATTTATGAGACTGGGAATTTAAATTAAGTGTTATTAATATGTGAATGAAAAAAGTGGGCAACATGAAAAAACATTGTTATTTGAAAGTAAACTTAGATTAGTGTTGATTTTACAGCAACAGTAAGACTACAAAAATGTATTTTTTAAATAGCATAATTGATAAATTAAGAGGAGAGAGGAAGGGGAATCTTATGAAAAGCTCAGCTGAAACCGGAAAGCAAAAAAAGAAAGATAAAACTGGTTATAAATATGATAGATATTAATCTAACTATAGCAATAATCACATTAATTGTGAATGACTCAAATTCACCAAACAAAGCTTGGAGAATCTAGGATGGCTAAAGAAGAAACTACATTTTGTCAACAAGAAACCAACTTTCAATATAAAACATGGATAAATTAAATGTAAAAAGACAGATAATAATATTCCATGCTAACACTAATCTAAAGAAAGTTGGAGTAGCTATAGTAATTTCAGAAAAAACAGATTTCAGAGCAAGGAAAATTATCAGACATAGGGAAAGATATTACATAATGATAAAGGGATCAATTCTAAAAAAAGATATGACAGTTCTGAATGCATAGGTGTCTAACAACAGAACATCAAAATACATGAGTAAGGGGACTTCTGGGAAGATGGTGTTGAAATAGGTAGGCATGGCTAAATTCTTTCACTAAAACAATGAAGGGCACAAAGCTGCTCAAGGAATCTGCTTTAAGAATCTGCAGTTCAGGAGAGTGCTGCACACACCCCAGGAGGCCAAAGTACATAGGGACAAAGAAGTTGAAAAGAAATCTGAGTTGACAACCCCTACTGCCAACAATGGCACCCATTTCCTACTCAAGGAGAGTAGTCTGGATGAAACTCATGGCTCACTGCAGACAACTGAGAGAGGAACAGACATCTTGCTTTCTGGGAAGAGGGAAAGTACGGCAGGGGCAAAGAATGGTTTCTCTTCAATGAATTTGGTCATCAGAGCCTACTTTGAATCTTGGTTCTGTCCAAACTAGAATCACAGGCAAATAGAGTTTAAAGAGTCACTGGAAAGAGTCACTGAAGATCACCATCTGCTGGCCGGCTGGGAAACTGCAAAGAGAAGAAACTCCTTTTAGGTTTCCCTTGTCCCAAACTCTTGGGGGCAAATCAGCACACCATTAATGAGGTCTTGGCCTATTTTGATAACTTAAGCTCAGAAATTTTAAAGACTTAGAGTAAGGTGGACCAAAAATCAAAGAAGATCCATGAAATCAAACCATTAGGCTAGAGCGATAAATTGACCATCAGAGTGAATTCACCAATATATTCAAATGCCTGAATATCAACAATAAATTACAAGCCATATTAAGAAACATACAGCCCAGCCAAAAAAACAAACCAGAAATCCTGATGAAACATAGGATTTAAGACAACTAATCAACATTTATCACACAAATCTTCTAAATCAATTCAAGGAGTTTAAGAAAAATATGAGTAAAGAGATAAAGGATACTAAGAAGATATTGGGTGAACATAAAGAACAATTTGAAAGTGTTCAAAGAAAAGTAATAGGGTTTATGGGAATGAAAGACACAATGGATAAAATTAAAAATACTTTGGGGAAGCGGACTTGGCCCAGTGGTTAGGGCATCTGCCTACCACATGGGAGGTCCGCAGTTCAAACTCCGGGCCTCCTTGACCTGTGTGGAGCTCGCCCATGTGCAGTGCTGATGTGCGCAAGGAGTGCCGTGCTACCCAGGGGTGTCCCCGCATAGGGGAGCCCTACGTGCAAGGAATGTGCCCCATAAGGTAGAGCTGTCCAGTGCGAAAGAAAGTTCCGCCTGCCCAGGAATGGTGCCACATACATGGAGAGGTGACACAACAAGATGATGCAACAAAAAGAAACACAGATTCCCATACTGCTGACAACAACAGAAGTGGACAAAGAACATGCAGCAAATAGACACAGTGAACAGAAAAACTGGGGTGGGCATGGGGGGAAAGGGAGAGATTTTAAAAAATAAAATAAAATAAAATAAAAATTCTTTGAATGCATATAACATCAGATTTGAATTGTTGAAGAACAGAATTAATGAAGCCAAGGACAGAACATCTACACTTGAAAAGACAAGAATGGAAAGAGAAAAGAAGGAAAAAAGGGGAATGGTTGCAGGGAATTAAATGAAAATACAAAAAGCACAAGCATATGCATTATCAGTATATCAGAAGGGGAAGAAAATTGAAAAGAGGCAGAAAGAATATTTGAGGAATTAATTACCAAAAACTTCCCAACCCTTATAAAAGACAGAAATAATATCCAAGAAGGATAACACACCCTCTGGCAGTTTGAGATTACTTATAAATTCTGAAAAGTGAGATTATGTTTGTAAACTGGTCTGTTCCTCTGTGTGTGATCCCCTTTGATTGTGTTAGATTCAGCCGAGATGTCTTTGATTAAATTATGTTAAGACTAAGGCTTTGATTCGACCACATCTGTAGGATGTAACTCAGGGTTGAGTCCCTGCCCCTTTATTGGGCTACGTAAATGGATACTCATTCAGAAACACAGAAGATACATAGGAGGAAGAGAGAGCTTCACAGACACAGTAGAGATGAGAACTTTGATCCTGTGGCCCTGGGAAGAGAGATGTGCAATTTGCCTGATAGTTTGCAGTGTTGAAAAAGCCCAGAAAGAAACAAACCCTATGGCAGCCTGAAGATGAGAGAGAGAAAGGTTGAACCCTCACAGAGATCAGCAACCAACTTGTTTCTACATACCGCAACTGACTTTGATGACAAATCAACCTTGAGTTGGGATCTTAGGGCCTTGTACCTGTTAGCTTTTACCCCAAATATACAACTTTATAAAAGTCAACAGATTTCTGCTACTTTGCATCAGCATCCCTTTTGGCTGACTATTAATACACACCCCAAACAGATTAAATCTGAATAGACATACTCTGAGACACCTACTATGCAAAATGCCAAATATAAGAGAAGAGGATGATTCTGAAATCAGCAAGAGAAAAGCAATGCATCACACACAAGGGAAGCTCAATAAGACTAAGTGCCAATCTCCAGTCAGAAACCATGGAGGTGAGAAGAAAGTGATGTGATGTATTTAAGGTACTGAAAGAGAAAAACTGACAATCAAGAATTCTTTATCCAGAAAAACCATCTTTCAAAGTGAGGGTGAATTTCTTTTTCCTTTTTTATTTTATAAGGTACCAGGAATTGAATCCAGGACCTTATACATGGGAAGCAGGTGCTCAACCACTGAGCTACAACTGCTCCCCAATGACAGTTTTTAAATTTTTTTCATTGTTTGTTTTAGGAAGTACCAGAGATTGAATCAGGGACCTTGTACATGGGAAGTAGGCACCCAAACATTAGCACTGCATCTGTTCCCCAGGGGTAAATTTAAAGTCTTCATAGACAAACAAAAACTGAGAGAGTATGTTACCAAAAGACCAGATTTACAAGAGATGTTAAAGGGAATACTACAGACTGAGGGGGAAAAAACAGGGGCAAGACACTTGCAGAAGAGTGTAGAAATGATAGTTATTAGTAAGGGTAACTTATAAGGTAAATAGACAAACAATAATAAGATATGATGATGGAAAGCCAAAGGATAAAATAGATGAAATAAGTAATGCCTTTATAGTAATAACATTGAGTGTTAATAGATTGAATTCCCCAATCAAAAGACATAGACTGACAAATGGATTTAAAAAAATGAGTCATTTCTATGCTGTCTACAAGAGACTCACTTCAGACATCAGGAAACAACCAGGTTGAAAATGAAAACTGGAAAAAAATAATCCCATGCAAATAGTAATAAAAAATGATCAGGGACAGCAATCTATATTGGATAAAATAGATTTTAAATGCAGAATTTTATAATAAATGAAGGAAATTATTTTATGTTAACAAAAGAGGCAATTCACCCAGAAGAAATAATTATCATAAACATTTATGCACCTAATCTGGGTGCCCCAAGATATGTGGGGCACACACTGTCAAAACTGAAGGTAGAAATAAGCATCTCTACAATACTTGGAGACTTCAGTTTACCACTCTCAGCATTGGAAAGAACCTCTGGGAGTGGAAAATAAGGAAACATAGAGCTTGAATAATATGATAAATAAATTAGGCTTAACAGATATTTATAGAACTATTATACACCAGAACAGTAGGGTATACTTTCTTTTCAAGTGCTCATGATGCCTCAGCCAGGACAGACTATATGTTGTGTCAGAAGACAGGTCTCAATAAATGTGAAAGAACTGCAGTTGTACAAAACACTTTTTCATGATAATGGAATGAAACTGGAAATCAATAATGGATGGAAAAAGGGCAAATTCACAAATATATGAAGATGAAACAACACACTCTTAAATGATCAGTGGGTCAAAGAAGAAAGTGCAAGAGAAATCAGTAAATATCTTGTAATGAATGAAAATGAGAACACAACATGTCAATGCCTATGAAATACAGCAAAGGCAGTTCTGAGAGAGTAATTTTAGCCCTCAATGCTTACATTAATTAAGAAGAAAGAGCTAAAATCAAAGACCTAACTACACACCTGGAGAAAATAGAAAAAGAACAGCAAACTAATACCAAACAAAGCTAAAGGAAATAAATAATAAAAATCAGAGGAGAAATAAGTGAAATTGAGAACAACAACAACAACAAAAAAGAGCAGAGAGAATCAAGAAAACCGAAAGTTGGTTCTTTGAGAAGATTAACAAAATCTACAAACTCTTAGATAGACAGACAAAGGAAAAAAAAAAAGAAAAGATGCAAATAAATAAAATCAGAAATGAAAGGGGGACATTACCACTGATCCCACTGACATGAGAGATTAAAAGAGGATACTATGAACACTGTACACTAACAAACTAGACAATGTAGACAAAACGGGCAAATCCCTAGAAACACACAAATGACTACCTTGACCCTAGAAGAAATAGAAGACCTCAACAAAACAATCACAAGTAAAGAAATGGAAAGAATCATCAAAAACCTCCCAAAGATTAAAAGCCCAGGGCCAGATAACTTCACAGGTGAATGCTGCCAATCATTCAAAGATGATCTAAAAGCAATCTTGTTCAAGCTTTTTCCAAAAATTGATCAAGAATGATCACTACTAAACTCATTCTATGACACCATCACCCTAATACTCAAACCAGATAAAGACACTATAAAAAAATTACTGATCAATTTCTCTAATGAAAATAGATGCAAAAACCTTCAATGAAATTCTTGCAAACTGAATCCAAAAGCACATTAAAAGAACTATACACCACAATCAAATGGGTTTTATCCCAGGTATGCAAGGCTGATTCAGCATAAAATCCATTAGCATAATAATCCACATTAATAAATTGATAAACAAAAATCACATGATCCTCTTGATTGATGCAGAAAAGGCCTTTAACACAATACATCATCCTTTCTAATAAAAACACTCAAAAAGTTAGGAACAAAAGGAAGCTTCCTCAACATAGTAAAGTGTATACATGTAAAACCCACAACTAGCATTGCACTCAATGGTGAATGACTGAAAGTTTTCCCACTGAGATCTGAAACAAGACAAGATGTTCACTGTCACCACTCTTATTCAATACTGTGCTAAAAATTCTACTAGAGCAAATAGGCTATATAAAGATATAAAAGTCACCCAAATAGGAAATGAAGGAGTGAAATTCGCTATTTGCTGATGATGTGTCCCTATATCTGGAAAATCCTGAAAAATCCACAGCGAAGCAACTAGAATTAAAGATGAACTCATCAAAGTGGCAGGATACAAGATTAATATGCAAATATGAATAACATTTCTATACACTACTGATGAGCAATCTGAAGAGAAAGTCAGAAAAAATCCATTTATAATAACAACTAAAAGAATCAAATATTTAGGAATTAACTTAAGGACAAAAAGGATCTGTATTCAGAAAACTGCAAAACTTTGCTAAAGGAAACCAAAGAAGACATAAATAAATGGAAGAACATTCTGTATTCATGGATTGGTAGAATAAATATTAAGATATCAATTCTACCTAAATTGATTTACAGATTCAACACAGTCCCAATAGTCTTGTTTACAGAAATGGAAAAGCTAATTATCAAATTTGAAAGGGTAAGGGGCTCCAAATACACAAAGTGTCATTAAAAAGAACGAAGTTGGAGGGCTTTCATTTCCTGGCTTTAAATCATATTACCTAGCTACAGTGGTAAAAAAACAGCATGGTACTGGCATAAAGGTAGACAGATTGGCCAATGGAACTGAATATAAAACTCAGAATTAGACCCTCACATCTATAATCAAATGATTTTTTAAAAGGCTATGAAGCCCCCCTAGCTGGGCCCGAAGAGTCTATTCAATAAATGGTGCCGGGAGAATAGGATATCTATATACAAAAGAAAGAAAGAGGACTCCTCTCTCACACCTTTTACAAAATTAACTCAAAATGGGTAAAGGACTTAAATTTAAAAGCTTTAACTATAAAACTTCTAGAGAAAATGTAGGGAAACATCAAGAAATTTTGTTAGGTAGTAGTTTCTTAAACCTTACACCCAAAGTATGAGCAACAACAACAAAAATTTAGATAACTGCTTCCTCTTCAAAATTAAACACTATTGTTCTTCAAAAGACTTTGTCAAGAAAGTGAAAAGGCAACCTACTCAATGGGAGAAAATATTTGGAAACCACATATATGACAAGGGTTTGAAATCCATATTATATAAAGAGATAATGCAACTCAACAATAAAAGACAAGCAACCCAATTATAAAATGGGCAAAAGACTTGAAAAGAAATTTCTCCAAAAAAATGTCCAAAAAAGCACATGAATAAATGTTCAATGACATAGCTATTAAGGAAAAGCATATCAAAACTACAATGAGATAATGTTCTACAGCTTATAGGATGGCCATCATCAAAAAAAAAAAAATTCAGTGAACTACAAGTGTTGGAGAGGATGCGGGGAAATAGGAACACTTCTCTACTGTTGGTGGGAAGGTAAATAGTGCAGCCTCTGTGGAAGACAGTTTGGTAGTACCTCAAGGAGCTGAATATAGAACTGCTGTATGATTCAGTAATTCTGCTACAAGGAATATGTTCAGCAGCTGAGAGTAAGGATATGAACTGACATTTGCATACCAGTGTTGATAGCAGCTTTATTCATGATATTAAAATTTGGTATCAGCCCAAGTGATCATCAAATGACGAATGACTAAACAAAATGTGGTATATACATACAAATGAAATGTTAGTCAGCTATAAGGAGAAGTGAAATCAGGCTGCACATAACATCGTAGATGTAACTTGAGAATATTGTAGAGTGAAATAAGCCAAATCCAAAAGGACAAATACTGTATATCTCACTAATATGAACTGAGTACAACCAGTAAACTTGAGGAGGTAAACTCTAGAGTATAGGTTAATAGAGAATTATTAGGAAATAGGATGTGGGATGAGAATGGAAGCTGATGCTCAAAATATGTATCAATAAAATTTTTAAATTTTTTTGTAAAAGTGTGGAAATGAATAGTATTGATGGTACCATATTATAATGAGTATAACTAACACTGATGATTTAGAAATGAGTTTGTGGCTGAAAGGGTAGTCTGTAGACATAAATGTCAATTGAAAAGAAACTAGAGAATAAAATCTAGGGTATGTATAATATAGTTTGGTGGTGGATGAAGATTATGGTTAATAGTATAAATATAAGAATGTTCTTTTACAAAGTGTTAAGAATATGGTAGCACATGGGAAAATTACAACTAATATCACTTACAGATGATAGTTAACAGTAATATTCTAATATTTTTGCAGCAATGACAAAGGAGATATGAATTCTAAGTGACAACTACCGAGGTTATAAGAGGGTATGAGATTTTTCCTTTTGGAATAATGAAAACATTCTCAAATTGACTGAAATGATGACAGGAGTTATCATGTGATGAAAATGAGAGCAACTGAATGTTCATTTTCAATGGATTGTACAAAATTTGAGACTGTATAATACAGGGAATCCAGTGATGGATGATGGACTGTAGTTAACAGGACAAATATGAGAACATGTTCTCTTGAACTATAGCAAACGTATTATACTAATACGGGGTGTTAATAATTGGGTGGTTTTGGGGAAAATACACCAAATATAAGACATAGGCTATAGTTAATATAATAAATCGACTATGTTATTTCACAGTTCGAAATGAAAGTTTCAAAACAATGCAAGGTGTTGGTGGTGGGGTGATGTGTAGTAGACCTGTGTGATGACATGTATGTTTCATAAGTTCAGGACTTTTACTCTACAATTCTTGTTTATGTATGTATGAATGATATATTTCAATAAAATTTTATTTAAAAAAATATGAAAGTAAAAACCTGTCAGTACTACAAGCAGAAAGATGGAAGTACACTATTACTCTTTAAATTAGTAAAAGTTATTCAAAATATGCCCTCAGAACACAATGTAATTTAAAAAAGTAATCAATAACAATGATAGCAGGAAAATAAAAAATATTTGGGGATGAAAGAACTCACTTTTAAATAACATTGGGTCAAAAAAGAGCTATCAAAAGAATCTTTTAAAAAATTTGAACTACATGAAAAGTTAAAATACAATTTATCAAAAAATATCAGAAGCCAAAGCAGTGCTTAGAGGGAAATTTATTGCATCAAATGCATATCTTTAAAGAAGAAATATCTAAAATTAATAATATATACTTCAGGGGAGCAGATGTATCTCAAGTGGTTGAGTGCCTGCTTCCCATATATTTGGTCCTATGTTATTATCTCCTAAAATACTACTGCTACTACTACTACTACTACTACTACTACTACTACTACTACTACTATATGCTTCTTCCTTGAAAAGTGCAAAGTGAAATGTGGTCCAAGCCCAAAGCATGTGGAAGAAAAGAAATAATATAGAGCAGAAATCACAGAAGTTATGAAGAGGAAATTAAGAGAGAAAATTTAAAAATCAAAAACTGGTTCTTTGAAAAGAAAAAAAAAGGACAAATCCCTATCCAGGATAAACAATGAAAAAATACAGAAGACACAAATTAATAATATCAAAAATGAAAGAGGGACCATCACTGTTGATCTTGTGGGTATTCCAAAAATGACAAAAGAATATTATGAACAACTCTGTACATGCAAAATTGGTAATATGGAATGGAATGGCTCAATTCTTTGAAAGACACAATCAAATAAGATTCACACAATGAGAAATATGTTCATATATATTAAGAAATTGATTCAAAGACAATAACCTCCCAGAACAGAAAGCACAGGGCTTAGATTGTTTCACTGCTCAATTATCCCACAAATTTAAGGAAAAAATGATACAATTTTTCTACAATGAGTCCCACAAAATAGAAGTAGAGGGAATGATTCCTAATTCATTCTATGAGGCTAGCATTCCCCTGCTATTATAGTCAGATAATTACAGGAAAGAAAAATTACAGACCAATATCTTTCATGAACAAATAAGCAACTATCCTAAAAAATCATTTGCAAAACAAATCCAACAATGTATAAAATGAATTATGCACCTTGAACAAATATAATTTATTCCAGGTATGCAAGGCTGGTTCAATATTTGAAAATCAATTAATATACAAATCATATCAACAAGCAAAATAATAAAAATCATATGATCATATCAATGGATGCAGAAAAATATTTGACAAATTACAATTACCCTCAACAAACCAGTATTACAGGGAGAATTCTTCAGTTTGATGAAAAAATCTACCAAAAAAACCTACAGCAAACATTGTACTTAAAGATAAGAGAATATCTTATCTCTTAGGAGGACTCTTCTCAGTCCTACTAAGACTGGGAACAAGACATGAATGTCTTCTCACAACACTCCTATTCATGATCTTACTGGAAGTCTTTTAATGCAGTAAGACCAGAAAAGGAAATAAAAGCTATATGCATTGGAAGGAAGAAAGAAAACTGTCCTTATTTAAACATGACATGATCATCTGTTTTGTAAATTCCAAAGAAGTGACAAAAAACTTCTGGAACTAATAAACAATAGTAGCAAGGTTTAGGACATAAAATTAATAAATAAAAGTCAATGCTTTCCTATACACCATCAATGAACATTTATAATTTGAAATTAAAACTCAATACTATTTTTATTAATATCAAAAATGAATTATTCATAAATAAATTACTAGCAAAATATGTGTAAGAGCTATAGGAGGAAACCTACAAAATTCTCATCAAAGAAATGATAGATCTAAATAAATGAAAATATATTCCATGTTAATGAATAGGAAGACAATATTGGTAAGATGTCAGTTCTGAAAAATGATCAATTGATTGAATACAATTCCAATCAAAACCCTAGCAAATTATTTTGTGGATGCCAACAAACTGATTCTAAAGTTTATATGAAAAGGCAAAAGACCCAGAGTAGCCAACACATGGCTGAAGTAGAACCAAATGAGAAAACTGACACAACCAGACTTCAAGACTTACTATAAAGCCACAATAATCAAGGGAGTGTGGCTTTGCCAAAATAATAGGCAAATCGATCCGTGAAAGAGAATGGAGAGGCCAGAAACTGATCTACACAAAGTTAGTCAACGGATATTTGACAAAGGCTCAAAGGCAATTCCAAAGGTGCTTCAGAAACCATGTTTAAAAAAAAAAGAATCAATGCTGACGTTATAACTTTCACAAAAATTAACTCAAAATGACTCACAGACCTAAATGTAAAATGCAAAACTATAAAACTTCTAGAAGATAACATTGGAGAAATCTATGTGATCTTAGGTTTGTTGATGATTTTTTAGATAAAACACCAGACTTATTTATAAAGAAATAAATAAGTTAGATTTCATTAAAGTGAAAGAAATTCTCTTCCATGAAAAATGCTAGTAAGTGAATGAAAATACAAGCCAAACACTGGGAGAAAATGTATGAAAAACATATGATAAAGAATTTATATTCAAAGAATACAAAGAATTCCTAAAATTTGATAACAAGAAAGCAAACAACCAATTTGTAAATAGGAGAGAGACCTGAACACACACTTCAACAAAGAAAATATACAGATGGAAAATAAGCATATGGGAAGCTGCTTAATGTCATGTCATTAGGGAACTGCAAACTAAAATAGCACTGAGATGCCTGCAACTACATAGCTTTTTGAAAGGCTGACATACAGTAAACTGATAATAACGAATGCTGAGAAGGACATGAAGCAACAGTAACTCATTTATTTTTGGTAGAAATAACAAATTGTACAGCCACTTTGGAAAGCAGTTTGGAAGTTTCTTACAAAACTAAACATAACGGTCCGATAATCATCTTTTTAGGTATTTACCCACGAGATCTGCACATGAATGTTTATAGAGGCTTTATTTATAACTGTCAAAAACTGGAAGCAACCATTATGTGCTTCAAAAGGGGAAAGGATAAACAAACTATGGTACATGCATATAATGGAATATTATTCACCAGTAGAAGGAAATGAGTATCAAGCCACGAAAACTCATATAAGAACCTTAAATGCACATTGCTTAGTGAAAAAGCCCCACCTAGAAAATCTAAATACTGTATGATTCTAACTATTTGACATTCTAGCAAAATAATAGAGAAAGTAAAAAGATCAGTGAGGAAGTAATAAATAGGTGGAGCAAAGGGTTTTTTTTAGGACAGTGAAACTATTATGCATGGCACTGTAGTGGTGGATATTTGACATTATGTGTTGTCTATACCTACAGAGTTATACAACACAAAGTAGACTCTGATGTAAACTATAAATTTAGTTAATAATGCTATATCAATATTGGTTCAATTGGAATAAAAGCACCACAATAATGCAAGATAGTAATAATAGAGGAAACTGTGAGGGAGGAGAGAAGTGTATATGGAAACTCACTTTATTGTGTGCTCAATTTTCTATAAAACTGAACCTGCTGTAAAAAAATAAATTCTATTAATTTAAAATTGAGCAAGCAAAAAAGTGTATGTGGAATATCTGACAATATCATCCAATTTCCAGTAAGAAATTTATAAAACCACTTTGAAAAACTGTTTGGCCACCAGGAAATGTTCAATATAGACCTATACTATGACCCCAAATTCTGAACAAAACTAAACCATATACCCATTAAATTATAATGACTAAATAATCTGAGGCTGTATTCATACAATAAGGGGCAATAGAACAGTGAAAATGAGGAAAGTACCTAAACATGCTTCCTCGTGAGTGGAGCTGACAAACATAAGTTAAGCACAAAACTCATTCCACAATAAATACAAAGGTTAATTATTGTTCCACTAAAAAAGTAAAACAATAGGCAATACTTAACAATGGATTCTTGGAGATACAATCAAGTGGCAAGGAAAGCAAATATTAGGAATGTGTTTATTCCTGGGGCAGGGTGGGGGGGGGAGGTGGAAGGAGCAGGATGCGATTTGTGAGGGACAAAAGAGAGATTCTAACTAGGTTGATTTTGTAATTTATCATCCAAACTAGGACACATTTGAGAGTGAAATGGGGCACTATTAATAATTAAACTAGTATTCTCCTGAGCAAACTGAACATGCAGTGACCCTAATTCTAAGGTGTTGATTATATTCTATTCTTTAATATGTCTTTTGAGTACACAGGTCTTTAAATTATCCTATAAACTTTGCATTTGTATTTTACATACTTTTCAGCAAGTATGATATAAATCACAATTTTATAAATTAATATTTAATAATGAAGTTATATTTAAGATAAATGAAAGGCCTAAAATTCAGCATTGTCCAAAACTGGTGAGACTCCTGTTATATGCTTTTGCATATTACCTTTGACTTAGATGATTGGGTTTCTAAAATTACAGAGTCTGCAAATATTTTTAATAATTGTCTTGTACATTATTTCCTAATATTGGCATCATATAAGATTCACCTATGCAAATTTATAGAAATAAAACATTTATATTTAATATATTTATATATTAAATGTAAATTTATATGTATTAATATTATATATATAAAATTTAGCAGGACATTTTCTTGTCCGATACATATTACAGCTAATGTAAACAACATGCTGTAAACCGATGTATATATCCTATCTTACGCTGTGACTGAATCTTCTCTCCTATGTGCTGTGACTCAGAAATATTTATCATCTATGACCCTGGAAATGAGTCATGTAGCAAAAGTGTGACACTTCTGGAGATGGAAAGCTAATTATTTGTAAGGTAGATCTATTCATCTTTGGGAAAATGTGTTATTATTTATACTGCTAATTCAAATAACTTATGACTCACATCCTTTTAGATTTACCACAGAGGTTTGTATGTCATAATTGCTCAGTAAATTTATGTTAAATGAATAAAAATGTACATTGTATTTTTCCTGTACTGTGAACCAAAGCATAATCTCATACATGACTACAATTAGACATGTTTTCAATAGGTATTGGGTTTAAAAAGTGATGCCCTCTGAAATAAGCAAATGAGAATTAGAAGTTTCTCTTATAAGGAAGAGAGAAATCTTAAGAGAAGTTGAGGATATTTTCCAGAGAGATGTTTATCACAGCTTATAAGAACAGCATGCTATATACTGTGTTCCACTGGTAGTTAAAGAAGTGATAAATCAGGAGCAAGTCAGGTTAAATAGGACAGTGTGATCTTATACAGCCTCAGGCAGAGAAGGATATATGATGAATAATTGACTTTACAAATATAAGCTACAGAGATGGTATTTCTGATTATGAGTATCTTGGTTTGTGATTAAAGTTTACTGAAAAAAATCGAGCTCATGTCTTTTTCTCTGTGAAATCAATTCAGAAAAAAAAAAGTAAGTTTATAAAAAGAGACCTTAGTTTAACTAATTCACTCTATCTACAGGCTAGTTGAAAAGCTGTAATGCATTGAAATAATAAACTATAATCAGACTGTTAGTAACTTGGAAAATGAACTTCGTTATTCCCACTTTAGTTCACTTAGTTTTGATTTTGTAGCTAGTATATTTACTAAATATTTGCAGAAAGATTCCTACATTAATTGTCCTTTAATTTTTTTCATTACCATCAACTTTCAGATGTTAATTTTTCTATGTGTTTATATCTTACAATTTTAGTCTTCTTTGAATTGTCAGTTTAAAGATTTTCTCGTCTTTTGAAGGAGAGGGTGAAATTTACAGTTCTTTCTAAATCAAATGAAAGTTATGAACAATGTTAGGTCCTACATGTAAATCATCCCCTTACACAAAGAATTATAAATTGACCCACTACATGTGAGAGTCATGAATAAGATCAATTATATTCAAGGCAAATTTTGTATCAATTGGAAATGTATGGCTGCATTTATGTTTTAATAAACTATAAATTAATTGTGGATTTTCATGATATAGCTTTAGAAATAAGGTAGGGTAAAATATATGGTTGACTTTTATGTTACAAATTCATCAAACTAGTTAGTTGGTGCTCTAGACCTCAACATAAAGAAAATATTTGAATTATTTAGTGATTTTGGTCATCCACATGTTTTGACTAAATATAGCTCATGGTTATATCAGGGAAGAATACTTAGCGAAACAAGGAAATGCATTTAAAGTATTATTCATTTATTTTAAAATGTTATTCATGTACACAGTTTTAAAATATTGTAAGTCTCATTATGGAAAAATGCTTTTCTGTTCCAATGACCCCAATTCTCACTCCCTAGAAGAAAACTGTCAATATTTTTTACCAAAATTTTTTCTGCCATCTTGGTTTTTCAGTTAGATTTTATAATCTTTTGACTTCCTACAATTAAATAAGAGGATTTTGTTATTTTATTTATTACAAACACACAAAAATACATGCTTCCTACAACCTTTTCCTTATTCTATTCATTTCTCCAATTTTGTTTATAACAATATACAAAATTTGCATCATCACAGGTAAGTCAGGTAGTGGGTTATGGTTTTATTTATTTCTTTTATATAATATTTTCCCTTAGAATTAATGACTGGAAAATTGCTTTTACTTATTTAATTTCATAAGAATTGTTGCTAATTCATCCCTGCACTGTCTGGTTGACACATAAATCTCTAAGAAACATTTATTGCATGCCCACTAGATTGCTAGGTACTACTCTGGGAACTTGAAAAGATCTATGACAAAGTGGAGCTCTCATTCTGGCTAGCAAGACAGACAATAAACAATATTATTATAAATAGAAGTACTATTTATAATATTAGAAGGGATAGATGCTATGGAACAAAAAGGTAGGACAGTGGGAAGCAGATGTGGTTCTAGCAATTGGGCTTCCATACCACACGGGAGGTCCCTGGTTTGATTTCCAGTGCTCCTAAAGAAGTTGGCGCAATGAGCAGGTATGGCAAGCTTGCACAACATGATGATACAACAAGAGGCACAAGAAGAAAACATATGAGAGATACAACAAAGCAGGGAATGGAGGTGGCCCAGGCAATTAGGTGCTTCCCTCCCACATCAGAGGTCCCAGGCTTCATTCCCGGTGTCTCCTAAAAAGAAACAAGGAAGATGAACAGACATAGCAAGCACAAAAAACAAGGGGGTAGGGAGAAATAAATAAAATAAATCTTAAAAAAATAAAAGGCAGGCCATGGTGAATAGAACGAAGATTTCATTATTAAATAAGGAGTCGGTGTAGGTTTCTTTGAAAAGTTAATGAGAAGAGATTTAAAGGATATGAGGTTGTGGGCCATTTGGACATAGGGAAATTAGCATGAAAGCTTTGGAAATAGTCAATACCATGCAATCCCTTATCTAATGGTGTTTATATGTTTCATGCTTTCTGGTGATCTTGCCCCAGATATCTGAATGTCTTTTTCTTTCATTTCCTTCAAATCTGTGTTCAAATATCATTTTCAGTGAGTTTCTTACTGATTGCCATATTTAAAACTCCAATATATATCTCTCCTTCTTGTTTTATTTTATTCCATATTAATATACATTTAATATTAATGATCTTATTCATTATCTGTATTTTCTACTAAAATACAAGCTTCATAATGGAAGAATATCAGTCTGTTTTGTTCACTTAGAACAGTAACGGGCATCTTTCAGTAAGTGCTTATTAAAGGAATGATTGGATACAGTATTTTCTCTTATATATCTGAAGATATTAGTGTCTAATTTTGGAAGCTTTATTCTGTTCCCTTACTTATTTCAGTTTTTACCTGCGTTGTTTGAATTTTACTGAAAACATTTTACAAATTTTTACAAAAATTTTATGATCTATGTGTTTTGATTGCTATCAGGAATCAAATTATTAAAAAAACTATTTGTCTAGTTTTGTTGATTGAGTCATGTACCACAACACAAAATATTCTTAAATCTATATTTCTTCCTCTATATTTCTGTGGATGTGAATCCATTTGTAAATAGGACATTTTGATGATATTATTATCAGGTAAGGTGTAGCCAAAGATAATGAGAAAATCTTAGAAGCAGCCAGAGAAATAGATAATTTAAAATATGGATACAATTCCAAAAAAACATGGATTTCTCATCGCAGAAAAAAATGTAGTCCAGAAGGTATGTCTGTGGGTTAATAGAAAAAAAATACTGTCATCTAAGAATTATAGTTGAAGAAAATATCTTTCAAATATAAAAGCAAAATAAGACTTATTTATACAAATAATAACTAAGGAGATCCATTTTCTTCAGACCTGCACAAAAAGAGAATTCTTCAGTTTGAAGGTATAGGATAGCAAATGGAAACACTTACTTGCAAGAAGGAATGAAGAACACCAGAAATTGTACTTATATAGATAAATATAAAGGAATATTTTTCTCTTCATTTCTTTAAAATACCTATGATTGTTTAAAGAAAAAATATGTATTATGAAATTTATATGATATAAACCTATGAAACAAACAAAAATTATACTCTAAATGATAAAGAGTTTGTAAATGAACCTATCTATTTGCATGTTCTTGCAATTTACATTAAGTTGTACATTATTAACTATAAATAGACTATAAATTTTGTGTATCATAACTCGAGCAAACCATAAAAAATAATGGGAAAGGTATAGCAAACAATCCAATGGATAAATTTTAATGGAATTCTAAAAAAGTTAGTCAATCAGCTTAAAAGAAGAAAGAAAAGGTTAAAAAAACAGAAAGAAGGAAAAAACAGTAAACATAAATCTAAATCCAATCTTGTCAGTAATTACATTAAATTTAAATAGGAAAAATGGTAGAGATGTCAGAATGAATTAAAAGCTATTAGGAAACTGGACTGGACTTACAGTTTGGTAGGATTCATTGCAGAGCAAAATGGCTATTGGTCTTTACTCTTGGATCTATCATTTTTGCTAGATAGGAACGAAGCTTCTCATATCTTAGAAATAGATGACCAGCTGGCAGTATGTTGAATGAAGTAAATGGGGCAGAGTTCTAACCAGTCAGTTGGAAGTTTTTTTTGTTTTGTTTTGTTTTGCTTTTACTTAACCCTGATGTTTCAAATGTTTTACCCGTCTCAGTGGAGTCTGTTATCCTTGGTTCTAGAATCTCTCTGACTGAATCTCCTCAATTAGTATACCTTTGGTCTTCTGCAAGAATTGGTACAGTTATAATGTTCAGTCTGACAGTTGAAAGAAAATGACACTTCATTTTGAAAATGGTTATGTTTATAAGAGGTATTTGCAAAAGGACATTTAGATTAAAGCTCTCAAATGAAACATGAAAACCAATGTATGTCAAATATACTTGGGAAATACAAGAAGTAATTTTACAAATATGTTATGTAAGGAAGAAGAAACTTCCTTAGGAAATGGCAGGTAGAATTAATTTCTCTGGCTTCATGTGGAGAGACTTCATATACCCTGATATTCTTAGCAATCCTGAACATTTTACTTACCTTTACTCTCCTCACCTCTAAGGAATTATCTAATTGTAATTCTTGGAAGAAAGAAAGAGCATGCTCAGCTCATTTCTTCTGTTTTATCTCTTTCATAGCCTCCAGAACCCGCCAAGGGATTTATTTGAGCTGCTCTTTTGTTTTATGCAGACAAAATCGGAGGTTAGATACTGTCTGTTAGGGTAGTCTGTGATTGTCTAGTTTTGCCAATGGTAGCAATGGGCCTAATTAAGGTGGGGTGGGCGCTGTTGCAAATTTTGAGCCACTGTCTCCAATCAGTTTTATCAATATAATAGATATGTTAATTTCTTCTTCATTTTTCTATATCTTGGGTCATATTTCTCAAGTGTTTTCAATTAAGGAGGGGGGAAGGGTTATTTTTATTGCCCTTCTAAAATCCCAAAGGAAAAGCTGATATTTTTACATCTGAAATGAAATATATAGTTTATTATTTTACTGCTTGTTCTCACTGGGCTTTTTTTAAAAAAACAATAATTAAATTATCAAAACAAAAGCTGTCATTTGTCTAGGGTTCATATTTTACTTACTTTTCCTGTATAAAAATAATTCTCAGTGAGATACTGCAACACACTTGGTAGAATGGCTAAAATTAAAGAGATTGACAATACCAAGAAATGATAAGAGGGTGGTATAAGTGGAAATTATATATATTGGTGTTAGAAATGTAAATTGGCAAAGCTAGTTTGGAAAATCTCTCTACAGTACCTAATATAATTAATTACATGTGTACCATATAACTTAGAAATTCCATTTCCAGGAAGGTATGTCCATCAAAAAAGAAGAGTATTCATGGCTACTTTACTTGAAAGAGCTAAAAAAGAAATATAATGAATAAATGTCTAACAAAGGCAAAGTTGATAAATAAAATATAGTGTAGTCATAAAAAGGAACACAATGGGATGAACAAAGTACTATGATATACAACAACAAAGGGAATGTTACTGATATTTTTATTGAATAAAGGAAACCAGACACAAAAGAGTGCTTACCATATAATTCAATTAATTTGAAGTTCAAGAATAATAAAAACTAATCTATTGTGAAAGAAGTAAGAGTTTTGACACCCTTTGTGGGTGGATAAGTAATGGTAAGTACAGGGCACTAGGGAAATATTTTGAGGTGTGGAAAATGTTCTAGATGTTGATCTGGATATTGGTTACATGAGTATATGTTAAACATCAGAAAAATGATTTTAAAAATTGTCAATTGCCTTACATTTTCAATTTTATACATTAAAATTAACTTTACAAATTGATTCCTAAAAGGTAATCAAATGTAATGATCTCCTACCGTATTTTAAAATATTAGCAAGTAAAATTCCTATTTTCATGTATATGTATGTTCATTGCACATATAGTATGTTATCAATAAATATTTACTTACTAATAGTTAATGGATAAAATTGACTCAGAAAGATGTTTGTCATTACTTTTGTTCCTGATAGTGATAATTTTTCAAACCAACACCTGATGATTTAATATTTAATTAGGAAACTAAATTTCAGGTGCCCTCTAAGAACCAAAAAGTAGTGTCCCTACATAATTAATTAAAGAAATTAGTATAAAATAGTGAAAAGAAAAAACTTAAATTATTCCTTTTTAATGATTATTTAAGTCAGAGCACATGGGAACCTGTTGATACTCTATCCTAGATGTTAACATAATCCTTATATCTGAGAGGAAAATTATTTCATTGGTTTAATAATGACATGGCAATATGCAATATCTATTATGGCATATATAGTTGGAATTATAATCTTGGTGATTACAAGGTTATTATATAACAATTTAATATAAAATGATCTTGTAGTCCTTATAAGATGAGGCAAAGAGAATGTTTCTGCTATCATAAAAAAGAATAGGATCTATTTTATAATAATGCCAGTTGTTATTAAACAATGTCATCAATTATTTCTATGCTGTTTGATCAGAGCTTTTGTCTTTTTCTCAATTTCTGTATTGTATAAAACTTTTAGTCATTTCTTGAAAATTAACATGAAATTGGTCATTGTCTTTTTCACTTATTTTTGTTTGTTTGCTTGATTTTGGTTGGGAAGCAATGCAGTGAAACCAAGAGGACTGTGACTGAGTAGAATAGAGTTGTCAACTCTGAAAAGAGATGACTGAAATCATACACAATTCTCTTATTATTCATATTATTTAGGCTTTTGAAAATGCAGTCAGCATAACATTAATTGGTAACGAGAATTTTGTATTTTTTGTTTTTTTATAAGAAATATACACTTCCTCATTATCTTTCTTACATCTGAAAAAATGAATCCATCATTTCTGGTGTTAAAAAAATTGACCAATTGAATTATCTGGTTAGCTTATCATGCTCCTGCAGTTTTAAAAAAATGAAGCAGGTGTTCAATTTTATGGTGATTATTTCGTAAACATGGATACATTTTCACACACTGTGAAGAAAACAATAAAACTAAAACATAGATGGGTGGGCACAGACATTTTTAAGCAAAATATTTCAAGTCATTTTCCTGTTTCAATGGAAATGATTTAAATATTTGTTTTTCCTTCATATAGTGACATAGTGACTTGAATCAAGTATAAATGAGTTTCTTTAACTTTTAATTACGACTTTCTTTAAAACCAGTAATTTTAGAGCACCAAATTTCATCATTGTCCTAAAGAGTAGGTAACAGTAAGCAAAACACATCTTTCCTTCAAAAAGCTTCAAGTCTAATGATGAAAACACGGTAATTATAGCGCACTATGGAATAGTGCAGGACTAAAGTGGAGATTTTATCTTTCACAATCACACAGAAAAGATCACATAATGGAGAATCATCTATCCAATTTAAAAAATCAAGAAATTTTGCTAGAATAGATTCATTGCCATCAGATTTAATTTTATCTTTCCCTGAACTTTCCTTTGACTTCTTAACACTTTCTATTTTATCCTCAAAGTTTCTGTTCTATTTCCATGAATGTCTCTGACATTCTCATTTTTTCCTGAGACATCTCCTTTGACTTCTTACCTTAAAAAATCCCTATCCACTTCCCTTTACACTTTCTCATATAGAAGTGGTCATCCTTTCTTTCCTTTTAGCCTGCACTCACTCTATTCTCCCAATAATATTTCCTCATCCGTCCAAAGGGTCAGTTTTCTCTTGGCTCTCTGTTGATACTTCTATGTCAGTGCTTTATTTTTATAAAATAATTAGTCTACTTTATTTCATAAAACTATTGCCTTGGTTCACAAACATCACAAACTAGTGTACTTAATTAATAGGAATTTATGAGCTCATGGTTTTAAGGCTAAAATTCTAAAATCTAAATGTCAGCCAAGGCTTGTTTTCTCTCAGAAGACTACTGCATTTGAATGCTGTTTGAAGGCAATCATTGGGGTTCCTTGACTTTCTTCTCATATGGCGAGAGTCTTCTCCTTTCTCTTCTGGATTCCCAATGGCTTCTGGTTTCTGGTTCCTTCCTGTGGCTTTCTTTTTAGAAACCACCCCCACCCACAGCATTTCAGATTAAGACCCACCCCATTCACTTGGGTTACACCTTAACTAAAATAATATCTTCAAGAAATCCTATTTAGTATGGGCTCATACTCACAGGAATGGGGTTAAGATTAGTAACATGTTTAATCTGGGGTACACAATTCAACCAGCCAAAACTATTTCTTCTGCTTTCCATCATTTTAGCTCATGTTCATAGGTTTCTAATGTATTTGCCATCCTTTGTGAAGCCATTTGGAGCATAGATTGCAAGCTGTCTCTGTATCCCAATTCATGTAATCATCTTGGTCTACTTCAAAAAATTTTGCATAACTGAAGGAAGGACATGAATTCCTAGACTGAAAGGGCTCACCAAGTGTGATATAATGGATGAAGATAAGCTCACACCAAGACACATCACAGTGACATTTCAGAACCATGGTTAAAGTGAAAATCCTATAAGCTTCCAGAGATAGAAAAAAGCTCATACTCAAATATCAAATAGTTCTGGACTTCTTAAACACAAAGGACATGGAATTCTAAACCTGTTCAAACTACCAATTAAGTGAGAGGGTAGGATAAAGACATTTTACCATATGAAAGCTCTCAAAAAATTTATCAGTCACAAACCTTTTCTCAAGAGGCTACTGGTGGATATAACAAACAAATTCACAAGTAAACCAAGAAAGAGGAAGATAAGGGACACAGGAAATAGGGCATTAAACCCAGGAGGGAGGCAAAAGCAATCTCCAGGCTGAGGGTGACAGGAAGCCAGTGGTGTACAGGGTGGAAAAGAGAGTTCTTCCAGATTTAAGAAGGTAAGAAGGCTCTGGATGGCTTTCTTTTAAGAGATGAAATTGATAGACTATCCGAAGTGTCCCTGTGATGGTTAAGTTTATGTGTCAACTTGACTGGGTTATGGTGTCTAGTTGTTTGGTCAAATAAGCTCTGGACTGATTGTTACTATGAGGGAACTTCAAGGATTGAAATCATTAGTCTGTTGAATCAACAAAGGTGATTACTTTCAGCAATGAGAGAAGTCTCATCTATGCCTAAGAGAGAGAACTGATGAGTTCAGCAGTCAGAAAGAATAATTTCAATCTCTACTTCAGCCAGCCAGCTTCTCCTGGGGAATTCATCAAAACCTTCATTGGAGTTCCCAACTTGCTGTTTGCCCTATTAAATTTGAACTTGCCAATACCCATGGTTGCATGAGCCAATTCTTGTAGTAAATCTCTTAATACTTGCCTATATATATATATAAAAGCCAGTTGGGTTACCTATAAAATCCATTTTTAAATGGATCTGTATTAAACATTTTTCTATGTCCTGGGCATTATGAACATCTTTGGGAAAACAGTCTTGATGCTTTCAGAGCTCCTGTTTGGAGAGAGACAAATAAACTAAATAGTTACAATACAGATTTTCATGAGCTGTAATAGAAACATGTTTAAACACCTGTGGAACGAAACTCTTTAGTAAGACATATGCCATTTCACAACTGTGACTCCAATCTAGTCCTTTGATCTGATATCCACTTTTCACACTCTTTTTCTCAATCATCACCCCGCTCCCCAACTACCCACTGAAAATCTAGACTTAATCTCTATTTAACTGCTCTCCATTTTTAAACATGCCAATGCCCTCTCTAATCCTGTCCCTTTTTTTCATATGGTTCCATCTGTCTTAAATATCTACCACCTCTCTTGACCATCTGTCAAACTCTTGTTCATACTTTTTTAGCTTAAAAATTAACTACCAGATGAAAACTTCTCAAATACCAACTCCTCTGTTCTTCCGTGTGTGTATTTCTACTAATTGTTGCCATGTTTAATATTAATTTTAAGGTGCCATCTTTTTATCATGTCTATAAGCTCCTAGATTTTGAATAGGCCGGCTAAATATCTAGCACCTATTATTTGCTCAAAACATCTTGTGAAATGAAAGAATGAAATACAAAATAGTAAAGAAGCTAAAGAACTTTGCTTCAAAGAAAAGACCATTTGTTCTTATGATATTTCTTAGGTCACTTTCCTGTTAATAATTGATTCATTTTCAGGTGTGGTGAAAGTCACCCCTAAAGTCTCTGGATTGTCTATACATCTTTATTAGTCAGATAAGCTAAATTCTGTTAAGTAAGCTTGAATTGGAGTGAGTTAACACAATACTTTTTATCTTTTGTTCATGTAAATCCAATTTCAGTGTTCCCATCAAGTGGTTCTGCAGGGTGATTCTCCTCCACGTGATGTCTCTCACAAACTTAGGCCTGATCCAACTTCAGACACTGCCATTTGTAAAACAAAGCTTCTAAATATGCTGGAAATGGGAGAGGAGCATGTATACTTACCCTAGTTAGCTTAAAATTGACAAACATGCTCCTATTTCCTGAATTAGTCACATGGCCCTTCCTACATGCAAGAAGGCTGGGTACATACACAGTTTAAATATTGGTAGTCAGCTAGACATTTGTGCTGGTTCTAATGTCTATAAATTTGTAGTTATTGTCTAGATCTTATAATTAAAGAGAATTTGGACCCAAAGAAATATGCACCTATTGATTACTAAAAAAGAGCTTTAATCAAATATAAATTTAATAAAATATTCCTTCTGAAGAAATTGCCTTTAATTTGGAGAACACTTTCAAAGTTATAATTCAACCATTCTGAAAAATGTACAACTATATCTGGTACTCTACAATCTATTGTTGCTCTGGAGGAAATAGGTTTTAATGCATGATCCAATATAAAATAAATGTGGGTTTTATATAAATTTCAAAAATTGGTACAAGGTGTTGGATTTCTGTTTGGCCCTGATCTAAGTTTCTATTAAAAGCTGATTTTATGTGCAGTAACTCCCTCATTTGATTCCTGCTCGTCTGTGACAAATGGAACTATCCTGGTTCTGTCAGAATAAAATATCAGGGTGAGTGTTTGCTTATTATAGCCATACATGCACAATGTCTAGCCATGTTATTTTCATGCCAAATGATATATCAGTGGGGGTTTACACACCAAGAAAATTGAAGGTGTTGGAACTTTACAAGATCTGGGTTAGATTATGTAAAATAAGATTATTTCTTATAGGATATACCAAAGACACTAATATTAACTTTTGTTTCGTATCACTACTTCTGCTATCATCTAGGGCAATTCCAACTTGAATTTGAAATGACCTTTTAATATCCGTACTTGGCAGATATTTATTGCGTGTTTGTTCCATGAGCTAAGTTCAGTACTGAGTATAATGAGCACAAAAATCAGTGGAACTAATGGTAAAACTCCAAGATACAATAGTCCCCAAAATTAATGGACACAGATTCCTTTCTTTGAACCTTACCATACCCCAAAGAATGCTAATTCCTTGGAACACAATTTAGTAAGTATTTTCTTTAATGAAATAGACATATTTGAAAGAAAATTGATCTTGTAGGATGAAAGTGGGTTTCAGAAGATGACATAATTGAGTATCGACACTTGCTTTACCACTTTTTATCTGTCTAATTTAAAGTGAATATTTTAACTTCTATGATGCTCACACCCTGAAAATGTAAAATATATTTGTTTTATTATTAAGTTGGAGAATATATGCAAAGTAAATGCAGAGAATACAGAGAATAGTAGTGCACAATAATTGTAATTTTAACTTTTCTTACTTCAAATTATGTCTTTTCAAATCAAAATGAGAATTCTCTAAAGCCTCTACTCCTCGTCACTAGATCACACACAGTTCTCTACTTTTCATGGTACAGAAGAATGATTGCCTTCACCTAATAAGAAATAGAGGATACTGGAGAGTATGGACATGTACATTTCAGGTTTCACAAGGTGAACTATAAGGAGAGAGTGTTCCAAATTTGCCAAAGACATTTCCATCACTTCTGCATATCATTCCAAATGCTTAATAATATACAGGAACATTGAAAGTTATTTTTGTAGTAAAGTACCTTTTCCTTGAAACAGTGAAAGGATCCTGTTAAAGACCATATAGATCAGGGGTTCTTAACTAGGGTTTCATGGAAAGATTTCAGGGGGTTCATGAGCTTGAATTAAAAATTCAAAAAAAAATTCTTATGGGGACATGTTGGTGTGGGTGTGATATATTTATTAAATAATACATAGTATTGTGTGGACTTAGTAAGATGTAATAAAATGGCTATTTTAGGAAAGAACTATTATAAATGTATTTTGCATTTTATTTGCTACTTCGTACAGGTTACAACAGTAGTGTATATGATACAATTGGTTATTTTCAAGAACAGAGAAAATATTCCCTATTTAACAGGTTTCATTTTTTCACTTCTTTCAATTCTACTGTTTTAACAAAGATTCAATTTTATATCTTAGAAAGTACAAACATACTTCAATAAAGAATTCTTGCTTTAAGAAAAGGAATGCGTTATTTATTTTGAGACTCAAATAATATTAAAATAAATCATTACTGAATTGTCATCATGGGGACAATGAAAGTCTGATTTACATTTATTTTTGTAAAGCTTCCCTCTCCTTTTGTTCCATTCATTATTAATAACTATCTGTTAAATTCCAAGCAGTACTAATCACATGGAGCGTTGCATTATTGTTGGATGCACCGAAAAAACACTACTCTTCTGAAATTTCCCATTATTGCCATTGATTTAACTAAACCTTTTAAATTTCTATTAACTACAATGGTATAATTATCAATGTATCAATTTTTTGAATCTTTGCTAATTTTAGCAAAAAATAACAACTGCCACCACCAAAATGTCCACTTTGTGTAGAATTCTTCTAAGGTTTTTTTCCTTTCTTGACCAAATATTCCAGGGTACCAAGGAAAGGGAAGATTTGTATGTTTCCAGTTAGTATTTTTTTCCATGCAGATAAAATCTAAATTGTGAATTGACTCTAGGCTTTAAGCATTCAAATGGAATTTTGGTATCATTTTAGTAAATTTATAATGCTTTGCTTTCATTTATTTACCATACAATGTACCTCATTTAATTTTTATGGTGCCCTTACAAGCTTCTAAGCCTCCTTTTGTCTAAGTTTTATCACTTTTAGAATGGAAAATATACTGCCAACTTTATATATGCTAAAGATTAGATATAATTTGAGGAAAGCACATGGAATACATTAAGAACTCCATGAACTGTAGATAATTTAAATTGTAAAGAATTGATAATTTGAGACAGATTTTAGTGAATGATTATATAAATCATAATAGATTCTTAGAATGCTCCTTGCAGTAATTTCTATTCTACAATATATCCACAATCATTCTATTATTGTGTCAAAATTGCTTTCCAGAACACATCCTCAGTACTGTCTGCTTTTAGCTGTTATATTTATGGTTATTTGGTCACCACTAGATGGTGTTCTTATGTTAGTGGGTTTTGCCTCATCTTCTACCAGGAAAGACTTCATTTTCCTTCCTTCTTTATTTTCTTCATTCATTCATCCATTCATTCATTCTTTCCTTCATTCATTACTCATGTTTTCATTCACTTAAAATTTCATTAAAAAACAACTATGTGCTAGGCAGTGGAAATTTACACACAAAAAAGAACAGAATTTTCCATGGTCCCTGTATTAGTCAGCTAAAGGGGTGCTCATGCAAAATACCAGAGATCTGTTGGTGGTTATAAAGGGCATTTATTTGGGGTAAAAGCCCACAGGTATCAGGCCATAAAGAATAAGTTACTTCCTCACCAAAGTCTTTTGCCACATGTTGGAGCAAGATGGCTGCCGATTTCTGCAAGGGTTCAGACTTCTTTTTCCTTTTAAGGCTCTGTGGTTCAGGTTTCCTGGGTTCCTCCCTTCCCAGAACTTGCTTCTTTCTGGGCTCAGGGTTCCTCTCTTCCTGGGGTTTGCTTCTCTTTCCTCACAACCAAGCTCCTCAGTGTGCTTACTTCCCTGGACTCCAGGTCAAGACTCCAACCTCTCTTTCTGCTGTGCAGTTTCTCTGTGAGTTCCTGCCCACCAAGGGTTGGGGACTCAGTGTCCTACTGACATGGTCCAATCAAAGCCTTAAACATTACTAAATCAAGTAAAAGTAAAACATCTTAATCCAATATTCTCTAATAGGCCCAGAGGAAAAGACCAGTTTACAAACATAATCCAATATTTCTTTTTGGAATGCATCAATAATATCAAACTGCTACATTCCTTCCCTGTCCTTGAAGAGCTCATAGATTACTCAAAATACTTTCAACTTTTATTCAGCAAAAATTTACCTTGTGTCAGATATTGTGAACATAGGTAGGGAGAAAGGAAAAAGTACCCTGCTTTCTTACAGCTTGTTTTGTAGCAAAAAAAAAGAGAGGAAAAAATAGTTATATAGAATAATTGAAAGAAAATTTTATATAAACAATAATAGAGTGTACAAAAGGTAGCATGGGGAACCCAGTTACTCTAATGGAACAAAACTTTTCCTTCTGCTCAGAGCTACCTAACTTAGAAAATCTATTTCTGTAAGTCAGATTTTTTCATTGTCTGTATTTTGGTGCCACTGTTTGCTATTGTTCTGCTGTGCTTTACTTTGTCCTGACTTAAATTGTCCAGGAATAATAATGTATTTCTTCTTCAGCTAATTGGTGTTTCTCTAAACTAGTTTGTTCTTACCCAGTTTGGGAAAGAAGAGCAGATATTTCTTTAGTCTTCCTTCATGCTATTAGGCCATTCTTCTCTTTTTCCTTTGTTCACCTGAGTGTGAGACTCTGGTGAAGGCAACTTCTCTGCTAGAATCAGATACTTGTACAGGAAAAGAACTGCTGAATGCCTAAGGCATGCCTGAGCAAGCTTTACTGTCCTATTTATAAGACAACAGGGTGCTTTGCTTAGAAAGCTTAGCTTCTTCTGGGAGCCCACAGGCAAATTGGTTACCAGGCAACAACTGATTTCCTATGAAAACCAAATATAAAAGCCTACATCATTAATTAAACAGATAAGGATACTGTCTTCCCACAGTTACTAACCTAAAAGAACTGAAGTTCTGCATCTAGAAAGCATCATTCGCCTTTTTAGTTTTACAAAGACACTCTTGTTTTTTTGTCACACATAGGGAGTACCGGCTGTTAAGGTAAGGAGGAGTACCCTATATTAAAAATTCACTTATTGGTTAGGACAGATGAAAAGTATTTATCTATTCAAAATGAAATTACCACCAGGATAGCTATAAATAAACTTCAGGAAAAGTGCATAAATTGGTGTTATTAGATTAGCATAAGAGGTGTCATTTCAGTTTTAGGTGTTAGGGAGGGGGCAAATAGAAAGCAAGTATGCCATAATAGGCCATAAGAGAGACAAAGGAAAAGAAAATAATATTTTACAGGACCCAAAGTGCAAGTTAGCAGGCAATTGTCAATATTTAGATCACCAAATTTAAACAGGAAGGAGGCAATGATACAACTGAGCAGTTCTTTACCCCGTACTGCAATGGAGGCACCACAATATTCTAAGACAGAATCTAGTTGCACTCTATTCTACTCTAAACTCCACTAGGCCATGACAAATAAGTGTGACAGGAACAGAGAAGATTAATAACTCAGAAACTAATATTGCTCATACTGGGAGATGAGAATAAGCTATAAATTTGAGGATAGGCAGATGCTAGTGTGGTTCTCAGAAAATGTGGGCTAATTTGAATATCATCTCAGAGCACTATGTTTGTACTATACTATAGTCTATTAAGTGTGCAATAGCATTATTCCTAAATAAGAAATGTATATAATGTAATTAAAGATACTTCATTGGTAAAAATTGCTAACCATCATCTGGGTCTTCAGCATGTGGTCATCCTTTTGCTGGTGAAGGTTCTTGCCTCAGTGTTTATGGTTGCTGACTTAGCAGAGTGGTGGTTGATTGGTTGATGAAGGTGGGGTGACAGTGGCAATTTCCTTAAAATAAGACAAAAATGAAATTTGCTGCATAGATGGACACTACTTGTCACAAAAGATTTCTCTGTAGCATGTGATGTAGTTTTATGGTTATGGCTGTTAGAATTAGGTCTTTGATCCATTTTGAGTTAATTTTTGTATAAGGTGTGAGATGGGGGAGATAGGGGTCCTCTTTCTTTTTTTTTTTTTTGGATATGGAGATCCAGTTCGCACAGCAGCATTTGCTGAATAGACTGTTCTGGCCCTGCTGGGCAAATGGTCTATTTCTGAGTTCTTGATTTGTTTTCATTGGTAATCTGCTTATATTTATGCCAGTACTATGCTATTTTAACATTTGTAGCATTTTACAGACAGTAGAACTTCTTTTGGGGACAATCCTCTCAAACAGTGCTACTAATATACCTACTTAGTATATGTAATATTCTAAATCCTTTCTTGTCATTTCAACAATGGTCATAGAATCTTTGCCAGGAATAGATTTCATCTCAGGAAACCACTTTCTTTGCTTATATATAAGAAGGAACTATTCAACTGTTCAGGGTTTATTATGAGATTGCAGCAATTCATTCACATCATATGATTTCACTTCTAAATCTAATTCTTTTGATATTTCTACCCCTATCTGCAATTACTTCCTACAATGAAGTCTTGAACCACCCCCTCCCTCCGCCAAGTCATCCATGAGGGTTGGAGTCAACTTCTTTCAAACTCCTGTTCATGTTTATAATTTGACTTTCTCCCATGAATCACATATGTTCTTAATGGCATCTAGAATGATGAATCCTTTTGAGAATGCTCTCAACTGACTTTGCCCAGTTTTATCAAAGGAATCATTATATATTATAGCTATTATCTTATGAAATGAATTTCTTAAATTATAAGACTTAAAAACCAAAATTTCTTCTTGATTCATGGGCTGTAGAATGGAAGTTGTGTTAGCAGGCATAAAATCAATAATAATCTTAAGAGCTTCCAGGGAAGATGGCAAATTAGGGAAATACAGGACTGAGTCCATCCAACAAAACAACTACTAATCAGGCAAGGATTGTCTGAAACATTTATTATGAAACTCCAGAGTCAAGAAGAACACTGTAAAGCTTCCAGGGAAGATTGGGAGGAAGAGGTCATTAAACTATGGTAAAGGACAGAATATTGCTCTTTCCAAGTGTGGTGGTTAATAGTGCCCATCCCCCACTCTCATGTCAAGTCACCTTGAGGTCTAGTCCATGTCTAATTCACTAATGACAGAAAAAGACATAAAAATCCTCTTCCACAAGAACAGGGGTATGAATGACTATTACCTGATCATGGCTTTTGATTAGTAAATTCAAATCCTTGAGGACTGACCCAGAGGGCAGCTATTATTCCAACCTACCCCAGACAAAGGTGGTGACAGTCATTGTTTCAACCCCAGCCTGGACAAAGACAGTGTCAGCCATTGTTTCAACCTTCCCTGGACAGGTGGAGAATTAAAGAAATGGTGCTTTCTTAGGACTGTGGAGTGAGTTACCTGAAGGGTTGCATTTCTTGGGAAGGGCAGGAAAACTCAGCTTTCAGGAGCCATCAGAAAAGTGTTGGTGCACTTCCTGAAACCATATACAGAGTGCTTCATGGGTCTCCAGCTGTTTTTCCTGGGAAAGACTAACTTTGGAAATTCTTCTCTGAGGTAACACTCACCCCAAAATTTGTCCTCCAGACAAAAGCTGCTTGAGACAATGAAAGTAGCATACAAAACCATAGAGGTGGAGAGTCTGGGACAAAGTCCTGCAATGATAAAATAACTGGGAAAGGTAGATATGTCTCCTGTGAAACCAAGGAGACACCCAAACTCTTGTAAATGATAGAACTCAAAAATCACTCACTAGCATCCTGTCTTGATAAAACCACTCCAAAAGATGAGAATAGAAGGAAGCTTTCTTTTTTTTTAAAGATTTATTTATTTTATTTATTTGTTTTATTTATTTTTCACCCCTTCATTCTCCCTTCCCCAGTTGTCTGCTCTCTGCATCCATTCGCTTTGTGTTTTTCTGTGACCACTTCTATCCTTATCAGTGGCACTGGGAATCTGTGTTTCTTTTTGGTGCACCATCTTGTTGTGTCAGCTGTCCTTGTGTGTGGTACCCCATTCTTGGGCAAGCTGCACCTTCTTTCATGCTGGGCAGCTCTTCTTACAGGGCACACTCCTTGCACGTGGGGCTCCCCTACGCAAGGGACACCCCTGAGTGGCAGGGCACTCTTTGTGCGCGTCAGCACTGTGCATGGGCCAGCTCCACATGGGTCAAACAGGCCCAGGGTTTGAATTGCAGACCTCCCATGTGGTAGGTGGATGCCCTATCCATTGGGCCAAGTCCACTTCCCATGAAAGCTTTCTTAATATGATAAAGTGCATATATGAAAAACCCGCAGCTAGCATTGTAGTCAATGGTGAAAATCTGAAAGCATTCTCATGTGATCATGAACAAAATAAAGATGCCACCATCACCACTATTATTCAATATTGTGTTGGAAGTTCTACCTAGAGCAATTAGGCAAGAAAAAGAAATAAAAGGCACCAAATAGGAAAGGAAGAATAAAAATCTCACTATTTTCTGATGATATGATCCTATGTCTAGAAAATCCAGAAAATCTACAACAAAAATAATAAAACTAATAGATGAGCTCAGCAATGTAGTGGGAAACAAGATTAATATACAAAAATAGGTATTATTTCTATACACTACTGGTGAGAAATCTGAAGGGGAAGTCAGAGAAAAATATCATTTATTAAATTGACTAAAAGAAATAAATATTTGAGAAAAAACTTAACCAAGGGCATAAAGAATATGAATTCAGAAAACTAAAAAACTTTGCTAAAATAAGCCAAAGAAGACCTAAATAGGACAGACATTCTGTGTTCATGGATTAAGAGACTAAATATCATTAAGATTTCAACTCTTAATTCTGTCCAAACTGGTTTCCAGATTCAATTCAGTCCCAATCAAAATCCCAACAGGTTTTTTTTTCAAAAGTGGGAAATTATTAAATTTATTTGGAAATTTATTTGCAAATACCCCACATAGCCAAAAATACCTTAAAAAGGAAAATGAAATTGGAGAACTCTCACTTCCTCTCTTTAAGTCATATTGCATAGCTACAGTGGTAAAATAGCATGGTACTGGCATAAGAGACAGATTGACCAATGAAAACAAATAAGAGCTCAGGAATAGACCCTTATGTCTATAGTCAAGTGATTTTTAACAAGGCAGTCAAGCCCACCCAGCAGGGCCAGAACAGTCTATCCAACAAATGCTGTTGTCAGAACTGGATTTTTAGTGGATGTGCTGGAATTGAACCCAGGACCTCATACAGCAAGTGCACAACCACTGAGCTACATCCACTCCCCAATGAGAGTTGCTTTTTTCATTAGTTTGTTTGTTTTTAGGAAGTACTGGGGATCAACCCTGGGACATCGTACAGATACCACATATTTGATAAAGGTTTAATATTCATGTTCTATAAAGACATCACACAACTCAATGATAAAAAGTCAAGCAAACCAAATAAAAAATGTGTAAAAAACTTGAATGTACATTTTTCCAAAGGGTCAAAAAGCACATGAAAAAATGTTCAACATCACTAACTAAAAGGGACATGTGGATCAAAACGACAATAAAATAACATTTTACACCTTTTTGAATGGAAATTATTTTTTAAAAAAACAGAGAACTACAAGTGCTGGAGAGGATGTGGAAAAATAGGAATACTCTTTCACTGTTGATGGGAATGTTGAATGGTTCAGCCTCTGTAGAAGACAGTTTGACAGTACCTCAAGAAGCTGAATGTAAAACAGCCAGATGATCCAGCAAATCCATTACTAGGAATATATTCAGAAAAACTGAAAGCAAGGATGTGAACTGACATTTGCACACTGATGTTCATAGCAGCATTATTCACAATTGATCAAATATGGAAATAGGCAAATGTCCATCAACCGACCATATACAAAATGTCACATATACAAACAATAAAATACTATTCAGCTATAAGAGGAAATGAAATCAGGATGCATATGACAACATGGATAAACTTTAGGATATTGTTTTAAGAGAGATTAGCCAGACATAAAAGGACAAATATTGTATGGTTAATATGAACTAAATATTATGAGTTAACAAACCCACAGACGTAAACTCTAGAATATAGGTTACTAAGAGAATGTGGGTTGAGAATGGGAGCTGATGATCAATCAAGTAGAATTTCTAATAAGTTTTATTGTAAAAGTGTGGAAATGAATGGAGTCGATGGTATCACATTATAGTGAGTATAACTAACTGCTGATTTATAAATGAGATTATGTCTAGAAGGTGTAGTCCGTGGATATAAATACCAATTGAAAGGAAGCTAGAGAATAATCTAAAGAATGTATAACAATGTTTTCAGTGGTTGATAGTACACTTCTTTTAAAACATGTTAAGAATATGGTGATTTAGGAAAAATTACAAGTATAACATATGGATGATAGTTAACAACAATATTGTAATATTTTTGCAGCAATGGCAAAGAAGATCTTATATCATTTCTAAGAGACAAGAATAGGGATATAAAGGGGTATGGGATTTTCCCTTATTGAGTAATGAAAATGTTCTAAAATTGAGGGGATGACAGCACAAGTCTGTGACAAAAATGAGAAGCACTGAGTGTACCCTTGGAATTGATTGTGCAAAGCATAGGACTTGATAACACAGGGAATCCTGTTAGGGAAGAAAGATGGACTGGTGATTAACAGAACAAATAAGAAAACATTCTGTCATGGACTATATCAAATACATAATACTAATACAGACTGTTAATAATCATGTGGGTTTGGGGAAAATACATCAAATGCATATAGACTGTAGTTAATAGTAATATTTTGACACTTCTTTTTCTTCGTTTGTAACAAATGTTTTACAGCAATCCAAAGTGGTGTGTGTGTGGGGTGATGTATGGGAGCCTTGTGTGATGTATACATCAAAGTTTTGGGGGAACAAAAGGGTGTGGGAAAAGTATATGTGCACACTATTGAAGTAAGTTGATATCAAACCAAATATGATTGTTATATGTTTAGGATGTTAAATATTAAATCTATGATAACCACATGAAAAATAGATGAAAAATGCATCCAGATCAAAATGAGAAGGCATTCAATATGGTACAACACAAAAAAGGAAATACAAATAAAAGTAGGCATTAACAGAAGTGAGGGACAAAAAAGGTATAAGACTTAAAGAGGATAAAGAAAATTGGTGGAATAAAGTCCTGTATTTTCAGTATTGACTTTAAATGTAAAAGAATTAAACTCTCCAGTTAAAAGGCAGAGATTGACAGAATAAATTAAAAAGCATGACCCAACAATATGCTGCCTTTAAGAGCCTCACCTTAATGTCAAAGATACAAGTAGATTGATGGCAAAAGGATGGAAAAATATACCATGCATCTAGTAACCAAAAGAGTGCTTGGGTGGCTATACTAAAATTGGATAAAATACACTTTAAGTCAAAAACAGTTAAAAGGGACATCTAGATAAAGGGGAAAATCCAACAGGAACATGTATATGCAACTAACAGAGCATCAAAATATATGAAACAAATATGGGCAGATTTGAAGGGACAAATTGATGGTTCTCCATTAATTGCAGGCATCTTCAATACACTACTCTCAATAGAAAATATAGTCAGAAGATCAATAAAGAAGTACAGGACTTGAATGATACCCTAAACCAGCTAGACCTACCAGATATATGTAGAACAGGGCATTAACAAAAACAGAATACATCTTCTTTTCAAATGCACATTGATCATTTTCCAGGATAGACCATAAGCTGGGTCACAAAACAAGTCTCAATAAATTCAAAAATATCAAAATCATACCATGAAAATTCTCTGATCACAAGAGTTTGAAGATAGAAATTAATAACAGAGAGAGAAATGGGAAATTCATAAATACATGGAAATTAAACAACATACTGTTAAAAATCAATGAAATAAAGAGGATATCAGAAGCAAAATTGGGAATTATCTTGAGTTGAATGAAAATGAAAATACAACATACCAAACTTATGGGATGCAGTAAAGGCAGTGCTACGAGGAAAGATTATAGCTCTAAATGCTTACATTGAAAAATGACCTAAAATCAAGAACTAATCTAAAGATTTGAAGAACTAAAAAAGAAGATTTAAACTAAACCCAAAGTTATGAAAAGCAGGCAATAACAAATATTAGAGTGAAGAAAATGAAATTGAAAACAAAAAAAAAAAGTAGAGAGGCAACAAAACTAAAAATTGACACTTTGAAAAGATCAGTAAAATTGACAAACCTTTAGATAGACTGTCAAAGATAAAAGAGAGGAAATAAGTAATGAAAATCAGGAATGCAAAGGTAGAAGGTGCATTAATACTGACCTCACTGAATTAAAAACTCTATAGGAAGATACTGGGAACTATTGTATGCCAATAAATTAGAAAACATGATGAGATGGACAAATTCTTAGAAACACACAATCTTCCTACATTGATTCAAGAATAGAAGATCTCAAAAAACTAATTGTAACAGTATGACATCATTTACGAATTCCAAAAATAGATATTGGATTATGTTTGTGAACTGGTCTGGGCATGTTATATTGTATTGGATTCAGAGGTTTTACTTTTACTTGATTAAATAATGATTATGGCTTTGATTGGGCCATGTCAGTAGAAAATGACAAGGCATAAGAGTTAGAGTTTTCATATTGGAGACCAGGAAGTAAACACACAGGAGAACACAGAAGAAGAGAGAAGTCTCCATTAGACATGGTAGAGGTCCTGGGAAGAGAGATGAGTCATTTGCCTGATAGTTTACAGCTGATGTTTTGGAAAGAACAGAGCAGCTGAGCCTGGAGAGGAATGAACCCTGGGAGAGAGATGAGACTTATTCCAGTCTATAGCTGATATTAGAAGAAGCTGGGACCACAAGCCTTAAGAGGAAGAGGAAGAGGAAGAGGAAGGTTAAATGTTGGCAGTTATCTTGCTCCAACATGTAGCAACAGACTGTGATGAAGGCAGTAACTTATGCTTTATGACCTGGTAACTCTAAACTTCTACCCCAAATAAATACCCTTTCATAAAAGACAACGTATTTCTGGTATTTTGTGTCAGAACCCCTTTGGCTGACCAATAGAGCAGTTTAATAGTAAAGAGATTGAATCAGTAATCAAAAATCTCCTCACAAAGAAATGCTCAGACTCAGATGGATTTATAGGGGATTTCTACCAAACATTCCAAGAAGACCTAACTCCAATTCTGCTCAAACTGTTCCAAAAATTGAAGATTAGGGGACACTCCCTATCACACCCAACATGCCAAAGACAGATAAAGATACCACAAAAAAGTAAACTATAGACCAATATTTCTCTGAATATAGACATAAATAACCTCAACAAAATACTAGCAAACTGAACCCAAAAGTCTATTAAAAGAATCATACACCATGATGCAGTGGGATTTATCTCTGTAATGCAAGTTTGATTCAACACAAGAAAACCAATTACTGTAATTGTAATTGTTATACACTACACTAATAGAATAAAAGAAAAACAAACCAAAACAAAACATGATCATCTCAACTGATGCAGAAAAGGCATTTGACAAAATCCAGCACCCTTTCTTGATGAAAACACTTAGAAGGAAACTTCCTCAATATGATAAAGGGCATATATTAAAAGCCTACAGATACCATCTTCCTGGAAGCTTTCACTCTCAGATTAGTTACAAGACAAGGATGCCCACTGTCACCACCTTTTTTCAACATTTTAGTGGAAATTCTTGCCAGAGCAATTAGACAATATAAAGAAATAAAATGTATTCAAATTGGAAAGAAATAAAAATTTCTTATTTGCAATTGATATGATTCTATATACAGAAAACACTGAAAAAATCCACCACAAATCTTCTAAAAGTTAATAAGTGAATTAGGCAAAGTGTCAGGTACAAGATCATTATCCCAAAATCAACAGTGTTTGTATACACAAGCAATGAACAATCAGAAGTACAAATCAAGAAAAAAATTACATTCACAATAGCAGCTAAAAGAATCAAATATCTAGGAGTATATCTAAGCAAGGATATCAAGGACTTGTACACAAAAAGCTACAAAACATTGCTAAAAGAAATTAAACAAAATCTAAATAAATAGAAGTACATTCTGTGTTCATGGATTGGGAGAGTAAATATTGTTATGATGTCAATACTACCTATCACAATTTATAGATTCAATGTAATCCCAATCAAAATTTCAACAACTTTCTTTGTAGAAATGGAAAACTGAATCATCAAATTTCTACAGCATTGTAAGGGGATCAGAATAGCTAAAGTTATTTTGGAAAAGAAAAATGAGGTTGAAGGACTCACATTTCCTGATCATAAAACTTATTACAAAGTCAAAGTAATCAAAACATCATGGTGCTGACACAGGGACAGACATATAGACTAATGGAATAGAATTGAAAGCTCAGAAATCATCCTTCACAATTACGGCCTACTCTTTTGTGGCAAGGTGACAAAGACTAATCAATTGGGAAAGAAGAATCTATTCAAGAGGCTGTGCTGGGAAAACTGAATCTTCATTTCAAAAAATGAAAAAGAAAAAGAGGACCCCTACCTCACACTATATCCAAAAATCTAATTAAAATGGATCAAAGACCTAATATAATAGCTAGACCTCAAATTCATAAAAGAAAATTTAAGTTACATCTTCAAGACTTTGTTAAGCAATGGTTTCTTAGACTTTACATTCAAATCACAATCACCAAAATAATAAATGGGTGAATGAGACCTCATCAAAATTAAAAGCTTTTGGTCCTCAAAAGACTTTACCATGAAAGTAAATTGGCAACCTACACAATGGGACAAAATATTTAGAAACCACATACCTCCTAAAAGATTAATATCCAGGCTATAAAAAGAAATCCTTCAACTAAACAAAAAGACAAACAACTTAATTTAAAAAGTGGGCAAAAGACTTGAACAGACATCTCTTCAAAAAATGAGCTCCACATTATTAACAATAAGGGAAATGCAAATCAAAACCACTATAAAATACCATTTTCACAATTAGTATAATGGTTGCTATTAAAAACATAAAATAACAAGTTCTGGTGATGATGCAGAGAAAAAGGAACACTCATTCTTTGAAGGTGACAATTCAAAATTGTTTAGCAGCTGTGGAATACAGTTTGGTGGTTCCTCAAAAAGTTATGTATACAACTATCATATGAACTTGCAATTTTCTTGCTAAAATAATTGAAAGCAGGGACTTGTACAGATATTCGCACACCAATGTTCAGAGAACATTATTCACAATTTCCAAAAGATAGAAGCAACCCAAGTATCCATTAACCAATGAATGGATAAATAAAATATGGTATGCACATACAATGAAATATTACTCAGTTAGTAAAAGGAATAAAGTCCTTATTCATGTGACAACATGGATGAACCTGGAAGATATCATGTTGAGTGAAAAAAAGCCAGACGTAAAAGGACATATATTATATGATTGTACTGCTGTGAAACAAAATAAACAAACTTATAGAGTCAGAATCAGAATATAGGTTACTGTGGGCAGTTATGGAAATAAAGAATGTTAAGTTAAAACTTAAAATACACAGGGTTCCTATTTGGTATGATGGGAATGTTTTGGTAATGGGTGGTGGTAATGGTAGCACAACATTGGGAATGCAATTAAGAGCACTGGAATTTATATCTGAATATGATTAAAAGGAGAAATGTCAGATTGTATATATAGTAACAGAAAATTTTTTAAAAAATCCATGGAACTACATTATGCAAACAGTGAACTCTAAGTAAAACCATGACTTTAATTAATAGTATAATTATTGAAATGTATAATTATCTATTGTAACAAATGATCCACAACAATTGAAGATGTTAATGGTGAGGTGTTATATGGGAATCCTGTATTTTATGCATGATTTTTCTGAAAACCCACAACTTCTTTAATAAAGGGAAAAAAAACCACATTAATCTTATTCATTGCCATCAAAGCTCTGGGGTGCATTGTCAATGAGCAGTAATATTTTGAAAGGAATCTTTTTACCTGAGCAGTAGGTCTAACAGTGGGCTTAAAATATTCAGTAAACTACATTGTAAACAGATGTGCTGGGTCATCCAGACTTTGATGTTCCATTTATAGAGCACAGACAATAGATTTTGCATAATTCTTAATTGCCCTGGGAAATTTGGGATGGTAGATGAACATTGGCTTCAACTTAAAGTCACCAGATGTATTAATCCCTAACAGGAATCAGCCCGTCCTTTTAAGCTTTGAAGCGAGGCATTAACTTCCCTTCTCTAGCTATGACTGTCCTAGACAGCAACTTCATCCAATAGAGGGCTTCATCTAAATTGAAAATCTGTTGTTTAGTGCGGCCACCTTCGTCAATGATCCTACCTAGATGTGGATAACTTTCTGCTTCTTCTCGTACTTTTGGGTTACTTAGAGAGGGCTTCCTTCTTAAATCTCATGAAACCACCTCTGCTAGCTTCACGCTTTACTTCTGCAGTTTCCTCACATCTCTTAGCTTTCATAGAATTAAGAGATAGGGCCTTTCTCAGATTTAAGTTTTGGCTTAAGGAAATGTTGCAGCTGGCAATCTTTTTAATCTTCTATCCACACCACTAAAACCTTCTCCATATCAGCAACAAAATTGTCTTGCTTTCTTATCACTCATGTCTTCACTGGAGTAGTACTTCAAATTTCCTTCAAGAACTCCTCCTTTTCATTTACAACTTGGCCAACTGATTCAAGAGGCCTGTCTTGGCTTTCAACATGCCTCCCTCATCAAGTTCAATCATTTACAATTTTTGATTTCAAGTGAGAAATCTGTGACTCTTCCTTTCCCTTAACACTTAGAGACCACTGTTGGGTTATTAATTAGTCTGATTTCAAGATTGTTATGTCTCTGGGTAGAGGGACACCTGAGGAGAGGGAGAGAGATGAGGGAATGGTCAGTTGCTGAGGCAGTCAGAACACACACATTTTATTGATTAAATTCATCATCTAATGTGGGCATGGTTCATGGCACCTCAAAGCAATTGCATTAGCAACATCAAAGATCATTGATCTCAGGTAATTATAACAGATATAATATAATGAAAACTTTGAAATATTGGAAGAATTATCAAAATGTGACAAAATGAGCATATGCTGTTGGAAAAATGGTACTGATAGACTTGCTTGATACAAGATTGCCACAAACATTCCATTTATAAAAACACGCAATATCTGTGAAGTGCAATGAAGTGAAGTACAATAAAGCAATGTCCTTATATCCAACTTGCCACTTGAACAAATTTTGACTACAATTTTTGTTTCTGAAGCAATTATCAATGAGAAAATGTTTATGGATGCAGGCTTATTTTCAATGGGCAAACACTTTATTTCTTAGTTTAGATTTTCCAAATTGAGGAAGAAACCCATGATAAGTTAATCAGGTATTATAAGCAACTTCAAACTCTGATTTCTTGACTAGTTCTCCTAGAACCCAGTCATGTTCTCCATCTAATACAATGCTTTTATTACATTTTTACAATGCTTTTCTGGAGCAAGAATAAAGTCAGATTCTCCACTTGGAAATGTCTCTGGATGCAAGACTAGAAAAATTAGTTGATCTACTCTTGCTATAAATTTCTTTGGAAAGACTAATGGTTTAATATGCTTTCATGTTTAGACTTATTATATTTCATTAGCAGAAATCCTACAAAAGTATTGTATCATTTTAAGGTTATTATATCCAGAGACATTTCATATCTGTCTAATGATGTCAGTTTTGCTCACACAGTCAAGGAGTTTGCTAGTCTCTCTTTACTCTTTTCCCTTGTAATTATCAATTTTTTTTTACAGATTTAGCATTTCCTTTTGACATTTGTCCAAGCCAATGTTTACTATAATAGTTGCAAAATGGTGATTTTTCCATATACACCTTTTCCCCAAATTACCTTTTCCTATATATATCTTTTCCCATATGTATCTTTATATCTGTGTATGCAGTGTGTAGAGATATAGGTACACATGTAGGTATTTAGCTATTATTACATGAACTCTTGGATTATTATTTTATTTAGTTAATAGAAAATTCCTTTAAATAAATTACTGAGACAACTGACAAGATTTGAAAATAGTTTTTAAGTAAGATAAACATATGAGTGTTAAATTTCTGGATTTTGATATGTAAGAGAATATCTTTCTTCCTTGAAAATACATACTGAAATATTAATGGACAAAGCTAAATGATTATTTGTAGATTTGTAATCTACTTTCAAATGTTTCAGAGAAACATATAGTTAAACAAATATACATACATAAAAGTATTGTTTGTATGTGTGTGTAAAGAGAGAAGGATAAAGCAAATGTAACAAAAATTGATGTATCAGGTATGTGACATATGGAATTTCTCTCTAATATTTTCAAATTTTCAGTAAGTTTGAAACTATTTCAAAATAAAAAAATAAAGAAAACCTGCATGATTATAATTGCAATTTATTAAATATCTCTGCTCCCTTTGTGGCTTTTTTTTTGCATGCTCTCTACTTTCTGTGTCCATTTGCTGTGCCTTCTTCTGTGTCTGTATTTATTTATTTTATTTCCCCTCCCCTTTTGTGGCTTGCTTACTATCTGCTCTCTATGCCCATTTACTGCGCGCTCTTCTGTGTTTTTTGCTTGTCTCCCTTTTTTGTTATTGCAGGCTGGGTGGCACTCTGCAGTGCTTGCAGACCAGGTGGTGCTCTGCGGCACTTGTGGGCCCGGTGGGTCTCTGCAGTGTGTGGGCAAGCCTGCCTTCACAGGAAGGCCCCAGGCTGTGAACCTAGGACCTCCCATATGGTAGACAGGAGCCCAACTGATTGAGCCACAGACCCTTCCCTATAATTGCAATTTTAAACATATGATTTACCCCCGGTGAATTTTGTGATTTTGTTAGAGAATCATGAAATTGTCCTTTGAACCTGCTAAAGCTTACTGAGGTGTTATTGTTTGTGTTTGCTTATTTGTTTTGCTTAGTGCTGTTTCCACACAAGTGGGATGGCTTGTTGCCTGATGTGCATAGAAACTAATTAATACTGTGACACTAGGATTTCAAGAAAAGAATCAGTTTTATTACTTGGCCACCAAATAAGGAGATAGGAGTGACTGCTGAGATCTGTTTGTTTCAGTTTCCTTAATGCTGCCCAAGCAAAATACCAGATTGGCTTGGCTTTCATAATGGAAATTTTTAGGGTAAAACCATCTGGGGGGCTTTGTCATGTACATTCTGTCCTACCTCATCATGAAGCAGGTGTGGAAGTATGCCAAGGTGTGGGAGGGCTTCATCAACTGCTGCCAATGCACCAAGTCCCATAACTTCTAGTTTTTCCTGAAGCTTCTGCCCCAGCAGCTGTGTGACATTTTTGACAAATTCCCCAAGCTCTGGGAGCCCCTTCTGCCCATGTCCGCTTCTTCACCCCCCACCAGCAAGCACACACTCCCAACTCCATCATGGCTATCCTGGAAGCCAGGAGCAAACATGAGCCAGAGGCCAAGGAGGCACTGGAAGAGGACAACTTGGAGCCTCTGGTCCTGGCACCTGTCCCTGTACCCTGTTCCCTTCAGGACCTCATTGGCTTGTGGCTGGCCCAGGAGAAGGCCCTAAAATGGCAACTGTAGGATGAACAGAAGCTGAACCCTGCAGGCATGGGGTCCTCCTCTTCCTCAGCCTGGCCAGGCCCTCCCCCAATGGAGTAATCCATTGATTTCTGGGAGGATGATTCTGAGTGCAAGACCCCAGCCATCTTCATCAGTATGGATGACAAGTTAGGGCTGACTGAGTTAGGGCTGCAGTCTTGTATTTGAGTCTTGAGGGGTACCTACCTAAGGAGGCAAAGGTGAGAGAGTTGACCTCAAGGGAGAAATGGAGCCCCCAGATCCTCACCCCTACTGGAGAAGACACCATGAAGGCCCCCAGCAAGTTGTCGGGGAAGCCAGGGAACCCAATGTCAAGGGGAACAGCTGATGGGGCTTGGCAGGGATGAGGGAGAATGGGAAGGTTGGAGTTGACAGAGTGAGGCTTCGCCGGTGCTTTAACTTTAACTTTAAAAAGTTTAAAAAAAGAGAGATCATGGGTCTGGAAAAAAAGTTGCAGAAGGCTCATCCTGTCATCAGAGATGCTGTCTCACCAAAGGTTGGCTGTTGGTGGTGCTGGACTTCTGCCACAAGGAAAGGCAAGATGATAGCTAGTCTCTGCCTTCTCCTCCAGGCTCACTTTCATCATGAACTCAGCTGTGGGAAAGCAGGCATATGACTCATCTCCCTTCTCCTCTGGGCTTCATTGCTTCAGCTTTAGCTGCTCCACTGATTCCAGCCTCCAGCCTCTCTCTCAGCTCCTCAAGGTTTCTCTGTCTTTCTACAGCTACAGGTGATCCTGGAGTCATCTCTCACATGGCAGGGGAAAAAGGCAGCTCTCTTTTTCTGGGTCTCTCTGTATGTTCCTCCTGTTTATAAAGGACTCCAGCAAGAGGTTTGAGACCATGCTGGGTCACACTTTCTGAAGTACTCCAATCAAAGGCCCCCAACTGAAATCCAATCAAAGGGTCCCACAACCACAGAACTGGATTAGCTCCAAGAGCATGATCCTTTCTGGGATTCACATAAGCTTCAAACTGTCAGTCTCTGTGAGCTTAAGAAGTTAGGGATATTTACATGATGATGGAGAGAAGTGCCTTAGGTTAATGGAGTAGGATGGAGTGAAATGACATACATTAGGAGGCTGGGATAAGCAGGGCAGGCTTGCTTGCAAAGAGTGCTTAATTATCCATCACATGTCCAAAAATGGCAGCTTAGTATGTTGAGAGCATGATTTTTACTATAATAATTAGGTGTAGGTAGCTTTAGGTCAGGGTTTTGTTCTTTTGCACTTGTGAGGATAGGGAGAGATAAAATGTTTCTATTTTGTCCAGTTAGAATCTGCCTATAAAGTGGTGAAAGAAACAGGAAATAAGCATTTAGTGAAGCAAGTTATTTATTCATAAACATAAGTGAGTGGACTAAGAGAAAAACAGGAATTAATCTTTTAAAAGTAAGTGAGGGAAACAGATTTGCTCAACTGATAGGGCATCCACCTACCATTTGGGAGGTCCAGAGTTCAAACCCAGGGCCTCCTGACCCGTGTGGTGAAGCTGGCCCATGTGCAGTACTGGTGTGCGCAAGGAGTGCCGTGCCACATACGGGTGTCCCCTGCATAGGAGAGCCCCATGCACAAGGCGTTTGTCTCATAAGCAGAGCCATCCTGCATGAGAAAAGTGCCTCCTGTCCAGGAGTGGTGACGCACACAGGAGAGCTGAAGCAGCAAGATGATGCAACAAAAGGAGACACAGATTCCCGGTGCTGCTGACAAAGAATATAAGCGGACACAAAGAACACACAGTGAATGGAAAGGGAGAGAAATAAATTTTAAAAAGTAAATCTTTTAAAAAAATAAATAAAAATAAGTGAGTATAGTAAGGATTGGAATGGGTATAAGAAAATTGCTTGCTAGGGGCCAGTTTCAGTGTTTCTATGCCTATCATAAACATTATAAAGCAAATTATTCATTTTAATATTGACTTTGTTGGTAGTAAATATTCAGTATTAATGTCTACATTATTGACAAGGCCACATAATACTAGTAAATGAATCAGCATTGGAATCCAGAGCTATGTGGTTTAAAGTTTATGGTCTTTTCAAAGTATCAATTTCCTTTAATAATTAACTTTCTTATTTGCAATTGTTAATATGCACACCCTATGAACAAAATTAGTATGACTGTGATAAGAGAACATTTAATAAAGGAGGATTTCAATTTTTCTTTTTTAAATAAACATTTCTCAAGTGCCCAATATGTGTAGGGTGATGTATTTATAGTACAAACTAATCAGCAAATTTATAGTCGTCTTCTTTTCTATCTTTACCATATGTTTTTAATTTAGAAGTTGATTAGATCATTAAAACACACATTTAAATCTGTACTTGGTATGATTAATATACATTCTTTATGCTTTGTTTCTTTAGCTCTAGCACAGCCATTCCCAGCAGGAAATGTGGCGGAGAGATACAGATAAATACTACTACCCATTGCCATCCACCACTTTTCCAGCCTTTAGAGTATAAGAGAAATAAGGGTGTGATTTGGAGCATGTGTATTTTGAAAAAAAGCTCCCTATGCAATTCTTGGCAAATTCTTGGCAAATACTTGGCAAATTTCCCTTTCTCTTACTTTGTAGGTAAAGAATAAAGTCCTTGAGATTTTTTCCTGAGGCCAATTACATCACAATTCAAGAGGGCAAATGGAGGAATCATTTATACTCTTGTGGAATTAAAGTCTACTGTATACTTTGATATAGTCTCTAAAACACCTTAACATTTCAGAGATTAAAAATCTCTAAAACCTTGGAATATATGATAAATTATTTCCCCAATGTAACAGAATTAGACTCATTTATAATTTTCCTACACATGGGTCTTCTGTCCCTTTTACTTGAACCTATAATTAGCACTATCCCCATTAAATATATGTCCTAGAGTCTTGAATGTTCAGGCTGTTCCTATGCTGATTGACCCCTCAACCTCAGCAGAGCTGCAGTCAATACCTACTCTCTAGTTCATCAGACTCACCAAGGACAACTAACAAAAGGATGATTGATGGACAATGCCCATCCAAAAAACAGACAGTATCTATAACTTCAAGCAGTACAGTTCCATCCATCTGCCCGATCAGATCCAAGCCACCTCTCAACCAGAAGCAGGGTGAGTCTCACCATCCTCAAATCCTCAAGATTGAGTAATGAACAAACATAAGGGTGGAATGTAACTATGGACTAAAGTAGACTTGTTGTTATTCTAGTAATAGAATAACTTGCAATATTAATATAAAGGCAGTGGTCACCAAAGGTTCTGAGAGAAAGGGGATGGAAGAATAGGTGAAACACAGGGAATTTTTAGAGCATAGGAATTGTTTTGCATGATATTGCAATGATGGATATGGGCCATTATACATTTTCTCGAAACCTATAAAATTGTGTGATGTAAAGTGTATACCATAAGGTAAACTATAAACCATGGTTAGTAACAATGCTTCAATATCTGTCTATCAGTTGTAACAAATGTACCACATTAAATGAAAGATGTTGTCAAGGGCATAAAGTCTGAATGGGGGAAGGGACAGGGTATACAGGAATCCCCTATATTTTCGAAGTAACTTTATGTCATCAAAAACTTCTTTAAAAATAAAGACAAAAAATAAAAAATCTGCTGTGTTGTCAATATACCCATATTCTAAGATTTTTTTTCAATTAAGACCTGCTTAGTCATTTTGCGGATTTTATTTCTTTTTTTTTTTGCCTTTTATCTATATCCATTCTGACATAAAATAATTTCACTTGAAGCTTGAATATTTTAAAAAAATATACTCTCTCCTGTAGTGCTTATAGTTCTGGCTTATATTGTCATGTGCATCCATGTATGTATGTACACCAAAACTTTCAGAATCCTTATGTTTCATATAAGATCAAATTTAAACTCTAATCCTGTTTTTTTTTCCCCAGCCTCATGTCCATTTATAGCTTTTTCTGGTCCACTCAAATTCCTTACATTTTTGGTCCCTGGTCCCATAACCTCTCCTCCAAAAAGGTTTCCTTGCCCTATTTCCTGAGGCAGAAATATTCTTTCATACTTCCAGATCAGATTTTTAAAAATCATTTTCAGGCGTTAATGTATCTAACATAATACCTGATATTTAATAAGAAATTAACAATTGTCATATACTATTTTATTTTTAATAAGTGATTATCCGGATATTAGAATATTATTCCCAAGTCCTCATTTCATATTATCTCCTTCTTTAAACTATTCTATCCTTTAGTTTCAGAATTAAGTTCTACAGAGCAAATCAGTGTATTTCAAAGCCTTACCAAACATTTACTTTTGCCCTTTTCAGGAATTAGTGTTCAGTTTGATAGAAGAAGCACAGCACCATCAATCTGTTTTATGCTTCTTGTACTTATCAACTCTACTTGGTAGAGTTTGGGTCCTTTAGGAAAGCAGCTTGTTATTGATTAAGAAGCTATATTTTCTCATCAGAGAACAGTGCTATGTAAAAACAGATGATCCCGAAACACTCCCTTTTTTAGAGTCAAATAAAAATATCACAATTTGTATATAACTACCTTATACACAAGGAATGCAATTTCACATGCATTATTTATTTCAAGGTTAGGAATAAAGAAGCCCTATTTTATAGAAGAAATATTATTCTAGGCTATAAAAATATAGAGAGAAATGTTGCTTTTGGTTCAATATGAATAGGTAAGTAGCTTGTCCAAAATAAAAAAGATGATACAGCAAATGGTAGGACTGGAGTCAGGTCTTCTAAATCAAAGTACAAGACTTTTTTTACTTCAGTTTGTTTACTACAGCTATCTTCAAGCAAACAGAATTTTAAGTGGAAGTGTAAACACTTCAATCAGCATAGATGATTACAGTCAGTATTTTGGTGAATTCCTTTACTTTGATTGGACATAGTTTATACTTAAGGCTAAATCCAGTCAGCTCCCTCAAAAATGAGTTACTTGGGTATTATGTAAGAAAGAACAGGACACCTATTTTACCATTATTGGTAAACTGGTCATAGTATTTAACTTTTGCGCTCATTGATTTATATCAGGAGCACTTTCTTTTCTATGAAGGAAGGCCCATTGTAATTGCAAAGACTATTTAGGATGAGTGAAATAATTATGAGTGAATGCTTGATTCTACTTAAACAATCTTTAATGAACTCTTTCTATGTGTTAGGCAGTGTTATTGGCCTTAAGAGTATAAAGGTATATTAGGTACATAGTAGTGATGGAGATAGACAATTAAACAGGTAATTTCAATATAATTGTTTGAGTGATAAGACTGGTTTATGCAGAGCACAGAAAAAAGGAAAACTAAGCAAACAGGAAAGACAGAGAAAGCTTATTAAAGGATATTTTATGCTTTTAAACAGAGTCTTAGAAGAATTGTGCAGTGTAGCAAAATGGTGTAGAATTATTAGCAACTCAAGAAAAAAGTAGTAGTTCAGTCCAACTTAGTCCATCAGAAAAATATTATTCCAATATTGTAGGTTTTTTATCAGATGGACTAGAAATATCATTGCCAAAAATGTTTTATAAAACACATGAAAACATTCCAAAGTATGGCATATTTGGAATAAATGTCCACAGGGTAAAAATTTAGTATTATTCAACTATATGTTAGAATCATCATCTATAAAAGATTTCCAACATTCATGTAGGTATTTTCTTCTCTATGTTTTTTCTTGTAATACTTTCTATCAGTTAAGTCATTAAGGGAATATATTGGCTTACATAACTGAGAAATCTAGAGATAAATGTGAGCTTAAGTAGGGCTGGATACATGCCTCCTAGAAGGTAATTAAGACCTGGTCTCTCTCCATTCTTTGATTTGGCACTACTCTGTATTGGCTTCATTCTTGGGCTCCATGTGGTGGCTAAATGGCTGCCAACAGCTCTAAGACAATTGAGCCTCTTGTCCACATCTGATGAAAAAGATAATTTTGTTTATTTACAATTCTAAAGATTATTTATTGGATATATGTATAGTATCTATCCCAGAAGGAATCACCATGGGCAGCTAGGTGAAATTATTTTAACTGATATGACCTGGGTAAAATGACCCTCTCCAGGAGTCATTGAATGAAAATCAAAACATATCTTAAAGAGAAAAAGTGGAAGAGTTATAGCTTCTCACCAGAAACTTATAATGCTGAAGACAGATGACTGACAGTCAAAAAATTTCAAATGTTCATGAGGTATAAACTGCAGACTGTGCCCCAGTATCCAATACCTTATCTTTGTTTGATAATAGAATCCTTTGAATATCAGCCATGCATATAATCACCTGAAACAGATTACAATTCCTAGTCTCCTGGAAGCTATAGGAGGCCATTTGCCTAAATTTTAACTAATCTGGGAGGCAGAGGTAATGTGTGCAACTTTGGGTATCCTTATAAATGGTTGCTCAGAATTGTCTTTCTCCTACCCTATTGGCTTGGAAATGTCAAGGGTTTACTGACAATCTTGGAAGTCACATCTGGGGCTTTTCTTTTTTAAGGAGGTACCAGGGATTGAACCCAGGACCTTGTACACAGGAAGCAGGCACTTAACCACTGAGCTACATCTGCTCCCCAGGGGCTCATTTTTTAAAGGGGAAAATAAGTGTTTTTGTGTGTCTATATTTCCAACAAGTTTATTCTTTACTTACCATGCTTATTTTCATACTCTTAATATTATAATTGCTTATTGCCTATGAAAAAAAAGACATCTCAATTTCTACACATAATGCTCTGAATAAAATGTGTCTATTCTAATAGGAAGAGGAAAACTAAATGATTCCAAACTGAACAGTTTCCCCCCCAAAAATAATGAAATCTATATTCAATGTTGTTTAGGCTTAGGCCAATTGTATTGAAGACACTGAGTTCAATCATTCTTTGGTCCAGTGAAATCAACTCTAGATATGACCCTGAAGAGGACATTATTAGTATTCATCAAGACTATTGTCAAAAAAAAATCACAAAATAAGCAGATATAATCCCCTACTTCAGGAGGGATTGTTTTAAATACAAAGTATGATTAATTTTGACACAAACCATGTTATGGCTCTAATTAAGTGTCCTGGTGGGTTAGTCTATGTTGAGAAGATTCTCTGACCCTTAATGACAAGTATAAATGAGAAGAGCTACTCATTCAGACAGGCGAGATGAAGACTCCCATGACAGCCCATTTTCTTTCAGAAAAACATGACATTCAGAGAGGCAAAAATTAAATGGACTTGAAAAAACATAATTTTCTTAATGAAGTATATATTGTCAATATACTCAAATTACTATTGTTTGTTCGGTCAGTGGTCAAATAGCATGGGTTCCTAAATAATACTTCTTCCAAATACTTGGTTTTTCATATACCTCTCTTTATGCTGTGATACAAACATACATTTTCCAGGGTTGAGAAATATCACAAGATTCAGGGCCTAAAAGTTTATTAAAAAAATAGATTCTGATCACCATTATAAAATAGATAACAATCTTGCATCCATTTCTTTAATCTTGTTTCCTAACTTCTGGGGGAAAAGCTGCTGTTCATTTGACATGATTAAATTTATGAGACCATGAAGTCATTGTCTCAATACACTGACAATAATAGTTATAAAGATTCAGTTGCAGGTCTCATTCCAAAGACTTGAGTTTTGTGTCTTCAAATTACAAGTCAAACTTCACCCCAATCACATACTCCCTTGAATATAATATCTACAATACCATTAAATCATTATATTTTCTGTTTAGATACATATTTTTGATCATTAAGACAACTTAATAGAATATGTTTTTGCCCTAATATGTTTTTTGAAGGTTTATGCCATATAAAATAATAAAAAATATGTCAATCTGGCATATGAACATCAATACAGATTAAAACACATCAAGTATGTATTTTTATAATAATATTTAAAAGGGAAACCAACAACATTTCAAGGCTGGTTGATTTTTCTCAAAGCTTATTAATTAATAATTATTTAGAAGTCAATATATTCCAGGAATTTTTCTGAGAATTTTAAATGTATTAACTCAGTAAATCCTCCCACCCACTCTATAAAGATGCTACTATTATTTTTATCCCAGTTTTAAAAATGAAGAACTGAGGCACACAAAGTTTGAGTAACTTGTTCAAAGTCATGCGGTTTTAAGTGACAAGGGTAGTATTATAACACAAGCACTCTGATTCCATACTCTACAGTCTACTGCCTTTTAAGGAGATTAACTAGCATAAGGAAAATATCCATGTTTAAAAGGACATTGTTGAATTTTAAAATATATACATTATTATATAAAATCTTAGAACAAGTTTTAAAAGTTTGTAAAAAAATTTATTAGAATTTAGATCAAGTTATACAAAATGGTTGACATAGAGTTCCAAAGCAAGTTTATTTAATCTCTAAGACACAAACATTCACATTTTAATGTTTTTTTTTTTTTTTTTTTCCAGACAGCTACTAGGACTCAGCCTGAGCTTAGATTCTTTGAGGGACAAATATCCTAACTTTTCAACCATTCAGTGTCGTGTGGAAAAGAGAGATTGGGATAAAATGAGATTAGATGCACTGCAGTGTAGGAAGCAGATACCTGTAGCAGGAGATAGGAAGGAATTCAGATGAGGACTTCAATCTGCTCTGGGAACAGGAGGCATTAATGGAAGGAGAATGCTCTGTTGGCAGAGGTCATGTTAGAAATTAGTATTAATGTAAACTGATTATTTATTTATTCATTTATTTAAAACCCCATTTTTTTTACTTTTTTTTTCTAAGTTAGTATATATTTTTTATTGCCCCCCCTCCCTTGCAGCTTTTTGCTTGCTGTCTGCTTTCTGTGTCCATTCGCTGTACGTTCTTCTGTGTCTGTATTTTATTTTTTTTTATTTATCCCCCTCCCCTTGCAGCTTGCTTGCTGTCTGCTCTCTGTGTCCATTAGTCACTGTGAATTCTGTGTTTTTGCTTGTCTCCCTTTTTGTTGCGTAACCTTACTGAGTCAGCTCTCCGTGACACTTGTGGGTGAGCCTGCCTTCACAAGGACATCCCGGGATGTGAACCCAGGGCCTCCCATATGGTAGATGGGCCAACTGATTGAGCCACAGCCACTTCCCTAAAATGATTTTTAAAAGAGGAATATCTATATTTATTTAAGGTGCTATTACTCACTGGATATGGTCTGATATCCATACTTTATAAATTAATAAGGAATAACTTGAAGACTTTCTTGTTTGCTGCTTACGTTGTTTTGCTCCTGTTCTTCGCACTAGTGATCATAAGTAACCTATATTTCAGTTATCTGCAAGAATTTTATACCAATATATTGCTCTTATATTTAGCCTACTGAGAAAGGCAAGCAGCTTTATCTCAGTTAATGAGAGTGAGGCTAGCGTGTGTCCCTACTAGTTTTCCTGCTTCAGGCATCTTTTGCTATATGGAGGAGATACTTTAATCTTTCACCCTGAGACTATGTTTGAATGAAGGCAAGACTACCATAAATAAATTCTATTAAGGACTGGTTAATTCAAGAATGGTAATACCAGCTATATAGTTTTGGACCCACATTGGTGATGCTTTTTCCACTTGATGCCAGGTGAGTAGAAACTGAATCAATTAATTTGAGACATAAAATGAAAAATTAAGGATGGAAGCCTTTTAGATAGAGAAATAGTTAAGAATTTTTCATTTATTCATATAAATACTAAATAAAAATAATTAGTGGTCTGCAGTTTGTCAGGTACTGTACTATTCTGAGATATATAGACGCAAGCATACAATCTCAGTTCTTAGGGAGCTCCCAGGCTAATTAGGTAATAACAAAGGTCATTAGAGATCATGTTCCAGGCATAGTGCTAGGGACTTTAAATGCAGTATCTCAGTCAGTCCTCACAACAACCCTATTAAGTATTATTATTATCCTTATTTTACACATGAGAAAAACTGAGATTTATGGAAGGGAGGTCAACTTTACAAATTCAAACTATGTGGTAGTTATCGACAAGGGTGGCTGCTATCAATCCTGTCTCTCCTTATCAGTGCAGTGAGAGCTGGAGTCCTTATCCCCAACTTTTTCAATTTGGACTGGACTGTGGCTGTTCTGCCAGTTCTAAGTCTAGTCTCTTGGAAGCTTGACAGTTTCTGCTTCTCACTTGTTAGAGACCTGAGCTTCCACATAAGAATTCCGGGCTACTCTGCTGGAAAGTGAGAGGCATGGAGAAAAGTGCTGTGAAATAACACATGAGAGTAGAGGTCAGTCATCTTGAAGTCCTGCCCAGTCTAGCATTCAGGTAATTTCAGGAAGCTGCAATTCCAAGGACCCCAAACAAAAACCATTCAGCCATGCCCAGTCAATTCACAGGCTGTGAGAGATCAATCTTTTTGTTAAGTAAATAAAATTTGTATTGGTTTGCTACGCTATTTGACAAATATTATTCAGTGCATCTTATGAGTTGAGTACTTTCTATGTAATTAGGATACATAGATCAAAAAACTCCCTGTCCTCCTGGAGGCAATACTTGAGAAGGGAGAGATAAACAGTAAGTACATATGATGTATAAATGCATTACATATTATATGTTTCAAGGTGATAATTACTATGGCAAAATGCAAGTCAAGAGCAGGGCAAAGAGGATTAGGGGTGTCAGAAGTGGGTGGGTGGAATATAATGATTAGTGTAGACTTCGTTGGAGGAAGTGAGGCAGCAAGCCATGCCAACCCATATGCAAAGTTAGCAGAGTCGCTAAGTAAAAAGCCTGATGTGATGAAGGAAAATCAAGGAGGCTGGTGTGTCTGGAATAAGGTAAGGAGAAGGAAGAAGAGTGGGAGAGGAGGACAGAGAGGAAGAGGTTGGTAAGGACTTTGACTGTTATTTGGAGTAATCTGGGGTGCCAATGAAGTTTTGAGGAGTGAACTTTTGCTTTTAAAATATTTTTCTAACTCTTTCTATGAAAATAAATTCTAAGGTGCTAGGAGACCCTTGGAGGACCTTGCAAACATCACAAAAAAAATGCTATCTATGCCTCATAGTAGGTTGTACTCTCCATCTATCAGCTGTTTTTCTTTCTATCTTCTTATTGTATGTATATGTAATTTTTATTATGAAAAAATAAAAAATAATAAGTGTAATGAATAGTGTAGTGAATCCCCATGTACCTGTCAATTATCAACTTGTCAATAATCAATTCATAGCCAAATTTGTTTATATGTACTCCTTCAATCTCCTTTCTCTTCCTCAAATCCTGGGCTCTTTTCAAGAAACTCTGTATATTTTGAAGGTAGTACTTACCAGGCTTTACTGATGGACTGTGTGTAAAGTTTGGGAGATCGAGTAATTGCAGATGAATCCAAGGGTTTCGCCAGGAACAGCTGTGAGGATAATGTTGCCACCAGTTAAAATGGGGAATAACCATGGATGGTGCAGGGTTGAGGGATGGGTGGGATCAGGAATCTTTGGATATATTGATCTTGATGTGTGTATTTGACATCTAAGTGCATATAATCAGAAATCATTATAGCGTCTAAATATCTGAAATCATCATTACTAAGGCTATTTGTGTATTTTTGACAACCAGTTGTTTGTGAACATCTTCTTCTTATTCCCATCTCTTTTTTGATTTTTCCTCAATTCTTGAGGGGAATAGGACGCAGGGATTGTCATGCTGCAAACACATATATGTAAAAAGCAGTAGTCAAGAGATAAGGGGGAGATTATTTATTGAGAGTTTGTATTTAAAGCAATTTATGGTAAATTATGAGGATCTTTATACAGATACTCAGGTGTGGGAAGGACGAGTGACACCAGAAATATGTGAAAGAAGAATTTACTAGTACTTACAGGTCCTAGAACAGAGAAGCATGGCATGCCTTGCATAGTCACTTGGGGAAATATGTCTGGAGTGTAGGCTTAACCAAGTACATAGGCAGCAAAGGTTACAGTGAATCTGGGGAGTATGCCTAGACAGTGTTATGTGGTTGGAGCTGAAGTGGCTGGTCAAACAAGTGTGTGAAACAGAAGTTTTTATTTTACTTTCCCAAGGGCACAAACCTAAGTAGGTGGTGGGGAGGGGAGGGAGACTCTTGTTTATCTTGTGTAAGTAAGTGTCAGGGGTGGTCACTGAGGGACCTAATGACATGGGCATGGATGCTGAGGTGTTGCAGTGCAAATCCTGAATGTTACTAAGGACGGGTCTGAGTTGCATAGAGTCATGTCTGTGAAAAGTCCTTCTTTTATTTTAATTCACGACTATGCCCTGGTCACTTCCTTCTACTTTCTCCTGAGTGGTTTGAAGAAACTATAGGAGGCTCTGCTGCAGGAATTCTCAGTAGGATAACAAAGAAAAATTGTAATGATTTACAAAGCTATGAAATAAAAGGCACTAAAAGTCTATTTTGATTACATTTATGGTATCCTGTATGTGATAATAAGTTCAATGCTCTTATAATAAACTATAAAATTTTAAAAACCAATGTTGATTCGGCTTTCATTTAGTGGAAACTCCAAATTGAGGTAAGATGTTTATTATTTAGAAGAAAATAAATCAATTTAATGGAGTATCACTAGCATGAGCTCTGGAATCAATACATTCTGGGTCTGAATTTGAATTCTGCTACTTTCTAGTATATGATGTTGGATAAGTTATTTCACTTTTAAACTTCTCTTTTCTTAACTTTTAGATGGAAATAAAAACCATTCTATTAGTTTTGTTGTGATTATTAAGTATATTATGCATATTAACAAATTGCAAAATGCCTTGAATGGAGTAATTGTTCAATATGCTTTAGCTGTAATTAAAACATAAGTAAAAATTGACTTCCCTTAATAACTAAGCCAGTACTTATCATTCCAAAGTGCAAGAATAGTAACTTTATGTGATAACAAAACATAAATGTCTTTGTTCAAATACATATAGTCTAATAACTTTAAATAGAACAGGCATATTAAAACACAAACCAAGGCAACACAAAAGAGGGGTATTGTCCTTGCGTATGCACAAGCATTTCGTATTCCTTTCTAAAGCTTCAGAATGAGAGATGACTTTAGAGATTTGTGGAAAAGTGGCAAGAATTAGTTCCAATCACATACTGATCACAAAACTGTAAAAAACACAGTGTAGGAACAGCCTTGTCTTGCTTGAGGGATGGATTAGATGAGCTGGTAATTGTGTAGTCTTTACCATCTATAACTTCTATGAATACGAATGAAGAATTCAGGTGGAATTTCCATAATAGGTAACTGCAGCAATCTTATCATGAGCTAAACTTTTCTTTCATGGCTATAATTCACCATTTCTCATCAGCACTTAATAAATACGAATTGTTTGGTATTGTATCTTAGATTTTGAAACAACTTTGCCTAATTTCATCTAAAAACAATTCTAAAACTTACAGTAGTGACTTCACTTCAAGTACTCTTATTTAATTCAAACGAATAGATAAATAGAAAAGTGTGGAGAATGCCCTGTGCTTTTAAGTTTCATAAGTAGAAAATTAATTTTGTGTCAAAAGAGAGTGTTGCTCTGAGAGTGAATTTCACTAAAATAATATGTTTTGCAGAGAAGGGTGGACAGTGAACTTTACACACTTGCTAACAGAAAATTAATATCCTTAGCATTCCAAATTTTACCCCATGTCCAGAAATATAATAGGCATGTCTTTAAATCATTATGTTTCTGACTGTTTTTTAATATATATATATATATACACATGCATATATACACACACACACATATATGTACACACATATATTTATACACACATACACACACACATATATATATATATATATATATATATATATATATATATATATATATATATGGAAGACTACTCCATTTAGTTGAAGAGCATAAGGTAGAATAATGACATCAGCCATATGGAAGAATAAGAAGTTCCAAGGACATGACTTGCCCTAATAACATAAAAAAAAAACAAGCAGCATCTTTCAAAACCAATGTTCTCAGAACTCTGGAAAACAGCAACCAAGCAAATACTGACCAAGTAAAGGTAAACTAAAATGGTAGGAAATCTGTGAGGAGCTTTTACTTGCCCTCGCCCTGCCATTTGCCCTGGTTTGGACACATCTGTGAGACAGAAATCTGAGTTTCCAGTATAGGTCCCTAGTATCAGGTTACAGAGGGAATAAAGCACACCTAATGCATAAATATGGTCTAATGTATCTAGAGGCTAGAAAGACTGTCTCAGGGCACTTATCTGTTTTACCTAACCCAGAACTCACTCAGAGCTGAGCAACCTGCAGTTACTTGGGATGAAATATTGTGATTAAGACATACAATCCAGTACAAATTGGGTCAAGGAGGAGTTAAAGCTGGGGAAAATGTTTTTTGGAAGGATATATAAGGCTATCCAGGAACATTCATGCATATTGGGGAATTAAAACTGTCACACTTATCCTGGGCAAGACTCATTTTCAGAAAAACCTGAGTTAACCCTAAATCACACATCATACCGATCTATAGGATCTGTAAAAACTGATATAACTGATGAAGGAGAGTCTCAACACAGAGTCAATTTACATTAGAGTCCTCAACCATAAAAAATATAAACAACAAACCTTGGGGAAGAGCAAGAAACTGAATTATGGAGCTCACTTAAAAATACTCAACTGTCCAGACATAAAAAACATAGCAAGGTATACAAAAAAAATAGAATTAAAAAAAAAAAAAGCAGGAAGAAATGGTCCATTCAAAAGAACAAAATAAAGTGATAAAAACTATCCCTGAGGAAGCTCATGCTTTGGAATTACTAATCAAAATTGTAAGTTAACTCACCTAATAAATTCAATGAGCTAAAGAGAAAAAAGGACAAAAAAGAATGAAAGGAATTTGGGAAAACCATCCGTCCACAAAAGAATGGATCAATAAAGAGATGGACTCTTTATAAAGGAAACTAACAGAAATTCTGTAGCTGCAAAGTAAAGTAAGTCAAAAATTTAAAAAATCATTAGAAGAGTTAAACAGATTTGAACAGGAAGAATAAAATATCAGTTAATTTAAAGATAGGGTGATTGAAATTACTCAATATGAGTAGCAGAAAGGAAAAAGAATTAAACTACTGAACAGAGTCTATCGGGAAACAGGAAGCATATCAACTTACAAATTGCAGGAGTCCTAAAAGGAAAACAGAGTGGGAGAGAGGGGCAGAAAGAATATTTTAAAAAATAATGTCTAAAATCCTCCCAATTTACATGAATATACAAATTCAAGAAGCTCATAAAGCTCTAAATAGGAAAAATTTCAAGAAGATCACATCAAGACACATTATAGGGAAGCTGCTGGAGGCCAAAGACAGAGAATCCTAAAAGCAACAAGGGAGAAGCAGCTCATCACATACAAGTGACCCTTAATAAGATTATATGCCTCCTTATCATCAGAAACAATTTAGGCCAGAAAGCAGTGTGATGATTTATTTAAAATGCTGAAGGAAAAGCACTATCAACCAGGAATTCTACATTTGCAAAACTGTCCTTTGAAAATGAGAGAGAAATCAAGACATTCCCAGATAAACAGAAACCAACAGTCTATTACCACCATACAAACGAAATACTAAAGCGAGTTCTTCAGTATGAAAGGAAAGGGCACTATACAGTTAATTGAAGCCATATGAAAAAATAAAAATCCACAATAAAGATAACTATATAGGTAAATATAAATGCCAATGTTGTTGAATTTTTGCTTGTAATTTTGTTTTTTTCTTACATAATTATAAATGCAAATGCATAAAATAATCATAAATCTATGTGCTTGGATGGACAGAATATACAGATGTAATTTGTGACAAAAGCAATATAAGGGCAGACAGAAAGGTTTAGTTAAGTTGGCATTGATTCAAAATGCATTTTTATAATTAAGAATATTAAATGTAAATTCTGGCAGCGGACTTGGCCCAGTGGTTAGGGTGACCATCTACCACATGGGAGGTCTGCGGTTCAAACCCCGGGCCTCCTTGACCTGTGTGGAGCTGACCCATGCACAGTGCTGATGCGCGCAAGGAGTGCCATGTCATGCAGGGGAGTCCCCCGCATAGGGGAGCCCCATGCGTAAGGGAGCCCCACGCTCAAGAAGTGCGCCCCGTAAGGAGAGCCGCCCAGTGTGAAAGAAAGTGCAGCCTGCCCAGGAATGGTGCCTCACACACAGTGAGCTAACACAACAAGATGATGCAACAAAAAGAAACCAGACTCCCATGCTGCTGACAACAACAGAAGTGGACAAAGACGACTCAGCAAATAGACACAGAGAACAGACAACTGGAGTGGGGGGGGGGGGAATAAATAAATAAATCTTAAAAATAAATAAATAAATAAATGTAAATTCCATGGTAACCACAAGGAAAATATCTAAAATATATATGGAAAAGCAAATGATAAGGGAATCAAAACCTTTTACTACATAAGATCAACTAAACACAAAAGAAGGCTGCAATGGAGGAAATTAGGTATACAAATTATGGCATAAATAATATGGCAACATTTCTGAAGTAAGTCCTGCCTTACCAGTAATTACTTTGAATGTAAATTAATTACGTTCTCCAATCAAAAGACAGACACTGGTAGAATACATTTAAAGCATAATCAACCCTATGGTTTTATAAGAACTCATTTTAGATCCAATTCATAAATAGGTTAAAAATGTAAAGATTGAAAAATATTCCATGCAACTATTAAACTAAAGAGATCCAGAGTGGCTATACTAATATCACATAATGACTATTACAAGAGATAAAGAAGGACATTATATATTGTTAAAAGGGTCAATCCATCAAGAATATGTAGCAATTATAAACAATTATAAACCTAGCAATGGAGCTACAAAATACATTAAGCGAACACTGACAGAAAAGAAGGGAGAAATAGACAGTTCTACAAAAATATTTGGAGTCTTCACTACACCACTTTCAATAATGGATAGGGCATCCTGGAAAAAGAAAAATAAGGAAACAGAAGACTTAAACAATACTATAAACCAATGAGAACTAACTGGCATTTACAGAACCCTCTACCCAGTAACAGCAGAAAATACATTCTTCTTAGTATCACATGGATCATTCTCTAGTATAGACCATATGTTAAATAATAAAACAAGTCTAAATTAATTTAAAAATATTACTAGCATACAAAACATCTGCAAACACTGAAATGAAACTAGGAATCAATAACAGAAGGAAAACTAGGAAATTCACAAATCCAAGGAACATATTTTTAAAAACCAAGTGTCAAATAAGAAATCACAAGAGAAATTAAGAAATTCTTAAAAACAAATGAAAATGAAAATACAACATGCCAAGGGTTATGGGATGCAGCAAAAGCAATGCTCAGGGGAAATTTAGAGTTGTAAACATCTACATTAAAGATCTTGAATCAATAACCCAAGTCCACACCTTGAGAAACAGGCAGAAGAAAACAATCTGAGCACAAAGTGAGAAGAAAGGAAATAATACAGATTAGGCAGAGGTAAATGAAAAAGAGATTAGCAAAACAATTGAGAGAATCAATATCTTAGTTTGTCAGGTTGCTATGGCAAATACCACACAATGGGTTGACTTTAAAAATGAACATTTATTGTCTCAAGTTTCAGAGGCTAGAAGGCATGCTTCTTCCCGGGCTTGGTAGCATTCTGGCTGGCTGGCAATCCTTGGGTTCCTTGGCTTTCCTGTCACCTGGGAGGAATTTAAATATTTTCAATTTGAAAAATCTCCTTTTTCTTCGAGGTTCCCACTGACTTCTGGCTTTTCCATGTGGTCTTCCCTGACTCTGTCCCACAGTTGCTCTCTCTTTATAAGGACTCCAGGAATTCAGATTTGATCCAACCCATTTAGTTGGGCCACATCTTAACTAATAACATCTTCAAGAGATGCTATTTACAATGAGTTCATACCCACAGGAATGCAATTAAGGCTAGGAACATTGGGGTACATAATTCAATCTACCTCAATTGATTTAAAAAAAAATGGCTTCTTGAAACACTCAATTAAATTGACAAGCCATTAGCTAGACTGACAAAGAAAAAGAGAAGATGCAAATAATTAAAGTCAGTAATAAAAATGTTTATATCACTAATGACCTGACAGAGATAAAATTGATAACAAGATAAGATTATGATCTATTGTGCACCAAAAAATTACATGATCTGAATGAAATGGTCAAGTTCCTAGAAACATGCACATAGTATTCAAAAAGTCAAATGACATCCAAAAAAAGAAAATTACAGATCCATTCCCTTATGAATATAGATGCAAATATCTTGAACAAAATACAAATTGAATCTAACAGCATATTGAAAGAACTATGCACTATGACAAGTGGAATTGATCCCAAGATTTGAAAGTGGGTTAAACATAAGAAAATCAATCAATGTAATATACCACACTAATAGAATGGAGGAAAAAGAACCCATGATCATACTCGTTGATATGGAAAGAACATTTGACAAAATCCTTTTCATGATAAAATTCTAATAAAATTAGGAATAGAAGGGGACTTCCTCAAAATGAAAAAGGTTGTTTAAAAAAGTAAACACATGATATTCAATAGTGAAACTGAACTCTTTCCCCCTAAGGTAAGGAACAAGACAAGGATGACAATTTTCACTACTGCTATTCAACATTGCCTTAGTTTTTCAGGGCATCTACACTAATTACCTCAAAATGTTGACTTAAATAATAGGAATTTGTTGGCTCACAGTTTGGAGACCTGAAGTCTAAAATTAAAAAGTTATCAGTAGGTCATTCCTTCTCTGAAGTCTGTAGAGTTCTGATCATAACTTACTGATAATCAGTCTCTGCCTCCATCACATGGTACTCTGTCTCTTTCTATCTCCTTCTTGCTTGTAAGGACTCCAGTAATGTTGGAATAAGGCCTACCCTAATTTAATTTGACCTCACCTTTGTAGGATCTTTGAAGGTCTCTTTTACAATTAAGTCTACACCAATATGATCAGAGGTTAGGACTTGAACACGTCTTTGTCCAAACATTATATTACAAATTCTAGCCAGAACAATTAGGCAAGAAAAATAAAAAAAGTTATCCAAATTGGAAAGGAAAATGTAAAACTACCACTAGTGACAGATGACTTGATTCTTTATATAGAAAATCCTAAAGAATGCATAAGAACAGTAGTGGAGCTAATACATTAGTTCAGCAAAGTTGCAGGATAAAAGATTGGCATTCAAAATCATTTGTATTTCTATGCACCAATATTGAACATGCTGAAGAAGAAATAAAATAATTCAATTTACAATAGAATTGAAAACATTAAAATATCTAGGAATAAATTTAACCAAGGGCATGAGAGACTTGTACACTGAAAACTACAACACACTGGTGAAAGAAATTAAAGAAAAAAAATAAATTATAAGTAATTACATATTCATGGGTTAGAATACTTTATATTGTTAAGTTGTCCATAGTACCTGTTGTGGTTTGGAACTGTATGTACTCCATTCCTGTGCATGTGAATGTATCCATTCCTGTGGTTGTCAACCCATTCTAAGTAGGACATTTTTTTATTTTTAAGGTTTATTTTTAATTTATTTTTCTCCCCTTCTCTACCTGCCCCCCCTCAATTGTCTGCTTTCTGTGTCCATTTGCTGTGTGTTCTTCTGTGCTGCTTGTATTCTTATCAGCAGCACTGGGATCTGTGTCTCTTTTTGTTGCATCATCTTGCTGTGTCAGCTCTCCGTTTGTGCGGCACCACTCCTGAGCAGATTGCACTTTTTATGCATGGGGCAGTTCTCCTTATGGGGTGCATTCCTTGCACATGGGACTCCCCTATGTGGGGGACACCCCTGCATGCATGGCTCTCCTTGCGCACATCAGCACTGTGCAGGGGCCAGCTCACCATATGGGTCAGGAGGCCTTGGGTTTGAACCCTGGATCTCCCATGTGGTAGGTGGACACTCTTATCAGTTGAGCCAAATCTACTTCCCTAAGTAAAACATTTTGATGAGGTTACTTCAGTAAGGTGTAGCACACCTCAATTAGGATGGGTTTTAAAATCCTATTACTGGAGTCCTTTATGAGTGAATTAAATTCAGACAGATAAATAGAAAGCCTCAGGAACCATCCAGAAGCTGAAATTCAACAGAATGAAGAAGAGAACTGAGAGGCCAGGAGAGCAGCCATGTGCATTGCCGTGTGACAGAGGAGCCAGGGACCAAGGATTGTTGGCACCCAGGCCCAAAATGCCAGTCTTTGGGAAGAAATATGATAAATTGATTTGTATTTTATCCCAGTCTCAAAACCATAAGCCATTAAATTCCCATTGTTTAAACCATCACTTGGCTTGGCATTTGCTTGAGCAGAAAAGGAAGCTATAGCACTATGCAAAGTAACCTACAGAATCATTGCAATCCCTATCAGTGTTCCAGAACTTTTTCTTGCAGAAATGGAAAAGCTGGTACTTAAATTTGTGGGTAAAAGAGTTTAGCCTTATTGTAAATGTTGCACCTGTTCTATTGCAGATGTTGCCTTATTGTAGATGTTGCAGTTGTTCCCTATTATTATTGTAGATGATGTTGCAGTTCTGATGGCAAACAGCTGCTTGGTAGTTTCCAATAAACACAATGTGGAACTTTTTTGCTATAACACCAAAATGTGAGTAACAAAAGAAAAATAAATGCAAACTGAACTTCATCAAAATTAAAAACTTTTGTGCATCCTAGAATATTAACAAGAAAGTGAAAATGCAGTGGGAGAAAATAATTATATATATATATATGATAAGTGTTTAATATCCAGAATATAAATATTTGTTACAACTGAACCAAAAAAAAAAAAAAAGACAAGCAACACAGTAATAAATGGACAAAGGACTCGAATAGAAATTTCTCTAGAGAAGATATACAAACAGCTCATAAACACAGGGAAAAATGTTCAATGCCATTAGTCATAAGGGAAATGCAAATCAAAACTAAGAGATACTGCTTCATACCCACTAGTATTTAAAAAAATGGAAAATGACCAGTTTTGGCAAGGATGAGGACATTGGGAAACTATGTTATACTATTGGTGGGAATGTGAAATGGTACAGTTGTTGTGGAAAAGAGTTCAGAGGTTCTTAAAAAAGTTAAACATAGAATTGCCATAATTCTTAGTAATTCCACTTCTGGGTATTTACCCCAAACAATTGAAATCAAGAACCTAAACAGATACTTGTATATCAATTCATAGCAGCATTACACACAACAGCAAACAGGTGGAAACAATCCAAGTGTCCATCAACAGATAAGTGGATAAGCAAATTGTGGTGTATGCATACAATGGAATATCATCCAGCCATAAACAGAAAGAACTTCTGATACGTTCAACAACAGGGCTGAACCTTGAAATCATTACACTTGCGTGAAGTAGTGACTCAGGACTCACACAGTCTGAAGCTCCTACCTGGGAGTAACACAGATGTGAAGGAAGGGTTGGGATTTACACATGGAAGCATATATGGGTGACATGCTGATGCTGTGTGTGCAGTAGTAGGCTGTAGTATGTAGTGGCTGCGACAGTAACAACATCAGCTCCTTGTATGGATTGTTCTGGCTGCTTCTAGTCAACAAACCAGAGAAAAAGTCAATAAAATGTTTTTATACAAAAATAAATGTTTTTTAATTTATAACACAACATGATATGATAAAAAGTGATATGAACATATGATGGTGTACAATTTAGATAGAATGGCTAAAGAGTGATTCTTTAAGAAGATATCTTTTGAGATTAGATTTGAAATGACAAGAGGATGCAAGCCAGATGAAGAATAATTTGGGGAAGAATGGATCCAATAGAAGATATGGCAAGTGCATGAAGCCTAAGGCAATAAGCTTATTTTGTTGAAAGGAATTAATGAAAGACAAATACTCAGGAACACTGTGAGAGTGAAGCAGAATGGCATGAGATAAGGTTTATTTGTTGTATGGTGTAGACAGGAGTTCTTAACCATTTTTGTTCCACGGACCCCTTACTAAGTTCACACTATACTGTGTATCATTTAATAAATATATCACATCAGCACCAACACATCCCCACAGGAATAGTGTTTTTTTTTTTTTTTTACTTAAATTCAAGCTCATAGAACCCTTGTTCAGAACCCCTGATGTAGAGGGAATTATTGTATTAACAGCCATTTTCAGAATCGTTCTTGAAGAATAGAAAACTCTTAATTTAGTAAAATACCCATCATGTTTCACGGAAAGGCCTTGGTCAAGATTTGAAAGGATTTCTTGGAGGAAAACAAAAAAGAAATAGCCAAGCATCTCTGTAAAAAAATAAACAATAACAAAACATGAACATGAATTTGGAAGAAAAGTTAAAGGGCACAGAGGTGAGGAAGAAGTGACAGCCAAGAGCCATTTTGGAATGGTGGAACCCAAGTTGATGTAAATAAATCTAGGACTCATTTAAAAATTGGGAAACAATTTTTAATTTACAACTTTCTGTTCCATTTGCTTTCACATAAACCACTCTCCCCATTACATCTTAAATTCCATTAAAATTCTACTACATACAGCTGTCTGCCTTTAAGGCTCTTTTGAAGGGGTGTAGGCATTGAGATAAAGAAAAACAGCTCCAGTATATAAAAAGGAGACTAAGAATTTCATAGAAGGCAACGTGAGAGTGAAGTGAAATAGTGAAATATCGGGAATTCACAGAAACATTCTTGGCTCCATACATTCTTGCTTACATCTTACAAAACAGGGTAGAAACATTCTCTGTAGCTACATCCATTCTACCCTCCACCTCCACAAAGTACCTCTTTTTGTCCTAGAAATAGTGACAATTAAATATTTTAAAACAGGCCCTCCCTTCACGTTCATTGATAAAGACTGCTATTGACAAAAAGGAAAATGCCCAAATCAATTTGAAGATCAGAAAATGGCACTTAAAATAATAATCTCCGAGAGACACTAAAGTTCTATGAAATAATATAAGACCCAAAATTACAGAGGACTTTTGTTTAATTACCCTTGCAATCAATTGAATGCTAAAGATAAAATCAATTCTATGTCTATGGAAAAGAATAGTGTTGCAGTGTGTCACTCTCTAGATAAACAACAAAAATACAGAGTCCTGATCTGATTGGTATTTTTCATAAAATGAGCATATTTGTTCCTCGTTTTTACATCAGTTTGCTTGTTCTCAGGTGGTAGGAGTAGATTTAAAAAAAACTAAAGCTTTCAACTCCACACTATTTTGAAGGTGACATCGTCAAACGCAGTTTTCACTATTCCATTGTCTGAGCAATTTTAATCATTTATATTTGCAGCCATCTGAAAGGACATTTCATTTTTCCTGGGGACAGAGAAATGGAACTGGCTATTCATTTAGTCGATTTAGGAAAACCCACACCATGTATTCTGAGATACCGATCCTATCTTTTTGGAGTTGCAGCTGTTTTCTGTTACCAGTCACTTTATCCTTCAGAGAAGGAAAAAGAATTGGCATATTTATTTCTTAGCAAAATGTACGTATTCTTGAATTTGTTGCAATTAGATTTCTAAAATTGAATGCATTGAACTTACATCACTCCGGGGCTAAGAAATAATAAGGAATACGCTTGATAACTGTAAAAAAGTTTTTTCTTACCCATATCTCATAATTTTAAAATTTATTTAAAAATCAGCATTGCTATTTTCATCAAATTCTTTCTTCCTTTTGTATTCCTGACAATGTAAGTTCAGCGCTATCACTATTATTGAAAGAATTTAGTGTGCTCTTTGAGGCCTCACTGTATTGCCGGAACTCTTTGTAGCATGGGGCAAGTGGTGGATAGGAGCATCTGTAAATGTGCTGGTAGTTTCAAAATGTGTAAAAAACAAACAAACAATAATCAGATGTTGTAGACAGCTTTTTGACTTAATAGAGGGAACAGCTATAGAACTGATTAATAGATGCCTGAAGAGGCATTGCATAAACGATAATCCTATCCACATGTAGAGCAAGGGGGACAAATGATAGACTCGTTCAGTCGCATTGCCTTCAAGAATTCTATGTGGCATAGTATTATATTTTATTTTCTTGTGTCTTTGAAATCTTCAGGCAGAGATTGAAAGTACATAGGTAGGGATAGTGACAAGTGGGGTAAAAATTAATCTTGTAGGGTAGGGTGACCTAAGAACACCCTTTTATTGGCTCCTGGAAGAGTGATTCACAATTTACTAAACAACCATGCTTATTCGATTGTCATATTTTATAACATGAATTTTCTTAATTACTTAATTAATATCCAATGTTTACTCCTGGCAGCCCATCTAAGCCAGGAGTTCTTAACAAGAGGTCAATGAGCTTGCATTTAAATAAAAAAAAAAATGACATTATTCTTGTGGTAATGTTTTAATCCAGGGGTGATATATTTATTAAATAATACACAGTAGTATGTACTTAGTAAGGGGTCCATGGTTTTCATCTGATTGGCAAAAGGGTCCGTGGAAGAAGAAAGGTTTAGAACCTCTGATCTAAATAGTAACTAAAGTTAAAATCATTACAAAGGAAAGCATCATGCCATTTGCAGTCAAAATCCTGAAACTGATTATTTTCCAGAATCAACTTTAATGCGGGCTTATTCTTCAACTATAATTCTAGAAGAATTAGATGTTAAAAGTTGTTAATTAACAAGTTTGTTGAGTAATTATTAAATTCAAGTCCAGTTTAAGGAACAGTCTATATTCAGGAAGGGCAAAATATGAAATGGTTTTACTTTTTCCAATTGCTGCTTTTAGCATCACTCTGTCAAACTGCCTTTCCAGGCCATTAATGACAACAAATGCAAATCTCATAGTATTCTAGTCATTTAAGTCCTGGTTAGTTTCTTCCAGTTGGAAACTTTAATTTCATATCCAGTTTAGAGTTTCCCTCCTCCCCATTTCCCAGTCTTGCACAAGCTTTAGCTTGAATGAAATGATACAGCTAGCAGGACCTAAGTGGAAAAAAAATAATTCAGGGCTCCCAAGCAAGGATGAACTATGATTGCTGTGCAAATCACGTGAAACTAGGTCCTCCTCTGGACCAATGAATCCCAGTAATTTGTAGGATCTCCCACACCTCTTCTCAGATCTGGTGGTGAGTATACTGTGACTATATTCCTTCTCCCCATTCTCTTTGGGGTTCCTTTTCTCTCAGATACCTTGTGATTTACATAATTGGAGCTATTGCACCAATTGATTCGGCTGCTGCTCTGGCTAATACCCCCCTCCTTTCTGTAGCAGGTATCCAAACTCTGTGTCACACATATGTGACCTCTTCAGGATGCGATCAGGGTCTCACCGTTTTACAGGTCCCTGTACACTGGATGGCCTCTCCCAAACTTTTTGAGCTATCATCCTTGACAGTTCAGTTCACATCCTCTTGCTGTGCAGGTCCTCTCATTCACAGTCCAGGCTTCTTGGGTGAGGAACTGCCAAGGTGGCTGAAGTCTGGCTACCTTGCACGGTCTCTACTTGGCTCATAGGTAACCCATGCATTTGTGTCACACCAAATAGGGAACTACCAAGGTGAATGCAATGTGGTTCCTAACACTAAGGAGCTATATTCTATTATGAGAAATAGGACATGTATGTGTGTGTGTGTTTGTGTGTGTATGAGGGCTATGGATGTCCAGTGGTTGGTAATTGCTGGTTAGTTAGATGTATGGTCTGTAAGTTCTAGGCATAGGAGGGAGCCATGGGAGCAGAAGTTTGGGAGTATTTTCTATCTATTTTCAAGCACTCAACAATGAATTACATTTGTTCATTTGCTATGTGACAGGGACAGTGTAAAGTAATGCAATTTTATAAATTATTGTTAAAAATTCCATACATTGTCTAAAATAAATTAGTATAAATTAAAATGTTCTAATATGGGGTTTAAATATTGTCTTGCATTATTGCCCTGAGGAAGGAAACCACTTAACCTCAACCTTGGATTCCTCAAATTGAGAGCTAACAATTATATACCTACCCCATAAGAGTGTGAAGCTTAATTAGTTAATGTTTATAAAGTGTTTTAAAGATGAAAGGAGCTGAATAAGTAGTGTTATTAATAGTACATCCTCTTAATTTGATTTTAGTGTTTGAGAACAATGCAGGTCCAATTCAGGCGGTTACCACACAGTTGTGGTTGCTATGCCTGTAGAATGAATTCATAATATGTCCTTGGTTTCTAGAAGAATATGCCTTATGAAACAACTACTACTATATTACAATAATATAAGTCACCTATTCACTTCAGAAGACTTCTGCCAACATGGTTCTAGAGTTATGTAGTTTATGCCCAGAGAGCCTTTATGAAATAAAAAAATGGATGAAGATGGAGAGAATGGTGCACCGAGTATATATAAAAGGGAGCTAACATTTATTCAGCTTCTACTTTTTCCCAGTTATAACTGCTTTCTGTGAATTATCTCCTTTAATCCCAATAACAACCTTGTGAGACAGGTACTGTAATTTTTCCATTCAATAGATGGAATATTGAGGTTCAGAACATTTAAGTAACTTGGCCCAGAATCCAAACGATTGATGGAACCAGAATTTGATCAAAGTGTGAAATCCTTATAGTGAACAACCAAGATTTATTACCTCCTCCCAATTATGAACATGAAAATTTGAAGACAATTTGCCCTTAGTCTCATTCCCCAAACACCCTTAACAGGAATCTTGAGAACCCCCAATCTGATGCTCTTCATGTTCACTTTTACTAGGCAAGTGCCTGTGTATATGACTCTTCCTTCCTTCTTCATACCTTGATCTCATTTCTGTTTATTAAGGTTATTATAATATACACACTTAATGTAAATTGCTTATATACAGATTAACCTATGAGTTAGGAACAGAGGGAAGGGACTCCCAAAGTATAGCCAGATTTCTAATAATTCCATGTCATCTCTTGCTTCTTGAGAATTTGCCTCTCCTGCTTTATCTTGGTTCAGTTTATGGATTTAAGAATTCAGTTTTTATTGACTCCAAGATGCCTCTCACCTCTATCTTTCTGTGCTCTTTATTTAATTTAAAGTCTTTGTTTTCTGGGTCGTGCATTTACTGTTTGCACCAATTCTCCTTCCAAAGTCTTGATCTCCTAATTTCCCAATATTTCAATTTCTGGTATTTTATAGGTAACCAATACATATTTTCAGAACTGAAAAAACATCTATCTAGGAAACTAGGGCCAAATTCATAACTACTCTCCTGGAAGAGTCACTTTCATGACCTTAGTTATGAACTTCAAAGTCCCTTTCCTTAACTTATCTAAATGGATTAATTAAGAAAGACCAAATAGCCTTCCTTCATTATATTTAGGTGATAATGACCTCTCTACTAAATGAAACTTGTTTTATCTGTATCAGAGTCCTTTCAAAGCAGTAGAAGGGACTCTGAGGTAGGAATTGCAAGTATCTCAGTCTCTGGGATCCTTGAGATTGGCATGTGGCCAATGCCAACTGCAGAACCAAGAGAATATGTTTTTCAAATTAAAGACTGGGATGATAAATTATTAGAAATATGTGGAAAAAGTTTTAGAACATGTGTAACTAAAGTAGTTTATATGTACCCCTTTAGTTTTAGAAGTGTATGATTCCAATGATTTCCTATAATTTTAGGAATTGAAAGCAACACACATTCCTAGGTTACTTAGAAGTCTTGCAGTTATTATTCCAGCTGTCATGCTATTCTTTAAATACACTGTAAAACAATGATGTTGATGTCTTTTTCATTATTAATTGTGTCAGACAAATGATGTGTCATCTGGATACTGGTTCTTCCTCTGCTATCCATCTAGCTACATAAAATTAGGTAAACATTTGATATATTTTAACAACTTCTTAATCAATATGCATGTTAGTTGAAAAAAATAGATTACTATTTTTTTAAAAAGATTTATTTATTTTATTTATTTCTCTCCCCTTCCCCTCTGCCCCAGTTGTCTGTTCTCTGTGTCTATTTGCTGTATGTTCTTCTTTGTCTGCTTCTGTTGTCAGCAGCATGGAATCTGTATTTCGGCCCAGGAATCTGTGTTTCTTTTGGTTGCATCATCTTGTTGTGTCAGCTCTTCGTGTGTGTGGTGCCATTCCTGGGCAGGCTGCACTTCCTTTCGCACAGGGGGACTCTCCTTACGGGGTGCACTCCTTGCGCGTGGGGATCCCCTACATGGGGACACCCCTGCGTGGCAGGGCACTCCTTGCACGAATCAGCACTGCACATGGGCCAGTTCCACACAGGTCAAGGAGGCCCGGGGTTTGAACCACGAACCTCCCATGTGGTAGACGGATGCCCTAACCACTGGGCCAAGTCTGCTTCTCCAGATTATTATTTAAGAGAATTTACCAGGGTGAATTTGGTGGTATAGAGGTCAAGTAAAATTCTAGTAATTATTTTATACACAAAGCATCATGAATCTGGAAATAGAATGGAAATCATTTCCTTCTTTTTTCACCTGCAAGGGTCACAATCCTTAAAGCCCTGAGAACTGTTGAAAACCTCTGATCCAGAGCTACTTTCATTTGTTTTACAGTTGAGGAAACCAAAGGCTACAGAGTTTAAAACACCTGTTAGAGATCTTACATTTGTGACAATAGTGGATCATGACTAGCAATGATGTCTCTTGCCATCATACTCACTCATTCCTTTCCTGTGTCCCTTTATCTTTTTTTAATAACACCAGCCTTATCATAAAACACCTCACATGATTTACATACAGATATGTCACATGTGGTAGGTTGAATTACATGCCTCATCAAATATATGCTTCGAATCTTAAACCATGTACCTATAGTGTGAAACCATGGTCAACAGGACTTTCTTAGATTCCTAGGAGTTAAAACAAATACTGTACAATGGGTTGGCTTAAACACTGAGAATTTATTAGCTCATCGTCTTGATGCCAGGACAAATCCAAAATCAAGGCATCAGTACAGTGATGATTTCTCCCAGAAGACTGTCTGGCTTCCAGTGATCCTTGGTCCTTGACTTTTCTGTCACATGTCAATGACCATGACAATGTCTTCTTTCTCCTCCACATTCTGTAGGGCCACACCTTAACTGAAGTAACCTCTTCAAGAAATTTACAATGGTTCCACACCCCCCAGAATGCAAACCAAAACCAAGAACATGCCCAAAGTGGTATATGCAGTTCAATCCATTTTAAGGACCTTTTGATGTTTGTTTTTTTTTTTTGTTAAGGTATGGCCTATTGGATGAGATTGAGTCTTAATCCATTTTATTAAAGGTCTTATAAAGAAAAGCAACTGTTAGCCAGAACTCAGAGTAGGCCTCAGCAAGGAGATAGATATCTGTAAAAACTACAAGAGCACTAAAAAGAAGAGACACCGTCAGGCTGAGATATAAGCCAAGAAACCTCAAGTATTATCAGCAGACTCAGGAAGAAAGAGAGACCTGCCAATATATTAATTTTGATTTATTCTATCCAAATAAATGCTTGTTGTTTAAGCCAGCCCATTGTGTAGTATTTGCCATCACAGCCTGGCAAACTAAGACATCACATCACATAACAGGATACTAGAATTGCAAGGGACTTCAAGAGTACTTTCCCTTGCTAGACAGCAAAACTGGGGAATACATTTTTCCAAAAATACAACCTCTTTTTAACATACAGCCAAGGTTTGAGTTATAGTTGCTGGATTGTGAGTTCAGTCTTGTTTCACTATACCACCAAAATAATATTCTGGAGGAGAAAACTAAATGTTTGAAAAAATGTTGATATTACTAATACTATAAAGTATGGTTGATGTCCCAGTTTGCCATCAAAGATTTTTTTTATATGAACTATTGATCATGCTGCCTTACTGGGCTATATGATAATCAAAGAGACAATTATAAAATGAGCAGCCAGAAGGCATCTCAGAGTAGGAAATGTCAATCTACTGCACACTCTACATAAGAAAATCCAATGAATGAACTAAAGTAGGCCAGAAGCCTCAAAGCTAAAACTTTTCTTCATTTCACTGTTAAACATTTATCACTGGTGAGAAAGAAGTACTCTCTCCTCTTTGACTTATGTACCTCCCATCGAATAGCTTATAATTACAGACATGCTTTAAACAAAGGAATTGATATACATCATAGAAAAAAATACATAGGCTTTTCTCACTTACTTCCACAGATATGTAGTCATTAAAAATTCCAGCATCATACTTGATGACTGATATTGCAATTTTTTTGATTTTGTAATACTCACTGTAACTCAGTAATGAATCTTTTGCATGTTCTATAAGTAATCTTCTCTTTTGAATGCTAATATAAATGATTCCTTTCCATTACTATCATTACCTTGTATTATGGAAGAATTTGTCTTGTAGGCTGTTGTTTCCCATGTCTGTTTTAATGAATGTCTGTCAGTGAACTGGGAATCAAGTGTTTCTGCCTATCAGCATACTGTCAAAGAGAAAATGCTGGGGAAATGCAAAAGCACTGGCAGCAGTATTTTGGCTTTCTTTGCTACAAGTAGCTTACAACACACCCTGTAATTTCCTTTGTGAATATGCTTGCTTAGTGTATCTTACCATCAATTCTGCTCCTATTTCCTGAAGATATATATTTAGGCACCTTTCCTTCTTCTTTTATTTTATAGAAGACCTAGTATGAATTATGAAATGACTGATGAGGGCCTTCATCTAAAACCCTCTTAGTCCTGCTGTGAGCATCTCTCTATTGCTCCCTTCTCCCAATCCTGTTCAGCTTGTCTTTTAAAAGCAGCTGTCATTTCTGATCATCTAATCATATCTGAGGTAGTATCATTCAGAGGTACATTGGTTGACAGAAATGCAACTCCAAGTTTGCTGGCAATTTGGGAAGGTTGTCAGAATTGTGGCTTCTCTACAGGCTGTATCATCATTATCATTATGATTTATTGGTTGCTAATAGAAAGGATAAAACACACAAACATGCAGTGGAAAGCTGAAATATGGATTTTCCAGAGAATTTACAATATATAACAAACAAAAGGAAAAGATACTTACCATTTATGTCTGGATTTTTTCTTGACTTCTGTTGGTTGTCATCCCCAGTCAATTTCATCTTTTCATCTGATGGTTGTCTTTAGAAATTTGAAAAGGAAAGGAAAAAAAAAAAAAAAAGAGAAGCCAAAAAACTATACCTTCAAGAATCAGGAGGTTTAAATAATATGCATAAAAATTCACCAAGCAATGAATGTTCTCAGTGGTAACTGGTCAAGTTATGAACAAACAATCTAATGCCAGGTACAAGACAAGAGGAAAAAGAAACTTATGCCATGACTAGTGCCCTTGATCTGATAGCAAACCAAAATAAATCCAAAATGGAAATACGTTCAAATGAAAAGCCCAGCTTCATTATTCAAATCAGACATCTAAATGGGGAAAGGATAAATTCTGTCATATTTTGGACTTGTTAAGTGTCTGGAAATATTTTCAAATGGAAAGATGTTCCTAAAATTTAAGGCAACAAAATGTCAGTCACTTTCATCCTTAATTTTAAAATATCTGAGTAAAGAATATCTAAAATTCAATCCTATGCTTTGAGATTATTTTAGAGTCACTTGATTAAAAGTTTGCATTTTGAGGCATTTTCAACAAGTCAGCTTTAAAAGATTTCAAATTCAACTAAATATACTCAGTACATTTATCTGCTCTATTTTGAAATTTTCCCACCCCAAGCTACATTGATCACAATATATCCAGCTATTTTTTCACTTTTTTGTTATGAATATTTACCTGAAAAATAACACATGACATAAAAGTTTTAACATGTGTTGTAAAGTCAAATGAAGGGTGCCATAGGAAGTACTCTTGAAATAATGAAAATTAAACAACCTGGAAAATTAAAATTGTCTTGTTAAAAATGTAAGTGCATGAAAATCTGATAGTTAAGAATGGGGAATGGCACATGGTTTGTTAATGATTAGAAAAACTAGTCTGTGGTAGAGAGAGTTTCCATTTTAATATCGATTTATATTTTTAAATAGGAAAAAAATGTAGTTAAAATATTACACAGTTCAACCATTAAAATTTACATAGTTCAAAAATTGAATTATATGGTGAAATATCTGTCCTCTGTTCTGCCCCATCAATGCATTTCACCACCTCCCAATCAGTAAGGTAGTTCTTGGTTTTGATATTCTAAATATTTCTTCAAGATTTTAAAACAAATATAAAATACAAAGGTGAATTTATTCTCTGCTAAGTATAAACTCTGTCTTGCACCTGATTTCTCTACTTAATAATATATTCTAGAGATTTTTGCATGTTACGTATAAGGACCATCCTCATTCTTTTGCTTTAATGGCTACAAGGCTTCCATTGAATAATTATGTCATAATTTATTTAACCAATTTCCTCTTAATGTCCACTGTTAAAGTGGTCAGTATATTGCTATTACAAATAATGCTTTAATGAATATACTTTATACTTGAATATACATAATTTTGCACAGGTACTAATATGTCTAAAGTGTGCATTTCAAGAAATGGAATTGCTGAGTCAAAGGTTGTATGGATTTATATATTTATAGTTATTGTTAAGCTAATTTTTTTCGATTGGGAATTTGCTTATTTGTATCCTCAGAATTTTATGGGATTGTCTACATCCCCAAAGTCTTGCCTAAAGAGCCTTTATCAAGCTTTCATGTTTTTACTGAACCCCTATATATGTGGTCTTTTCAGTTTACTTATTTATCTTCTTTTTACATTTAAAGCCCATTGTAGCTCCTTTACTATAAAATTTTTTTTTCACATCCTTTGTCCTTAATTTCTAATGGATTGGTCATTTAAATATCCATTTTAAGGAACTGTTATTATACTAGAATGAATTACGATTTTTTGTATTCTCTTAATTGTAAATACTTTTCTATTTTGTTGTTTTCCTTTTGTTTCTCATAGTTTTTGTCTTTTAGACTTTAGATTTTGTGGTATAATTTATAAATCTTTTATTTTATGGCTTTTGGATTTTGTTTCACAGTTTAAAAAGTTTCTTCTTTCTGAGGTTATGAAACAATCTCCCTAAATTCTAACAATTTTTGGTTTGTCCCATATTTATATCTTTGAATCATTGGGAGTTTATCATGTTATAAGGTAAAAAGTATGGATATAACTTTATTTTGATGAATGGCTATAGTATCAATTGGATTTGTCTACCATGGAGGCAGGCTGTTTCATCAGTAAGTCTTACTATATTATTTTATCAAGTCTTAAGGGCAAGGTCCTTATTTAACAAGCAATTTGGGTAGAGACCAAGGCAAGGTTATCTCTGTGTCTAATGGATGAGCAGCTACCTGTTCATAAGTGTTGCTAAAGTCCTGAGGGCTCTTGTTTTTTTGCCATTACTTGGAGGTTTCATAGTAGGATGAGACTACCAGGTTGGGTGGTAATAACTTTTTTTTTCATTTCTGAAAGGGAACAATGGGCAAGCCATCTGTAGCCACCTAATAAGAAGTAATTAAGTCCAAAAACACATACAGTAGATATTTTTGTCAGACTTGTCCCAGCTGTAATTCCATGGGGTTTAAAGAATATAGGAGATTCCAGGACTTAGCTTAATTTGTAGATATTTTTGTCAGACTTTTCCCAGCTGTAATTCCATGGGGTTTAAAGAATATAGGAGATTCCAGGATTTAGCTTAATTTGTTATTATCTGGATTGCTTTCAAGGCTTCGTGTGTAAGGACTTGCACTTAAATTTGATCATATGTCTTCTTGATGACTTGATAAACTACTCTAAAATTCTTGGGAGTAATATGTGCTATCTCCAGTATCCAGTGGGGCTACTCATGTTTTGAGCCTCCTGTCGAGTTAGCAGTTCACCTTTAATGTTGCTCTTGGTTATAGCTCAGATAGCTCCCAAGGTGAACACTTGGGTGGTTGGGTCTTAAGTTATGCCCTCCATCGAAGTCCATTCAACCTTAGTCAGTTTTGTTTTGATAGCACTCAATGCAGTGTGAGCAGTATTCTCATCAGAGGCCACAATTGAAAAGCGGTCTTTGTGCAGATTTTATATCTACCAGCAATTCATACTTGTGCTAGAGTTTGTCCAATCATTGTTATCAAGACAAACTGATTTTGTTTTTCTTTTCAGGAACATATAAAATAGTAAAACATCAGTAAAGTTCAATTTTTCAAACTAAACGCAATGTGAATTGGAAGGGAACAACAGTGCCATTTTAAAATATAAACCTCTAATCCATAGTAAGGCTCCAGTACTAATGGATTTCACTAGTTAATCAGGGCTGTTAAAGCTAGGGGCGATGTTGTTAGCACTTCTGTTGAATTAACTCTCCTCTAAAAAGAATAACTAGTTTGTCTGTTTATTTTTACCTAGTCTAGCCTGAGTTATTGTGTCAATTGTACACGCTGAGCAAGCTTCCCAGGTATAGAACATTCTTGGCCATGCATTCCATTGCCTTTTGTAGAATCCAAAGAATATCTGTATCTAATCAACTAGTTCATGGATCTATGGTAGACAGAATTCTAAGATGGCCCCCAAGATTCCTGGTCCCTGTTGTACCAACACCAGTCCTAGTTATTCAGTCATACACTAATCTAAATACCTCTCAGAAGGGATTTTGAAGATGTAATTAGGTCCCAATTTCATTGACCTTAAGTCGGGAACATTAACTGGGTGAGTCTGATTTTACCACATAAGCCTTTTAAAAAAGCAAGGTTTCCTTTAACTGGTGTCAGAAGAGGAAATAAGAGATTTGAAGTAGGAGGGGAATTTCAATTGAGAGAGCTTCTCTTTACTGCCTTAGACAATGAAGGGGGGCATATGAAAGGGGCTGAATGTGGCCTCTTACTGCTGAAAGCAGTCTTTGGCTAATGTCCAGCAAGAAAATAGAGACTTCACTCTATTTGCTGTCTGAATGCAACTGAATTCTGCTGTCTGAATGAACTTGGAAGTGGACCCAGAACTCCACACAAGATCATAACTTGCAGAAAACTTGATTCCAGTCTTGTGAGACATTGATCAGAGAAACTAGTCAGGCTGTGCCTGTACTTCTAATTTACAGAAGTGGGTGGTAAAAATGGGTACTGTTTCAAGTTTCTAAACTTGTAATTTTTCTGTAGCAACAGAAAACTAATATGGCATCCATGTACTCAAAGCCTCCTTATCAAGGTAAAAGAACAGATGTCAGAAGAATAGCAAGTATAGTCCAGGCAGAAAAACCAAAATGATAGCCACATAAACTCCAACATCTAGCAAGTTCAAGAATGTTTGGGATCTTTACTAGGAGGAAAGTAAGGAAGCAGGTCCCAGATATAATCTTTGTCATTGCTTTTCCTATGTTCTACAGTTTCTAAAGACCAATCTGAGTTTTGGCATTAACTCAATTACCCTATTGCCATTTTGAGCAGCCATTGTAGCTCAGCTAGTGCCAATGGTCTTTGAGATTTTGTTAGTTGTCCAGCATTCAAATGTAAAGCATATATAGTTTAGTGATCCCTCACCCCTGACTGCATCAATCTCCAAAGAATCTGACTCTGTGCTCTAGTTACAAGTTACATAACTACTTGGGGTTTTCCTTTTATGACATATCAGCCTGTTCTTCAAATGATCTGAATATTTGGCAATTTTAGTCTCTTACAGTATCTATTATTCCATTCTCTTTGGGACCTGGAGCAAATATCTCCAAGATCTTGCTGAATCCCAAGCTATTGAATTCCAAAGCTGCTCAGTCCCCTTCTGGAAATCTAAACTGATGATGCTTTAGCACACTTTCTATAAAATCCCAAATATTGGACACTATGGCCATTCTGTCTGCTCTTGGGTTACTGGACACCTGATCATCACCTTACTTATGACCTCTCACTGCCTCTAGGTAGGAAAATCCCTACCCCTGGAGTGACCCAGTTACTCTCTGTGATTTCAAAAACACATGACATCCCACATTGGACAATACTCTCACTTAAATATAATAAAGTCTTATCAGAGGAAAAAAATTAAAAGCAGAGAAGTGGCAGAACCCACATTGGCCCATGATTGCTCATTATTCCAGAGAGTGGATGGTCTGCATGGACTGCTGCTAACTTAACTTCATGCAGAATTGGAATCTGGAGCACCACAGGAGGCAGAACAAGCCCCTCATCTACACCGCAATTCATATTTATAGGGAACACCATGCACTTCATCATCCTTATCTAAGCAACAAGAACTATATGAGGGGTCTTAGCATTCAGAAAAAATGCTAGAGAGAAGGCATATTAACAGCTAAGCTTTGTCTGTCGAGTTTGATGACGTTAGGCAACAATGGTGGTGCCTCTCTGCAGATTGGATCTATTTGGCCATGCCAGCTTTCTGCTTAGCAATTCTGCAAACACAAGTTAAACATGAGCTTCAGGGCCATCCAGATTTCTCTCTCATAACATAGATGCTCTTTTGTAGTGGATCTAGTCACATTATTTTTTAGAAATTTTGCAATTTGGTATGAGTCTTTTTAAAAAAGAGGTGCTTAGGAAAGAATTTTAAATTTCTAAGTGTTTTATGGTTTAATCACTAACTTGTATTTTTATTCCATTTTATTTAGAGAATATGCATGTGTGTGTGTACTATTTTTACTTTTGGAAGATTTTCTTTGGTGCCTAGTAAGTGAAAAATTTTATTGATTGCTTCATGGGCAATTGAACAGAATGAGCATTTGTTATTTTCAGAGTTTAGTATATCTTTATTACTTGTTTTCTATCTTAAGATGGTATTTTAATGCCTAGTTTTATCAGGACAGAGAACCAGTTACTTTATTATATTTACCACCTTCTCTTCCCTATCTTCTCCTTTTTTATTTATGCAATTTCTACTTTGTATAACATTTACATTCTATTTCCCCAATACATTTCTTTTATTTTTATATTCAATAGTTAAATAAACTCAGTGTTTAACACTAGTCGTTTTGCCTTTCCTTTTCTTATTTTCGGTATTATATGTGCATTTGATCCTTCTCTATAAATCATCATCGAATCAATCAGGTTTTCATAGACCAGTTATCAGCAGGAAATTTACAGCAGGCTGAGGGGAAGGATGACAAGGTGAGAAGGAGCCAGAATAGTGATCCAGACTTGCTGGCTCATCCAACTCAAATATCCCCCTTTATTCTGCTGCCAGAGAAACAGACTGCCTCTTGCAAATATTGTTTGTCTGTGTGATTCTGAATTTACTTCCTCTACTTCTTTGAACTGAATTGAATTCAGTAAGACTTTTGAAACCTGCCAGGTCACCCTGTTTCTGATATTGCCATGAAATTAAAAATTACAGATTTTCCTCTTCAAATGTAGCCCTCATCTTTAGGAACATTGAATCCTATGACTAGGTCTATGTTATTAATTTTTATTATTTAGAACTTCTAAATACTAATTTATTTTTTGCCTATGCAATCTTTCCTAGATTAAGAGAATATTGATGAGAATTAAAATCTCCTATTTCAAGTATATCTTTTTCTATTTCTTCTTTAGTTTTCTGTTGTTTTTGTTTTATGAATGTTGTTTTTACAAGATGCCACTCATAAATATTCTTAAATGTGATATCTTCATTTTGATTTATATCTTTTAACATTTTAAGTTTCTCTAATTTGTCTCAATTAATCCTCTTTTGAACTGAATTCCACCATGTCCTATATTGATAATTGTCCTGGCTTTCTTCCATTGGTATAGACTTTTCCCAACTATTTAATTTCAAGCCTTCTTAATCATTTTGATTTTGATATGGCATTTATATATTATAGTTGTTTTCCTTTGTGTTGTAATCTGCTAGACTTTTAAAAATAAGTTAGTTCAATCCATTTATATTTATTGATATGACAGTCAATAAATATATCAATTATATCCTTCAGCTTCAGAAAATGTATGATGGTTGGTGAGCTCTGAAATTTGCTGCCTTTGCCACTTGCAAAATCTCTTCCAGGGGAGTATCTGGCCTCTTCTCTCACTCTGCTTCTACCCCATCTCAGAAGTTTAGCACCCCGGTGGGAGCCCTTCACATATATTATATAGACGTTATACCTAGATCCTTGTTTAATTCACTTGGAGTTTGTGTTTTGTTTCAACAAAGTTTTGAAACTATTTTGAGTAAATAAAGCAGATGTGCACATGGTACAAAAATCAAAGGTTATGAAAGTAAAAATTCTCACACATTGTTCCTCTGGTATCCAAAGTTCCTCCCTAGAAGGAAGTACTTATATCAATTTTTTGAGTAACATTTCAGGTGACTTTAAAATACATACAGTGAAATGCACAATCTTAAATGTGGTTTTGTGCATTTTGGCAAATGCATAAATCTATGTAAACTATGTCCCTATCAAGATAAAGTATATTTCTATCATCCTGAAGATTCCCTTATTTTCCTTCTTAGGGATTCTCCTTCCAAAAAACCAACCACAGTTCTGGTTTCTACTACCAATAGATTTGATCTATCTGTCTTGAAATTCATATAAAGGAAAGAGTACAATATATACTCTTTCTCTTTTGTTTCACTGAACAAAATGGTATTGAGATTCATCCATGTTGTTTCGTGTGTTAGTAATTTGTTCCATTTTATTGCTAAGTGGAGTTACAGTTTTCATATATACCACCACTTATTTATCCATTCTTTATTGATATATAATTTACAATGCTAGCAGTTTTAGTCTATTATAATGAAATTGGATTAAATATCCTTATAAAACTTTCTGTGAACATAAATTTTTTAAAAGATTTTTAAATTTATTTCTCTCTCCTCCCCCCCGCCCTAGTTGTCTGTTCTTGTGTGTCTGTTTGCTGTGTGTTCTTCTTTGTCCGCTTCTGTTGTTGTCAGCAGCACAGGAATCTGTGTTTCTTTTTGTTGCATCATCTTGTTGTGCCAGTTCTCCGTGTGTGCGGTGCCATTCCTGGGCAGGCTGCACTTTCTTTGAACCGTGGAACTCCCATGTGGTAGACAGATGCCCTAACCACTGGGCTAAGTCTGCTTCTCTGTGGGCATAAATTTTAAATTCTTATAAATGAATGCCTTGTAGTAAAATTTCTTCATCATCGGTTACATGCATGCTTAACTTTTTACAAATTTCACAGTTTTCCAAAGTAGTTGCAATTGACTCTCCTACTGGTAAGGTAGGGAAGTTCTAGGTGCTCTACATCTTGATCAATATTTGGTGTTAATTTTAGCATCTCTTGGGTATAAAATTACATACTACTGTGGTTTAAATTTACATTTCTCTGATGACTAATGATATTGAACAATTTTTCAAGTGTTTATTGGTTATTCATATGTCTGCATTGTGTAGTATATATACAGTTCTTCTACCAATTGTGTTTGTCTATTATTGAGTTGTCAATCTATTCACATATTTGAAAACAAGCCTTGTTGTATTAAAAAATGTTTTGAGAAAACACACATATAGCATAAAACTGGCATTTTAACCATTTTTGAGCATACAATTTTATGGCCCTCCCCCAAGTCTTCACCACAAGTCACTTATTATCTGGTATATTTTCCTGTCTCCAGACTTTTTCATGAGCACTCAGTGAAATGGAGAAGTTCCTGCAAGTGAGTACAAATTCCCCTTGTGTGTATTACTCCCAGGCTTTTAATTTCCTCTACAAGCTCCCATTTGGCCTTTAGAAATTTGCAAAAAAACTGTCCAAATTTTTTTTTTTTTAATGAGTTTTGATGTCATCCAGCATCTGCCCCAGAAGCATCTTATTTCTCCATAGGCAGTTGTCTTTCTTAGATATCAGGCTAGTTGATTCTAAGGTTGGAGGAAATGCTAGTTCCAGCTTTCTACAACCTAAATGTAAACTGCAAATCCAAGATATCACATTTTGTTATTGATTTCTAATTTAATTCCACTGTAGTTGGAAAATATACCTTGCCTGCTTTCAATTCTTCGAAATTTATTGAGAATTCTTTTCATGGCCCAAAATATGATCTATCTCGGTAAATATACTATGTGAACTTGAAGCATATTCAGCAGCTCTTGAGTTTAATGATATATATAATTATCAGTTGAGTAAAAGTTGGCCAAAACTTTTGTTTCTCTACTTATTGTTTTCTAATAATTGGATTGATTATTGAGAGGAATGTCAATCTTTAGTAGAAATGAGGATTTTTCCTTTTCCCTTTATATTTTTGTTATTTCTATTCACATATATTTTGAAGCTCTGTTGTAGAATGCATAAACATTTATCTTCTTTTTTGCCTTTTTTTGTTTCAATGAATTGAATAATTCATTTGGTCATGATGAAATATCTCTGTTCATCTCAGAAATTTTTCTTCTGATATTCTACTTTGTATGATGTTAAGTAGTCACCTTAGTGCCTTTATCATATTTTCATTTTTTTACCTTTCTCCATCCTGCTATTACATTCTGTTTGTGTTTCTTGGATAGTACATAGTTAAGTCTTACTTTTTAAATATACTATGGCAGTCCCTACCTTTTAATTATTGTGTTTAGTTCATTTATATATGATGGGATTATTGATATGTTTGAGCTATATCTCCTATCTCAGCATTTTAAAACTATTTGAAACTATTTATAAAAAATAAAAAGACCATTTATTTTTTTATTTTCTTCCATTTGTGTCTTTTCAATGGATTGCATATTATTACTATTTAATTTTATCTACTCTATTGATTAACTTATTTCTTTAGTAATAAAATATTTAGTATTTATAATATAGAGCTCTAACTTATCAAATATTATTTTTCTTCTCACATAATTTAAACACAGAATATTTTCATTTTCCTCATTATACCATCATTTGTAATTTTGTAATACATTTTACTTCTACCACTGCTAGATACTACTCAATTTATTATTATTCTTTGCATTAAAGGATCATTTATCTTTTTTACATTGATATCTATCTATACATTTTCTGTTTTTTTAATTAAAGTTAATAGATCACAAGGAATGTTACATTAAAAAACATAAAAAACAACAAAAAACATAAGAGGTTCCCATATAAACCACTCCCCATTCTGCCATCTCATCATTTTTGTAAATTGTATTTTTTTGAAGATACATACATCATACACACACACAAATAAGAGGTTCCCATATACCCCCCCACTCCTCCCACACCACTCCTCCCACACCAACAACCTCCCCCATCATTGTGGTACACTCATTTCACTTGGTGAACACATTTTGGGGCACTGCTGCACTACATAGATAATAGATTACCCTGCAGTTCTCACTCTCCCCCAGTACATTCAGTGGTTTATGGCAGGATATATGAAGTCCAGCATCTGACCCTGCAATATCATTAAGGACAACTCAAAATCCCAAAAATGCCCCCATGTCACATTTCTACTTCCCTCCTCCTGCCCTCAACAAATACTGTGGCCACTTTCTCCACCTCCATGCTGAAACTTCTTCTATTACTGGTCACAATAGTTTTATAGTAGAATATCAGTAAGTCCACTCTAGTCCATTCTGTGGACCCTGGTATGGTGATGCCCTCTCCACCTCTAGATCAAGAGGGGGCTTAGATTCCACATATATGATGGATGCAATTCCTCTGCTTGCAGTTGTAGTCACTCTTGATTCCCTGGTGTGGTTGTTGACCATCTTCACCTTCCTATTAGCTGACCTGGGTAAAACCAATGAACCAGAGAGGAGGAGTCACCACTCTGTTGAGGCTCAGGGCCCAGCTGGCACATGGGCAGTCCAGAGATTCAAGTCTCCTGAGTATGCACCATCCCTAGTGCCAACCACAGTTCAGTAAAAGTGACAGAAGAGGCATGTGTAGAAAAGCCACATCTGAGTCCAGCTCCATCACACTCAGGAGCACAAATTCCAAAGTATGGCCCTCTGCCATGGCACAGAACTCCAAATCCATCTGCCATGACTGTATACCCTGTGGATCTCTGTAGCCTTCAGGAGAACCAGTACCTAGGGTTTTAACTACTTTGTCTTTTTCTGGGGTACTGCTGAGGTGTGCGTAAGCACAACTCCTGATGACCTCCTGACTCTTTTTTGAAGACTCTTAGCCATATAAACTCATTTGTCTTTGTCATTTCCCCCTTTTATTCAAGGTCAAAAAGTGGGTTTTAACACTTAATCCAACATATAGGCTGAGATATTCTGCTGGTCTGAGTTGACCTTTTTATTCAAGGTCTCTTTCTAGTTAGTTCACCAGGTAGTGATTGGTAGTAATCCCTTGGCACCAGGGAGGCTCATCCCCATGAGTCATGTCCCACATTGGGGGGAAGGTAATGCATTTACGTACTGAGTTTGGCTTAGAGAGTGGTCACATTTGAGCAACATGGAGGCTTTCAGGAGGTAACTCTTAGGCACCCTCCAGCTCTAGGCCTAGTTCATATTTCAGGCACACAGGCTCCTAAGCACAGTCAGCAGTATCAAGGGCTCATTCCTTGTTACTCTTTTCTGTTGCCCTTGGGGGGATTATTGTTGTTCCATTGGGGAAAGTGACAGAGCTCCCCTGGATAGGAACTCAGCACGCTCTCAGTTGATGTTTATAATTGTGACTACTATAAAGTTACCCAACATATATCATAACATATTTATGTCCCCTATATACATGCCCTGGAGAACTCTGCCCCACCATGTGCCCCCCATCAAAAACACCCTATACCAGAGTTCCTCCCCTGCCATAGTTGAACCTCTTTGTGGTCCAAAACTTTTCAATTAAACTTTTTTTAAAAATTACATAAATATTGATTCATATGCAATTGTAGCAAATAATACAGAGCGATTTTTACACAACTTCCCCCCAATAGTATCATTCTGCAAACTATAGTACAATGTCATGACCAGGATATTGACATTCACACAGTCAAGATACAAAACAGTTGCCCTTTTATAGCTACATCCACTTCCTTTCTATTTCCACCACTCCTTAATCCCCAGGAATCATTAATCTGTTTCGTTTTTTCTTTTTTCTTTTTCCTTTTCCTTGTGTTCATTTTTTTTATCACTAATATGCATTTTTATTTCTATATTTTTGCCATTTCAAGAAAGTTATTGACATGGAAGTATACAGTACAACCTTTTGCGATTGGCCATTTTCACTTGTTTCATTTTGTTAGGGCAGTCATGTTTCTAATCAGACATTTATCATTTTTATTATATAGTATTTTCCTTATTTGTATTTTTTTCTCAGTTTTTAAACTTGTATCTTTATATTTGGTTATCAGCAATTTTACTCTCTTTTGCTTAAGTGTGTTTTTTCTTCATGTTGATTCGGCTTTGTGTTCATTCAGATTCTTGAGCATGTGGATTATGGCTTCTAAAATTTCTAAAATTTGGGTTCATTATTTGTTAAAATATTTGTTTTGCTATTGTCTGTCTCTGTGCTATATTTTCAGGTCTCCAATTATATAGTGAGTAGGCCATTTGATATTATCCCTCATATTAATTAGGTACTGTCCTTTAGAGTTGGAGTGGGCATCACCATACCAGAATCCTCAGGATTGAAGATTGAACTATGGACTAGAGTGGACTTACTGTTATTTTACTATAGACTTATTGTGATTCTAGCAATGTAAGAACTTTTATCATTGATATGGAGGCAGTGACCACTGGAGGTTTTGAAGGGAGGGAGAGGGAAAAACAGGTATAAAATGGGGGCATTTTCAGGACTTGGGAATTGTCCTGAATGATATTGCAATGAACAGATACAGGCCATTACGTATCTTACCATAACCTACAAAATTGTGTGGGAGAGAGTGTAAACTACAATGTAAACTGTAATTTACTCTTAGTGGCAGTGCTCCAAAATGTGTTCATCAATTGTAATGAATGTACCACACTAATGAAAGAAGTTATTAATGTGGGAAAATGTGGGAGGGCTAGGGAGTGGGGCTTATGGAAATCCCATATATTATTTATGTAATAGTCATGTAATCTAGGTATTTTTTTAAAGGATATTAAAAAAAAAAGGGCTCAGACTTGGGAGCAGATATAGCTCAGTGACAGAGTGCCTGCTTCCAATATACAAGGTCCTGGGTTCAATCCCTGATAACACCCTCCCCGCCACCCCCCCCCCCCCCAAAAAAAAAAAGCAGAACTGGTGCAGAAGTCCAAGTAAACTATGGTGAGGGCCAAACTAGAAATGGGACAGAATTGATAGAGAAAACAAAGATGGTTTAGAGTATAAAATAACTTGGTAAGTGATTGAGCTACTCTGAGCTGGAGCTGCTCAGTGGTTCCATTTGTTAATATAAAAGTATATAGGATGAGCCAAATTTTGGTTATGTAACAAGTTCCATTTAGAACTTGTTGAGGTTAATGTGACTGTAAGACATCTAAGTGAAAGTTTTCAAAGCATGACATTGAATGTATAATATATATTACATATTATGTTGATTCGACTTCACTTTTTTTCAGAATAAATGTTATCTACTTTAGATAATATAGGGTCATTTAAACTGAGGCATATAATACACATGAGTATAATTAAATGAAGAATGAAATTATAGGGCACCATTTTCTTAAACATTTATGACTTATTATAACAAAAATAACAAGTCTGTTTACTGTGGGGCTGTAGCTTGCATGTCTACCTTTTTGAACCCTAAACAATCATCATTAGATAGTAGGATCTGAAATATTTTTGAAAGTTAGACAAAATGCCTTATTTACTTATTTTGAATTCCTTCTTCTAATGAGTTGGGAATGTCTGCAGTGCAGGACCCACTACTGATGTAAACCTGATCGAATTCTCAACTCATTTAGCTCTTGTCTCAATAGGCAAACAGTGCCTAACGGTAGTGATGATTGAAAAGTAACAGAGGTGGGACATAGAAAAACCAAATCTCACACAGGGAATGTCCTGATATTGGACTCTCCTGTCATATAAGATAACAGTGACTTTAATTATGCAATATAATTTTTTGATGAGTGGTAGCTTCACTAGAGATGCATTAAAGATGAAGGAGGAATGAACAAACCTTCTTTTCATCCTGTAACCAGAGCATCTACTATAGGAGATACTGTTCTTAGAATGAACAGCACGAACCATGGTTCTCAAGATGTTAGATGTTATTTATAAGGAAATAGAATGAGACAATTATTTAATGCATACTGGTAAGGTGCAGAACAATAAAGAAGGAGAATCATCAGTATAATGTGCAAATATTTTATGAATTTCTGATTCCAGATTACATGGATGTTATAATCATTTGAGAAAAATAAATCCAGATTTACCTTTGCATTTTGGTATATATCTCAGAAACAAACAGGTTACTGATTTCATTTATTATTTTCCCCAATACATGGACAATGGATCCACATGTTTAAAATAATATATTATATCGCAGTTAGAAGTTTTTTGTTTTGTGTCTTTTCCCCAAAGAAAAAAATAAAAGTAAGATTTTAAGATCAAAACAATTTGATTTGCAAAGCGAGCCTCACATCACACAATATATAAAGGCAAATAATATATTTTGCTGAAATGCACTTGAAATGTGAGAATGTCAATATTTTTTCCTGAACATATAGAAATATAAATTAAGGGCATTTTATAATTTCTCTCCTTTCTCTCAAGCCTAAAAAAGTGACCTCCTTATTAATAAATTCTTTCAATAAACTTCAACTAGACTGATGTAATCTTATTTCCTTCTCTATCCTATTAAATTCATAATGATTTATTGTATAAACATTTAAAATATTCTTAATTTCTTTTAAAGGTTGTCTCCATCTTAGTTCAAATTCAAAATCTCACTGAATAAAAAATAAATAAATAGAAAAAATATAAAATAATGTCATTTCAACATAATTTAATCAGAGTTTACAATAATAGTTGGAGGATCAAAAGGAACAAAATTAAAACACACACATACGTTTTCATATGACAGTAACCGTCTGTTCCTGCACAAACAAGACAAAAATGGTTTCCGTAGGAACCACTCATTATGTGTAAGCTCTCAGAACAGCTCCTCCCTCCATTTCAGAGCTCCTTTTTATGCTTTTGCTTGCAGATGAGCCTGCATAGCAAAGTAGCTATTGCCTCTTTCAAAGTTGACAGGTAAACTCAAGCAGGGAGAGAAAGGTGCCAACAGGTAACATCATATACATCACTCAGGGATGCTTGCACATTAGAAATGATTCATATCAATCTATTCCAAAACGGTACGGATCTTTAAGTAAAACTGCATTTTAAAAAAATCTTTGCCCTTTGTTTTCAGCAGTATATGTAGGATAAGGGGGAAGGAGTATTCTGAGGCACGTGCATCTCAGGACTTGTTTGAAACATTTTCACTAAAACAAAAGTGGGGAGGCACTGAATAGTTGCTGATGACCATTGGGGTGGCAGGAGGCTTTTGAGTGAAATAAAGCTCAGCTGGTGGGATAATGGGGATTTTGTAGTGCCTTAACTGTAGGGAACTTAGTGGACATCCATCAAGCTAGGTTAATGGTAGGTGAATGGAAAATGGTTTAAGGTAATTTCCTAAATTGGGAGCTATAGAAGGTATAGATTTGCATAAATTGTAGGCTGCACTAAAAAGCTCTGTTTTTGGCCACATACATATTTGCTCACGATTTCTTTTGAATCCCTTAGAAAATTAGTAGCTGCAAAATTATATCCATTCAGTGTGGACCCTGGGAACTACTTGGGAAGAGCAGTAGAATTAAATGGACTTCTGCATTTAAGCCAGATTGGGCAGTGCCTTTATTTCTTCATATTTAATTTGCCTATTTGCCATAAGGTCAAAAGCACAGTACATTGGGAAAAAATATCACAAATGCTAGGATAAATGAAATATTTGAGTGTGAATTCTAAGGTGGTGAGGATTTATGGTAGAGATGCAGTATCCTCTTTAATACCTAGTATTAATTGATGAGCTAAAAGAGCTGGGGGTGGATTGGGGTTCAGGGTGAAGTGCCAGGCAGTGAGGGAGAGACAATTTGATTGATTTGTAGTCCTGAATGCATATATACTCCTGGGATTAAAACCAACAGCTCAACAGAAGTGTTTAAAAGTAAAAATAGATATTATTTTACTCATCTACCAGAAGAAAGTTATGACATTCAGCATTAGCAAGGATATGTGAAGATCATCAGGATCCAATATTAAAAATATGCCTAGTATTTTTAATCTGTACATCTGAAAAGTGAAAAGCAGTTATTTATAAAATCAAATATTCTATTATGTTTCCATATATGCCTGGAAAATATAAAATCATTAACAAATGTCTTATCTATTTATGTATCAATTAGACCTGCATTACTTCTACTGATAAAGGTAAGACAATAGAGGCTATTGGGAATTTATCAAATGTGTACTTCATGAGGAAAGAGATGATTTTTTTCTCTTTTTCCTTTGCTAATACTTTCCTTAGCACCTAAAAAGGGTCTGGTACATGACTCTTTGATAAGGGTTAACTTAAATTAATTAGCAAGATATATAATATGGCTATCAGGACCTGAAATAAATACTGCATCACTTTCACTTTGCATTTAATATTCTACCCCTTTCCCATTTCTACCCCAGGTTAGAATTTGTCATTCGTAGCAAATGTTTTCATATAGGTATAACTTTCTATGCTTGGGGTTCCCTGTTGGTGTTATTACTCTTATAAATTCCCAAAGGATGAAACATTGGCTTACTTTTTTTTTATCCCGACTCTCTAATACAGTGTATAGTCAGTACTTAATAAGTATTCCTTGAATGGATGCATTGAATGTAACAAGTATAGAATTCTGGTTCCAAAGTAGAATGTAATCTTTCATGGTGAGAAGTTGAATATTAGGCAGTATAGTGGTTAAAAAAACAAAACAGAAAACCATTTTGAGATCAAAATGTCAGGATTCACACCCAAACTTATTGGATGGCGGAACAGTGAGCAAGCAAAACTCCATAACTGTGTTTACTTATCTAAATAATGGTACGATACATGATATCTATCTGAAAATGTTATTGTGGAGGGATAAATAAGGTTATAGATGAAAAAGCCTTATAGCAGTAAGTGCTCAATGCTTGTGAGATATCATTAGTTCTTTCATCCTCAATGGCACCTGACATAATTATGAACATATAATAGCTGGACTCAGACAGACCCTAGCATTGAATCTTTGGCTTTCATGCTTACCACGCTTACCAAATGCATGACCTCAGAAAGGTTATGAGACCTCTAAGCCACTTTATGCCTTTCTAAAATAGTAGGTGTGACCCTGTCATCTTTGGGTGAGATAACTCCAGGAGTGAATTTTAGATTCTTATCTCAAAAGTGACCTTTGTGTCAGAGGTATAACATATTTGTCATTCAAGCTTCGGCAATTTTGTTGAATTCTGAGTTTTTTGTTTTGTTTTCTTCTTCTTTTATTAAGGTCTGGGGTGATGAGCATGCCTAGGAAAGAAATAGGGAGTTCAACTGAGGGATGGTAATTCAATGTATCACTGTACTGAGTACCTCAAATTACAATTACTGACAAAAACAAACAAAAACTCCAAAACTCAGTGTAGGTATTACTAAGCTATATCACAAATATACTGCATATAAGATTGTTAACATGAATATTTATATGTGGATTGACTAGTTCATTTGTATGCACACTCTGTAGATTTATAATATGCTGAAGGGAAAATACTTTCATGGATTTGCCTGCTTAATTAATTAATAGATGAAAAGATGGGTGGCTGGTTGGGAATGTGTTCTCTATATCTTCTTTTAGAGGCAAATTTACTACTAGGATCATGACAGGACTCATCTCTCCAGGAGAATGGGATCTGATATATTTTCTTTATGAACCAAGAATTCAGAAATACCAAGTTTGAGTGTCAAGGTGTTTGTTGCATACTTGAGAAGATCATGGAGGGTCTTTCCCACATCCCCAAGTGTCTGGCCCCAAAGAGCATTAAACAAATTTACACCTTTATTTTTGGGGTGATAATTATTAGATGCAGGTAAACCTGACTTTCCAGAATCTCACAGAATTCTGTACAGGAATTTCTAGACCAGTGAAGCTTTCAGAATCTTACATCAAAGCAGCATCTTAAATAATGGAAGTATGGATTCTAAAAGGTGGAGGGAAAAAATAGCAATGCCAATCCATCTAGGAAGGACACAAAGCAGAACATAGGCAATATTAGATGTTGGTGACTAAAAGCGAGAGTCTCAAGTCCTATCCTAAAAGCCACCAAAGCAATACAAATTAGCTTTAGCACACACATAAAGAGCACTGCAGAGATAAAGGACTATAAGAGAATATAATTAACCCTTGGAAGACTCTGACATCCCTCTACTACAAATCAAGTGGTTCTTCTCCAAGGCTATTGGACTGGCTAATCAAGAAGGATTCGACTAGATCTCAATTCTTTTATTACCTACTTTTAGTGAAGTAAGGAAAGGGAAAGCAACGGACCAGTGATTAACAGAATTATCACCACGTCCTGAGTATCCAGATTGTGCTTCAATAGGTTCAGTCCCTCCTAAAATGTGCAAAGCCCTCCATTGAAATATAGCCTCCAGTTACCCATATCACAGTAATCCTCTCTGAAACAATTCATTCAGTCTCATGTTTTTCCTTTAAGTTTACTGATACTACTTGCAATTGACTACTCTACTTTTCGAACGACTTTGTGCCAAAGAGACAATAGTTCCAGATTCCTCTTTTAATTGTTCTCACCAAAATTTCTGCATTATTCCTTGACTCCCTAAACCCCCTTTAATGAGTAAACAGCATTATATATAGTCTCATTGAAAAGAACCATTTAATCTTATTTTGTGGGAAAATTACTCGCCTACCTTAATTTTTTAAATGCATTATGTTTATTTCCGTTAAAAGGAGCATGACTTTGCTATGACCGTAAACTAAATAATACTTCAACTTAAATATACCAGGCTTGGTTTTAAATATCATCCTTTGGCATTCAGGCAAAGAAAATTCATGCTCCCACATACTTGTTTAAGTATCATGATATTGTCCTAATGTTCCATTTTATCTAGTATTATCCATTTTCTGGGAAGACTGATGTTATTACATCACATTTGTATGAAGATCTACATCTTATAATCCTTCACATACTTTACCTAGTTTGAGTCTCATAATGGTCTGTTAAAGTAAGCATTGTTGATAAAGAAACCAAATTTAAGATTTAGCTGGATCTTCCATGTAGCACTTTTGACTTTATGCCTTACTCTTTTTTAAGTATAGTGTTCTGAAAAAAAGAAATGCCATAGTTCTTCTTATGGATCATTCCTTAACCTTGTAGTCACCATCTTGGGAGAAGTAGCATCCTTACTTGTTATTCTTGCAGCACTCCTGTTACAATTTGTCCTTTGATTTTACAGGTTTTTTTTCCCCTCCCCAAATAGCTAAATAGAGAAGTAAAACTCCTTATTAAATATGGTTATAGTCACTGTGGTTGAAGGGTAAACTTATAAATCAAATGCCAATTGAGTACATAATCACTCCACATTTAGAATAGTAAAGAATGATCATAATTTTTGCACAATTACCTACTTGAACAATAAATTGGAAAGATTTTAGGGAGAGCAAATTTCCTGCTCTCATGACTAAGTTGCTTCATAGACTAACCTCTTTGGTGCCTAGAATGGAAACTGAAAGCATTCAGTTAGTTTTGTGATATATAGCATTGAGTGGTTGATGGCAGCAACTTGCACAGTGATCATGGAAAGAAGGTTTTTTCTACATTGGCTTACTGCTGCCACAAGGACTTAAGGATGAGATTATTTACATTTTAAGAGAAATTGAACAACAGAATAAAGGGCTATTGAAGAAGATGAAAACTAAAATCAGCCTCAGGCTATTTAACAATAGTGAATTAGAGGTGCAGGTGGTTTATATGCTTTATGTATTAATGATTTGCTGGAAAAAGTAGGTATTAAGGTGTCCATCATACTAAGTTGTCTCTGAATGTATATTCTTTAGGGGATTGTGAGAAACTCCAGATGGAATATTAGATGGTATGATCCCAGAAAATTTTACTTAGACGAACTGAAAATAGTATACATAGTTAAAAAAAAAAACCTATATATTTAACCATTTTAACTTTGTGACTGTTCAGTCAGTCCTTGTGGAGATATGTGCTTAAAGTGTGACAATAATGGAAAATAAAACTACTTTGTGAGAAATTCACACTCCAGATGACAGTCGCTGTGATACTACAATTTCACTTCTCAAAAGGAATGTCCTACTTTGTGATTATTTCAACTGAGAAAAACAGAGAGAGTAATTGTTTCAAGGAAGTGGACAAAATAATGCTATTAGATGGTTGCAAGTCAAATATAAACCATTTGTAAATGTCATATTTATTTGGTGGTAGCAAGCATGCTTGATTGAGATTTTGTGTTTAAAGCTATGAAAAAATCTTTTACCTTATTGGCCTTAATGTTTGATCCAAAGAGTATCTTATTCAAACTAAGATTAAATTATTAGATTTTTAAAATGTCATGGATCATCTACCATATTATGAAATTGGGGATTTGGCATCCCACAAAGATAAACTACATTTGCTTTTAGTATTTTTTAAACATAATTTGTCAGTTAGCCTCTCCTATTCTAAAAATCAGCTAAATGTGGGTCTGACAAAAGTCTATCATGCACATAGAATTACAGTTAGTACATTAGCTCATGATGTTTTCACTTGATGGTTCTCTCTTAGGTATTAGAAAGTCTTGTGTGGCTAGATGATTATTTAACTGTGTACACAGATTCAGGTTAGGGTGAATTCTATAAGCAGGATAGGGAATATAGTGTGTTTCAGTGCATAGTTCTTGGAATACACCACCAGGCCCTTGGTATATGAGGAATTTTTAGACCATAAGGATACCTTATCATATTTCAGTATAATACAATGAGGGTTCCAAGAGATAAAGGTTATTATTGGATGCTATGGAAATCCAGAGAAAGTACACTTAACTCATTCTAAATTAAAGTAAGGAAGGGTTTTTTGGAGGGAATGCAGGAAAGCCAGGGAGAAGGTAGCACTGAAGTTAAGACTTGAAAATGAGTAGGATATTTCAAGTTAAAAGTTTATAAATATATTCTATATGAACTGCATGAAGTGAGGTGAAAATTAATGTATTATGTATATATAACTTTAAGTGGAATCCTTTATTCCTAGGTATAAAATGTACATGCGTGTGTGGATATACGTGTAATTGTAGATTTGTAAGTGTGTATGTGTGTGTGTTTATGTGTATATGTGTGTGTGTGTATGTAGGTGGTACAGAACTAGAGTAGGTTAGAGGGAAGCTTCTGAGACTCTGTCTCTTTATGGTGGAGAAAAACTTAAAAATAGTTTAGACCCTCCATAGTAAATGTTCTTCCTTTTCAACACACTCTCTAAATTTGAATCCAGGGAACCTTAATAGGCTTGTTCTGTCTGATGTTGACTGCTGTGAAACAGTCTCAGACCTGAAACATGGAAAATATCAAAAAGCCTCTTTGGCTCATTTCAGGATGAAGGTCAGATCCATATTAATTGCCCTGACAGTGAAGCCTTCCCAGAGGCCACCTGTCAGAACATCTGGAGCTCTTGTGGCTGCTGCTCTCAACACGGCACCATTTCCATGTCTGCTCTGACTTCAAAGACCCATCAAGGTTGATGGTAAGGAGCTGGGAAGGGACAAAGAGAGATTTACTGGCCCAGGCTCAGGCTCCAGCTAGAATACTAAAATTCCCTTTTCTCAGTTTCAGGGACTAGCAAAAGAGAGGTCATTTAAATTTTATCTTTTCCAAAATGCCCTATGGATAGATACTCACTAGTAGAAACATTTATTTGATTTTCTAGGTTTCTCTCAGGTTTTGGGTTGTACATGAATCAAAATGACACATTGTACATATCAATGAAATAAGCACCATCACTTCAGAGACAATACTGTACAAGTGGATTCTGTTTGAATATTGTAAACTTATTCTTTCCTTGAAACACAGGGAAAAAAATAACAAAACAGTATGTATAAGAGTATCATTGGGTATTGAAGATTGGCAAGTGGCCCTGGTAAAACCCAAACTCAGACCCAAAAAGAGCAAGTATCTGATGAAGCCTGTGAAAGACCTGACTCTAGAGTGACTGCCCTGAGTTTCTGAAAACTCAGAAAAAAGAGCTTCAAAGGTCTCTGTTGCCATGTTTTCCAATGGGATTCTCTCTACATGGCTAAACCTGCTATATTCCTTAATTCTCCTCAGAGTTACCTATTTCAAACTTACTGCTAATGCATGTGATGTTGGAAAAAATAGTCCTACTGATATAAATTTGGAGGACAGGGCATATTCAAATAAAGGTTTCCATGCTCATAGTCCTTAGTATATTAATGTATGATACAAACCTCAACGAAAGGGATGTAGTTTGGAGAAAGGATTCCTGATTTTATTTTCCCACCTTACTTGTTTTTGTTTTGCTCTGTTTGTTTTGTTTTCAAAAGATTTCATAAATACACTTTGGGAAATGCTAGCTTAGTCTCTGACATTCAAACAGATTCCTCTCATGTGGCTCTGAGAACTTACTAGCATCCTGCTGGATATAACCATGTCTGTAATTCTGTCACTGCCCAAGTCCAGTCTGGATCCCTTAATGTCCAACTGTCTTGTGGCCAAATTTCATCTTTTTTGAAACCCTTCCTTAGTCCTGGATCAATAGTCTAATTTTAGTCTAAGTGGCCCAGGCCCTCTGCTCACAAGATGTTGGGTGAGGAGTCAGACAATAAACAAAGGAAAAAGGAAATATAGAGTATACTGGATGGTAATAAATGCTCATGGAGAAAAGTAAAGAAGGGGAAGGGGTGAAAAGAGTGTGGGGTGGGTTATTATATCATTTAGGAAAGCCAGGGAGGACTTCTACTTCTCAAATTAGGTGATGTTTGGACAGAGATTTAAAGGAAGTGCTCATGAGTTACTAATAACGGATAACAGTAGAGCAGGAATGCTTTGTGGCAACTTTGGGTTGAAGGTTTATTTTTTTTCAAAGCTTTATTTAGGAATCCCTAGTTGTACAGGTACTCCATTATTCTCATAGTTCAAGGTGACTTATTTCAACATTTATAAATACTTTTCTTTCTCCCTTTAAATATGTACTACACCATTAAATTAACTATTCTGATTTTTCTCTCAATGGAGGTCTAAATCTAAATTTAAGCAAGGTATGAAATAAATAATTCCTCAACTCTTGTGTATGCTTTTTTAAAAATAAAAATTCCATCAGCATTTTTTAAAAAAAGATTTATTTATTAATTTATTTCTCTCCCCTTCTTCCCCCTGCCCTGGTTGTCTGTTCTCTGTGTCTGTTTGCTGCGTCATCTTTGTCCAATTCTGTTGTTGTCAGCGGCATGGGAATCTGTGTTTCTTTTTGTTGCGTCATCTTGTTGTCTCAGCTCTCCGTGTGTGCGGTGCCATTCCTGGGCAGGCTGCACTTTCTTTCCCATTGGGAGGCTCTCCTTACGGGGCGCACTCCTTTTGCGTGGGGCTCCCCTACGTGGGGGACTTCCCTGGGTGGTTCGGCACTCCTTGTGCACATCAGCACTGCATGGGCAAGCTCCACACGGGTCAAGGAGGCCTGGGGTTTGAACCGCAGACCTTCCATGTGGTAGACAGATGCCCTAACCAATGGGCCAAGTCTGCTTTCCTTTGTATGCTTTTCTAACACATTTCAGAGGAAAGTTGTGGTCTAATTGTACAGTCCCTATTATTTGATATGGTTTCTGTTCTGAATCAGAATCACCTTTCTACCTTGCCTAATTGATGTAAGCATTCTTGAAGAATACTTGATGTTTTATTATTTTTCTTTATAAGAGAACCAGATTACACCTGTTTATTATTAATAATTTCTCTCATTTTTATCATTTTTGTATTTTAAATAATAACAATAACAAACAGTTCAGTTTACTTTGCTGGTACCATTATTACAATTATAAAGTTATATAAAATCTAGTTTACTTCTATAATAAACTCAGCAAATCTAATTTTAATAATTACTATGCTCTAGTGTCTATTCTAGATGTTCAGTATGCACTGTAACTAAGATAGCCCAGGGCTCTGTTTTCAGGGGGTTTTATTTTTCTAGGGTAGATAGAGAATAATCAAACCACATGAGGTAGTATTGATTTTTCTGTTCTATGGATGAAGAAAATGAGACTAATTTGAGCTTACGTTTAATTTTAACCTTACTTTAAAATCTATCCTTTGCAAGGCTATGCAATTTCTTCATCTTGACAAAGGAACCAGGGAACCTAATTGATAAGCTGAGTTCAATGAAGTATTAGCCCAGAGTTTGTAGATGAAGGCTCAATACTGAGTTATGGAATAAAGATTTTTCATATTGTAAGTCAATGGTCCTCCAGCTTTAGTTTGGAAAAAATTTCCTGGGATGCTAGTTTGCAATCATGCTCCCTCAACTCCTTCTAAGGCAGTAGATGTGTGGTTATTTACATCTTCCCTAAGTGTCCCAGGTGATTCTGAGGCATCATCTTAGGAGACCTGAACTTTGTGAAATGCATTTGATAGTTTTTAAGGTCTGCAAAATGCTAAAGCAGACTGTCAGTAATTAAGTTAATGAGCCCATCAGACAAGGCAGACGTGAACAGGGCCACGGACATGCAGTGTCAGAGAGCACCTGATGAGTTACAGACATAAAAGGTAAGGGTATAACTTTGGCTTCCCCCCCCCCCCCCCGTTTTTTAACCCAGGCAGTGCTAGTTGATGGTGTCTTTGGTTTTTGCCTGATGCCTTGTCATCAGGCTCAGATCCTATGGGCTCTATTGGATTCCATTGCCCAGGGGAAGCCTCAGTTCCCTCATCAGTCACATTCATCAAAGGCTTTGAACCAGTCTGTCCCTAAAACAGGGGGAAGAGATCGTGACCATGCTGCTTTTAATTTCAGTTATCACAGATTAATATAAAATAATCTCTTTTGTTATTCAACTCTAAAAGGAGAGAGTTAAAGGATTTGCAGGCTTTGAAGAAGGTATCGTTAAAAAAAAAAACAGACTCTTTCAAGATTTTCAGAATAAGCATTATAATGATACCTTTGAATTCAATTGAGATATAGTCAAAAAACCCAAACATATTATTTAGTGTATTATAATGAACACAAATACATTTTTGTTTGTAAAGTATCTTTGTTAACCCCATATTAAATGGAAACAGTCAAATGAGAAACATAGTGATGCATCTTGAAAGTATGTACTGCTCTAAAGTCTCTTTCACAGGTAAATAGTAAGTTATTCTTAACTTTAAGGTTTTATGATTTCAGGTCAGTGAGAATTCTTTGTAAAAAATTTGAAATGACATTTAATTACCCTGTTTTTAGGAGACAAGTGTATTTTTAAAATTCGAGCAGTTTATTTTATTGGTCTATTATCTATAATTTGAGGTAAAGGATAGGCGTGTTATTTCTTCCTGCCTCTTGAAATGATGTGATTTCTAGAAACTAATTCATCTCAAAGAAGCTTTATCATTATTTTATTGCAGCTATCTCTTGAGTACTAGAAACAAGGGAAGAGTGTTGCAGACAAATCTATTGGCAATCCAAAAGCTCAATGAGGTCACCTTTCTCATCATCAAAGTCTGAAGGGTCTGCTCTATCAACAAGTTAATCTAAGTAAATGAACCCTGCTAGTGCATTAATGTGACTTTATCTGGGATTCACTCTTTTAAAATAATGTTGTTGGCTTTGTGGTATAATAACTTAAGGACTCAAATTATAAGAATTTCAGACTTTGGCAGACCAGCATGTTTCTGGGGACTCTACTCAAATCACATCAGGGAATTGATATCTCATTCCTCTTATTTCAGAGTTAGAAATCAAATCTTAATATGCCAGGGTCCAGCACTTGGCCTTTCTTAAAGAGCTTAACAAAACTTCAAGTAGTATGTTTTCATTGATTTAAAGGGAATAAGTGGTAATCATTTCATTCATCTATGCTTCTCTTGTTCTTAAAAAACAAAACAAAACAAAAACCTTGAAAACTTTCCACACTCTCTGATGATTTTCTGTATTCTGTTTTCCTATCCTATTTCATGATTGTGAAGTCCTTAGGGATTTCATCACCCACTTAGCTCAAAGCTGCTTAATAAATGTTTGATGAATGAGTAAATGAGTGAATGCAGGAATAGGAGGTAGAGGTATAGTTTGGGATTTGCAAAACACTTCTCTATCTCCGGAAGGAAGCAAGGAAGGGAAATGCGCAGGTGAGACTGACTTCTTGGGTGGCATCATGAATTTGGGAGAGAGGGTGAAAGCATTCCTAATCACCACTGTGTGGAGTGGCGGGGTAGAATGTCTACTGCTTATACAGTCAGGAGGCCAAAGTTGCACTTGCAGGTTTGCCACTTTATAACTGTTTGACCTTCAACAAGGCACTTTGCTTTAATGCTGATTTCTTTTTTTAAAAAAAATAAATCTCTGTATGAAGTTACTTCTACAACCTTAGGTGATCATGAAAGACGCACAAACCAATCTCTTTGAACTTTCCAGCCCTTCTTTCCTAACAGCCAACTGTTCTCTATCCTGCACTGTGCAAGGAGGTGGGGAAGGCGGTGTGGGGAGGGAAGGGGTTATGATTTTATTTTAAAACTTTGCAAAATTGTATCCTGAATAGATATTCTAGAAGCCCTGTGATTCACTCAGGCTTAACTTACAAAGTGGCGGTTCTCTCCCTTCAGGGCAAACACATTGGCTTCTGTGTTTACAAAACCAAGGAAGGCATATTGCTCTTTCTCTTTTAAAGTTTATTCATGCTTCCATGTGCTCAAGGAGGCATGACTAAGCTGCATGGCATGAGGAAGTCTCAGGAAGTATGAGTCTTTTAATAGCTATAGAACCTAGTTCTAGCAATACAGATTGATTAAAGAGGCACAGCTCTTATAATTTATTTTGTGCATATAAAGATAATTTTTACATATAAAAATGGAACCTTTCCTCTATCAGGCAGCATCCAGGCACATTTTCACATTATTTAGTTGCATAAAGCACTGAACCGGAAATCAGGAGCTGGCTTGTTTTTCTTTTTTCTTTTCTTTTTTTTTTTTTTTTGACCTTGACTTAGCCCATAACTGACTATGAGGGGAAAAAGCATAACAAAAAGTATATATACTTAATAATTATTGTATGTGCCACTTCCACTAACTTCCACAAATAAAAATAAAAATAAAAGGAAAAAAGACTCAGTCTCTGAATTTATTGCATTTCTCTAGTAGCTTCATTCTGATTTAAATTTCAAAATCCAGAAGGATGATATTTTTAGAACAGATTTGACCATTCTTAAAATTCTCTGATAACCCGGCACTACCTTAAACACTCTTCACATGGACAAGGCAGGGTCCCTGCCCTCCCACCTCATCTCTCACCCCTCCACTCCTCTCCCATCCTCCCTCTGCTCCTGTTCTATTGGATTACTCTCTTTCCAGGAAGAAAAAAGTGCACTTTCTCTCCATTGTCTCTTTGCTGATGCTGGCCCATCATCTTAGATTGCCCTCTTCTTTTTCACCACTCTGTTAGGATTAAATCATGTATCCCACAAAAAGACACATTCTTAATATTACTCCACAGTCCTGTGGGAGTGAACCCATTTGTAAATAGTATCTTTGAAGACGTAAATTGGAGTCAGAGTGTGGACTCATTTCTGAATATGGTTTTCTAAGATTCTATTTAGGTGTGACCAAATGGAATCAGAATGCACCTTAATCTGCCTGAAAAGGCCTTATGAAGAGAGGCCAGGTGTCAGGGAAAGCCACAAGAGGAGACCAAGGACATCACCATGTGATGGAGGTCTGCCATCACCAGGCTGCTATCGACTCTGGAAGAGAGCATGGTCTTACCAACATCTTGTATTAGGACTTCTAGCTTCCAAATTGTGAATGGTTATTGCTTAAGCCAAACCATTTGTGGTGTTTATCAAAGCAGCTTTTACGAACTAAGACACCCTCTTTCTACATTAATTACCTGGGGAAAAATGCACACTTCCCAATAGCTTTCTTTAACAACATTTCTCCCCTTACCTATGCCATCATATCTGCAGGCAGGTATTATCTCATTTATTTATATGTGGAAAATGAAGCTAAGAGAGGACAGATTGCTTGATCAAGGTCTCAGAGCTAAGAGATAGCAGAGCCTTAATTTGAGATTGGGCCTACTTGGCAGCAATCTATATGACTAAGAGTGGTCCTAGATTCTTTTCTATTTCTTATGCCCCACCTTGAACATACTGGTAAGTTCAGTTGACATGCCTTCCTGAATAGTCTCAAATCCATATCCTTTTATACCTGGTCCCTTCTTGGTCCTAGCAACCATTATTTCTTGTCTAAACTATTACAGACACCTCCATTCTACTGCTCTGGTCATGCTCACACTTGTTCCTTATCCCCAAACTTCATTCCTCACCCATTTTTAGAACCATCTTTTTAAAGCACATGTGTTCCCTGATCACTCTCTCCTTAAAGCCTTCCAGTGGATTCCTGTTGAGTTTAGAATACAATCTAAGCTTTGTTCTATGGCCTCGGTGGCCTTCTACAATCTGGCTCCAGCCTTCCTCTTGGTCTTATGCTGGATCTACCTTCTTTTACACAGAAGTTGCACAGATCTCTTGCTTATTCCCCAAATCCTGTTTTTTCCTGTATCTCAGGGCATATGCACTCGCTGTGCCCTCTTTTTGCAAAGTTCTTCCTCCAGATAATTTCAAGTTTGAACTTTATTAATCATTTAGGTCTCAGTGGGGCATCCCAAGCTTAAGAGAAGGAAGCCACAGCCCCATTCCTCTGTATCCTATTACTGTTTTATTATATTCTTAGCACTTATGACATTTGAAATCAACTCATTTCTTACCTATTTATTTCTCCTGATAAATAAAGAAACCTGAGAATGGCAGGAACTTTGTCAGTGCTCTTCACTGCTGTAACCCCCAAACCTAGTCATCATATAGATTTCAAATAGTAGGGTCTTTGAAGGGAGAATTACAGAAAAAATGCATGACAGATTTCCATTTGTGATTCTGAATCTGATTATCTGAAACATTTGTTCAAGTCAATGGTATATTATAGTGGAGAGTTTTTTTTCTTTTTTTTTTTTAGGTACTGGGGGGTGGGGATTGAAAATAGGACCTTGTATGTGAGAATCTGGTGCTCAACCACTGAACTACAAGAGATATCATGAGTCAGTTTTTTTCATTTGTTTTGCTTGTTGCCCTGTTTTTTGTTTTGTTTTATTTTGTTTTTAGGAGGCACCAGGATCTGAACCTAGGACCTCCCATGTGGGAAGCAGGTGCTCAACCACTTGAGCCACATCTGCTCCCCAGGACGATGTTTTGAAATCAAAGTAGCCAGGTTTAAAATCCTGGTTCTAGCATGTACTAGGCTTGTGACAACTATTCTTTGACTCAGTTCTTTCATTGGCAGACTTTCTAAAGAATAGTAATAATTTATGTCAAATGACTGGTACCCTGTCCAGCACTGAACATATCAAACTATTTTTATATGTAAATATCACATGAGAGATTCTAAGAAGGGCCAAAGACAAGTCATGAGAAGATGACCAAGGTAGTCTCAGTGAGGTGAAGAGGGATGAGTTGGATTGAAAGGATTTCTATAGAGATTGTGGTGAAAAATTTTGAGCAGTGAGAATTTTACTAATAAAAAAATAGAAACCCCTTTACTATATTATAGGTAAAAATGTTTTTCCAGGTTAGAAGAGTTTCATTAGAATAGTGATTTCCTAAAAAGGATTTGTGGGAAATATAGCAACACATGAGATAGAGTCAAATCAGGGAGACTTGACTCTCATGCCTCATCTATTTACAATTTTGAATTGGTTAATGCGCTTTGTTCTATAAAACAGACAATAAAAATGAATTTTATTATATTCATATTATAGTAATTTTATATCTGCAGTCACACTTAATATGCTATGCTGTTACCATGTTAGTAAATCACTAATTTTAATTATAAATGTTATTAGTGAATTATAAAGTATTAAAAGACTCATATGCACAAGCACATAATGCTATCCATGTGTAAAGCATGAGTTACAGTTGCTAGGGGAACATAAATTTTGAATATGCAAATCTAAGTCTGAATCCCTTGGATAAATTGCAGTTAATTCTTAGTCCCCATTTTTTACTCAATTCAGGTATTGTTAAACACATTTTATATGAGTTGTTTGTGTTTTAAGGAGAAGTTATTAATTAGGAAGATCTATCATTTTATATCTTTATTTCTTAATTGTGTTTTTTTTCCTTAAAAAATGGATATAACAATTTCAGTTGCATTTTTTAAAGAAAAGAAGAGATTACGTTTTTGGCCTTCAGATGGGAGAGTATATGGCTAAAAGAACAGGATTAACTAGGTTATTGAAACTCCCTAGCTGCCAAAAACTGAAACTGTCCTAGGTACTTTCACAAATTGTTTTAGTTCCACTTGGATAGCTCTGATGATATGAATGTACCTGTAATTAAAACACACACATTCACACACACACACAATGACTGTCTATATTTAAAGGCAAGGATCCATACAAGAATGTAGGCTAAACTTTTCTCTGAATTCTCACTATAATTTAGGCAGGGTGCCATTTCATACTTTTTCATAGAAATCTCTTCTGCAGGGTAATATTAGTTAATAAAAAAATTGAAATTGATAATGAGGCAAATGGTTATTCCAAAGATGTCAGAGGCAGGAAAGCAGTCAGGTTAAAATACATATAAGAAAAGGCTACTGAGAAGAAGTGTAGAGAAATATAATCAGCACAGTTGCAAGTAAGATTTCTTATATCATTTTGCTCCACAATTTCCTAGGGGATTTTCCACATGTGTATGGTTGAAGCTAGTTGATAACATGATTGTGCTTCAGACTGTAGGAAAGGGGTAAAATGGAGTACAGGGCACGCACTTTCCCTTTAAGCATCTGAGGTATTACTTGCCCTTACTATTTCTTCTTGCATTCCATTTCTGTGATTGTAGTCATTTGATCATACTGAACTTCAAAGGAGACTAAGAAGTGTAGACTCACTGGGTGGCCATATGTCCTACTAAAAATTAAGAACTGTGGAAGAAAGAGCAAATGGATTTTGCTGCTGCAAAAGAGTTAATATTTTCCTCATTGACTTATGAATGCAAGGCATTTGTCGGCAGTACAAGGAACTAATACCCAAATAATATATCTTACTCTTGGTGACACAAAGCCTGCCTTAAGACTCCCCTGGAGCATATGGTCTATCTCTATTTGAATTTACTATTCGAAAATCTTTCTTTTAGTAAAAGCCATATCACTCAGAAGGATTTCTCTTCTTCTTCCTCTTTTCATTGAAGGTCAAAATTTAACATTGTGTGGCTCCTAGAGTGTAGTTTGCCCCAATGGTTCTCTAATATCTAGAGATATATGTCCAGTTCTCCCATCCTCATCTAGTAAATGTCAGCCTCTATTTCTGACACCACTCCCAATTGCTTACTTAGTCAAGTTACAATTGCTAATTTGGCCACTTGTTTTTGTAGAGTCTGAGTTATGGGCATATCAGTTTTGAGGTCTTTCCTGAAGAAGAAAAAATTATGCTTTCATCGAAGGATATGAATTGTGGTAAAAACAATCTCTAGTCTTAAATCTGACTTTATCCCAATTTGTGAAAATGCCTAATACTGATACATAGTGAAAATCATGTTAATTCAAAATATCTGTGCATTTTTTCAGTTTTCATGTAATTTTCATAAATAATCTATTTTAAATTTCATGGTCAGGAAGTTTTTTTCTAAGAGGTATATTAAAATAAAAGTGGCATATGAAATTCCATCAATACAAAATGTGCTACAATGAAAAAGACACTTCCCCTTTATGATGCTTTGAAATTCTTTTATGAATCCCAAAAAGAGAAAGATTATGTTTTTTGGAACTAATCCATTCCTGTGGATATGAGACTTTTGATTGGACTACATCAGGAGTGACGCATAACTCAACTTGAGTCTCCACACTTTTGCTGGGTCTGATATAAATGAAGATAGAGAGACAGGGGAAAAAGAAGCTCTACCATATTTGGTACTGCAGTGGGAGAGAAAGGATACCAGGTTTTCCCACAGTTGAGCTCAAGGAGAGAAACCATGACAGGTTTAAGGAGCCAAGGCCGAGAGAGAGAGGAGCCATGTGCTTGACAGCTCACAGCTGAACACAGGAAGAAAGTGAAGCAACTGACTGAGAGAAGAGATCCAGAAAGTGAGACGCCCTGCCCTGTGGCTGACGGCTCACAGCTGAGCTCCAGAAGACAGTAGATTCTGGATGGGAAGGCAAAGATAGTAGCGGTCTTTACCTTGTGGCAGGACACTAGAATCAACAGTAACTGACTTTGGTGAAAAAACATCTCTGATGGTGCCTTGATTGAAACATTTCATGGCCTTGAAAGAGTAAGCTTTCACCCAAATAAATTTCTCATTATAAAAGCCAACACATTTCTGGTCTTTGCATTAGCAGTCTTATGGCAAACTAAGACAACCTTATATCAGATTTCCAGTTGTATTGTGCAGAGAAAAATGTCAATAATTTGGTAATTTTCATATCAGAAATATTTCATGCACAGATATGCAAACCCATCCTCTTTAAGGAACATGTAGGAACAGACTACGGCATTTTCTGCACATTGCTTTATTTTTTTCACTTAATCACACGTCTTCTAGTACAATGAGATCTAACTCATTTTTACCCCTAGGGGCTATATTTTTCACTGTAAAGAGGTACAATAATTTATGTAATTAGTCCCATATTGATGGGCTTTTAGATTGTTTCCATATGTTTAATCTTATGCATAGGATTGCTGTGAAGTTCTTTGTACATATATTTTCCCATATATGTGTATTTGTAGGACAAATTCTTAGAAGAAGAGTTGTAATAGAGTTTCCTTTTACCTTCCGATTTTCTTTCTCTTCTTTTTTGGTGTTTATTGTTCATTTAAATTTTTCATGAGATTTATATAAATTATAATATTATATAGAAAGATATAACACTGTATTTGCATATCTCCTGTCTATGGACAGACTGATCAATTAATGGGTTGACCTCTCTATTTATCTAGGTATACCCATATCAATACCATTTTTATTCTTTTTCTTTTTCCTCCACATTCTGGCCCAGGACTGAGCATTTCTATCACATCCTCCTTGAAAAAACTACTGCTTGTGGCTGATTTCTCACTGAAGGAAGATTTCCCATTTAGTGATTCTTTTTATGCAGAAACATTAAGATCCAGAAACATCCAGCTTTCTACATTTTAATCTACTTACCTAAAAACTTAGTCTCACTCTTCAAGTTTGGCTATGATGGTGGAGTTCTCTCTTAGTCATCTTCACTCTTCACGTCATTCTTCTCTTTTTAATAAGGTAAGGGATAGTGAAAATAAACTTTTTGTAATACTTTAATGTGATCCCAAGTGTTTTATCTATTACAGATAATTTTCAGCAGTTATTCAAATTTTTATCTTTTATTCATGTATTTGCTGGTCACTTCCTTGGGAACCTGGAAGTGAATCAAATTCTTCAGCTATTTAGAAAATAGAAATTCAGTTTTCAGTTCTTCTAGTGTTTTAAGTTTTTAAGTGAAGATTCAATTCAGCATATTTTTCTAGTTACCAAAATCAAAAACAAAATAAAAACTGTCAATTCATATTCAGGTGGAATAGTTTGATATATTCTGCTCGGTGTTTCCTCTCTCATAATTTGTCAGAATTTTAAAATTCTAAATATACATTATTTTTATACTTAAAAAAAGTCAAGTACCAAAGAGCTGTGAAATTTCTTTACAGAGCTTTGTGAGAGAGTTTATAAAATGACAAAAAATTTTCTGAGTCCTTGAGTAGTTTTGTCTGTGTTTAGGTCTTGAATTGGCTCAAGAATGCTGTTACTATCATCTTCATCGTCCTCCTCTTCATTGTTATTATAATTTTAGAGTATTAATTTTATTTCTCTTGTTCTATTTTCTTCTTCTGAAACCAGTTATTCTTAGATTGGTTTCACATTATCTGCCTCTCTTATTTATCACCTCCTTTCTGATATTTTTAATTTCTTTCTTACTTATTTTTTCCCCTTTAATTTTGATATAGATTCTCAAATTTCCTGATCATCAGTGACTTGATTTCCTTTCGAACACAAGTCTGCCTCTTATCTGTAAAATGCAGATTAAATTCTGCTGTAACATTACATGTTAACTTGTGTTATTGTCTTCTTTTTGATCATTTTCCTTTGTATCTTTGTTTCCAAGCTGTTGTAACTTCATAGCTGCCTGTGCCATTTATAGCATTCTTTTCAGGAGGGTTAATTGATATCTTACACAAATTTTATTATTTTATAACACTTCGCTACTAGAAATATGCTCATCCTAAAAATGTAGTTTTTTTCTTGTGCTATAATATTTTTCCTGTATGGGCATTTTTAAAACTTATTCATCTTCAAATTTGGAGAAATGATTTTACACAACCGTGCATTCTAGAATGCACATAGTAGACCTCACTTTTCCATATAATGATTCTATTTGTTTATTTTTTATTTTTTTAAAGATTTATTTTATTTATTTCTCTCCCCTTCCCCCTACCCCCATCCTCACCCCAGTTGTCTGTTTTCTGTGTTCATTTACCACATGCTCTTCTTTTTGTCCACTTCTGTTGTTGTCAGCGGCATGGGAATCTGTATTTCTTTTTCCTGCATCATCTTGCTGTGTCAGCTCTCAGTGTGTGCGGCACCATTCCTGGGCAGGCTGCACTTTCTTTCATGCTGGGCGGCTCTCCTTACGGGGCACACTCCTTGCACGTGGGGCTCCCCAAGCGGGGGACACCCCCTACGTGGCATGGCACCCCTTGCGCGCATCAGTATGGTGCATGGGCCAGCTCCACACTGGTGAAGGAAACCTGGGGTTTGAACCGTGGTAGACAGAGTCCCTATCCACTGGGCCAAGTCTGCTTCCCATAACGATTCTATACCTCTTAGAAGTGGTAATCTCTAAATGCAAGAAGAAAGGGAATTGCAGAGGAGACCAGCAAGGGTGGGAAGACTTGTCCCTCTGGTACTTTTGGAATGTTGTCTCTCTGTTGGGCAATGGCTAACTTTCATCTGACTGGTATTGCTCCATAATTAGATAGTAACACTATGCTACATATTTTGATGCCCTCTCTCTTCTCTTCTGTTTTGTAAGTTGGGGCATATGTGTTATAGTTCAATAACTTGTTTCTCATTCTCTCCCTATCAGTGATATAAACACTGAATGTTTCTCCAGGATTTTGACATGTGCCTTTCTTTTAGTTGATAGTCTTTATTCTTTAGGTTTCAGTTAGGGTAACTAACCTGGCCCAGGACATGACTAGTTTTATCATTTTAAATCCAGTGTCCCAGAAGCCCCACTCACTGGTTGGTTACCTAAAATTTTTCTACTTGTTAATCTTCCTAAATTGCAGTTTTGATTATTTTTTCCATTGCTCAAAATTTTTCTATGGTTTCCTATTTTCTATCAACACTACTATGTCTTCCACTAAGTCACTCCATAACAATATGGTGCCCTTTCTACCTTTGTTCATGTCTCTCCCTCTAATTACTGTCTTTTGGCATTTTATACTTTTAGATATGTATCAATATTTTAATGTTTTCAAAATCTTTACATTATTTGTTAGTAACATTTGTCTTATGCTTTAAAAATTATTCCTGTATCTGTTGTTGCTTCATGTTTCTATTCTGAATTTCCTTTTTTGTGCTCTTTTTTACTTAATTAGTTTTGCTAGAGGCTTGGTTTTTTATTAGTCTTTATTTTTGAGTACTCACTTTTTATTATTTTCAGATATTCAAATTGCTGCTTATCTTCTAGTTCATATTCATCTGCTGTAATTTTTCAACTGTTGCTTTCATTTTGTGTTCATTTGCTCTAAGAGTTTTTTCTGAAAACAACATACTGCTGGATCTTGTTTTTTTCTTAAATCCAATCTGAGAGCATTTATCTTTTAATCATCAAGGTCAATCTACTCAAGGTTTTTATAATTACTGATTTATCAGAACTTTTCCTTACATTTTATTAAAAATTTTAATTTGACATTCTTTCTTTTTCACTTTGGAAATGTTTCACTAAAAATAGCAATTTGATGGACCATATTTTCTTCGTTCACATTTTTATTCTACTATTGATTTTCTTCTCCTCTTATATATCAGCTATATCTGGGCAAGGTGAAGATATGGGATTGTATTCCTCTGGTTCATTTAGTGAATGGGAATATCTTTCTCTACTCCAAGAGTGCGTCTATCTGCTATTCTTCTATGGTGGTTTGGAATTGCATGTACCTCAGAATATCATGTTCTTAGAGCTAATCCATTACTGTTAGTATAAACCTATTGGACGCAGGACCTTTTGAGTAGGTTGTTTCAGTTAAGGTACGGCCCATCGTGGATCTTAATATTCTTAATTATGGAGAGAGAGAGAGAGAACCACAAAAGCAAGAAACTGAAAGCAATGAAACCGAAAGAGAAAGGAGAGACAGGCAAAGACTGTCATGTGCCTTGCCATGTGGCAGAGGAGCCCAGGTTCACTGGCAGCCAGTCTTTGGGAAGAAAGTTTCACCTCGATGATGCCTTGATTTGGACTTTTTCTCATCTCAAATCTAAGCTTGGAAGCTAATAAATTCTACTTTTAAAAGGCCAACCCATTTTATGGTATCTGCTTTGAGTAGTTCAGCAAACTAAGATATCCCCTATGCTAAACCACTTGCTATGTTTTCCAGAATAACCTCCCCTCATTCACAGTCTAGCATAACCTTGCTCAGTTGTTCAGTTCCTGGCATTGTACCCAGTCAGGGATGGCCAATTTCTATCATAGCTACTGGAACTAAATGATTTGAGCCATAAATAATGAGCATGCAGTAGCCTATAGGCCTGTACCTACTGAGGTCGCTTGCACACCCTTCCCAACCTAGCTGCACTCCTACTCTGGATCCTGCTTCTGCTCTACTCTTATATCAGGTAGGGTGGACATTGTTGGCAGGATGTTGTTGCATTTGATTCATGATCATGAGCTCTCATGTCGATAATCAGCAATCCCCCTCCCACCAAACATTTGAAAGGGTCTGGTCTGGAAAATATGTCTTCTGCCTCTGGCCCACTGTAGAACTCCCCCAGATTCCATGCCTATTTCCTGAACAACTCAAGACAATGTGAGGGGGAGGAAAATAAGTGGTTAATATACTCATTTCCAACTATTTTACTGTTATCTTTGCCTTTGTGGTGTGTGTGTGTGTGTGTGCGTGCGTGCGTGCCTGGTAAAGTACCTGCTGTAGTTCCTTTTTGAGCTTCCTAAGCATCTGAAGGTTGGGTTTCTCAGGTCTGATGATAAAACCTGAGTTTGGGGCTATGTACACAATATATCTTTATTAAGTCAGTATTATTTAGTGAAGGTGGAAAATTGTAGCTGATACTCAGTTCATCAATTTTCTTGGATAATGTCAATTATTCTCAGATACCATCCCATCTAGGTAACTTTATTTAACTCCTGTACCATCTAGGTTAAGGTTTTTCTTTCCTAAATATACCTTATATTTATCTCAATATTAGTGTTTAAACCCCTGTAAACCTTTCTTTCTCTTCTACTGAGTAGTATGCTCCTCAAGAGAATGAAAGACGTCTCTCAATTACACACATAATACCTAAAAAAATTCCCAGTAGAGCGTTTGCTAGCCAAACACTGGCCAGATTTCTCTACCAAATGCTTCCAGGAAGATAAATGGCAAATTATCCAGGACAAATAGATGTTTAACCTTTTTATGGAAAGGCCTGAAATGGAGAATTTATTTTTCAAAGCTATGATTTTGAGGACCAGAAAACATTCATTTCTCTTAATTTTCAAATTTTATAGCTTATATCTTCCTGTGAAAGTATGTACTTCTTATTTTTGCTTCCAAAGGCTTATCTGAGAGTCATGCTGCTAAGAACGGGAAGTGTGGTTAATGTCTGACTTCCTATAGGGATAAACCAAGCCTAGTAACAAGAAACAAGATAAAAAATAAACAGATTCTGCAGATACTGTTCCTGCTTGGAAAATTAAGAGTAAATGCTATTAAAATAAACTCTTGATGTCAAAACTGGAAAAGAATTGTTATATACAAAGATGAGAGGAAATAGTTATAAAAAGAAATAAAAACATGCAATGTTCAGGGATGTATTTACTCATGTCAATCTAATTTGCCAGACATATGGAAGAAATAGTGGTTTTAGAATTGCAAGCTTAGGCTCGCAATTCTCAATGTGAATTGCAAGTAAATTTGCTCTGAAAGCAGAACAAATTAATTTTTCCAAATTGGTATTTGATTTTTGTCTATGTAACACAGATCCCACCCTTGCTTAACTTCAGAAGATAAAAGGCAAATAAAGCTCTTGGGAAACCATATCTACCTAAAGGCTATCACATCATCTTGTATCTACCTCAACAGATTGTATAAAAGAAGTGCATTCTGAACACAATTCTGATTCAACTGGAATATTTATAATAGATAAACTATAAACATTTTACAGTTGCATCTATTACTAACATAGTGTTTCATCCAATATTTAGTAGATATTTTTTGACAATGATAATATTGATATGAACTTGGCCGGAGAGTCAGTTCTTCAGAGGCCATTTGATTATTTTCAGATATAAATAAACTGCAAATACTTTATACTCAAAAATTATATAAATCAGCCAGATTCTAAGAAGCTTTAGTTGTACTAATGTCTTGATTTTGTTTGAATGGAATAATTCTGAAATTTTGTAGGGAAACAATATAAGTGAATGAAATATCTAGCTTTCAAGAGAAAAATATATTATGGAAAAGATTATACAATTCACATATCCCATTCCAGAGTATGTGTCTTAACAAGCCCCTAACAAACCACCTGAATTGATTATAGAAAATATAAATTTGAAGATGTCTTTTTGCTGTAATCTTCAATTGCCATTACCAGTTTTGTTTTCTTTATTTCTACTTCTCCATTTTTGTTCACTAGTGATAAATGTTCTATATTTTACATTTTATATCTAGTTTATCTCTTTATTTTGTAATCACTTTACATGGCAAATGGAGAAATCTATAGAATAATAAAGCTGATAGTGAATTTTATATTGCTATTGGGCATATATTGCATAAGAAAGTTATCTGAACTCTAACTTAATAAGAGGGAAATGTTGCTAAAGAGGAAACTTGCTTCATAAGAATGAGAGACCTATGCCTTTGTGAAATTTACTTAACTATAAACCCATTAAAAAGGATTAAGATATGTTTTCTTATTTTCTGCCACAGTTAGATGAGTTTACAGTATATAGCTATTGAATTTGAGTAAAAGTCAATGTTTAAGTTTAAAAAGTCTTTATATTATGTGATTTAACGCATCTGGGAAAGTTATCAATGCCTTGATAATGTTGTAGATACACAACGTAAAAGAAAATGTATGTTTCAGAAGAAAACACATTTGTGCTATGTAAAGTTAAGCCAAGGAAATGAAATAGTGTATTTTGTGTTAGTTTCACCACTTGAAAGAGTGGTTAGTTCAAAGAAGATAAAAGAACTGTATGGTAAAAAGTTATGAAAGGCTTCCTACAACATTCTATAAATTTGTGGTTGTCGTCCCCTGTTTTGCTTAATCTAGGTCTATAAGGAGACATATCACTTTCTCATTATAGTGCCATATTGGAAGTGCTCCATTTATATTTTAATGCCTTTTGTATATATTCCCTTATGTAGTTTAACAGCATTTTTGAGCTTTGCAGGCCAGGAAAAATAATTAAAGACAATAGAATGTACTCCAGCTGACAGAATGTGTTTGAAATGAGCCAGTTAGCATAGAAAACAAGTCTTTAGCAAAAGACTTACAAGGGTAATACCTTCCTTTTTTTATGGTTTCAACTGTGATTAAGATAGTATGTGTTCCTAGTAATTAAATATATTTACCCCAAATCATCTTCTAAATAGGGAATTAATTTTATTTTCATTCTTGGGATCACTTCTGGCCTGTCTCTTGCATAAACAGGTGCCATGACATATTTTAATAGTGTGTGCTATAAAACAGCCAGAAAATTGGTGTTTTCTTACTCACCCCTCTAGATTTTCACAATTCAACTCAAGCCTCGGCATAGTAATGTCTCAAAAAATCGCACTCATTCCCATTTTCCCATAACAACTAAATTTACCATAAAGCAATAGGATTGTTATTGCAACAATTTCATCACTTTTTTTTGTATTCACTGAAGTACTACCCAGGAAGGAGTTTATTGCAGAGCAAAAAGATATCATAGCAGCACTTTGAAATTAGAGTGATGAAAATGCCCCAAACTCATATTTTCATCTTGATGAGATAATATAGACTGTTGACTAATAAGAGATTTATACTCCAGGCACTATTTAAATAATAGTCTGCTGAATAGTGATGGTCTCAGCTGATCTATTGCATGGCTTATAGGCATTTTGGTGGTTTCAGAGAAAAATAAATTTGCATGGATACACAGGAAATGAAAATTTACTTGTTTTATATACTTTCTCATTATGGTATTAATAGTTGTAAAATTTTTAAAGGTTGGTAATTTGCAAGAATCTTTTGGCTAACATTCAGCCTACAGAGCATACAAATTCTTAACTAACATAATTTGATACGATTTGTATTTGGATATTTACATTTATTATATTTCCATTTTATGATGATATTATTTGTTACATAATATTACTGTGGTAGAAAGACCAGGCAGTAATCCCCAGTGATCCCAGCTTCCGGGAGTTCATATCTTTGTGTAATCCCTTCCCCTTAACTTTAGACAGGACCTAGGATTTGTATTAACCAATAGAATATGGTAAAAGTGATAGGTGTTACTCCTGCAACTTCATTAACTTATATAAGACTCTGTCTTGACAGACTGGAGCTAGCAACCCTCCTTGCTGGCTTGATGGAGTAAGCAGATATGTTGGACAAGTCCAAGTAGAAAGGAATTGTGGGTGATCTCTAGGACCTGCAGGTAACATCTTGGAATGGAGGACAGCCTCCCGTCATCAGAAAGCTGGGGTCCTTACTTGCACAATAAGAAAATAAATTCTAAAAACAACCTAACTGACCTTGGAAATGGATTCTTCTGCAATCAAAACCTCCAGATGAGAACACAACCCAGCAAATAACTTAAGTGAATCTCTGTGAGATCTTGAATAGCTAAGCTCTGCTGTGACTATTGATCCATGGAAACTGGGAAATTATAAATTATTATTGTTTTAAGCCATTTTAAGTCAAATTTGTTACACAGTATTAGAAAACTAATGAAATCACTGATTCACAAAGATGGATCAATGGTTTCTAAGTGATTCACTTAAGGATTAAGAATAGCAATATAATCTTAAAACTCAGAACCAAGTTTAATCATAGTGAACAGGGTGGCACAAAACAAATATAATGTAAATTTTTATGTGCCAGGTAAGTGAATCTGAAAGTTAAGTGCATTGGTGAAAATAATGGAAAGAGAAAATTCTGCATATAATATTATGGGAGCAGTGATTACCATCCTCCAATTCAAAGTTTACTATCACTTTTGAAACTATCAAAAAATGGTACAAAGTCATTACAAATTTTCAGGTATTTTCCAATGAAGCATAGCAATTTTTCTAGTAAAGCAAGCAAAATATTTTATATTTCCAAAAAAAAGTATAAACCTTATTTTCTAGTTTAAAAAGGTAAGTTTTATTACTAACTTCATTAAGGAGACCAAAATGTTGAAGACTGATTTAATGTAGCACTCGACATATAACATAACAGATAAGAGATACCTTTCTAGGAGCCTTATAAATCAGTCAAATAATAGTCTTAGAGAGAAAATAAACAAACATTTGGCAAACGTGTCAAATGGCACTCTTTGTGATGACACACTATGAATGGCATATGATATTATAGAAAAATTAATAGCACATGTGGATTCTAGTGAATATAACATTTTAAAGTCAACTAAAACAATTATGATGGAGGGTATAAATCAGTTACTCATTCTATCCGACATTCAAGGGGAGGAGAATTAAGCTCCTCCTGTTGAAGGGAGAATTATCAAAGAATTATTGACCACAATAATTAAGAAATATTTAGAGGAGATACTTTGAGGAAACTATTCTGCTTCTATTTAAAGTTTTGCCTGCTAATTTTATAATTTGCCATTGAATCATGGCTGCAGCAAATATTAGTGTTCTGGTAGTGATTTGTTATTTTCTCATTTCTTCCACATTTTAAAAACTCTTCTGTAAATATGAGTACATTTTCCTCTGTTTATTTTTACTGTCTTTTATTTATATTAGTATGCATTCATGGATGTTTATTTCAGCCTTGTAATCACAAGCAATATTATAATTATTTATTTTGGCATTCATATGTTTCAGCTTTTGATATTGGGAACCCTTTCACATTGACTTCTGTGTCCTTTTGACATGTAATTTTTTTTTTTTTTGCATTTATTTATTCATGGCACTACAAGATGCTTTAAGCTTATCCTGTGTTTTCCCATCCTCAGCCCTGAAATCAGCCATTTCTCCAAAGAGTCTTTGGTTCCTTTTACTGAAGATTAGAGTTTAGAAAAAAGGACTTATCATTAAGTGTAGTCATTTTCCCTGGAGTCTAGGACCTACCAACAGACAGAGTTAGGAAATATATTGTTTCACACTTAAATATTTGGTAAATTCACCAGTGAAACTCTGTGATCCTAGGTTTCCTTTTTTCAGAAGTTGTTAACTCCAAATTCAATCAGTTTATTTTATATATGTGTGTGTGTGTATGTGTGTGTATTACTCTTTTTATATGTCTCTACATAGAAACATTTATAGTAAATATCTAAATATTTTTCTCACTTTATAAATAACCTGAATCTCTCTTTTTTTATATATCTAAATCAATCAATACTACACCAGAAATATATGTGCTCATATTTTCAGGTTATTTCTTCAGGTTTGACTTTGGTAATTGGTGCCTTTCAAGAAATTGGAACATTTAATGTAAATTTTCAACTTTATGGCACAGATTTTTTCCATAGTTACTCCTCACTATAATTTAATGTCTTTGGAATCAGTAGTGAAATTTCCTCTTTACTTCCTATTGTCAGAAACTTGAATCATCTCTTTTTCTAGATTATACAAGCTAGAAGCTGAATCAATTTTGCTGAACTTCTTAAAAAATCAGTTTTTTGCTTTTATTGATGGCCTCTATTGTTTTCCTATTTTTAATTCAGTATTGTCCTTTTCCTGTTCACTTTTGACTGTGGTTCATCTCTTCTACTTAATGCCATAAGGAAAGCTTTATCTGGATTCTTTCTTTTTCCCTGTGTGCATGTGAGTTATTAGAGGATTTTCAGGAGGAAAATCCTGAAAGGAGATATGAACTCCCTATGTCTGCAACCCACAGGGCTTCACACTTAATTATTTTTTAATGTTTTTTTTTTTTCGCTTTACATCTAAGTCCTGTAATTTGTATTAACTATCTTCACTTTCACTGATTCTTTCTTTGTCTGAAAAGTCTACTCAAGAACCAGTTGAAGACATTCTTCATCTTTGTTACTGTGTTCTGTTTTATCTCTAGCATCTTGAGCTGATTTTTAACAGCTTTCTTCTCTGCTAAAACTACCTCTCTGCTCTATCATATTGTCTACCCTGCCCATTAAAGCTCTTAAAATAACTGTAATTTAATATCTTGGTCTGAGAATTCCAAAAACTGGGTCATATATGAATCTGGTCCTGATAATTGCCTTGCCTTTTCAGACTTTCATTTTTTTCCTTTTTGTATGCTTTGTCTTTTTATGTTGTTGAAAGTTGCACATGGTACATAAGACAGTAAGTACTGAGGGATATTTCTATATGCATACTTGGAGATGGTCTCACTTTTCCTTTACCCTGACCTTTAGTATAGGGGCTGTTTAGAAGAGAGTTAGGCTGAGTTTTAAGGATGTTATTGTAATGGTTACAACCAATATACACAAATCTTAAAATTCCTTTGGCGAATTTGCTTTCATTTTGGATTTGGGTCTTCCCTTTGTGCTGCCTCCCAGAGAGAATTCATTTCTTGTAGCTCTCCTCTTTGTTTTACTTGACACTTTTTAGGGTAGTGGTAGAGGACAGGGAAGGTGTGAAGCATTCTCTGATTAAGTCACAGTCTTAGGCAGGAACTGCAAATTTGGGTCTTGGGTGTGGCCTTCACAAATGTTCCTATCTTCTTCCAGACACTCTGCTGGCATGTATTCCTGCCCCACCCCAGATATAGTGCCTTTCCTTTCCTCTTACCCCACCTCCAAGCTGCAGTGGGTTTCTATCAGTGAACCCAGGCTACAGGATTTTTTATGTTATTTGTTTGTGAATGTTTGTGTGTGTTAATTTTCTGGATCTCCCACAGCAGATTAAAATTTTTGTTCCTTATGGAAAAAAAAGATGATGGTTATGGGTGGGGTTTCACAGTGACTGCTATTTCTTTCTCTGAGTCAGCACCATAAGGAATGCTTTATCCAGATTCTTTCCTCTTCCTTGTGTATGTGAGAGAGAGAGAGAGAGAGAGAGAGAGAGAGAGAGAGAGAGAGAGAGAGAGAGAGAGAGAGTTATTAGAGGATTTCCTGGAGTAAAATCCTGAAAGGATGTGTGAAATTCCCTATGTCTGCAACCCACAAGACTTAATACTTGGTGCTAGTTCATACTGGATGCTATGCAATTTAATTAAATTCCTAGCTGAAACTTTTTAGTCTTCTGCAATGTTCCATGGCTTCTGCCCCAGGTAAGTAAAAGTTCCAATCTTGTTTCTCTCTGCAGGCGCTTGTCTCTCTCCAGATTTCAAGTTATCTCTTTACTTTGCCACCTCAGTTTTCTAATGGGATCCAGAAAATCTGTTAAGTGTCACTTTGTCCAGCAAATGTAGTGTGGCAGCAATGCTCTTTTCAGTTCTCCACTTCAAATGGAAACTAAAGCTTAATGACTTATTTTTCCATTTAATGCTGAAAATTCATGTTACAAGAGAAGAGATTTTCATTTAGTTGGTAATTATTTTATGAGTAGAATAGGAAGAATTCATAGGCAGCAGTATCTATGGAATACCATTTACACAAGAAGAAATGAATATAATTGACATATGAATTAAAGGAATTACTCCATGAATGCCAATCTACAAACTTTAATCAGAGAAAACAATTGGTGGTCAAAACTATAGCTTTTGATTGCGTTTCAACTGAATTACTTATGCAGGCACTAAGTAATTCAAATATAAACTTTAGCCAGTAAGTTTACTTCTCAGTATGCTGTGTGAAGTAATAAAAAACAAATCTGAAAATATACCTATCCTATATGGCATGGTATACACTAATTTTCCCATTAATTTTTGCATTAACAATAAAATTAAAAGGAAAATTTTCATGATATTAAAAGGTTATGACAGCACTTGTTTATGATTTCAAGTGATTTTCTTTAGCAGGACACTCTGGTGATAAACTATATTTTTGAGAACCTAAGACTATAACTTCAAGTTCAAAATATCATTAAGTGTAATGCTGAGAATGTCTTTTGTTTCTAAAGAATAGCAATTATGATGTAGGTGGCAGTTGACAAGAGTTTAACTATTTCCCAAGAATTAGTGTTTTTTTTTTAATAGTTGAAGAATCAATTAAATGAAATATTGAGAATATTTTAAAAACATATCCAAATTCTGTAAATGATTTGAAAAATGTTTCCAGAACTAAATAGATGACAGCAAAATCTAAATTATGATCTTTATTCTGGGATTTCAATATACACATATTAGAAACCAGGTCTTACTGTTGACTCCCTTTGGCCACAGAGGTGTTTTTTGAGAACTACATACCCCAGAAAAACATGTCCTTAAATTTAATCTAATCCATTTCTGTGGGTGTGAAACATTAAAAGAAGATCTTTTGATGAGTTGCTCCAGTTAAGGTGTGGCCCACTTCTGTCAGGATGGGTCTTAATCCTTTTACTGAAGACCTTTATAAGTTGAATGAAATTCAAACAGAAGAGAAAGCCACAGGGAGCAGCCGGAAGCTGAAGTTCAATTGAACCTGGAAGAGAAAAGAGCAGCCAGGAGATGTAGACAAATGCATTGCCATGTGACAGAGGAACCGAGGATCAAGGTTTGCAGCCAGTCCCAGAATGCCAGTGTTCAGCAAAAATACAGTACTTGATGTCACCTTGATTTGAACTTTCTTTTTCCTGTCCTCAAAACCATGAGTCATTAAATTCCCATTGTTTAAAACATCCTTTTGGATAGTATTTGCTTGAACAACCAAAGGAAACTGAAATAGCTCTGATTAATAATTTGCAACACTCCATTTCCAGTTTCATCACTTTAATACAGGTCATCATCTTCTCTCCTTCACTGGACCTCAGTTGCTTCTTAGCTCTTTTCCTGAATTCTTTTATGTCATTTTTAAATTCATTTTTGGCAATCTTCTGAGCAATTCTCTTAATAGTACAACTCCCTATGCCACTTACTTTCGATAGCTTTTTAAAAATTTTCTTTTGGGATTCAGTTCAATACTCTATATCTGGTTTACAAGGCCCTGAGTCTCTAACTTCCTAGCCAAGAACAATGCATATATATCATCCCCATTTCACTTTCTTCTAACTTTTAGACACATCTTTTAGATGCTTTAAGCTTTAATACCCAATTCTCCTTAATTAGGAAATTCACACATGTTCATCCTCACGCGTCCTATGTTTAGCTAATTCCTGCTCATTCTCAAGGATTTTACTTAAAAGCAGTTTATCAGGGAAGTGGACTTGGCCCAATAGATAGGGCATCCGCCTACCACATGGGAGGTCCGCAGTTCAAACCCCAGGCCTCCTTGACCCATTTGGAGCTGGCCCAGGCACAGTGCTGATGCGTGCAAGGAGTGCCATGCCATGCAGGGGTGTCCCCCGCGTAGGGGAGCCCCACACGCAAGGAGTGTGCTCTGTAAGGAGAGCTGCCCAGTGCAAGAGAAAGTGCAGCCAGCCCAAGAATGGTGCCACACATACGGAGAGCTGACACAATGAGATGAAGCAACAAAAAGAAATACAGATTCTCATGCTGCTGATAAGGATAAGAGCGGTCACAGAAGAACACACAGCGAATGGACACAGAGAGTACAACTTGGGGTGTGGGGGAGGGGAGAGAAATAAATAAAAAATAAATCTTTAAAAAAATAAAATCAGTTTATCAGGATATTCTTCTATAAATTTCCAATCTGGAACATATTATTCTCCAATTTCATGCTACTATTTTAGGAACTTCTTTATAATTTTCACACTTACTTATAATTACTTAGTCAATGTTTGCCTTTCACTGTAGATTATAAAACTTATGAACATAAAGACATGATTATTTTGTTTAACTCTGTAATTTCATTGACTGGCACACAGTACAAACTCAACAAAAAGCAGCACTCTACCCCGTTTCTCAAGATTGACTGGATCTAAGCGGAGTATCAAGTAGAGCATCAGTTAAACAGTCTGGAATTCTAGAAGGAGTAGTGTTGTAAGAAAGAAGCAAATCTTGAGTGAAGTAGTACAGCATTCCATAGTATGGCAAAGCTGGGCATTGAGGAAGGTGGTGGAGGGGAGTGTCACTGACAAGGAATGAGTTGGTGGGAAAGTGAATGCCCAATGTCTATAGAAAGGAAATCAGATTTCAGGTTGATTAAATAAGATTATCAAAGGGTGTACTGTTACAGTTCTGTCCCTGTTAAGATTAGTTGGAACTTGAATGGGTGGAATTAATACGAAGAAGTTAGTAATATCAGCTGAGAGGAACTGAGGATGTTAAGGAGGTGGTCTATGCCTTCTGCAGTAGTGATTCCTTTAGTATGCATAAAGATTACTTGGAGGTTTGAAAACACGGATTTTGATTGAGATATTAGTTGAGTCCAAAAACTGGCATTTTAAGCAGTTTTCCAGATCATGTTGGTTGCTGCTGCTCAGGCAACACACATTTTGGGAAACGCTGCCCTTTACTTGACACATTCCATTTAGGTAAAACTGCCTGCATTTTATAAGTACCCCACCTTTTCCACATAAATCTCCTCATCCCTATCCCCACCTTCACTTTTAAGGAAGTAGGCAAATAAATGGAATAAGGTTAAGGCACTAACAGGTAGTTTCACTATGTGGTTATTAATGCATTGCAAACAGTGAAGCATGTGGTCCACAGGAATTAGAGTCATAAGGTACTACTGGCTTCATTTTCTCTTTTCTTTAGCATAACTATGGGAAGAATTTTATAGTATCATAAGGTATTGTTGTAGGTTAATACTTCACTTTGAATATCTAGAGAGATGATGAATCCACTTCTTTTTATTTTTATTTTTTGGCAAGGGAGTGCATTGCTTAATTTGTCCTTGAGAGTTTTTTTTTCAACTTTTCAAGATTCTTTTTTCTTTTAACCATAGAACTATTATTTTCTATTCTATTCTGTTTTAAATAACTTTTCTCCTGTGCCAGATTTTCTGTGGATTGGATGTCCAGAACAGATTTAAGCTAGTCATTGCAGAAGGTGTAAATTGCATATTCTTATTTTTATTTGGCTGATTTAAAAAGTTTCTAGATGATTTTGTTCATGTGGTTCCATAAATTTTAAGCAAATACTTAACATGGCATAAATTGAAGAGATCAGTACCTAAATTTTCAAGTATTGCAGATTCACAAACGATCATTTTCTAGTGGGGTATTTCACTGGACAGGGTTACAAGCTTTGGGCACCAATTGCCTTCTTTAAATGGTGGGGTGACTGAATTTTTTCTGAGTTATCTCTTCTGCTAAATGTACATAATATTGTCTGTCTTATGAAGTAATTTTTAGAATTAAAACATTTATAAAGTCTGGTCCATAATTGGTAGACAAAGAAACTGTTAAGTTTTATTGTTATTGATTGAATGTTGATTTCCATTTAGTGTCATTTATGACTATTAATACTTACATATTCTCTCTGTCAGCTTTTTCTTCTAAAAGCTTCTGAAGTTGCAGTTTCTATCTGTATGGCTACATTTTATTGAATGCTTATTGAAAGTCAGCACTGTGCCAGAATCTTTGCTTGGGCCATGTAACTTACTCTTCACAGCAACCCTGTACTGTAACAATTATTTAACCAGTTTTATAAATGTAGATAATGAAATTTTGGGAGTTTTATATTGTCATATATTGAGTAAGTGCTTTACAAACATAAATTTACTGACAGGAGTAAGGAATACAGGTCATTACAGATACTTTTCTCTGTTCTTCCACTAAGTATAGCTAAAATCCCTGGACACAGAAGAAATAATAATTATTACTCTGATGATGTACAGAAGGCAGACTAACTAAAGAACTTAGGATCCATGGAAAATCATGGTGAGTTTCCTGGGTTTCTTTTTGTCTCATGCATCCAGAGTAGGTGCTGGAGAAGCAGACAATCTGGAAACCCCAATAGTCCCAGACAATAAAAAGTCAAAGGGAAAACCTTCTTGTGCCAGCCCAAGGACATATAAAGCAAGAAAAAATAACCATTCAAGGTTAGCCAAACATTACAGAAAAAATGATTACTGCATGGCCACCCATGTCACGAGGCTGTATCAAGGCACCACAAACTCCCCTCAGGAATGAAAAGAAAATAAATGAAACCTTCTCAAATGAAGGAAAAATAAGAGAACTTGTGACCAGAGGACTTTCTCTAAGCAGAAAGGAAATGATGAAAGAAAAATCTTGGGATATCAGGAAGGAAGCAATAGTAATGAAAACAAAAAGTAAATGGACAAGCACCACACTCTTTGCTCTCCACTTAAATTGTTAGTTGAAGCAAACATTTTAAGAGTGTCCGATGACTTGGCACATTAGTTCTCAATGTCTGCAGAGGAAATATTTAAAACAATTATAAATGGGAGAAGATAAAGGAATGTAACATGAAGTAAGACTTCTACACTTCACTTGAAATGGTAAAATGTTTACATCAATAGTCTGTTATAAGATATGTATATATTTTGTATTATGTATATATGTAATAGGATACCCAGAAAAGCTGCTAAAATAATCTTGATGAAGAAATATACTCAAAAACACTATGGATAAATCAAAATAGAATTCTAAAATACATTCAAGCAGACAACATGAGGATAGGGAAAACAAAACAGAGAAATGAAAAACAGAGGGAACGAACAGTTAACAACATAAAATGGCAGATTTAAGCCTTAACATATAAAAATTATATTAACTATAAATGGTTTAAATGTGCCAGAGATTGGCAGAATGGATTAAAACACATCACCCAACTGTAAACTAGCTATAAGAAACTCACTTCAAATACAGTGATATATAGAAGTTGAAAGTATGGATTTAAAAGGTATTAGCTGAGTGAAAAAAGTTAATCTCAAAAGGTCATATACCATATGATTTTATTCATGTAACATTCTCAAAATGATAAAATTTTAGAGATGGAGGACAGATCAGCAGTTACCAGGGACTAGAGATGGTACAGGGGAGGTATGAGTTTGCTTATAAAAGAGAAGGAGAAAAGAAATCATTGTAGTGATGGAATATATGTATTGTGATGGTAGTTACTTGAATCTACACATATAATAAAAGTGACATAGTATACATACTCACTATTTCAATGTTGATTTCCTGGTTTTGATATTTACTGTAGCTACGTAAAATGTGACCATGGGGGAAACTAGATGGATGATGAATGGGAACTTTCTGTAATGATATTACAACTTCCTGTGAATCTATAATATTTGAAATAAAATAAAAATAAAATAAAGGACTCACAGACAACCAAGAATCAAATCCTCCTTTTGCTTTATACTCACTATAAGTCTTCATTCAAATTATTTAAACTCTCTCTAGTCATAATAATTGTATACATGACTTAGGTTTTTTGTGAGGATTAAGTGGATTAATTTAGATAAATTGGTGAAGATAGTGCATATTTAATAGTAAGTGCTCTTCAAGTTGGCTATTATTATTTCACAGATTAGGAAATTAAAATGAAATTAAAATTTCACTTTTTATTTGAACACTACTTCCTTTGTCAGAGACACTAATTCCTCATATTCCTCTGAAGTATAGGCTGCTATATTTCCTAGCCTTATATATATATAACTTAAATTTGAGTGTGCACAAAGCCATGAAAAAGTATCAAATAATTCATTGATTCAACAGTTTTTTAGAACTTGAAAGATGCCAAACTTTGTCCAATGGTCTGGTATACAATATTGCACAATACAGATAAAACTGTAGCCTAACTGTAGCTTATGTTATAGTGGAAAATATATGTAATAATTTTTAAAAACCAAATCATTTATTATAAATTATGTCTAATGATAGTGTCATGAAGAAAGGTAGAGAGGATTAAGCAATGGGGAAGATATTTGAAGATATTGAGCAATAGATCAATGAAGAAGATATTTTAGCTAAAGCTACCCCAGCAGATTTTCTCTGAGAAGGTGAGAGATGAAAAAAGACTTGAATGAAGTTGAGATAGCAAACATAATTTTCTGAGACCAAATAAATTTACAGGCAAAGGATAAAGCAACTAAAGAGCCATGACTTTGGCACACACTCAGTGTGTTTTAAAAACAGAAAGATAGAAATTTGAGTGAAGACTGAGAGTAGTATAATAAGAAGTGAATTGGGAAAAATAGTCAGTAGACAAGTAAAGTTGGGACTTGGCAATTGTAAGGAATTTTGGTTTCATTCTGAATATGAACAGATATCAAAGGAGGTTTTTAAAGAGAGGAGAAAAGTTAGTTGATGTGATTTAGAAATTGAAAAATAAAACCATTTGTCACTCTGGCTCCTGTGTGGGTACTGATTCCAGAGAATTATGAGTGATATTGATAGAATTTTCAGAAGAGATGAAAGACACCAACTCATGTATTCAAGAAGTAATATAGAACAAATAGGACAAATCCATGGATACATATGTGATTATGAATTTCAGGACAAGAAAAGATATTTAAAAATGCTGGGAACACAAGTTTACCTTTAAAGAGAGATTATTAAATAGATAACTTCACCTCAAAACCAGTGGAAGTCAGAAGATAAAAACATGATATTGTAAATGTATTGAGAGAAAATAAGGATTAATTTAAGATTCTGAATCTAGAAAATCATTTTCAAAAAGACCAAAACAGACAGAGTTCAGAATCATCTCTTGAAATGAAGGATATTGTGAAAGATATACCTTAATTAGAAAGAACTAGATCTTAACTAGAAAGTCTGTGCTGTAAGAAGGAATGAAGAGTGTAGAAAGTAGTAAATATATTTGTAAACAGAAACAAGTCTTGACTATGTAAAATAATAATAATCATAATACACTCTTTTGGAGTTTAAAGAGAAAAACAAATTACAATAGAATACAGTTAGATGAAAATATCAACATTTAAGGCAAGAGTAGGTAAATGGAGGTAAAATATTCCAAGTTATTTATATTTTTCAAAAGGAAGAAAGAGAAATTGACTAATTTTAGCTTTCTGTAGTTTAATACGCATGTTGTAATTCTATAATCACTAATAAATGATGTTTTAATTTTTTAGTTAAAAATTAAAACTAGTTTTACATAACCTGTATTTTAAAATGATCAGTCAATCAAAAGATGGCCAGGACATAATGGAATGCCAGTCAGAAAATTATAGATGGAAAAAAACAGAAAGCACAAAGAAAGAAAATACATATAATAGAAATATATGAAATTATAAAAAATGCAAATTGATTAATTGCTCTAGGTTAAAAGACAAAGATTTTCAGAGTAAAAATATTAATTAAAAGGATTGAAAGAAAAATGATGGACAAAGTCATAGCATGTCAATTCTAACAAAAATTAGCTAGTTTTGTGCTATTAACATTAGATAAAAGAAACACATTTAAAACATTACTATACATACGAGAGCCTTTTTCTAAAGTAAAAATTATTTTCACCAAGAAGATATAATTTTACTTTTCCAAGTAAGTAATATCTCCCTGAATCAGAAGAAATGAATATAAATACAAAGAACTAGGGTTAGGAAAGGAAGAAAAAGGATGTATTTATTTGAATATCATATGTAAAGAGAAAATCTAAAGGAATATTCAGAGAAAATATTGTTAGAATTTACATGATAATTAGTAAGTTTACTGCTACAAGATTATTGAAATATCTATTGTTTTGCTACATATCATCAATAAACCTTGGAAAATAACATTATATGAAAGACACCATTTATGATAGATAAAATATTATTAAATAAGAAAAAAATGAATGACATGTGCAAGACTTTTATAAAGAAAATATACCTTTTGTAAAACATTAAAGAAGCTCCAAATCAATGCTAATGTACCCCATGTTCATGAATTGAAAGACTTGATATTTTAAGGATACCCATACTTTCCTATACAGAGGTGCAATGCAAACCTAACCAAAATCTAATACTTTCTGTTTGAAAATGGAAAAGTTGATTACAATATATATTTAGAGATGTCTGTAGCCAAACATAACCAAAACACTTTTGACAAATATTATGGTAGGTTTATATGTCTTATTACAAATCAAATTACATTTTAAAATGAACTGTGTCCAATGCATTATTGCTTCAGAAATAGGAAAATCATCCAATGGGATAGAATCTGGTAAGAGGGCTAGACATTTTAGAATATTTGATATGCTTTTTAAATAATAGTGCAGGGAAAATTGGGAATCCATATTTAAAAAGAATAAAATTGAATTTTACTTCCTATTACAGAAAAAATCAGTTCCAAGTGGATTGAAGTGTTCTATATGTGAAAAACAAAACTTTAAAACACTATATAATATAGGATGTCTTTCTAAGACAGAAAAAAGCATAAGCAATAAAGAATGTGTTAGTAAATCCTGGCAGAATAAAAGCAAGAATTTGTACTCATTGATAGACAATGTAAAAGAGAGTGGATGTGCCACAATGATGGAAGAGGTTGTTGATGTGGAAGGGGTGGGGTAGGTGGGATGGAGGGTATATGGGGACCTCATATTTTTTAATATAACATTCAAAAGAAAATAAAGAAAGAAAAAAGGTGAAAATCAAGACATTGAGTTTGAGAAGTTATTTGTAGTACAAATAAAGAAAGAATTAATAACTATATTGAGGCTTGTATTAGGTCTCCCTGAAAAGACATGTTCAAATCTTAATCTGTGTTACTGTGGGTGTGAATTTTTTTGTAAATAGGACCTTTTGAAGTTATTATTATTAGTTAAGCCATGATCAGACTAAATGAGGGTGGATCTGTTTACACTTGCAAGATAATTTTAAAATCATATATGAATGATGAATGACAGCAAAATCATCAAATGATTAGTGTCTTCAAATTGTTCTGAGTGGTCTTAGGCAATGTATCAGACTCAAAGTCAACAGATTATGCTTTTCATTGTGTTTATCACTCTTCATTCATTCCTTGCATATGTATGTGTGCATGAGTGTGTGCTTATGGCATAATGTCCCTTAGAGAGTACATGGAAGATTACACAATAACTCATGAAGTACACAGCCAAATAAAACCAAGAAGAGTTTACAAAAAAATCTGGGTGCATCTTAATCCTTATGACTAGAGGCCTTACAAAGAGAAGAAATTCTAATGCAGTCCAATCAGGAGAAGCCAGAAGATAAGAAAGAGAGAGAGAATGCTCTGTGTGCTGTTGGGCTGTCATTACCAGAAAGCATAGCCTTGCTGACATCTTGACTTTGGACTTCTAGTCTTATACCTGTGAGACAATAAATTCTTGTTGTTTAGGCCAACTCATTGTCATAGCAGCTCTGGCAACCTAAGACAACCTATAATTTATTTTTAAAGCTGCTATGATTAAAAAAGCCCAAGAGAAAAATGGACAAAATCCATAAGAAAATACTTTACAAAATAGGGAATCTATCTGGGCCATAAACATCAAGGAAATTTAATTTAAAAACAAAAAGAAAGTTATACTTCATATCCAACAAATAGGCAAATATTAAAAATTCTAACAACTTTGGTGTTAGTAGTAATATGCAGGAAAGAGAATTCCCTTGCATCGTCAATGGTCATGTAAACTGGACCAACACTTTGAAAGATAGTTTCATATTGTGCAATCAAGTTGAATATGTTCATAGATTTTTGCCCTATGAAAATGGTTGTCCATTTGTTCCACGAGAAATGCACAAACACGTGTTTGTAACTTCTTTGTTCATAGCAGTGAAATGCTCTTAACAACCCAAATTCCCATTAATTATAGATTTGGTAAATGAACTGTAGTATATTCATAGAGTGTAATACAATATTGAAATGAATGTGAGCAACCTAGAGTCACATGTAACAATATGGTGAATCTTACACCTATAAAATAAACAAAAAGCACAAGACATAGAACAATCAATATGTTATGCTTTTGTTTAGGTAAAGAATGAAAAAAAGAACACTAAACAAGTATTGTTAAGTGATTGTGTAGCAGTTTGATATGGTTATGAATTCCAAAAATAGATATTGGAATATATTTGTAATCTGATCTGCACCTGGGCCTGATTGAGTTATGATTAGGGCTTTAATTGGGTCATGTCATTAGGGCATTGAGTTCCCACCCACCAACAGGATAAAAGGCATGACAAAGGAAAGAGCTGGGGGCTACTTAATGCTGGAGTTTTGATGTTGGAGTTTGATGCTGAAGTCTTAAACTGGAGCCCCGGGGAAAGAGACAGAGCTGTTTGCCTGATAATCTCAGCTGACTTTGTGGAGAGAGGCAAAGCCTAGAGAGCCTCATAGTCTATAGCTGTCCTTGTGGAGAAAACAGGAGATGAGACTACAGGAACCCAGGAAGACTGAACCCAGTAAGCCTGAACCCTCGCAGACGTCAGCAGCCATCTTTCTCCAACACATGAAAATAGACTTTGGTGAGGGAAGTAACTTATGTTTTATGGCCTGGCATCTATAAACTCCTACCCCAAGTAAATACCCTTTATAAAAATCAACCAGTTTCTGGTATTTTGCATCTGCACCCCTTTGGCTGACTAATACAGTGATCTACCAAGATGGCAATTTTATACTATTCAACCTAATACTAAAGGTGGTAAATGTACTATAAAGAAATCAAAGGAGTGATTATTATCAATGTTAGGACAGTGGATAGCCCTGGGCTGTGTGGTAGAGGGAGAGGGGAATGCAGGGCAGTCATCATGGGTTTATGCCCTGTGCAGATTCAGTCTGTGTTCTGAAGAGTCCCACACTTGGTTTAATGACAAGCTGTTGCCATCTTGAAATTCATAACAATTTTTTAATAAAGGGCTCTAAATTTTTTTTCTGCACTAGGTCTCAGAAGTTATGTAGTCGTTCCTGGGATGATGCAATCATAGAAAAACATGTTGGAAGCTTCTGAGATATTGACAAAATTCCATATTTTTCCTGAGTGGTGGAATCTCAAGCATTTGTTTTATCATTTATATTTAAAATAGACATGAATTTATAACCCCCTTAATGTATTGTTTTCTTTAACATAAAAGAGACAAAGATGACTAACATTCTGTTAAACATTACGGTCAATGTTTATTTGTAGTGAACTTCTTCATACATAGCATGCTACCTTTGTTTTACTACTTCACACATCAGTAAGATACTCTCATTTGCACCAAATTCTTATAGGATTGAGAAATGATTTTTCCTCTATGAAGTTTCATTTATCTTGCAGCAATTCATTTGATATTTGTTACATAATTATCATGCAAAAAGAATTAATTACCATGTGACAAATATTTGTTTATTGCCTTTCTCTCTCATTCCCAACTGAAATATAAGCTTCATGATATTATAGACTTAATCTGTTTGGTTTAATCTCTATTTTCCCGGAGTATAGAATAATCACTGGTACATATTAAAATGCAAAAATTATTTGTTTTAAAGAAAAAACATGAAAGAAATAGAAAGGAGGGTGGAGAGAGAAACAAAGAAAGAGAAAGGAAGAAAGAAAAAGGAAGAAAGAGAAAGAAAGAGGAGGAGAAGGAGGAAGGAAAGAAATAGAGGGAGGAAGGGAGGAAGAAGGATAAGGAAGTACAGCAGCCTATATCTAGACAATTATTCAGGGTATTTTGCTATAAGGGAGCAGAGTAAAAGGGCAGCAGCAGGAAGAAAATGTGATGTGACAGAGTTTGATTAGAAATGTTCATAAAAGGCATTTAAGGGCTAAGATTGAATTATCACAGAAACAAAGTCATTAAGTATATAAGAAGGAACTTGATTAACTGTAGGGGATGGAAGATGGAGAGGGCAGAGTTGGCCTAGGTAACTAGAATAAAATATCTTCGTTGAAAGAGGAAACAGATCAGGTAAAAAGTTCCTATCTCTCAAGTTACCCTCATTTTGCAAATAAATAGATGAATGGTAGCCTGTCCAATATATTGCCCTCTCTCTAAACCCCCCCTTGAAATCTGTTCTATCCAATTTAGGCACTCAGATAATTTTTCTTTATTAAAATACTCATCTTTACCCCCAACACTCCTCGCACCTTGTCCTTCCATCTTACCCACCTGTGGAACTCTCACTCTGGTTCAAATGCAACTATATGACATTTTTCTTTCTACATCCAAGCTTCAGAAGATCTTTGAAGAAAATGCTGTATCAATGAGGAGGATCTCCATTTCTACTTGGACCTGGGACCCTTCCTAGTGCTACTATGTAGTTTATTCTGCCTTTACCTTGCATTCCATCTTTTTCCTCATATACCTAATCTAACATATTTTCTTTTGCTCCTACTAGATAACAAAGACTTCTTATTTCCCTAGATAATCAAGAGAACTAGTGAAGAAGTTATGTGACTTCCTTTCCCAGTACCTAAAACATATTGCCATTCGCACTTATGTTTTCCTCCTCCTTTCCTCCTTCAACATCAGAGGTGCTAATTCCTCCATCTATGCTTTGGATTTTGATCTTTTTTCTCTATAGCCTACTCCTTCTGTAAAATATTCAGTTATTTTGTGAGGTTGAACTCATTCCTGATGGTATTATTTCTACTACTGAAAATTAACAAGTGCTAAAGATGAAGGTCTTTATTGTTTTTAATAGCCATTTCACCAGCTGGCTTATTTCCTTTAATATGTAAACATGCTTAAATATCTACCCTGTTAAAGAAATACTCTTTCCTAGATGACATATCTTCTTTACCTACAATTCTCTCTCCTCTCTTTCATAACAAAATTTCTTGAGATTAGTCTTGACAGACATTTTTCCTTTCTTTGCATCTCACTCATTCATCACTCTCTAAAAACTGCTACAACTCATTATTGATTGTATCATTCCTTGACGCTGCACTTAGTGTGGTAACTAATGATTTAATTAATGCCAAATTCAATGTAGTGATAAAATAGATTGGACTTATTACTAAGATGTAGAGACCTTAGATAGTGTCCTTTAGATGTCTCCACTCTTGATCTTTTGTAATTAGGAAATAATTTGTAGGATATACTTTGTGATTAGATAAATATATATTCTTCAGATAACTTTCACTGGTGTGTTAAAGAATTCCTTGATAATTCTTGCCTGAATCAATTGTAACTTTTGTTTGTAAAATAGTGATGTTCTGACTCTATAATGTGTTCCACATTTACTGGTTAGTATTCTACAGCAGGGAATAGTTCTTTTCCTTATCCCACATAGTATACATTGCTTCTAGACCTCCTAAAGGACAGAGGTAGATAACTGGATTCAATAATTTCGACTAATAACTACTGTTTCTATCCACACCCACAAAATCCTTCTGTCTTTTTATATGCCTTTTCAAAAGCAAGAAACTTGGTTCTAAAGTACATGAAGGCATATATCCATTTTTACAATCTTGCATTGTACATGATAAAGTTTCAGGATACTAGCCTATGCCAATATGAAAAGCACACCTACTAAGTAGAGCTCAAGATTTCAGCTCTTTTATTTTAAGAATAGAAAAAAAAGTGAAATTACACTATTCAAAATTTAAGTGGATTAGCTTTTGTCTCGTTTCATTGTGGTCATGTTATTCATTTAAAATTCAGTTGAAATCATACCTTTCTGTATGTATGAGATTTTTGGTTATTCCTTCTTTTAAATTTAAATTTTACATTTTGAATATGTAGAACACTAACATGATTCCAAAAACAAATCTATACAAAATTATATACTCAGAGAAATGTAACTTCTTCCCAACTCTTTCATCCCACTCCTTTACCTCCATACTAGGTAGTTAACCCAATACAATTATTTTCATGTTTATCCTTCTTGTGTTACTCTTTGCAAAGCTAAGCAGATACTTGTACATTATCTTATTTTTCTTGATTTTGTTCAAATAATTTAGAATACTATATTCATTCTTCTGTACTTCTTTTTTCCCTCCAATTAACATCATACCCTGGGGATCATTCCTTATCAGTTCTTAGAGATTTTTATCATCTTTTGTATTTTTTTTTAAAAAGATTTATTTATTTAATTTCCCCCCCTTCCCTGGTTGTCTGTTCTTGGTGTCTATTTGCTGTGTCTTGTTTCTTTGTCCGCTTCTGTTGTCGTCAGCGGCAGGGGAAGTGTGGGCGGTACCATTCCTGGGCAGGCTGCTCTTTCTTCCTCACAGGCGCACTCCTTGCACGTGGGGCTCCCCCACGCGGGAGACACCCTTGCGTGGCCCGGCACTCCTTGCGCGCATCAGCGCTGCGCATGGCCAGCTCCACACGGGTCAAGAAGGCCCGGGGTTTGAACCGCGGACCTCCCATATGGTAGACGGACGCCCTAACCACTGGGCCAAAGTCCGTTTCCCTCATCTTTTGTATTACAGAAGGTATGCATTTCTGTTGTTTGGTTACTTTTTGGTTCCAGTGCCTTCAATTTCTTTCTTTCTTAATCTTTTGTAATCAGATTTTTTGTTTTATTTTTAAATACTATCCTTTAATTCACACTCATATTTTACAAATCCATTATCAAGACCATATAAATTGTCTTTTCCCCTTTCCTTTCTCTTCTTCCCCTTTTCTAAATTTAATTCTATTTTATCAAGCCATTTACATGATATTCCTTTAACTTTGTTTAACTATTGTTTTAATCTGCAATTAATTTAAAGTGAAATATATTAAATATTCACCTTCAAAACTTTTGCTAAAATCTCTCATATCCATCTCTTAGTCATGTAAAGCAAAAATCCTCCCATTCTAAGTAGGAGCCCAGGGAGTACAAAATTTCCTGAATTATTACTTGTTTAAAACAGGTTTTATATAGTCTTGAACTAGAGTGTATTTATGAAATGATTGTCTTACTATTCGTTCCTTGTTTTTTATAATTATTATTTTTATTGCTATTTTCCTCATAATTTTTTGAATTGTTGATTTTAGGAATTCTTATATCAGTATTATTCTATTACCAGTATAAGAAATAAGAAAAAAATTTTCTCACTTTCTTCATATTGGGAAGCAGACATAGGCCACACCGCTGGGTGTTTTCTTTTAATATCCCCTTTTGAATATATGTCAGCCTTACTTCAGTAATGCCCATTAAAGTTTTGTTCAAACACATTCTTGTTATTTTGTATTTTATTCTTTTTTTTTAAAGATTTATTTATTTCTCTCCCCTTTCCTCCCCCCCCCCCCCCCCCAAGTCCGGTTGTCTCTTCTCTGTGTCTATTTGCTGCGTCTTCTTTGTCCACTTCTGTTATTGCCAGTGGCACGGCGATCTGTGTTTCTTTCTGTTGAGTCATATTGTTGTGTCAGTTCTCCGTGTGTGCAGCACCATTCCTGGGCAGACTGCACTTTCTTTCTTTCACGCTGGGCGTGGCTCTCCTTGTTCTCCTTATGGGGCGCACTCCTTGCGCGTGGGACTCCCCTGTGTGGGGTACTCCGATGCATGGCAGGGCACTCCTTGCGCGCATCAGCACTGCGCATGGGCCAGCTCCACACGGGTCAAGGAGGTCCCGGGTTTGAACCACGGACCCCCCATGTGGTAGACTGACGTCCTAACCACTGGGCCAAGTCCGCTGCCAGTATTTTATTCTTGATTACTAAGATGGTTTACTCTGTTTTTCAATTTCTTACATGAGTTTGAGAAAATCACCTTTCATTTCTTCCTATTTTATCTATTTTTCTCCCTCACATTTCCAAATGCTTTCTTGAGGATAATTAATTTGTTTGCAGTGCTGTTTTACATGGACCTTCTTCATTTTGTTGAGTGGATTTTTCATCACATGAAATGCTTTGATTCTCATTTTCTGATTTTGTATTTCATTGTTGTCTTCTGTAAAGACTGTCTATTTTGCCCAGTCATCCTCATTTCATGGTCTAGTTTCTTAGTTTAAGTGCTTTTTAAATAAAGGGCATTTAGGAAAACCCCACAATTAACATTATACTCAGTGGTGAAAGTTTAAAGCTTCCTCTTAAGATTAAGAACAAGGCAAATATGTTCACTGTTACCACTGCTATTCAATATTGTACTGGGAAACATAGCTGTAGCAGTTACACAATAAATAAATAAGTAAATAAATGAGAGTAAAAGATACAGAAGGCATCCAAATGGAATGAAAGTAGTGAAAGTATTCTATTTACAGATAACATGAACCTTTATATAAGAAATCCCAAGGAACATACACAAAATACTAGCATTGCTAATAAGGAATTTAGTAAATTGCAGGGTACCAGATTAACAGAAAAGATCAGTTGTATTTTTGTAAGCCAAAAATGAATAATCTGAAATAGAAATTAAGAATACAATTTCATTTACAATCACTAGAAAACTAATACAATATCTAGGAATAAATTTTATCAAAGAGGTAAAAGATCGTATACGGAAAAATCCAAAATTCTGCTGAAAGAAATTAAAGAAGACCTAAGTAAATGGCAAACATCTCATGTTCATGAATTGGAAAATTTAATATTGCTAAGATGTCAATATTATCCAAAGCAATCTACAGATTGAATGCAAACCCTATCAGAATACCATGATCTTTTTGCATAAATGGAAAAACTGATCCTCAAAATTCATGTGGAATATTTAAGGGCCCTAAATAGCCAAATAAATTTTGGCTGGTACTGGTTTTAAAATAGACATATATAATGTTGAAGTACAATTGGACATCTAGAAATTGACCCATATATCTATAGTCAAGTGATTTCCAACAAGGGTGTTAAGAACATTGAGGAAAAAGTCTCCTCAATAAATGGTAATGAGAAAACTGATATCTGCAGCCAAAAGAATGATGTTGGACCCCATGTGGTGGTCCTCACATCGTACACAAAAATGATTCAAAATGGGATCAAGGACTTAAGCACAAGACCTAAAGCCATAACACCTAATAAAACATAGGGAAAACATTCATGACCTTGTAGCTGTCAGTGACTTAGGTATGACACCAAAAGCATGAACATAAAATGAAAAAAGGTACATAAAATGGACTTCATCAAAACTAAAAAAATATATCAAAAGACATTACCAAAAAAGTAAAAATACAATGAACAGACTCAGAGAAAATAGTTGCAAATCATATATCTGGTAAGGGTTTACCATCCAGAATATATAAAGAACTGCCATAACTCAACAACAAAAAACTAACAACATAACTAGAAGGACTTGAATAGACATTTTTCCAAAGAATATATTCAAATTTCAAGAAGCTTATGAAAAGATACTCAACATGAGTAGCCATTAGGGAAATGCAAATCAAAACCACAAATTGATATCACTTCACACCTACAAGGATGGATATTATAAAAGAAAAATAATCCCAGAAAACTAGAAATGTTGGAGGATGTGGAAAAATTAGAACTTTAGTACACTGTTGGTAAGATGTACAATGGTACAGCCACCATGATAAACATTACTTCAATTCCTTAAAAAGTTAAATACAAAATTACCATATGACCTTGCAATTTCACTTCTAGATATATACACAAAGGATTTGAAAGCCAGAACTTGAATAGGTATTTATTAGACCAAGATTCATAGCAATATGGTTCACAATAGCCAAGGATGGAAACAGCTTAAGTGACTATCAGCAGATGAATGGATAAATAGAATGTGGTGTATACATCCAATGGAATATTTTTCAGTCATAAAAAACGAATGAAGTTCTGGTAAATGGTACAACATGAATGAACCTTGAAAGCATTATGCTGAGTGAAATAAAGATCTGAAAGGACAAATATTGTGTGGTTCCAGTTATATAAACATTTTTAAAATAAGCTGATTAATAGAGATAGAAAGTACATTACAGATTAACAGCGACTGGGGGCTAAAGACAATGGAGAATTATTACTTAATAGGTACAGATCTTAGGCTTGGATCATGAAAAAGTTTTGGTCTTGGATGGTCGTGGTGGTAATACAACATTGTGAGTATAACTGAGTCCACAGAAATGTACATTTAAGGATGGTTGAGGTGGAATTTTAAAAGAATATATGTTACCACAATTTTTAAAAAGTAATTTTTCTTTTCTTTCAGAAAAATGAAGTACAATTTCTTTAATGGAAATGTTTTCTGTTAGTGATATGCGAAAGGCAGGGAAAATGTTTTTAAGGTTTGTGTTTCTTTTTGTTTTTGCAAGATCCTTAATTTCATACACTTTTTTCCTCCTTCGGTAGTATGTCTCAAAAAGTTGATTTTTTTCTCTATGTGTTTCCTTCTACCCCAAATCTGATGACTCTTTGAGACTGTCCCTTGGTGCTTCACATTTTCATTGACATTCCTTGTAGTCTATAATTGTGTGTTACCGAGTCTCAGACTTGTGTTCGGATTTTTGCACCTAGTGATCAACTTTTTCTTTCTGGAAGTCTTTACTTCAGCTGTAACCTCAACGCCTTGATCCTCTTTTCCATGGCACAGTCTTTCATATACCCCTTTGCCCTGCCTCATGCATTACAGTCATGCAATGATGGCTTGACCTCTATTGGTACCTGTGTTGATATTTTCAGTATATTTCTATATTTATAGGTATTCTGAAGTTTGTGTATTATTTCTCTGTGAAATAGGGAAAATGTGGATGATGTGTGCTTCATTTGCATACCATATTCCTTATTGATATGTACATATTTCTGTGAAAAATGTGAGAAAAGATTTATATTTGGGAAACTACAATCATACTAGGGCTAACAGGAAGGTCCTGCATGTAACTTTTAAATCAATCACACAGCAAAGCTTTATTAATTTACTTTTAAACAGCTAGTTTTGCTACACAAAGGTATGCTCCATCAGATAATGCAAATTCTTCATGTGTTTAATATTTATTTATCACTAACCACGCATCAGTCACTGCACTGTATCTTGAAGACAAACTCATAAATTTTGAATCCAGTTTGATTTAAGCATGGTGTATGAGCATCAAAGTTGGGTAAATGAAAATGGAGTAGAAGTTTGAGGTAAGTAAGTACATAGCCTTGTCTTTTAGAGTAGGCAAGTCAGGGCATTTCATGGCACTTTGTATTTTTGTTGATCCCAAATGTTAGGGTAGGTAATTTTATATGAATGATGACATGGGGAATACTTTAAAATTGGTTTAGCTTCTTCTGTTGTTCTTTTATAAATAATTCCTATCTTTTATATACCTACTGTCTCCCAAATTCCTGGGTTTGTTAACATAACATGAACTGTATATTCCTTACAATAGTTTTAAAATGTAGACTGTTATAGAGAAATATACAGAAAAAAAAAATGTTTCTTGAACTTTATTCATTAAAAGAAGAAAACAAGTAAGCATGGCTAAGCACTCTAATTTACCATAGAATTAGCCAGAATTAGACTAGATTAGTTGAAAGTAATTTTATTAGGGGCATACATCAGTTTCCTAGGGATGCAGTAACAAATTACTACCAACTGGGTGACTTAAAACAACAAAGATGTATTGCCTCACAGTTCTCCATACTCTAAGATCAAGGTGTCATTCCCTTTGAAATCTGTAGGGGAGAATTTTGCTAAGGTTTACCTCTTGGTTTCCAGGGGTTATTGGCAATCCTTGGTCTTCTTTGGCTTGTGGCAGCATAACTCCAAACTCTGCCTCAGGCTTCAGGTGGCCATCTTCTTGCTATGTCTGTCTCGATGTCTCTCCTCCTCCTCCTATAAGGACATCAGTCATACTGGATTAAGGGCCCACCCTAATCCAGGATTACTTCATTTGAACTTCACCAATTACATCTCCAAAGACACTTCCAGATCAGGTCATGTTTTTAGATATTATGGGACACAATTTAACCCATCATAAGACTCAAAAGAATCATAGAAATTGCTAGCACTTAGAAACTTTTGGATCTTTTTGAAGAGCTAGTATAATTAAAAGTTATTTTCCCATGTTTCCCTTTGCAGTGGGAGGGTAAAAGCTTAATGTTTATAATTTTTTTTTGAAAAGTTATTCAAGAAATTTGTTCTTCTTGTTCCCTCTTCCTCCACCAAAAAAATAAAAAATAAAAAGTAAATAAAATAAAATCCCCAAAACCCCTTCCTGTCAAATGAAAATCAAAGCAAAGGATAAAATTTTTTTATTATAACCAGCCTTATTACTGAGGTTGAATATTTATGGTGCTTTTGGTAAAGTAAATCACAAACAAATTCACTAACACATATACATTTATATTTATACATTCACAAATTCTATCCCAGTAAGAGCATGTCAATTTTTTAAAAAATCTACAATAATCCTAAAGAGTATCTTATTCACATACTGATGGATCTTAGTAGTTTGGTTGTCATGGATACACACCTTTTATTTGTTTGAGAAATCTATGTAATACGTGCATTTGAATACTTGCTGGCCTTATTTGGGTGATGTTACAGGTATTTTACAGCAGTAAATAAAATTAAGCAACTATGCAATTTATGCTGAAATAATAAAATACATTTACCTGCACACATTTTAATAAGTCAAACCTTATTGACATTTAAAATAGAAGAAACAAAGTACTATATTACTAAAACAGGAATGTGGTTTACAAGGCCCTGCTTTTGCCTTGTAAGATTGTATTAGAGCATAAGAAACTATTCAACCTATCTTAGGAAAAAAGCAAGTAAAATAGAACACCATACCTATTAAAAATTATAGTCATTCCTCTCAAGAGAATTTGTTATAAAAATTCAAAAATTTACCCTCAAGATATCCAATATTCTATCTTTCACTCATTCTCTTTCTCTTTCTCTTTCTCATGTGCCATAATACCATCATCTTTATGTGACAGTAGGTGCCATGAAAATGTATATACTATAATTGAAGAGCAGAGAGCAAAGCTCTTTCCCCATCTAAAAGTCACAGACCCAAAAGAAGATGAACAAAGAGCTATGAGAGTATGCATGGATGGAAGCTTCTGGTGATGTTATATATTACTTTGTTCAAAAGCACAAATCACACACAATAAACAACCTTGATGTCACCCCTATTTTGAAGTCAGTGCTGCTTTGGCAGTCATTGGGCCTTAATTTAGTTATATATATGTACAGACAGAAAGTTCAAGCTAGAATAGCTTGGCAATGATATGCAATGTTTCTGAAACAGAAAAAGAAAAATAATCTTTTGAGAATATTGTCAGATCCAACCATTATCTGTTGCTCAGTTTGCCAAAACTAACAGGTTTAATAACTTAAATTAAATGAATTAAAATATGGGCCTTGTAAAGGTTTATGTTAATATGCATTCACTGTTTGCATTCAATTAACACTTCTACTATTTAACACATGTCATGGCATCATTCTACATTCTTTCCTGCAAGTGATGATGCAATGGTGTGAAATGCCTTTAATCCACTGTTAAGTTACCATTCTGTTACCAAACATATTAACACTATATTTCTTTATTATAAAATCTGAATCTTTAAGAAGAGCTATAATTAGAAATATATAAGCATGATAAAGAAATATCTTCTAAGGCAGGGGTTGTTAACCTTTTTTGTTCCATGGACCCCTTTGCCAGTCAGACTACACTGTGTATTATTTAATAAATATATCACACCCACATCAATGTATCCCCACAAGAATAATATTTTTTTTTGTTTTTCAATTCAGACTCATAGGCCCCTTGTTAAGAACTCCTGTGCTAAAGTTTTATTTCAGTTTTAAAGTCTTGGAAATACATATTTTGTTATTTTTCCTCAAAATAAAATGAACTATATGCATATCAAACTGGATAGAAAAGCTCACTGCTGTTTTAATAATGTAGATGAAGTCATATGTTTTAGGAAGCCTTGCTCATTATAATCAAACTTACAAACCACCTCATTTATGAAAATTATTTATTGACAGATCTTAACCTTCCAAAAACATAATCTTATTCAGTGAACAGTATATTCATTAAAATAAATTTGAAACCCATTTAAAAAGGCAATATTAAGTGCAGTGTGTATTCTGCTGAATGCTTACATCACAAGCTATGAGATTTATGAACATAATATTTTGGGGGAATCTACTTTGTATTTTTCAGAAGACTTATAATAATGGGTGGTGTGGGGAAATATGGGTACATATTCTTCCTTCATGCTTTCCAATCCTATTGAAAATGGTAATACTTTCAGACTTTATGATCTTTTTAGCTTATGAAGGGCATTTTAACATTGCCGTAGGCAATTGTGTTAATCATCCAAAGGAGTGCTGATGTAAAGTACCAGATATTTGTTGGCTTTTATAAAGGATATTTATTTGGGGCAAAAGCTTAAGTTATAAGGCCCTAAAGAGACCAACTCAAGGTACCATAAGAGGTACAGTCTCACCAAAATCTATTGCCATATGTTGAAGCAAGACGGTTGCCAATTCCTGTAAGGGTTCAGCCTTCCTCTTCCTTTTAAGGCTCCGTGGGCCCACCTTCTTCCATTCTCAGCTGTAGATTGGAGGACTCATTTCTTTCTCAGCCTTCTCAGCTGCTTAGGGCTCTGGTCTCTTCAGCTGCAAACTATCAGGGGATTAGCCGAGCTCTTCCCAGGGTTTTAGCTGTTTGAGACTATTCCTTTCTGTCACATGGCAGGAACAAACTGACCAAGTTCTCTCTTTCTGAATCTTCTTCTCTGTGTGTCTGTTTCTATCAGCCTACCAAGAGGGCAGGAACTCAAACCTGAATCACACCCTACTGACTTGGTCAAATCAAAGCCCTAATCTTGACTTAATCAAGTAAATGTAAAACATTTGAATTTAATATAATCAAAGGGTATCATGCCCAAAGGAATGGACAATATATATATATATATATTGATAATATATTTTGATAATATAAAACTGCTACAGAAATGAAATTGCTTCATTTAGGAAGAAGAGGAAAGCAATAATGGTGTTCCATTTTCTACTCAGCTGGTAACTGAAGCTGGTATTCATGCCATTGTCCAGTTTTTCTTGTCTTTAATTGGAAAATGTGACAAATATCTATGCATATTTTGTAACAACATAATTAAAACTTTAAAAGATGGATAGTTAAAATCAATGTTCATACACTACTTATTAATAGATAAAATCTGTAAAAATATCAGCAAGTACATGAAAAATTAACACAGAACTTTCCAGAAGTATAGAACTTAGACTTGGGTGGGATATTTTTGTGAGAAGGGGAAGGAAACCTACCCCAGAAAAAGACACCTTAATTAGATGCATTTAGAGGTACTATGATGTTAATAAAAACCATTAAGTTTTTTTAAATTACAGTACACCTCATATGTTAACTAATGACATTTTTGTTAACCGAGAAGAGATCAAACTATAATAACCATAACCTTGTGCCTCTTATTTCACTGACAACTGATTCATTCACTCAAAGTCTTTTTTAAATGAGATTTTATAAAAATTTAAGAGGCATTCAATAGATCTCTTGATTGGATAACCCTTCGGAAAATGAAGGTAGTAAAAGAATCAAAAAAGAAGACAAATACTCTCAAGATATTCATCAGGATGATGTTTGTTGATGAAGGAATAGTCCAACATCAGTGCTCCCAACATGTAATGAAAAATATCTCAATAACACATAGAAGCTTAATGTAGTTCCACTTTTCACATTATGATGAAACAGACTGGAAACAATTAACAATTAAAAAAAAAAACTTAAGTTGATAATGTATTAAAAGTATTGCTGTAATCATTGAGCAAGCACAGATAAACGAATATTTAAATCCTGAAAATCATGTGAAATCAATGCTCTGGGAGGTAAATGAGTCCCAATGCTTGCCTTCAATTTGAAATTTCGTTATTAACCCAGGTGACCAGAAGCTTTCATTATGACGGTTTATGGGATGTACAGAAACAAAGATAAAGCCCAATGGCAGTCTAAGATAAAGAATCTAAATGTTGAATCCCCACATAAAGCTGAAGTCTAAAAGTGGTTCACCTACAATACAAAATTAAATGAGAAGTAAGTGCTGTCACTAAGAAAATGACAGGAAACTTGGCTTGTTTTGACGCTGGCAATAAATGGAGAAAAAAAAATCCTTTGAAATTTGAAACCACAAGTCCTAACGGTTTGTTTGAGGAGTTTTAATTCATGCTTCTTCTCTAGTCCAAAAACCAACCAACCAACAAACAAAACACAAAACCAAAAATCAAGCTAAGTAACTTATTTGAAGATTTTCTCAAGCTGCCTGGAGTCTGGAAAATTAGCAGAAAAAAATCTCACAAATCCCCTTTGTAGAAACTCAACTTCAGCTCAAATCTGAAAGAATTAGCATATTAAGTTCATTAAAAATGAGCTTATGTAGTATTTCTCCTTCAATGCCTGACTGGCTTCACTCAACATAAGGTCCTCAAGATTCATCCCTGTTATCCCATGTGTTTGTACTCTATTCTTTCCTACAGCTGAGCACTATTTCATTGTATGTATATACCACGATTTGTTTATCCATTAATCTGTTGATGTGCATTTGGGTTGATTCCATCTTTGGGCAATAGTGAATAATGCTGCTATAAACATTGGTGTGCATATATCAGTTTGTGTCCTTGTTTTCAGTTCTTCTGGGAACTCTCTAATATGAAATAAGCAAACAAAGCTGTCTCAGAGAGCTAGAGACTGGATGATAGCCTTACAGGATATTGGGGTGGGGAGAAGGTTGTGAGATGACATATACATGGGTGAAATCTATGATAATGTGGAGGTAAGTATTTGTACAGGGAAGGGATAAGACAGGGCATAGGGATACTATTGGGTGGGGCTTTGCAGGCTTGAGGGAGGTTAGGGTTAGGAGGATGGGTCAGAAGGCCCAAGGAATTAGGGGAAGTTTTGGGGCAAACAGATAAACATGGGAGATTGTTGAATATGTGGCTGAAACTATAATGTTGAGAAAACTCTTTAGAAAATATGATAAGGAAGGGTTACCTGTTTAAGGTGCTTAATGGGGGTATCTGGCACAGGTGCAGGCTTCTAGGGCATGTGTGAGTGCTCATCTTGTCATAATGTGTTATATCATTGGGTGGAGACCCATACAATGAGTGTGGGAGGCCTGATGTTCTCAAACAGAGGAAACTGTATATCTTGAGAGAATTAGCTCCCAATGGGGGATTACAGTCTAGTGTGTCAAGCCCTCAGCAAGTATCGGTGAATCTGGTCCTTCAAGCATTGAAGCTTGGTTGTCACTGCGGGCCAGGGGGGAGGGGGAAAGAAGAATAGAAAGGATGGAAGCAGGGTAATTGGGGGACAATAAAAGTGTTTCCACAAGACTGTGCAATGATGGATATAGGACGTGTTAAATTTCACCAAAAATATATAAAAGTCTATAGGCTAAAATGTAAAACATAATGTAAACCATAATGTAACTTAAAATTTAGAAAATTGTGCAGTCTAAAATATACACCATAATGTAAACATTATGTTTGGTAGCTATGTTTCAATATCTGTACTTCAGCTGCAGCAAATATAACATGAACATGTAAAATGATCATTGCTGAGGAAGGGGGAAAAGGGTTTGCTGTTGGATATATGGGAGTCTCCTGTATTGTATATGTGACTTTACTGTCATCTAAAACTTTTTGAAGGCAAAAGTAAAAGTTAAAAAAAAAGAGGATGTGCACACTGAGGAAGGAATGAAAGAAATTGCCTTGCTACTGTACATACAAGGTAACACCTATTAGAGTGATGAAAGGCAAAACATCAAAAACAAAGTTTTATGATATTCTTCATTTTTTAATACCACAATTTATTTTTACTATATTTTAGTTTTTCTAAATTAGTATGTATTCTATTTCTTATCTTTGAAACTATCATTATTTCATTTTCCTACTAAGTGAATTTGGCAATATATCAAGATTCATTTTTGAAGAAGTTTCGGACCACAGAGGGGTTCAACTAGTGCAGGGGAGGAACATTGGTGTGGGGTGTTATTGATGGGGGAAACATGGTTGGGATGGATTTCTCCAGGGCATGTATATAGCATATATAAAAATGTTCTGATATTGGTTGGGTATTTTCATAGTAGTAACAGTTACAAATGACAACAAGGAAGTGCTGAGTTCCTAGCCAGGGGAGCTCCGTCACACTCCCCAATGAAACAGCAACAATTCCCCAAGTGCAAGTGCAAAGACCAGTGAAGAAGGACAGCCCAATGATGAACCCTTGATTCTGATGAGTATGCTTATGAGCCTGTGTGCCTGAAATTTGAACTAGACCTAGAGCTGCAGGGTGCCTAAGAGTTACCTCCTGAGAGCCTCCATGTTGCTCAAATGTGGTCACTCTCTAAGCCAGACTCAGCATGTAAATGAATTACCTTCCCCCCAGCATGGGGCATGACTCCCAGGTATGAGCCTCCTTGGTGCTGTGGGATTACTACCAATCACTAACTGATGATGCAACTAGAAAAGGACCTTAAATAAAAGGGAGAAATGGTAAAGACAAATGAGTTTATGTGGCTAAGAGTCTTCAAAAAGAGTCGGAAAGTCATCAGAGGGATTGCACTTTTGCACACCTCAGCAGGATCCCAGAGACAGCCAAAGTAGATACAACCCCAGGTACTCATTCTCCTGAGGGCTATGGAGAAACACAGTTTCTACAGTAATGGCAGGTCATTCTGGAGATCAGTGCCTTGCCAGTGGGTGCTTCTTTGGAGTTTGTGTTCCTGAGGGTGATGGAGTTGGTCTTAGATGTGACCTTTCCACACATGCCTCTTCTGTCACTTTTGCTGAGACAGTGGTTGGCACTGGGGTTGGTGTATACTCAGAGGACTTGAATCTCTGGACTCTCCATGTGCCAACAGGGTCCTGAGCCTCAACAGAGTTGCAACTCCTAGTCTCCGGTTCATTGGACTTTTCTAGGTCAGCTGGTAGGGAGGTGAAGATGGTTGACCACCGCCCCAAGGAGCTGAGAGTGCCTACAACTCCAAGCAGGAGAACCATATCCATCAACCATGTGGCATCTAAGCCTTCTCTCAATATAGAGGTGGAGAAGACATCACCATCCCAAGGTCCACAGGATGGAGGAATAAAGTATGGATTAGAGTGGGCCTACTGGTATCCTACTATAAAACTATTGTGACTAGTGATAGAAGAAACTGTAGCATTGATGTAGAGGTAGTGGCCATGGTAGTTACTGAGGTCAGGGAGAGGGAAGAAGAGCTGTGGTGTGGGGGCATTTTTGAGACTTGGGGTTGTCCTTAATAATATTGCAGGGACAGATCCAGGACATTATGTATCCTGCTATAACCCACTGAATGTACTGGAGGAGAGTTAAATTACAATTTAAACTATACTCCATGCAGTGTAACAGAGCTCAAAATGTATTCACCAAATGCAATGAATGTATCACAATGATGAGTTTATTAATGCAGGAGGAGTGGGGTGGGGTGGGTGTGGAGTATATGGGAACCTCATATTTTTTAATGTAACATTTTTTGTGATCTATGGATCTTCAAAAATACAATAAAAATTAAAAAAAATAAAAATGAGAATTTCTCAATCAAAAAGTCACAAAGTATAGAAGGAAAAATTCACTGTAAGAACCAAAAAACACAGAGAAAATCAGAAAATCAATCGTATGAACCCTTTACATATTGGAAATCCACATACAGAATCCATGTAATTTTACTGGAGATTACCAACAACAAACATAATATAAAAACAGCCAAATGGGGAGTGAGTGTAGCTCAGTGGTTGAGTGCCTACTTCCCATGTATGAGGTCCCAAGTTCAATTCCTGGTGACTCCTTAAAATAAAAAATTAAAAAATTAAAGTATCAGCCAAAGAAAACACAAATTACCTTTTTAAAGGGAAGCAATTTCACTGAAATCCCAATTATCAACAGTAATAGATAAAAGTCAGAAGATACTAGAATAATAGATGGAATTTTTAGAGAAAAATAAAAGCTATTAAGAATTTTACATTTAGCTAATCCATCGTTCAAGAATAATAGAAATACATTTTCATCCTTAAAAATAAGTACAGAAGTTTATTGCCAAAGAAAATTTAAAAAATAAAATTGAGTTAGAAAAATTAAAATTATAGGAAAAAATGAGCATTCTACAAAGAAAATGATAAAACTATCATTCTAAATATAGTAACAGAAAAAGCAGACAAACAAAACATGTCAACAGAAAATTTCCTGTACACAAATAGTACAAATTACCTTAACGTCCAGTTTTATATAATTCATGTAACAACAACAATTTAAGAATATACATTCATCTCAAACACACATTGAACATTCATGAAAATAGACCAATTATTAGGCCATAAATCTATTCTAAAAATATTAAGAATTGGTTCAAACAGTTTGCTTTCTTTGACTGTATTACCATTAAGTGAGAAATAAATAAGTAATTAGATAAAGCTTTTGTATTTAAATAAAACAAAAGTCTCAACAATTCATAGGTCAAAGATCATGTCATAATATAAATTTTTAAAATTGGAAAAATAATGATATAAACAGCTAATCAAATTTGAGGGATACAACTAAATCAATCTATAAAGAAATATTTAAACTCCCATTGCTTACATTAAAAAAGAACAAAAGCTCAAAATTAATAAGCTTAACCATCACTTTAGGAGTAGTAGAAACAGTGGAGAGTATGTAATAGATCTCCACAAAATTAACTGAAGGAGAATAACAAAGATAAAGTTAGAAATTAAGAAAAGAGAAAAAATACGAAATAAAGAGGGCCAACAGAGTCAAAAACTGTCATTTGTAAGGACTATATAACAGGGAGGGAAAAAAATATAGAAGTGAAATCAAGATTAAAAGTACTAATAAACAATATTAAGAAAGAAACATAGGTCATAATAACAGATATTTTAGGGATTAAAGAGAAAATAGGAATACTTTTTTAACAACTTCATGTTAATAAATTTGGAAATTTAAATTGAATAAACATATTTCTCCTAAACTATAATTTATCAAAACTCAGCCTAGGAATAACCTATATTTCCATAGTCTTAAAAGCAATCATATGAGTGATTAAACTCCCTATGCATAGTAGATCCAGGAAGTGTAAAGGCACATTTGACAAGACATTCTAGGATGATTGTTCAAATGTTATGCAAATAATTCCAGAGTAAAAATAAATAAATAAAAAGAATACTTATTTCATTTTATGAAAACAGAAAAAATTAATCATCAAACCAGGCACAGTCACATTAGAGAAGGAAATTGAAGGTTAATCTCATTAACAAACATTGATGCAATAATCTTAAATAAAATATTCACAAATCAAAACTAGCTATGTAAATAATTGTTAATTATTTCAGGAATGCAAAGCTATCTTATAACTGAAAATGGATTATTACTGCATACAATAACATACTCAAGTGGAAAATAATTTGATTATATCAACATATGCATAAAGCATTAGATAAAATACAAATCTTTGTGTTTAAAAAATCATAGAAAATGATTAAGAGCAACAGTAACTATAAGTGCTCAGCAGATATAATAATAGTGATCAAACATTCAAGGATTTCCTTTAGAAGCAAACATACAAAATGTTTGCTGGTTATCACTGTTCCATTTAAAAATGTTTATGATAGTCAATGTCAGTTCAGAAGGACAAGACAAATGAATAAAATATATAAGAATTAGAGGAAATTATTGTAGTTCATAAAATTTTCTATGTTGATAACCCCCCCAAAACCAGAGATAAAATTTCAGAATCAATAAGAAATTTTAACAAAGTTAGTCTATACATTATCATATAAAACTCAATTCCCAAAGAAAAGATAAAGCTTATTATTTGGGGAAAATAAACAAACAAACAAACAAATAAAACATTACAATTTCCATGATCCTTTTGCAAAAACTGTATTATACAATAAGCCTGAGAAACTCTAGTAAGCAATAAAAGGTAACCCATGATGAAGAGACAATCCAGTTAACAGAAGAAAAGTCACAGTGATCTAGTTGTTAAAATTATTGGAAAGTACTTCAAAACAATTATAAATATCTTAAAGCAAATTCATAAAAATGATGAATCTAATGGATGCAGATTGGATATTTTAGACAAAATTTTATATTTTAAGAAAAAAACAAATGGAATTTCTTGATTGATAATGCTGGAGTGTGAGCAGGGTTTGGGAGGTGTTTGGAGCTATCCATAGAGATGTGAGAGGGCTGGAGGAAGGAATAGGTGAACTCTGGGGAGGTAGAGGACTGTGCTTGATATTACAATTGTGGGAGTGTTCTTTTGTAACTATGGTAGGGGAGGATCACTGGCACAGGTGTCGGTAATGGGGGGATGTATGGGAAAGGATGCACCTGGGACATGCCTCTATGGAATATGAATGTGTTCATGTGGTCATACAGTGTTAACTCAGTGGGTGGTGAACCACAGGAATAACCAACAAAATATTAAATTTGCAACCTGGGGAGTCCTGTTCCATTCTCTAATAGAGTGGCAAGAATCTCTAGAGTACATAGGCAGTATCTAATAAAAGAAAACAAACCATACTCCAAGCTCTCAATATTAACCTTTGTACTTACAGGTCTTATTCTTATAAAATTGAAACTCTGTCTAATATTTATTGCCTAAGAGTTACTATCTGAAAACCTCCTTATTACACAAAGGTGGCCTCTCTCTAAGTCAAACTCAGCAAATAAACTCCATAACTTCCCCTAGGCTTGGAGCATGATTCCCAGGGATAAGCTTCTCTGGTACCAAGGTATTAACAAAAAGAACCAACCAGTGATGCATTTGAAAAAATACCTTGACCAAAGAGGGAGACATTAAATGCAAAAAACTTTTTATGGCTAAGGGATTTCAAAGTGGTCCGGAGGTCATTACAAAGGTTATGCTCATGCTCGTCTTGCACAGATCTCACTAACTGCCATAGTAAACGAAGTCTCAAACAGAGATGCTCCCAAGGTTTCTAGGGGCATCTTGACACCTAGGCAAGGCACACAGCTACATGAAATCAGCACCCTGTTGGTGGGCTTTGCCTAGGAATATGTGTTAACCTATTTCCCCAATGTAACAGAGTTAGACTCATTTTATAATGTACCTACACATGTTTTTTCTGCCCCTTTTATTTGAACCTACAATTAGCACTACACTCATTAAACATATGTCCCAGAGACTTAAATATTCAGTCTGTTCATATGTGGTTGAGTCCTGAATCTCAGCAGAGTTGCAGCTAACACCTACTCTCCAGTTCATCGGACTCACTCAAGACAATTAACAAAAAGGATGATGATAGACAACCCCCATCCCAAAGACCAAAAAGTATCTATAACTTCAAGCACAACAGTTCCTTCAAGCAAGCAGCCTCCTCTCAGTTTGAAGCTGAGTGGGTATCATCATCCCCAAATCCTCAAGATTGAAGAATGAACAAACATAAAGAGTGAATAGAACCATGGACCAAAGTGACTTATTATTATTTCAGTAATGGAAGATCTTTTAACATTGATATAAAGACAGTGGTTACCAGAAGTTCTGAGGGGAGGAGGGAAGGAAGAATTGGTGGAACATAGGGCATTTCAGTGCACTGGGATTGTTCTGCATGATATTGCAATGACAGATACAGGCCATTATATATTTTGTCGAAATGTATAAAATTATACAGTGTAAAGTGTAAACCATAATGTAAACTATAGATCATGGTTAGTAGCAATGCTTCAATATTTGTTCATCAATTGTAACAAATGTACTACACTAATGGAAGATGTTATTAATAGAGGAAAGTATGAGAGGGAGAGGGTATATAGGAATTCCTTATATTTTCAGTGTAACTTTTCTGTTACTTAAAACTTTAAAAGTAAAATTTTAAAAATGCAATGACTTCGAAATCAAACGTTTTCACCACTTGAACTTAACAATCGACAAGATTGTAAAGTTCATTAAACTGGAAGACAGATCAACAGCAATCATCAAAATTGAAGCAGAGAAGGAAAAGATTATGAACTCAGTAATCCATTTCAGTAATCTCGATATTCAAATAATTGAAGAGAAATTGAGTTAATTTTCTGAAAAAGAGAAAAACTGAATGCTTTTCTACATCTATAAATATATCTCCCTATTGAACAATACTGATGAAAGAAAATAAAATGTTCAAAGTAGATGAGATGGTGGTGAACATTTGAGGTTTGAAGTTGGCAGCATCTATTAAATTTTTCTTGGTAACAGTTCTCCCAATTTTTCCTGTGGTACCACTTTTACTTAATTCCTTTACCTTCTGGTTCCAGAGACAGCATAATAACCAGGGTTTATTATTAAAACATATAGTGAACATCTATTGAGTTTTTAGAATCTTCCAGGCAGTATACTAAAATTTAGATTACTCACAACATCACATCCCTCAGGCCACCTCTGAAATCAGCACCTGGCTCAAACCAAACCCCTTGGGGTAATCTCAGGGAGAGATATTTTCTTTTCTGATGATTTACTTGAACTATGTAGAAGGAAGGAAAATACTGGTTCCTAGTTGCTGAGGAACTCCTACATGGATCCTGAGAATGTGGAAAATGCAAATTGAATGCAAAGTCCAGGGACAGGAAATAGATCCTGATGATAGTGTCTGAGTTTCTAAATCAAACAGTTGGTGGCCTTTGCCATTACTCAAGCCAATGTATTACTTTTTAATTTAAATCAGCTAGAGCTGAATTTTCTACTTTTGCGAATAAGAAAGTTCTAAATGGTAAGAAGAAAAATAACTTATTCATGGCAAACCTCTGTATGTCTTGATCAGTTGAATTTAGTTGCAGAACACTGGGAGAATTGTTTGAAATGTCTGTATATTAGCAAATATAGTTATTTTCAATCACGAAAAGATTCATTTTTTCTAACCTATTGAGAAGTGAGCATAGAACTTATTATAGAAAAAAGGGGTATATTTTACAGTCATCATCATATTATATTAAGTGAATTATTCACATAGATACGGTTTTAAAAGTTAAATCTACGGCAAGTGGGTCAATGTAATTGAAACCATCATATAGCCAGAGAGGTAGGATGATAGAACATAATTGCCTCTAGATATAGAATTCTTCCATTTTTGAATCATTAAAGTAAAAGCAAAATAGCCACTTAGTAGGGATATTTCTCAGATGATGCAAGAGCAAATTGGGTGGTTGTAATCTATACCCCTTACATTTCCTCTGTCCTTCAAATCTTTAGAGTTTACTGAACAAGTTCATTTCATAAAAGTTCTAAGCAGCATTTGGATAAATTACATTTTATTTGAAAGTTAATGTCTACCATTTTAAAGAGATTGTGCATTTAATAGTGAGTATGAATATATGTCAGTGTGCAATTATGTGAAAAGACAGAAATACTAGCAATGAGAAACAGGCAAATGTTGTCTCACATTATTTGGAATGAATATTTTAAGGCAGAAAAGCATAAGCCTTATGAAAAGCCCATTTTAAAAAAAAAGATTCCAATAACTCAATAACAGCACCTCTACTAATGTTATATTCACTGCTTCTGATTACCCAAGAAAACAGCATGTAAAAACATAGTTCTTTGACAGGAGGGCAATCAAGAGTTTAAATATCAAATAATTTAATCCAATGATCTAGTATCTGGTAAGAGATAAATAAGAAATCTAGCCATTTAAAACCCTTGTACCCACTAAATCATCATCTTCATATTTATTAAGATTATTTTATAGTATCATATATTATTCAGAATGTCAACAAATCTAACAAAATCTTATGTGACTGTTCATTAACAACATAATAATTTTGTGTAAAGATCATTGTATTAATTACTGAATGCTATGGATAAGTGTACATATCTATCTCATAATTTGTTATGTTTTGAAAACTCCAGTATTAAACACAATATTACTGTATATGTTATTGTGTTGTATATTATCTACCGACAATTCCAATAATAATTTGTTGGAGTGAATATATGTATGTCATGAAATGAAGGTACTGGTATATAATGGAAAGATTTCAGCTTAGGTGTTTTAATAAGTTTGTTACTTTGGGTGGTATTGATGAATTTTCTTCCTTCTTAGAATATCAGACAGCGTAGAATGGTGACTAACATTGTAATCATAGAATGAGACCATTGGTTCGTTTTGATACTAGCTGCGTGATACCTGGTAAACTAGTTAATGTCCATTTTGGTTTCCTCATATGCAAAATGAGGTTAACAGCAAGTTAATTCCCAGTGGGCTTTGGGGAATTCCTTGTTTCTGCAGGCATTGAAGGAGTTACTTCATGTGAAATGCAGAGCTCAGTATATTGTAAACATTTAATAAGTGTTAGCTGTAAGTTTTGTTGGTGAAATGGAGCTATACCTTGTAGAGATATTTTGAGAATGATGAAAGAATATCATATGTAGTAACTCAGGTACAAAAAACATCCTCAATAAATAGTAGCTATCGCCATTATTATTGAAGCTGTTTTTTCCTTAAACAACTTAGATATAAGACCTTCACGTGGATTTTTCTCAGTGTTTTTGTTTAAAATGGATACTATGACTGAAATCACATGGTATTTTAAATAGAGATAAACATTTTTTGGAAAGTCCCTTTGACTAACATATTTCAAAGAAAGTTTGAAACCTAAGAAAAATCCAAATATTTTTAAGATATCTATACTTTTTCTCTTCTTACAACAAAAAGAACGGTGAATGAAATTCTCTTTCAATTGTGTGTGCATGGAAAAGTAATTTCCAGAAATAATTTTGTAGTCATTATAATAACTGACAATTCATTAGACTTTTCAAAAATCTACGTTAGTTTCAAGTTCACAACTAACATAACCTGATTTTGGCACTTTATGTTCCAGGAGTTGAAGTTTTCCAATAATATATGTGCAAAATTGAATAAAACAAAAACACGCAACTTATAAGGTTTGTGACATTATAATTTTTATGATGCAGTAGTTTTGACCTTTAGAGAATATAAAAAATTCAAAGATAACATGATCTTTATCTTCTCACTATGGCACATTAATATATATGCTCATGTCACTTTACATTTACTGATAATGAGGTATGTTTGATGTTTTATGCTTGCATTTTTTAGGGTCTTGTAATTAAAAAGTTATTTGGTAATCAATTGGAACTTGGCACATTGATTTTATATGTAAAATAATTTTACTTACATTGTGTAAGTCTATTTTTTAAAATAACTTACTATCCTGTCCTCTAGCATCATCAGTGATGGAATGGCCATTAGTTATAAGGAGATATGTATTTTAGCTTATTCTATAGAGGACATCCTTCACTGATTTTTACCCATGTTTATTTAAGGATCTTAAAATATTTCTCTTAAAAATTTAGAAAATTAATCTTAAAATTAAATTTTAAATGACTATTGAAATGATTTCTGATCCTATAATTTTGTCTTTTTCATACTCATAAAAATGAAATCTTGACAAATTATTTTGAGATTTATTTGTCCTATTGCCTGTATCAACTGTGTGTTCCTTTTTACTGCTGAGTAGCATTCCACTTTATGATGGCAGTCCAATATGCTTATCCATTTACTGTTCAATAGACATGTGTTTCCAAGTTTGGATCAGTTATAAATAAAATTGCTATCAACTTTCATGTATAGTTTTTGTGTAGCATATGCATTTTTTTCCCTTTTGGTTAAATACTTGGTATAAGACTTCTGGATTGTATTTTAAGATTTTTTTTTTTGGTCTAAGTTTCTAAACTGCGATTTTTACTATGTTCAATAATTGCAATAATTATTCTTGCATAATTTTTTACTCTGATGAAGCATTTTGAAATGACACCAATAGTAGCAGAAATTCCCCCTATTCCACCAAGGACTCCTACTTTCCCTATTTTACAAAATTGGGTAAATATTTTATTTTCATAAGAATCCACTCCAATATTTGTTTGAATATAGATCTGAGGCAGTGCACTGGAATATTCTGGCATTTTATTGCCAAATAGATTTCCAGGGTTGTTCTTGACTGTGGTAGAGAATTTGTATTATTTTGCCACTCTGTGAGACGAACAGCTTTTATTTGGGATTCCTTAGATAGCCCGGAAACATATACTAGAATGACATCATTTCTCTCTTTTATGGTTATCTGTCAAAGTTGGTGGCCAAAAATCCCTCTCTTCAATGTGGAATATTGATCTTCACTTTGGAGTCATCCTTTGTCCTTTTAGTCAGATAAATGAACTCTAGCCCTAAACTAATCATTGTTATGAGTCATTTCTTATAGAAGCCCCATGTTGAATTGAATTTTAAAATATATTTGAATTCAACATGGTTTTACTCTAATACTTACTTGTAGTCCTAAATAATTTTTGGAAAAGACTGAGTTAAAATGAAATCAAATAGTCTCTTCAAAAGCTAGCTCCAGTTACTTCCTTTGACAGTCTTTATAATTTTTATCTGAATACCTAAAGGTAAATGTCTATTTTCTTTCAAAATTCCAAAAAAATAAAATTTCCCTTTCTTAGTTACCTCAAGAAGCTAATTCACTTGGCTGTAGAAATCAGGGTTTGTCTTTCTGGAAAGGCTAAGAGGAATTACACTCTGGCTGACTGTGTGGCTATAGTGTACTAATGGTGGTGCTGATGGTGAAGGTGTGAAGGTGTGGCTGTGGTGTTAGTGCTTGTGGTAAAATGAGGGTGACTGGATATAGTTATGGTGTTGCCTGGTGCTGGTGATGAGGATGCTGATGGTGGTGAGGGTAATGCAGAAACTAATGACGGTGGCAGCACTTGTAGTAGGGGATATTGGGAGTGATGATGATTGTGGTTTTGAATGTGACAATGAGAGTTGTGGTGAGGGTGATGGTGGTGGTAAAGGTCAATGACTAAAGGTAGAGAAGCATAACCCAGGGTTTATAAACCATTATTGTTCTCACTAGGTGATACCAGGAGAGTATAGTTGAGCCTCAATAGCTTTAATTTTTTTACTTATATTTTGTAACTGAGAGGAAGGATCAGGCTGACTACCTAATAACAATGTGTGTTATAAACAGTGCAACTCCTAAAATATGTTCCAGTCTCTGGCAGAACATTTTATTCAAATGACAGCATAGTTCTTGTAGAATACACACAGCAGTGGAGCTCTATTAAAGGTTATGTCAACATGGAGGAAAACATACATTCACTAGAGGGAATTTAAGAGAAATATAAACATCATTAAAAGGTGAATGATGACTTAAACGGAAAGGTTAACATAACCAAACTTTGCTCGTTATATTCTGAGGGGGGAGAGAGGAAAAATATTTCTTGTGTTTTAAATGCTTTCCTTATGTCCATTGATAAGGTTAAAATTTTCTTAAATACTTCATAACATACTGTTTTAAAATATATAATCTAGAACTACATTGGCTCTTGTTACCAGCAAAACATGTTGCCAAGTGACATTGAAGTTATTTCTCATATCTCATATGAACTTGAGTTGTTCATGACAAAATTTATTACAACTATTGAAAAAACATAATAGCAATGATAAAGATGGTCAGTCATTATTCACAACTGAAGCAAGCATGCAAAACATTTGGATAGATGAGGCTGATGTAGTAGTCATTTCCAGATTGTACATTCAGGAGAATCTCTATGTTCTGATTTTCATTTGCCAAGAATATCATCAAATAGACTTATTATAGTTCCTATACCAGGCTTGCATATGACTCTGAATTTAGCAGAAGGATTAGCTTACTGGCAGATGCTGTGGGAAAGTAACATTTAGTTTCTTCTTAATTTGGATTAGAGAAGGAGATTCAACTCTAGGATTTAAAAAAACCAGGATTTTAGTCACAATCCATTGGCAGGAATCAAACTGTGAAAACATTCTATCTGCTCTCTCTCTATCACTAAAAATGCTGTCTGGGAACTAATATGTGTTCAAGCCCTGAAAATTGAACTAACAATTGAATAAGTATATAAATGAATTAGCTCTAGAATTACGTTTAAGACTTCTAGAATTTTATCTTCCAAATATCCAATAAACATAATTCCTTTGGTTATTACTTATCTGCCCAAATAAAAATGTCATGAAATAGAAATAACCAGCAAAAAAATTCAGATGATGCAATATTAAAGTTAACACAATTGCCATTGACCTTAATTTAAATTTGATTTCCCTCCTCCTTCATGTTTTTTCTCAATTAATGAAGGGCTTACCAACTTATGAGAACATATATTCTACTTAAGAATAGATGAAATCTTATTTCTCATATGACTATAGTTTTCAATGAAGATAAATCCAAAAATGACCATGAAAATGTATCAGAATCTGCAAAATTATTTTATATTTACAGCATGAATTTAATGTGGCCTGCTTGAATTAAGTTCAGGCCTTCAGCAAATAGATTAATATTTTGTCTTAAATTTTATAACTGAAAGGGAAAAATTATTTTAAAGAAAGGATTATAAAGGTCACCTGTTTTTAATTACTGATTTAAGAAAAAAAAATCTTAGAATATGGATGTTTATACCCTAAAAGTTTAACTTTGTCTACCACTTTAAAAATCAGTTTTTAAAATAGAGTTCACAAAGCTTATCAAGCATAAGTAATGACAATCTACTCTGCACTCTAATTTATAAAACTGTTCTATTTCCTGACTTTAAGATTCGTCAACTATCTTGTTTATCATTGCCTAATGACAACTGTTTTTCCTATATAAACTGCAAGATTTCACCATTTCCTTTCCTTCATGTATTTCAGATTTCATTCTAATGGTCTCTTCACTATCCCATGTCCCTTCAGTGTTTAAGAACTTATATAGGGATTGGCAAACTTCTTTAGTAAAGACCCATATATTAAATATTTTAGGCTTTGTTGTTCATACAGTCCCTATTGAAACTACTCAATTCTTCTATAGATAAGTCATGTTTTTAAAAAGTATGTGCGACATTTAGGTTTATTTGTTACAGCAAGTTGTCACATTAGCCCAATTCCTACAATATAGCCACCTAAACCATCTTTGCAGGGTTCTTTGAGGAGTGAAGTTTTATGCTAATTTTTTTTAAAGGAGGCAAGTAAAAAGGGTTTATTGCAGAATGAGAAAAAGCGAAAGTATGCACACAAGACATGGGTGCAGGTGTGCTCCTGGAAAGTCACACTCAACGTGGGGTCCAGGGTGGGTCTTCTTAAGGTCTCTTCTCCTCCCCGCCTCCCCATATTAAGGAGGGACCTCAGCTATTTGCTGTCCTGATTGGTTGCATTTCTCTCTTCACCTGTTAGCTTTCAGGGAACCAATAGAGAGGTCTTTCTTCTTGGAGCTAGCTGGGGCTTCCTCTGAGCCTGGGAGTTTGAATAGAAACCTCATGACCAGGCTCTCCATAGGCTTTTGGGCTATTAACAGTTACAGCTTTGCTCTCAACAGCTTCCTTCCTGCAGGGGTTTACCAGGTGGGGTCTTACGGCTATGTTCTGGTCATATGATGAATTCTGAAGTATAAGCAGTTGTCACTTGAGAAAACATAAAGGGAAAATGTCTTTTGAATAGTATCTCACTGGAAGCTGGAGATTGGAACCAGAGCCAGCCCAGGGAGGCCAGTCTATGCTGCAAGACTTCTTGCTGAGGTCCTCCTGCCAGCGTGACCTTGTAAGTGGCACCTCTCTCCTTCCAGACCCTCAGCAGAAGGTGGAGCCACCTTCTAACATGGGGTGGTTGAGCCAGAACAGTACACAGACAATACATAACCAAATGAGCCTGGCTGTGTTCAATAAAACTTTATTTACCAAAAAAGGCAGTGGACTAGATTTAGCTCATAGGTCATAGATTGCTAACCACTGACTTAGACATTAACCCAATCTCTCTTTCTCAGTTTGTATTCCAAGACAAATTTTACAGAAGATGAATGTATGTATGCTCTGTTTCAGAAATTTGCTTTTCTTTCCTTTTTAATTCCTTTTATTTTCATACTCTTCTTTTTGAAACCAGGTTATGAGGACCTGTAACATATATTCAGGGTATATATGCCTTTTCTCTTTAACTAGATTGTAAGCAATTTTAGGGAATGAAAACTTGTTTCTCACTTTATTACACAATGCTGGTAATTGCTAGCTATTAACCTCCACTCAGACTCCAAACCTTTTCCCTTATATTTAACTGACTCCTTGCATACTAGAAATCAAAACCAGGGGTGTAATATTTGATGATGTCCTAAAGCAGATTCCATCTGAATCTTGGCTTTTCTTGCCATGTGAGTCTCTTCTAGTTCCCTAATTCTCACATGTCAGTGTGTAAGAGCAATGACAAATCACACGAAAACATTGAGAAAGAGGATTTGTTGGGGAGCTTCCAAGACCAAAGGTCAATAGTAAAAGATATGGATGCTCCGGATCTTTTCTTTGTCTCTTAGCTTTGTGGAGACCAAGGGTCAGCTGAGCCTGGAGCCTTCTAGTATAGGGACTTTTCTGCCTAGGGTTCTCTAATCTTCAATTTGGAAGTCAGCGATTTTTTCTCAAGTTTTAAAACATTTCATCACATATTTCCTCTTTTTTATTTTGCCCCCTTCTCACTCTCTTCCCTGTGCTCCTATTACAGATACATTATTTTTTAAAAATTATTATTCTGTAAATCCCTGAATCTCTGATCTTTGTTCATTTCCTATAATTTCATTATTCTGAGTTGTTCAGATTAGATTATCATTAATGATCTGTCTTCATGTTCACTGACTTTTTTCTTTATTTAAAATCTGCTGGTAAATCTATTTTGAAAATTTTTCTTTTTTTTTTTTTGCATTTAAAGTTCTAGAGTTTCAATTTTGTCCTTTGATATTTTCCTTTTATCTGCTGAGATCCTATCCTGTTAAGTCATTTAGGCAACATTTTTCTTAACTTTATTGTTATTAGCTATTTAAATATATCTTAAATAACTTAGTCTTTGACTGCTAAAACCAACATTGGTAACATGTATGGTTTCATTTCTACTACTTCCTTCTTCTCTGTGGGTGATATTGCCCTGTTTTGTTTTGTTCCTTTTTTTTTGGCATGCCTAGTAATTTTCATGGTTTGTGGCCATCAGTGATAATCTGTAAAGAATTTTAATTCTGTTATCTTCTTGAAGAATATCAATTTTTATTCTCCAAGGCAGATAAATTATTATTACCTTGGATTTATATACACTGTTATTCTTTCTTAGGGTGGATATTGGAAAGTCTAAAATGTTTCCCAAATTCTTATAAGTTAACTGTTTAAAATTCTTTCCATAGGATCTTAACAGAGTTTGGCTTTAGATTCTTTTAGGGTAAACTTACAGTAGGCTTTCCGTTTGGATTGTGGTCTTGCTCTCATGTTGAGGCCTTTCTAATTTTCAGCTGGATGTGAAGGTGTGGCTAGGAAGTTGCTGATGAAGTCCCTTACTCTGGTTGGGTCATTCCTCCAACATCTTCCAGCACTGCTGACCTCTGGTGTCTATTCCTTTCTCAAACCTGTAACACTTGCTTCATCAGCCACTTCTAGGAAGAGTTTTGGCAAGCATAGAACAGACCTCAGCCAAGGACCTGCAGGAAGCCCCCACCAAGATTTCTGCTCCTTCTCTGTGAGGCTCCCTCTCCTTTAGTGACCTTCCCTAGATTTTTCCAGCAACTTGAACTTCCCAACCTCTGGTTTCTGCCTCTTTAGCTCAGCAGAATGACTGTGTTCTAGTTGGACTTCACACCAAGTTGGGAATTGTCCATAGGCACACAGTTGGGCGATTGTGGAGCTCACTTCATGAGCGCTCCTCTCTGCGATAGCATTTAAGCTGCTTGTTGTCCAAATCCTGAAAACAGTTACATTTTATGGTTGTTTACTGTGGGAGGACTACTCTAGATTACTATAGATACCAATTATTCTGTGATATTTGGAGGTGGAAATTATTTTTGCATTTTTAAAATTTATATAAAAGTGATTGCTAAATTGTATTTTCATGTCTATTTTTGAGATAAATAAGGATTTTACATAGTTAACAAAATGTGTAATTATGGAACTACTATATAACGTAATATATAATGTAGTTAACATATTTGCATTGTTGTGTTGTATGAATATATTTATTATATGAATGCAGCACAATTTATTTCTTCATTATATTATTGATGAGGTTTGCAATTGTTTTCAATTTTAATCTTTATTAACAATACAGATCTGAAAGGTTTGTACTTATCGCCTGAGCAAACGCTTTTGAGCAAACGTTTATCTATTGTATTTATGTCAAAGTTATAGTGCTTGTATGTCTTCAATTTTAACATGATAGCACTAAACCACTGCCTTAAAAGGTAACAATAATTTATATTCCCAAGAACAAAACATTAGAGTCCCTTTTCTCCATGTTTTTACATTGGAATCATTGGAGGTCAGTATTTTATTTTTAAAACCAATTTTTAATTTTAAAAATAAATCATTTAGCTAAATAAATACCTTTAAATTAAGACCACAGTCTCACCTGAGGGAAAAAACAACAACAGACACTAAGAGTATTCCAAAAGATTTACAACATTTAAAAATATTTATATGATTATTTATCTTTAAATTTAAAATGTTCTTAATAGTTGATACAATGTGATACAGCTGTTCAAGAGAGGATCTATAATTGCATCTTGCTAGTTTAAAGCTGACAATTGTCTTGATGATCACAATTTTAATCTGCATATTATTCCAGTTCTTTTAAGAATTTGATTTAAGAGTCAAATATTAAAATAGCATACACCATGCTTTCCTTCTTGACCCTTTTCACATCTGTTTTTTACCTTTGAAAAAGACACATTAGCAATTTGCCCTGTGCAGCTGATTTTGCCAATGACTTGCTGCCAACTGGGTATTAAAGAGAATTGGGAACACATGTTTTGTTTTAAAAATCCCCAACAATTTGGACTGTTTGCCTTTGGACTGGACTAATCAACACTCAATCACTGTCATGCTGCCCAGTCCACATGAGATAATCATTTAGGGAACAGTAGTTGCAAGTTGCCCATCATGAGTTTGGATCTGAATGGCTGTATTGAAATAAGTGCTGCCATCTGACCCATTCCACAATGGAGTAGGAAATGCAGCTCTTATTGAATGTCTTCTAACTGTACTAATTTATATTCATCTGATAACCCATTGAGGGGAAAATGGGAATGAGCTGGCAGGTGGCCTTTCAGATATAAAGGGCACATGGCAAACTGGTTGTTTGCTGCTTACTCACAGTAGAATACTAAAGATATCACAGAATATGCATATTTCTGGAATTTCCTTTTTAAAATTCTGATCAGCAGTCTATTCATAATCTAAAAATTATAATTTAGAATCTTATTACATAAGTGAGACTCATTTGTGTGTATTTAATGCATTTATGAAGATAACATATGGTTTGTTCTTTACAGCTCATGTCAGAATTATAGCTAGAATTACTGTATTATCATTTATGCAGTTTTAATGCATACAAATTTTGTGGGGTTTTTTTCCCACTTAATGAATGAAAACTAAGCCATTCATTTTTCTTCAGGCACTGGCTCTAATGCTTTCTCATGTTTCTGGCACAAAATGACTGGAAAACATCTTTTGAAATATGAATTTTGAAAAGATATTCCTGAGAATGCATTTAGACCAAGGTGAGATGTTATTTGAAGCCTGAAAATCAGATTACTAAGTATTTTTCTTTTACTATATGTGCATAAACACACATACATGCAAATCCAAACAAAAATAGTCTTCTATTTTACCAGTCCTTTAATCTTTAAACATTATTGTTTGATTATAACCACAGCTTGCTATATTTCTTTTTTTTTTATTATTTTAGAGTCTCACAGGGCTGATAAAGTAAAAATGAATCATATGGAGGTATTTTCCTCAAATTCTACAAAGGAGGTTGAAAACTGAGGCTGGTTTAATGTTGTGAGTTATTTACCTAATTGATATGACCCAATATTATATTTAAAAGGTTGAAAATATCAGTATCTTAATTTTTTTAAAACGGTATTTTAGTCATCTGCTTGTAACACATACTTAGTAATTTGATTGGTTTTTAAGAAAACAAAATATAAAAAGTACATGGATCAATATTGGACACATTTCTGATAGTTTAAATTAGTGAGATTGCCACTTTTTAATATTAAAGGAGTGAAAAGTAACACAATGTGAAAATATGCAAAGAAGACAAAGTAAGTACTTCTAATCCCTTACTAAGTAAAGCATAACAAATAGTCTTTTAATTTGGACAAATGACAAATGACTGGAGGAAATATATAAGAGAACAAATTAAATAAGAATTTGAGAAGGAGAGATAATAATTATTCCAATTGTTGTAAGTCTTTCCACGTCACTGAAAAACTGCTAAATATCACACATGCTTATTTCATTCAATCCTATGAAGTAGCTTTATTTTTTATGTTTGACATATGTTTGTATATCTGTATATTACTCAAATATATATAGAAACAGCTCTCTATATTATTATTTATATTTTACAGATGAGGAGATTGGAAGCCAAATATTGGTGATTAACTTGTCTAGGTCACACAGTCAACAAATTGAGGAACTAGAGTTTGAGCTCAATTTGTCTCACTTCAAAGCCCAGGTTAGTTTGTTAAAACAGTCAATGCACTGACCACTGAGAGAATATTTGCTGTGAACATGATTATGGAAAATGAAAGACCCTAAGATGGCTGTGGGAGTAAGAATTTAGAAAAAGCATAGTTTTTGTTTATGTTCTTGATGTACAAATCCAAGAGTAAGAAATAGTATAGACTTGCTTTTTGTAGTATTTTATAGTATTCTAGGGCTATTGTCAGGCACAATACTAGTATTTACTAGTATTTTATACTAGTAAAATCATTTTAAACTTACTAATAAGTAAGTTTATTGTTTACTAACCATAATATTCTGGCTTTGGTTTTACTACTTTGGTTAACTTACCTAATTTATGCTGTTTGCACTGTATATGTCAACCTTAAAGACTTCAGGTAGTTGGTGCTCAACTCATATTTGTTTAACAATTGTATGAATGAAGATACATATATATGATATGCCTTGCTTTAACCATATCAATTAATCAACAATGGATTTGATAAGACAGAATTATAAAGTTAGTTATGATCCATTTTCCTTTTATTATATGATCCTAGTATAAACTTTGTTAAATTTTTTTTTAGTTACTGTCAATGTTCATGTTACATGCATATAAAATATTCAAATTTCCATACTTTTGTCATCCAGGGAAATTTTGCATTAGGCACAGATTTTTGAATTTTAAAAAATAGAAAACCTTTTCACAAGATACCGTATAAATAGTGTGATCACTGAAGACAAATTTACTGAGAAAGTAAGCAGAATAGCAAATAACTAAAGATAGTTATGTTTTAATTTTTTGTGAATACGTTCACCAAATTTATAATAAATGTTATTCAAAGGATTTTTTTTTCATTTAATCTGAAAAAGATGGAATACTCAAGTGTAGTTTATACCTTTCTTGCTTCCTGAATGATTTCAGTGGTAGTAATGAGCATATATTTTGCACAAGGGAAGCAAGATAACATTGTGGAAGGAGTACTGGACTTGGAAGATCTCATTTACAAAATCTATTAATGCTGTAATCTTGAGTAAATCTTCAATCTTATGTGGCTTGATTCATTTATATTTAACAGGAAAGCTTATGATATTTACCAGAGTAGTAGTGGTAAGCATGAAAATGAAATCACATGTTGTATATTTAAAATAAATTAGAGCAATAGATCATTCCAATAGATAGTATTTTGATTATATTAGGTCTTCCTTAGGTATGAAACTAGTAAAATATCAAAACTTGCAAGTTACTTTAAAAGCACAATGATTTATCTTTTCATCATCTAGCTGATATTTAGTTAATTCTATCAGTATGTGCAGTACTATGTCAAGCACTGTAAGGCATGCAAAGATTTATCAAACATATATCTTATCTTTAAGGTGACTGCAGTGAAGTGAAGCTATCAAGATATTTCACTTTAAAAGTGTATATAAAAAAGCATGAAAAGAAAATATCACCGAAGTTTCTGACAGGATTCCATAAAAATTGACAGGAAAAGGTGAATTTCAACTTTGAAATATTGGACATAGTAATTGAATTGATATTTAAGGATGGGTCTGGCTGGGATAAAAATTGGGAAAAAATAGCATGTAAGAATTATAAAATAAGTTCAGGCTTATTCAAGTGGAAAAGCATGGGGAACATAGTAGGAAACGAAAAGGGACATCTGCTATAATGTACCTATATTGAAAAGGTCATGCAAAGGCAACCATTTGGTACAATATGTATTTTAATGTTTATATTTATATTCTGCCTGTCATAGGAAATTGGACTACAAAACTCATTACCAATTAATGTATGCAAGTAACATCTTTCCATCACACTCTTCATCTCTCTCCTTACCCTCTCCAGATCTGTGAACCTTGCCTTTTCCCAAGACCCCTTTTCCACAAAAATCCTCATCATTAAATTAAAATGTCACAATAAATAAGCCCAGATGAAATATTCCTGAAATTGAAATGATCTCATTAAAGTAACCTAATTTGGCAATTACTGACCTGGTTAAAATAGAAGCTAGATAGAAGAGGAATGGAAAATAAGAGTTGATAACTAGAATGGACTCTAGAATGGCATAACCAGTAGAAGTTTGTGAACAATGCTATGAATAAAGCAATGTTTCAGGGTAAGAAATATGGCAGTAACAGTAGAATGAACTTGAAGTGGCATCTGTCCCTGCATGTATATACATATGTTGGAAGATTGTATCAGAAAGACACAAATCATTAAACCTGGACAGGGTAGTAGATGTCAAAATTGAGAAAGGACAAATGTGAAAGATCTTTCATGGAGATGATGGGGAAAGTTGATGCCTGATTTGATATTGAAAGCAAAGGAAATGATCCTAGATTTATAACAACAAAGGTGTTTATAAAAATAGATATATTGGGCCAAATGGTATTTTTCAGTGAAGATAATGATTTTTTAAACTTTATTTTAAAAAAGATTTAGATTACAGAAAAGTCTCATTGAAAATATGGGGGATTCTCAGATACCCTGCCTCCCTCCCTTCTTACATTTTCTCCTATTAATAACATCTTCCATTAGTATGATACATTAATGAACAAATATTGAATCATTGCTACTAACTATGTTCTATAGTTTACATTATGCTATACACTCTACACCACACAATCTTAAAGGTTTTGATAAAATGTATAATGGCCGGTATCCATCACTGCAATATTATGCAGAACAGTTTCAATGTCCCAACAATGCCCCATGTTATACCTATTCTTCCAGCTCCCTCCTCTCAGAGTCCCCAATGATCACCATTTTTGTATCAATATAGCAAGTTCTTTTCATTACTATAATAATAATAAATCTAACTTAATCCATATTTACCTTCTCCCCTTATGTTTGTTCATTCCCAGTCATGAGGATTTGGGCACGGTAATGCCAACTCTACTTCTGATTGAGAGAGGGTTTGGATTCCATGACTTGCAATTGTAGATATTCTCTGTTTTGGGGGGATGGGCATTGTCCATCATCATCATTTTGTTTGTTGTCCTGGACAAGTCAGATAGAGAGTAGGTGTTAGCTGTAACTCTACTGAGATTCAGGGATCAACAGACATATGAACAGAATGAAGATTTAAGTCTTTGGGACATATATTTGACAAGTTTAATGCTAATTATAGGTTCTAATAAAAGGGGCAGAAGAGCCATGTATAGGGAAATTATAAATGAGTTTAAATCTGTTACATTCAGGAGATAGGTTAACATATATTGCACTTTAGAAAAATGTATATCCTGATGTTTGGATGTAATGTTCTGTTTATTAGATCTAGTTCCTCTAACATAATATCCAAAGTTCTCTGTTTCTTTATTAACCCTCTGTCAAGATGTTCTGTCTAATGGTCATAATTGTATATTAAAGTCCCCCCACTAAAATTGTGGAGGTATCTATTTCTCCCCTTAGTTTTTCCATTGTTTGCCTCATTTATTTTGGGGCACCCTGGTTAGGTGCATAAATATTTATGATTGTTTCTTCTTGATCAATAACCCCTTTTTAAAATATATTGTGTCCTTCTTTGTTTCTTACAATTGTTTTGCATTTAAAGTCTATTTTATCAGGTATTAGTATAGCTACTTCTGCTCTTTTTGGTTATTATTTGCATGTAAAATAGTTTGCAATCTTCATGTGTCCCTAGGTCTAATGTGAATTTCTTGTTGACAGTCTACAGATGGGTTGTATTTCCTTATCCGTTCTGCCCATCTTTGTCTTTTGATTGGAGAGTTTATTCCATTAACATTCAATGCTATTACTGTCAAGACAGTACTTACATCAGCCATTTTTCTTTAGATCTATATACATCATATTTTGTTTTTATTTCTCCTTTTATCTTTTCAGTTACTCTTACTAATAATCTTCCTGTCTGTATTCTCTTCCAACTCACTCTCTCCTTTTATTTTATAAATTTTAATTTTCAACCTGTAGAACTCCTTTTGCTATTTCTTGAAGGACAAAACTCTTGCTGACAAACTATTTCTGTTTATCTGTAAATATTTTGAACTGTCCCTCATTTTTGACTGCCAGCTTTACTGTATACAAAATTAATGGGTTGCAATTGTTTTTTCTTTTAGCACCTTAACCAAGCTATGCCACTGCCTCCTCACCTCCATTGTTTCAGTTGAGAAACCAGTGCTTACTCTTATCGAGTTTCCCTTATATGTGATGTCTGTATTTTCTCTTGCTACTTTCAGAATTCTCTCTTTGTCGTAAGTATTTGACAATCTGATAAGTATGTGTCATTTGGTACAACTCTTAGTATTCATACTGTTTGGAGTGTGCCACAGTTCCTGAAGTTTTCAACATTATTTCATTCTACACTCTTGTCTCCTTTCCCTTTTCTTCTCCCTTTGGGATGCCTATTATGCATACATTTATGTGTTTCTTATTGTCTTTCAATTCCCTGAGTCCCTGTGAATTTTTTTTTCTATCTTTTTATCTATCTGTCCTACTATCTGTAAAATTTCAGATGTTTTATCTTCAGTGTTCTTTCCTCTGCCTGTTCAAATCTGCTGTTATGTCTTCCAGTGTATTTTTAATTTCTTGCCTTGTGCCTTCCATAATCATCAGATCTGTTATCTTTTTATGTATGTTTATGATTTCTTCTGTATGTGCCCCAGTGTCCTCTTAATACCCTTTCTCTCTCCCTTCACTTCATTAAGTTAATTCTTGATATTTATTTGTATATTCTTGATTAGTTGTTTCACATTCTGCATATTCTCCTGCTTTTTTCAGTTTGTTCATTAGACTGGTCCATGTCTTCTTATTTCTTAGTATGGCTTGTAATTTTTGGCTGGAGTCTAGGTATCTGTTTATCTTGGTAGGCTTGTTCAGTTGATTAACTTCTTTTTCTACTCTAGGGTTTTATCTCATTTTGTTTTGTGTTGAGGGCCCTGTTTAGCACTTGGTTCCACTTATTCTATATTATTGTAGTTGTCTGTGTCTGCCACCCCAAAATATAAAGACCATAAAAAAGGAAAGAAAGAAGAAGTATAAAATAATAATAATAATAATTAATAATAATAAGAAGAGGGATAGAAACAGGAGGCAGCTGTAGCTCAATCAGTTGGGCTCCTGTCTACCATATGGAAGGCCTTGGGTTCACGTCCCAGGGCCTCCTTGGGAAGGCAGGCTTGCTCGCATTCTGTGAAAAGCTGCTGGCCCATGTGCCATGAAGTGGTGCCCAGCACACTAGCGCTGCAGAGTGCCAACTGGTCGGCAAGCACCCGGAGTGCTGCCTGGCCCACAAACCCTGCAGAGAGCTGACTTGGCAAGGTGATGCAACAAAAAGGGAGACCAGCAAAAATGCAGAATAGTGCAATGCATGGACACAGAGGGCAGACAACAAGCAAGCTGCAAGGGGGAGAGGGGAAATAAATAAAAATAAAAATACAGACACAGAAGAATGCACAGTGAATGGACACAGAGAGCAGACAGCACCCAAAAAGCTGCAAGGGGGGAGATTTTTAAAAAAAAGGATGGAAAGGAAACCACAGAAGAGAAAGGAAAAAAATGAGTGAAAAAACATGTGGAAATAAAAGGAATAGGAATTAAAGTGCGGCATGGTAAAAAGTAAAAGAATGAAAAGATGAAAAGAGAAGAAAAAATGAAGATCAAACAATGGAAGAGGGAAAAATGAATGAAAGAAAAGAAATAAAGAAAATAAGGAGAAAAAAGAAGAAAAATAGAAACAGAGGGGGAAAAAACAGAAAAAATCATGTCTTCCTCTCAGGCCACTAGTAACTATCTCAGGCTGTCAGTTCTTACCAATCAATCGTCCTGCAGCCTTACATCCACAGGTAAGGCAACTGGGTATGGAGAAAAAAATAAACAATATAGAACAAAAAAATAACTTTAAAAATCTCAATCTAACTTCTCTGTCATGAGACTCCTTGTCTTTCAGCTTCTCTTCCCAAGGGAACCTGACAAACTGCTGGATCACTCTCTGGATCCTTTATCTTCCAGGGTGGTTGGGCACCTGACAGCTTGTGGGTTGCTCCTCCCTGATTCCCTATCTCTCAGGCAAGTTGGGGTTCTGAAGCCTGAAATCCTACTTGTGCCTGCCCATTTCCTGCAGGCTGGTTGGGCTTCTGAAAGCTTACAGGCTGCCTCTCCTGCTTCCCCTCTCTCATGGGTTGTTAGGCACCTGTCATCTCACCCCCTCACTGATTCAGTTCCTCTCTCTCTCTGGAGGGCAGGTGGATGTGACAATCTGCCTGATCAGCCCCACTTCCCCTCTCCTGGAGTCAATTCAGCACAGCCAGGTGTCTTTCCTTTCCCTGGGAAACTGCTGATATCTGGTCCATTCATCCTATCTCCTTTCCCCCCTACATTTCTGTCCCCCTGAGATGGCTGGGTGCCAGTTCCACACCTATTTGTCCTGTGGCACCCCCACCTAACAAGCCTGCTGGACACTGGGATGCATCCCTCTTCACCCCTGGGCTTTCCTTACTTTCAGAACCAAATGAATGCTGGTCCAGCCAAGTCATTTCCCTGTCTTTCCTCTTCTTCTGAGTCAGCTGTTGATGTCTTGCATGCTCTATCTCTCATGACTTCCCTTCTCCTCCAGCCAAATGGGCCCGCCTTCTCTAGCTACCCTCTCAGATTGTTTCTATGTTCCCATGGTTCCCTTTTGCCAGGTAAACCTGCCTACTCTCCCACAGCTTCTGGAGAAGGAGGACAGCCTGCCATTTCCTACTCCACCATCTTGGATCACACAAAGATAATGATTTTAGTTTTGGAAACTTGAGTTCACACTGATAACAGGAGAACCAAATATTGATTTTAAATTTTATTGTTACTTTTAAAACTTATGATATAATTCTTACAAAAAAGCAGCTAATTCTTTCAAAACACTTAAAACAAATCAGTAAAAATATTATCAATAAAAACATTAAAAAATTAATAGAAATAAAAATTAATTGACAAACTATTTAGAAAGAGGAGTAAGAATTACAACTGGTATATGTTTCTTTTAGTCATTAAGAATTGGCTAAATTGGGCCCTAAAATAGAATAATCTATAATTAATGTAATACCTAAAATATATCCTGAGTTAAAAAGTTTGTCTTATATTGTTTATCCAGAACTATACTTCAAGAATAATTGACCATATGAACACTATGTAAATGGCATAATGCATGCCTCCTCCAGTTACGGTTTTTGAATGACAAAGAAGCATTTTACAAATTAACATCTTACTCTATATAAAGGTAAGAACATAACATCAAATCACAATTCAGTGATAGCATTTCTGAAAAGAAGTTAAGCCAAAGTACATCAAGTACATTTCATGTGGGAATAAAGTTAACTTAACATGCTCCTCTCTCTCAGCTATTAGAATCTCTTATGAGAGTTTGCCGAGTACCAGATTATAGTCAGTTGAAATGCTTTGACTAGAACCTGGAGTGCTGCTATTCTGCATTGTTGATTAAAGAGTTATCCATACGCTTTAGATTCTAGACACTCAGGTAGAAGAGCTGACCTTCTAGTATGCCATTTAGGAATTCTCAGTTCTATTCGTATCCTATGATAGAATTTCCCTTAAGCAATCTAGTGATATATAAATAAAATGTTGGTAAGAATTCAGAACCAAAGAAACAGACTTGGAAGTTGGGATGTTTATAGACCCCAGAGCAAACAGGTAACATGACTAGATTTATGTATTGGAAAGGTGCTATAAATGCTATATGAGTGGGCCAATATTGGAGGCAGCCAAAAGAGTGTGATAATAGAAGGTTACGGGGGATTGACATATCTGAGTAAACATGAGAGGGAGAAATATTTTGGAGTTGTTAAGAGAAAGAGACAAATGTTTTAATAACTGTCTACATGGTGTGATGCAGAGAAATTCCTAACTTAGCTGATGTCTTAGTTTCCCAGTTGCTAAAACAAATACTAAACTAAGTTGCCTTAAACAACAGGATTTTTTTTCTTTATAAACTGATTTATATTTACAATTTATATAAATGAAATCATACATTATGTTACACAATACATTTAGTTCACAACAGTGCAATCATACAGTACTTATCTTTTTGTGTTTGGCTTGCTTCACTCAACATAATGTTCTCCAGGTTCATCTATGTTGTCATATGTTTCATGACTTCATTTCTTCTTACAGTTGTATAATATTCTATCATGTGAACACAACACAGTTTGTTTATCCCTTCATTGGTTGATGGACACCTGTGTTGTTAAACAACAGGAATTTATTGTTTCATGGTTTTGAGGTTAGAAGAAGTCCAAAATTAAGGTGTCAGGAAGGTAAAGGTTTCTCCCTGAAGGCTGTGGTGTTCTGGGGCTGCCTGCCAGTGTTCCTTGGTCTTCGGCTTTTCTGTTATATGCAGAACATGTGGTGATGTTCTTTCCCTTCTTCTCTTGCTTTTGTTGACTTCTGGTTTCTCCATTATTTACAATGATTGTACACTCAACAGACTGTGAGCCAAAACTGGAACATGTCTAAACTGGGATGCACAATTCAATCTACCACAGGTGGCATATCAGTTTTTTAACTGGAAAACAATTGGATAGCAGATAAATCAAAGTTATGGAAGTTTCCCTTAGTCAGAAATCAAGAAGAGTTGGTGAAACAGGCAAATGAGTCAAAGAAAAATAGATGTAGTACTTAGATAGCAAGAGAAAAAAACATTTTATTAGGAAGAAAAGGCCAGGCAATTGTCAAAAATACTGCAATGACAGAATCAGAAGTACCTAACTGTGCTAGTGACTAAGGATGAAGATGGATAAGACACCATTCTTAAACACAATTTCTTTCAAAATAGAAGAAAACTATTATGCACATAAAGCAGATCAATGATGGATGTCTAACTAATGAGCCATAGAGGAATGATTAATCATCCTATAAAGAATGGCAATTGTCACAGTGAAAATGATAATTGGATTGAGTCAGATAACATAGTAGATATTAGGAAAAGATTATGAATTGGGTAAGTAGGACCAGAGGAGTTTAGGTTAACCTTCCTTAATTTAACTAAAACTTTGCAGTATAGTGAAACTTTATTTAATCATTATTCATTTATTCTTCATGTGACCTTTATTAAAGGAAACTAAATGGCAAGCACAGTGCAAGAGTGTAGAAGTAAAATTATAAATAAGACATCACCTCTACTCTGGAAGGGTTCAAAAAGTGATGGGAGAGAGAAGTTTCTCAAATGTTTCCATATCGTGCAATAATAAAAGATAATACAGGGTAGTGTGCCGCTATAAGATTGGGAATAGTCATTTTTACTTAGGTAACTGAGTTGGTTGGCTATAGCATTTGAGGAGGGATTGTGGTGAGGATAAGAAAGTTTCATCAGAAAATTGCCCTCAAGTTAAACATGCAATAATAATAAAAATCAGTGTGGTTAGATTTTAACTGCAATTTAGTAGTGAGTAGATATAATCTAAGCATTATTTATTAAGTTGAAAACATTATTCCTGGGGAACAAGCTAGTGTCCTCAAGATGTAACAGTAAACAATTATTCCATACCGGATATACATATTTCTTCTGTAAATCAAGAACCAGCATTAGAAATGCATTTTATGCCAGTTCATTTTCAGCCCCTATCACAGTGGTTTTCAAACACAAAATAAGAGATGGAAGTACGGAAAAGTTGCAGTTTAAAGCTTCTGTTATTTTAACTTTTTATTTTTAATGTGGATATTCAAAACTAGTATATAGTCACCTGTTTTTAGAAAGCTTCTTACAATGGAAGCATTTTATATAGTTAAAGTAGAACATCAAAACCAGAAATTTGACTTTGGTATATTACAATTAACTAAACCATAGACCTTACTTAATTTCACCAATTTTATCCTACATTCATTCATTGTTGTGTTTGTGTGGGTGCATATACATGTCCCTAGTTCTGTGCAATTTTAACCCATAGATAAATTTGTGTAATTACTACAGTAATCAAGATACCAAACTGTTCATACTATGTAAGAACTTTCTCTCAGCATCTTTTTTATTTGCACCCATATCCCCCACCAACCCAAGAACCTGTTCTCTGGTAACCACTAATTTGTTCACTATATTATTTTGTCACTTTGAGAATATTTCAAGAATGGAATTATTCAGTATTTAATCTTATGGAAATTAATTTTTCACTGAACATAATGTCACTGAGGTCCACTCAGACTGTTGCATGTATCAACAATTCATTACCCTTGTGTAGATATTCCACAGTTTGCACAACCATTCATCCATTGAGAGACTTCTCGATTTCTTGGTTGCTCAAGCAAGTACCATGCAATGTGCCTTATGTAATGTGAATTCAATGACTCTTAGTTTTGAGGTTAGGAAAAGTCCAAATAAAGGCAATGCTTCCTCCCCAAAGACTGTGGCATTCTGGGGTTGGCTTCTGGCAATTCTTGGTCCTTAGCTTGTCACTGAGCAAAGCATGTGGCAGCATCTCCTGGTAATTGCCTTCTCTTCTGGGTCCTTCTGACTCTTCCTTCTGTGGCTTTTCTTCTCTCTGTCCAAATTTTGTTCTGCTTAAAAGGACTCTAGTACTAGGATTAATATCTTGATTGAGGTGTGCTACACCTTACCTGAAGAAACCTCATCAAGATTTTCTTGGGTACCTATAGCTGCAAACCACTGCAAAGACATGTTGATCATTTCCAGCATTATTCTATTTCAGAAAACAATGCTATTAACATTTATGTACAAGTTTTTGTGCAAACATAAGTTTTCATTTTTCTACAATAAGTGTCCAATAGTGTGATTGCTGGCTCATGTGGAAGTATTTGCATAGTTTTGCAATAAACTGCCCCCATAGGTATTTATTTTTTATGGTAGTTTTCAATATTCTTGACAAATTCCACTTCAACAATTATGTTCTCAAGTTTGAAAAAGTTTTTCTGATAACAGTTCTAGAAGATATTCTTTGTTTCCCTACCAACACCAACCTTTATGGCTTTGATTTAAATTGTATAACCCTAATAACTAATGACATCAAATGTATTTCCCTTTGCTTTTTAGGCAGTTATATGTCTTCTCTGTTGAATTGTGTGCTTAAATATTTGACCATTTTTTAATTGGGTTGGTATTTTTTATAATGACATTTGAGTGTTCTTTGTATAAAATAAATCTTTTGCCATATAGATGATTTGCAAATATTTTCTCCCAGTTAGTTCTTGACTCTTCATTCTTTTAAGAAGGAACTTCAAAAAGCTTAGGTTCTTAAATTTTGTGAAGTCCAATTTGTTCATTTATTCTATATTAGATTGTGAATTTTGTTCCTTATTTAAGAAACTGTTGTCTAACTTAAGGTCACAAATATTTTACCTCATGTTTTCTATAAGTTTTATCATTTTAAGTTTTTCATTTAGGTTTTCATTCACAGTGCAAGGAATGGATTGCCATCCATAGTTGTTTTTTCATATGCATATACAAATTTTCCAGCACCATTTGTTGAAAAGGCTATCTTTTCTCCATTGTATAGCCCAAGGGTTGACAAACTATGTCCCAGAGGCAAAATCCATCCTATCATCTGTTTTTGTAAATAAAGTTTTATAGGAACACAGCTGTATTAGTTTACCAAAGGAGTGCTGATGCAAAATGCCAGAAATCTGTTGGCTTTTATAAAAGTTATTTATTTGTGCTAGAAGCTTACAGTTACCAGGCCAGAAAACATAAGTTAATTCCCTCACCAAAGCTGGTTGTCACGTATTGAAACAAGATGGCTACTGACATCTGCAAGAGTTCAGGCCTCCTAGATTCCTCTCTTCTGAGGGCTCCTTTTTCTCTGAGCTCAGCTGCTTTTCTCTCTCTACAAGACCAGCTGTAGGTTATCAGGCAAATGGCTTGTCTCTCTTCCTGGGGCTTCTGCCCTATCTACTTCTCTGTGTGTTCATTTCCCAAACTCCAGCTCAAAACTCAATACTCTGTTCTTTGCCATGTCTTTTCTCTGTGAGTCCCCACCCATCAAGAGGATGTGGACTCAATGTCCTACTGAAGTGACCCAATCAAAGCATTAATCATTATTTAATCATGCCCAGAGGAATAGACCAGTTTACAACCATAATCCAATATCTATTTTTGGAAATCATAAATGATATCAAACTGCTACACTAAACTCTGTTATTCCAAAAAGACATTACAATATTTGAAAAGCCTTATCTCAATAGCAATACTAAGTACAAAATCATAACATGATCAGTTTTAAAGAAATATAGTTTGTCTTGGAGCAAAGTCCCATCTGCTGTAGACCTCTGAAACTTATGAAACCATTTATCTGCTTCCAGTACACAAATGGACAGGCAAAGGATAAATATTTTCATTGCCATAAGGAGAAATTGGGAGGGAAACATGAGTTATGGGTCCAGAACAGTTCCATAAATTACAGGGCATAATTCATTAGATGTCAAAGTCTAAGAGTCAATCTTAAGATGATGATTTCTTCTCCCTGGGGTCACATAGTGACCCACCCTTTCCACAGGCTTGCCCAGTGACCATTTTCTTGGTTCCAACCTCATCAAGCATCTGGGTGGGGAACAAGATCCAGACTTCACCTTCTAAGAGCAATGATGTGATGTAACACTTTACCCAATCTTTGGATTAGAGTCTTAGCCCACATAGTATGGTGACATGAAAACAAGATCCTCCTCTAACCTTTGGCCCAACCCTCTTAAAGCAACAAGTTGGTGACATGGACTTCCCTAATCCATGGGGAGCAGGCCCACCCCTCTCAGACCTATGAGGCATTGAATTCAACCTCTCTAATCCCCAGGGAATGTGCTCCAGCCTATTTGTAACCAGGGGCAGGAAAACTCTCCCCAAACTTTAGGCAGGAGCATCCACTCTCATCAATTGCTGTGGCAAACTCACCCTCTCTATACACATGGGTGGAGTTAATCTATTGGCTAAAAAGATGTCTTAATTCCAGATGTCAGTTTCCATTGATTTCATATACACATACAAAGGAGGCTCCATAAGATTAAGTGCTGATTTGTCATTTGAAACCATAGAGGCAAGAAAGCAGTGGTATGGCATAGTCAAAATACTTAAAGAAAAAAAAAATTCCAACCAAGAATACTCTATCTGGCAAAGTTAGCATTCAAAAATGATAGAGAGTTCAAAATATTCACAGATAAACAGAAACTAAGAGAGTATGCCAACAAGAAATCTGCCCTTCAAGAAATATTAAAGGAAGTTCTGCAGGGAGAAAGAAAATAACAGGAGAGATAGAGTTGGGGGAGAGTGTAAGCATAACTAAAAAGACAAAAAGAGAAAAAAAATCAAACAACATATGACAAACACAAATTAAAAGAAACAATGGCTAATATAAATAATTCCTTGAAAATAATAACACTGAATGTCATTGGATTAAACTCACCTGTTAAGAGAAACAGATTGGAAGACTGAATAAGGAAATATGACCCATCTATATGCTGTCTACAAGAAACACATTTTAGACCTAGGGATTCAAGGAGGTTGAAAGTGAATGGCTGGAAAACAATCTTACAGGCAAACAATAACCAAAAAAGGGCAGGTGTAGCCATATTAATATCAGGCAAAATAGACTTTAAATGCAAAACAATTGTGAGAGACAAAGATGGACACTACATATTAGTGAAAGGGATAATTTTTCAAGAAGAAAGAGCAATCATAAACATTTATGCTCCTAACAAGGGTGCCTCCATATATGAGGCAAACACTGGAAAAACTAAGTGAGGGAATAGATGCCTCTACAATTATAGTGGGGGAATTTAATGCACCCCTATCATCATTGGACTCAACATCTCAACAGAGAATCAATAAAGAAACAAAGACTTTGAACCATATATTAGAGTATCTGGACCTAATAGACATATACAGAACATTACACTCAAATATAGCAGGATATACATTCTTCTCAAGTGCACATGGATCATTCTCCAAGATAGAACATATCCTAGGTCTCAGAGAGCATCTCAATGAATTAAAAAAGATTGAAATCATACAAAATAATTTCTCTGACCACAGTGGAATGAAGTTGGAAATCTGCAAGTGCCAGAGACCCAGATTTGACATCAAGATTTGGAAATGAAACAACACAATCTTAGAAAAACAGTGTGTCAAGGAGGAAATCTCAAAAGAAATCAGTAATGACCTTGAAACTAATGAAAATAATAACACAACATATCAAAACTTATGGGATGCAGCAAAAGCTTAACTGGCAGGGAAATTCATTGCCATAAATTCATATATCAAAAAAGAAGAAAAAGCTAAAAGTAAAGAACTAACTGCACACTTGGAGGAATTAGTAAAAAAACAATAAACTAAATGCAAAGGAAGAAGAAATAAATAACAAAAATTGGAGCAGAACTAAATGAAATAGAAAGTAAGAAAGCCATAAAAAGATAAACAAAACCAAGAGCTGGTTCTTTGAGAAGATCAATAATATTCACCAACCCTTAGCTAGACTAACAAAGAAAAAAAGATAGAAGATGCAAATACACAAAATAAGAAATGAGGAAGGGGAAATCACCACTTACCCACAGAAATAAAGACTATCATAAGAAGATACTTTGAAAGACTATATTCCAACAAGAAGGACAATTTAGAGGAAATGGACAATTTCCTAGAAACACAAGAGCAGCCTACATTGATGAAAGAAGAAATTGGCAATCTCAACAAACCAATCACAAGTAAAGAAATAGGATCAGTCATTAAAAACCTCCCAACTAAGAAGAGCCCTGGGCAAGATGGCTTCACAGTTGAATTCTACCAAGCATTCCAGAAAGAACTAACACCAATCCTGCTGAAACTCTTCCAAAAAATTGAAACAGAAGGAACATTGCCTAACTCATTCAATGATGACAACATTACCCTAATACCCAAACCAAACAAAGACACCACAAGAAAGGAAAATTACAGACCAATCTCTTTAATGAACCTAGATGTGAATATCATCAACAAATTACTTGCTGCTAATATTCAACAACACATTAACTGAATTATATACCATAATCAAGTGGGATTCATTCCTGGTATGCAAGAATGGTTCAACATAAGAAAATCAGTTAATGTAATACACCACATAAACAGATTGAAGGAAAAAAAAATCACATGATCATATCTATAGATGCAGAAAAAGCATTTGACAAGACACAGTACCTTTCTTGATAAAAATCCCTTCAAAAGATAGGAATAGAAGGAAACTTTCTGAACATGACAAAGGGTATATATGAAAAACCCACAGCTAACATCATTTACAATGGTGAAATCCTAAAATCTTTCCCTCTATGATCAGAAACAAGACAATGATGCCCACTATCACCCCTTCTATGTAACATTGTGTTAGAAGTACTTGCTCAAGCACTGAGGCAAGAACCAGATATAAAAAGCATCCAAATCAGAAAAGAAGTCAAAATTTCACTATTTGCAGATGACATGATCCTACATATAGGAAACCCTAAGAAGTCTACAACAAAGCGTCTAGAACTTATAAATGAGTTCAGTGAAGTCACAGGTTATAAGATCAATGGGCAAAAATCAGTAGGATTTTTGTGCACCAATAATGAGCAATATGAGGAGGAAATCAAGAAAAAAATACCACTTACAGTAGTAAATAAAAAAATCTAATACCTAGGAATAAATTTAACTAAAGACCTATACACAGAAAACTACACAACACAGTTCTAAGAAATCAAAGAAGACCTAAATAAATGGAAGAATATTCCCTGTTTATGGATAGGAAGACTAAATATTATTAAGATGTCTATCCTACCCTAACTGATCTACAGGTTCAAAGCAATCTCAATAAAAATCAATGCAGCATTTTTTAATGAACTAGAAAAACTATGAAATTTGTTTGGAAAGGAAAGAAGTCTCGAATAGCCAAAGACATATTGAAATAGAAAAATGAAATTGGAGGAATCACACTACCTGTCTTCAAAACATACCACAAAGCTACAGCAGTGAAAAAGGCATGGTACTGACACAAGGATAGACACACTGACCACAGAACTGAATTGAGACTTCTGATATACATCCTCATATATACAGTCATATTATATTTGACAAGACCACCAAACCCTTGCAACTGGGAGAGAATGACCTCTTCAATTAATGGTCCCTGGAGAACTAGATATCCATATGCAAAAGAATGAAAGAGGATTACCACCTCACATCGTATACAAAAATCAATTCAAGATGGATCAAAGACCTAAACATAAGAGCCAAGACCATAAATACCTTGGAAAACAATGTAGGGAAGCATCTACAGGAACTTGTAATATGAAATGGCTTCATGAACTTCACACCCAAAGCATGAGCAGTAAAAGAACAAATAGATAAATGGGATTTCCTCAAAATTAAGGCCTTTTGCACCTCAAAGGAGTTTGTCAAGAAAGTGAAGACAGCCTACCCAATGGGAGAAAATATATGGTAACCATATATCTGATAGGAGATTAATATCCTGCATATATAAAGAACTCCTATATATCAAAAATAAAAAGACAAATAACCCATTTATAAAAGGGCAAGAGATTTGGACACTTCTCCAAAGAAGAAATACAAGGTGGCTAAAAAGCACATGAAAAAATGCTCAAAATCACTAGCTGTTAGGGAAATGCAAATCAAAACTACTAGGGAAATGCAAATCAAAACTACAGTGAGATACCCCCTTACTCCCATAAGACTGGCAGCTATCAAAAAAAAAAATTAGAAGACTACAAGTGTTGGAGAGGATGTGGAGGAAGTAAACACTCATCCACTGCTGGTGGGAATGAACAAGGATTCAGCCATTCTGTAGGACAGTTTGGTGATTTCTCAAAAAACTAGCTATAGATTTGCCATATGACCCATTAATTCCACTGCTGCGTATATACCCAGAACTGAAAACAAGGACACAAACCAATATATGTTCATAGCAGTATTATTCACTATTGCCAAAAGTTGGAATCAACCCAAATGCACATCAACAGATGAGTGGATAAATAAAATGTAGTATATACATACAGTGGAATACTACTCAGCTATAAGAAGGAATAGAGTACAAACAAAGGGGATAACATGGATGAATCTTGAGTTCCTTATGTTGAGTGAAGCAAGCCAGTCATTGAAGGATAAATACTACATGATCTCTCTGATATGAAATAAGTAATCCAAACTGTCTCAGAGAGCTAGAGACTGGATGATAGGATTAAAGGAAGTTGGGGGGAGGGGGGAAGGTGGCAAGCTGATGCCTACATGGGTGAAATCTATGATAAACTGGAGGTAAGTATTTTTTCAGGGAAGGGATAAGATGGGGGCATAGGGATACCTTTGGGTGAGGCTTTACAGGCTTGATGGGGGCTAGGGTTGGGAGATGGATCAGATGGCCCAAGGTGTTGGGGGGAGGGTTAGGAGGAACATTTGAACATGGGAGATTGCCAGGTATGTAGTTGGAACTGTAATGTTGAGAAAACTCTTTAGAAAATATAATAAGGAAAAATTACCTCTTTAAAATGCTTAAGGGGGACATTGGGCACAGGGGCAGGCTTCTAGGGAGTATGTGAGTGCTCGTTTTGTCATAGTGTGTTATATCATTGGGTGGAGACCCATACAATGAGTGTAAAGGTGTACCCACATCCTGGGGAGGGCTGATGTTCTCAACCAGAGCGAATTGTGTCTCTCAAGAGAACTGGTGTCTCCCAATGGGTTAGGGCAGTCTAGTATGTCAAGCCCTCAGCATTGTTGCAAGTATCTGTGAATCTGATTCTTAAAGTAATAAAGATTGATTGTCGCTGTGTGCCCTGAGGGGAGAGGGAGAGAGGTATAGAATAGATGGAATCAGGGTAACTGGGAACAATAGAAGTTCCACAAGATCATGCAATGATGGATATAGGACATGTTAAATTACACCAGAAATGTATAAAAGTCTGTAGGCTAAAATGAAAACCATAATGTAAAACATAAGGTAACTAAAAATTTAAGAAATTGTACTGTCTAAAATATAAACCATAATGTAAACTTCAATGGAAACATGTTTGAAAGCTATGTTTCAACATCTGTACATCAGCTACAGCAAATATAACATGAACATGAAAAAAGATCATTGCTGGGGAAGTGAAAAAAAGGTTTTATGTTGGATATGTGGATGTCCCCTATATTGTATATGTGAATTACTGTGATCTAAAACTTTTGTGAAGACAAAATTAAAAATTAGAAAAAAAAAGAAAGTATGTTAACACTGAGGAAGAAATGAAAAAAATTGCCTTGCCACTGTACATACAGGGCAGCACCTATTGCAGTGATGAGAGGCAAAATGTAAAAAAAACAAAGCTTTATAATATTTTTCACTTTTTAATACCCCAATTTATTTTTACTTTATTTTAGGTTTTTAAATTAGTATGTATTCTAATTCTAATCTTAAAACCCATACTCTATTTCATTTTCTAACAGTTGCATTTGGCAATATATTAAGCTTCATTTTTGAAGAAATTTTGGACCACAGACAGTTTCAAATATGGCAGGGGAGGAACACGATGTGGGGTGTTATTGATGGGGGGGCACATGGTTGGGAAGGATTTCTCCAGGGCATATATATAGGGTACATAAAAATGTTTGCATATATGTTGGATATTTTCATGATAGTTACAGTTACAAACAACAGCTGAGGGAGTGCTGAGTTCCTAGCCAGTGGAGCTCTACCACATTCTCCAATGGAACAGCAACAATTCCCTAAGTGCAATGGCAAAGACCAACAAAGAAGGATAGTCCAACAATGAACCCTTGATACTGATGACAATGCTTATGAGCTTTTGTGCCTGAAATATGAACTAGGCCTTGAGCTGTAGGGTGCCTAAGAGTTACCTCCTGAGAGCCTCCATGTTGCTCAAATGTGGCCACTCTCTTAGCCAAATTCAGCATGTAAATGCATTACCTTCCCCCCAGCATGGGACATGATTCCCAAGGATGAGCCTCCCTGGTGCTGAGGGATTACTGCTGAGCACCAGCTGGTGATGTAAGTAGAAATGACCTTAAATAAAAGGGTCAACTTAGACCAGCAGAATATCTCAGCCTACATGTAGGATCCTGTGTTATAAACTGCTTTTTGACCTTGAATAAAAGGGGGAAATAGCAAAAACAAGTGAGTTTACATGGCTAAGATTCTTAAAAAAAGAGTTTGGAGGTATCAAAGGGATCACTCTTATGCATGCCTCAGCAGGACTCCAGAGACAATCAAAGTAGATACAACCCAAGGTACTGGTTCTCCTGAGGGCTATGGAGACCCAAAGGTTCTATGGTCATGGCAAATGGCTCTGGAATTCAGTGCCGTGTCATTTGGCCCTACTTTGGAATTTGTGTTCCAGAGTGTGATGGAGGTGGACTCAGATGTGACCTTTCTACACATCTCTCTGCTGTCACTTTTACTGAACCTATGGTTGGTGCTAGGTTTGTTGTATAATCAGGAGACTTGAATCTCTGGCCTGTCAATGTGCCAGCTGGGCCCTGAACCTCAACAGACTTTCAACTCCTACCCTCTGGTTCATTGGATTTACCCAGGCCAGCTAACAGGGAGGTGAAGATGGTCAACCACCACACCAGGGAACTGAGAGGGCCTACAACTGCAAGCAAGGGAATTGCATCCATAATCCACATGGAATCTAATCCCCCTCTTGATATAGAGGTGGAATGGACATCACCATCCCAGGGTCCACACGATGGAGGAATAAAATATGGATTAGAGTGGACTTACTGGTGTTCTACTATGGAACTATTGTGACTAGTAATGGAAGAAATTGTAGCATTGATGTGGAAAAAGTGAGCAGAGTAGTTGCTGAGGGCAGGGAGAGGGAAGAAGAGATGTGATGTGGGGGCATTTTTGTGACTTGGAGTTGTCCTGGATGATCGTGCAGTGACAGATGCTGGACATTATATATCCTGCCATAACCCACTGAATGGACTGGAGAGAGTGTAAACTACAATGTAAATTATTATCCATGTGGTGCAACAGTACTCCATAATGTACTCACCAAATGAAATGAATGTACCACAATGATGAAAGAGTTTGTTGGTGTGGGAGGAATGGGGGATGGTGGTAGGGTATATGGGAACCTCTTATATTTTTTGAATGTAACATTAAAAAAATTAAAATGGGCTATGATGTGGACCATTGACCATGAGGTGCAGCGATGCTCAGAGATGTAATCACCAAATGCAATGAATGCATCATGATGATGGAGGAGAATGTTGCTATGGGGCAAGTAGTGGGGTGAGGAGGGTGGGGGGTATATGGGGATCTCATATTTTTTGAATGTAATATTAAAAAAATGAATTAAAAAAATAAAAGCAAAAAATAATTAAATATTGATTCTATCAAAAAAAAATGAAGAGATCATGGGGGAAAAAAGTAAAGAGGTGAGAAATTCTGAGTCTCTAGTGTTATTAGTCAATTACCTCTCTCTACTTCTTCTAAGATAGGGGCCAACCCCATATTATTCTCACCTAGAGTCTGCCCCTTTCTGTATGTCTTCTTGAACAAATACTTTTAAATATGGCTGGTATCTCCAATCAAGTAAAATTTTTAATTTTAGTTTCCATTTTGTGCTCCCTTTTGGTTCCCACTTGGGGCCCTGCTTGACTTTCCATGTGGTGACAGACAATCTGTGGTTCCTACTGACCAGACCCATAGGCAATTGTCTCTCCTTGTATGAGTGGGCCTTATAATAAGTGTTTATTTTGTTTTGTATAAAACTGCAATTCTTTCCCAAAGTGGACATACCATTTTACATTCCCACCAGCATTGTGTGAGGGTTTCAGTTTCTTCATAGCCTGGTCAATGCTTGGGAAGTTGAGTCTTCTTAAACTTTAGCCATTCATGTTGATGTGCTGTGATTTTAATTTGCATTTTCCTAAAGACTAACTCTTGTATGCACCTTTTTAGGTGCTTATTTGGCATCAGTGCCTTACTTTTTAGCAAAGAGCTTGAATATTTTACCTACTATTTTTTCATTTTTGAATTCTGTGAGCTGTTACCATATTTTGGATATAAGTCATTTAACAGGTATATTATTTTCAAAATCAAAAAGAAAAAAGTATCCTTAGTGTCCATATTCCTACCAACAGTCTCTGCAAAGCAATATACACCTTTTCAATCAAGCACCTCACAATTCCTCTAAAAAATACCCCTTACCTATTTATAAAACCATTCCAGGATTTTGGTAATTGCAAAAGCATAACCCCATTCTCTGGTATCAAATTCTTTATTAGTTTGCCAAAGGAGTGCTGAAGCAAAATGCCAGAAATCTGTTGGCTTTTATAAAGGGCATTTATCTGAGGTAGAAGCTAACAGTTAACAGGCCATAAAGCATAATTTAATTTCCTCACCACAGTCTGTTGCCAGTTGTTGGAACAAGATGGCTGCTGATGTCTGCAAGCATTCAGGCTTCCTTGATTCCTCTCTTCCTGGGGCTCATTTTTCTCTAGGCTCAACTACTCTGTTCTCTCTACAAGATCAACTATAGATTATCAGGCAAACGGCTTTTCTCTTTTCCTGTGGCCTCTCCCCTATCTGCTTCTCTGTTGTGTTTACCTCCTAGGCACTAGCTCAAAACTCAAGACTCTGTTCTCTGCCATGTCTTTTCTCTGTGAGTCCCCACCCACTCAATATCCTACTGAAGTTACCCAATCAAAGCCTTCATCATTATTTAATCACACCCAGAGGAATAGACCAGTTTACAAATATAATCCACTATCTATATTTGGAGTTCATAAACAACATCAAACTGCTACAAAAGTCAAGCTCATTTATATATAACAGAGTTGACTAGCTGTGATGGAGACTTTATGCATTGCAAATTCTAATGCATTTACTGCCTGGACTATTACAGAAAATGTTTACTGACCCAGAATAGCCTTTACAATGTTTTGAAAATCAGCAGAATATATAAATGTGTGGGCCTATTTATTTAATCTTTATAATGTTCCACTGATTTACCTTGACATTAATACTATATTGTTTTGAATATTATAGTTTTATCATAACTCTTAAAATTAAATAGTGAAAGTTTTATAATGTTATTCTTTTTCATAGTTGTTTGGCTATTCTAGGTCTTTTGTATTTCAATATGTATTTTCAAAACAGTTTGTGTCAATTTCTATAATAAAATCCCCCTGATTATTTTATGGGTATGCAGAGAATCATAGCTCAATTAAGGTAGTATTGAAATTATAAGAATATTGAATTTTCTGACCCTTGCAGATAGTATATCTCCAGAACTATTTAGATCTTTCTCTAATCAATATTTTATTAACTTTAATGCACAAGTCTTGAGCATTCCTATCAGGTTTATCCTTAAGTATTTATATTTTAGCTGTGATTGTAGATAGTATTTTTTGAATTCAGTTTTCAATTCTTCACTGTTATTAATAGAAGGAAAATTGATTTCTTTATATTGTGATTATACCTTGCCCCTTGCTAAACTCACTTATTAATTCTGTTTGCTAGTTTTAGATTTTATTGGTTTTCTATTAAATCAATCATGTTGTTTGCAAATAAAGGCAGTTTTACTTACTCCCTTCTAAAATATTTTTAATTTCTATGGTTTGCATATTGCACTCTTACAATGATAAATAGAAGTATTTAAAGAAGGCCTTCATGCTTTGTTTCTGAACAAAGGGGAATCATTAATGTTTTTACTGTTAAATATTATGCTAGCTTTATGTTTTTAATAGATTCCATTTATCAAATTAAGGGAATTCCATTATTTTCCTGTTTTGTTTAGTGTTTTTCAGGATTTGATGACAGATTTCATCAACTACTTTTTCTTTGTTTGTTGCAATGTTTCACTACTTTTTTCAAATTTGTAAATTATAAACTTGCTTCTTAGTATCACCTTAGCTGCATCCCACAAATTTTAATATGTTGGGTTTTAATTTTTATTCAGTCAAAAAACTTTGTCATTTTTTTAATCTATTAGGTAAGTCATTGAATATTACATCATTACATTCTCTAATATTTCTTGATTTTTCAGAGATCTTTCTGTTACTAACCAGTAATATAATCCCATCAGAGAATATACTTCATAGGATTTTAATAATTTTAAATTTTTGAGACTTGCCACATGACTAAGAAAATGGCCAACCATGGTAAATAATTATTGTATAATTGCAAAGTAGTTGAATTCTGCTCTTGTTAGGTGTTCTATAAATGTCAGTGAGGTGAAGTTACTTAATTGTGTCACTGAGGTCTCCAATACCTTATTGGTTATCTCTCTACTTCTATAAACATTGAGATAGGTGGTTATTATCTTTTACTGTAACTTCGGATATGTCTATTTCTCTGTCTATATTTTGAATCTATTTATTGCAAATAATTATTTGGGTTTCCTGCATTTTGAAACCCTGTTAGATTCATAAATGTTTAGTATTGTTTATTTCAACTTGATGAATTGACTCTGTTATCATGATAAAAATAACTTCTTTATTCTTAGCTCTGAAATCTACATTTGCTGATGTTAATATAGCCACTCCAACTGTTGTGACTGCCAAGAAATTAAAATTAAAATTGTTGAGAAGAAACAAGACCAGTGCTAAATGGGAATAATAAAAACAACAATGAAATAAGTTGACTATGGTGAAACCTTGCTGGGTTTGAGGTCAGGAGGAATGCAATGAGTATGTACTGCATTTATAATTAAATGGGAATTAGCTAGAATAAGGTACTTAGGCTAGATGTTCATTTTAACATAATTTTTCTATTGCTATTTTAAAATATATATAGTCTAGAAATTATTTTTATTTAAATATTGAATAGTTATGCATAGAAAAATACAGAAAAGACACTGTTCTGAAATAGCAGGAGACAGGAAATTCCTGATTCAGTAATTGATGCTACTTTTCTGATGGTATTAGGTATTTATAGACTGGGCTTTCTATCAACCCACCTCTTTAATCAGGGTTCTCTAGGGAAACAGAACTGACAGGAAATATCTATAAATAGTATGAGATTTTATAAAATTGTGTCATGTGACCATAAGGGTGCAGGAATCCAAATTACACGAGGGCAGGCTACAGACAGGAACTCGGATGAAGATCCTTGAGTTTCCCAGGAGAGGCTGTCTGTCTGAAGAAGATATCAAAATTCTCTCTCTCTGAATGCTGAAATCACTTCTTTTAAGGCCTTCAACTGATTGTATAAGACTTCATTACTGTTAGCAATCTTCTCAGTTGATTGTAAATATAATTAGCCATAGATGCAATCAACTCATTGATGATTAAAGTCCACAAAATATGCTTACATTAAAATTAGCGCAGTTCTTTCTTGGCCTTACAACTGGGTATCATTACTTGACCAAGTTGACGCTTTAACCTAACCAACACATCACCGATTTCTCTTCCCCTCTATGTAGGCCTCCATTCATTGAGCAATTTTTTTTTTTCAGTAAAAGCAGATCTTATTTCACGCTTAAGGATGATATGATTCTATGCATGTACATCTGTCTATCATTTACTATTTTTAAGGTATAGTTTTGCTTAGCATGAACTCCAATCCCCTGGATCAGTGTTTCTCTGGACTCTTGTTAAAATGAAAGTCCCTGGGATATATCTCAGTCCTGATTTAAACTATCTGACTATAGGACTACATGATCTGTTTTTATAAACTATTCAGATGATTTTTATATGCACTAGCATTTCAGAATTACTGTTTTAAGGGGAGAGAAATTTTGTTGTTTTTCATTTTCTTGTGATGATAAACTCATATTTATTAAGTGATACAAATTTTTTAAAGGTAGATATTGCTATTAAACAATCGATCTGATTCGTTTGAACTCACATTCATTGATTAGGGATGTGCCAAATATGATGATGGGTGCAGTAATGACTAAATGTGATAGCACTTAAAGCACCTATGAGTTCAGGGGTAGGTGTGATTAACGTCACTTGGAAAGGATGGATGAAAACTTCCCAGAGAGTGCCTTTGAGCTGAAGATTGAAATTTGAGGCAGAATTTAATAGATAGAGAAAAGAGGTGAGAAGCTTTCTGAGTGACAGCATGGCTCAGGGCAAAGGCAGAGAATTGTGACTGAGCGGCAAAATGTTCTAGATACCGATATAGGTATATGGTGGGACTGGAACTGAGCAATGAAAGGGAGGGGTTTCTTTGTCGATCAATCCCTTGTGGCTCCACCTTGGTGTATGGCTCTCAAAGCTCCTTTATTAAATACATGATTCAACGGAACTGAATATAATCCTAAATCATTAACCCAAGGCTCACTTTTTGAAACAGCTGTGATCTTTTAACATAGTTGACTCCTGTGTTGCCCACAAGTTCAAGGGTGTGATTTCAAGCTGTGTTTCATCTAGATAGACAAGTTCTGTGGATGGCTGTACATAGCTCCTGTTAACAAAGAGGACATGCTGAGGAGCTGTGGTTGCTACACATGTTTAGCGAATTCCACAAATGAAGGGGATTTTAAAGTATGTATCCTAGTTACAATACTTTGACAGCATCCCTTTTCTACAAATGGCATCCACATATAGTTTGTGCCATTATTATTATAGGTATGATAAGTCCTTTTTGGCCTTTGTCTCTTTTTTTATGTCTCTCTTTGAAAGTGAGTTACTCCTTCCTACGGGTAACTCCTTCTCTTTAGGAGAGAGTGACTTAATTTTTTTTTATAACCTTGCACAGAAAAGATGGATTGTTCTTGGCAAATAATATCTATAAAAATTTTTGTATAATAAATCATTTTGTCCACTCACATTGTTAAATAAAAATTACATTCATTTAAAAATACCTGAGCATACTAAAATTATTAATAAGACAGAAAATTTTAAAAATTATATGGAATTTTCTTACCACAAAGATAGAAGAAATCAGGAGGACTATGGCCCATATTGGAAAAGAAAAAAAACAAATCTTTTGTAAAGCACTTGTAAGACTACTACAGAACAGCATAATCAAAGAATGGTTATTTTAAATCTTGGCACAGCAGTTTAAAATTTTTTAAAAAGCCCTTGTTATTTTAACAAATATAACTAAGAAGACCAAGGAGGTCTTCAGTTTTGTTTTGTTTTTCTGATATTCCTCCCCAGCAGTGGGAAAATACAGTGTAACTTTCTCTGGTTGCTGGGAAGTTTTCTTAACACTGTGGAAACTGCTGGATTTCAGAAATGGACAGGCTGATTTGAACCAAAAGTTAGACAAAATGCAGAATTATAACAACAATAAAAAGCAATTTAGAAAAAAAGGATCAAGCCAAGCAGATGAGTGGACTTTATAAAATCAGTTTTCTGGGAATGTTCATCAAGGCAGTTCCCTAATTTTAAAAAGCGGAAACAAAGCAAAGCATGCTGATTTATATTGCTTCTTTAGGTCCCTCAGCTGTTGTTTAAATTGTACAAATTTTTCATTATATTGAAAGTCTGCATCAGAAATCTTATTCTGTAAAGCCAAAAATTTCTTCTCCACTAATAATTTTAAATCTGGTATTTTTTTGGGCACTCGTCTTTTATATGATTTATCGCATAGTGAACAACCTTTACATAATGGTTTAGTTCTCGATCCATCATAGCAAATTTGAACATTGCCTTGTCCATACTCTACTCATTACTCACTTCAGCCTGAGTTTCCACAAGATCCAAAGCAAAATTAGAAGCTGTGTCTACCCAGAGTTGATATAGGACTGGAGGACAGACTTTGTACCGCTGAAGGATGTGAAAGCAGCTGAATGAGACCTTGAAATTTATTACCCTGGCATCTTGAAATTATGACCTGGCTGCCAGATCTATCTCTGCCTGGTTGCACCCTGATTTCCCACACCTGGACCCAAGCCTTCCTAAACCTCTCTAGAGTAACTTAATTTTAATCCCATTCCTGTATGTGAGAACTCATTCTAAGTAGGACCTTTATAGTTAAGGTGTGGCCAACTGATTTAGGATGGTTCTTAATCCCATTCCTGGAGGCCTTATGAAATAGAGAGGCCACAGAGTTAAGTCAGAAGTCAACAGAACCTGGAAGAGAAAGGAGAGGACATTACTAGGTGATGGGAAAGCCAAGAACACCAAGACTTGCTTGCCAGTCATAACACTACTGATCCTGGGAGGTAGCAAGCCTTCTTAGCCTCAGAATCCACGAGCCAATAAACTCCTATTGTTTAAACCAACTCTTTGTGTGGTATTTGTCATAGCAGCCTAGAAAGTAAAACAGATGTCCACGTCCTCATCCCCAGGATCTGTGAATATGTCAAAGGGACTTTGCAGGTATGATTAAGTTAAGGGTTTTTAGGTGGTAAGATTATTCTGGGTTATCCAACTGGCCCAGTGTAATCAGAAGGGACATTATAAGAGTAAGGTATGAGGCTCAGTCAGGTAAGATTGGTGATGATAGAAAGAAAGATTGGAATGATATGGTTTGAAGATAGAGAAAGGGACTACAAGGCAAGGAATACAGGTGACATCTAGAAGCTAGAAAAGGCAAGGAAATGGATTCCCCTTTAGAACCTCTGGAAAAAATGTGGTTCTGTCAATTCATTGAACTGATTTTGTAAGACCCATTTCGGTCTCTGACCACCAGAACTCTAAGTTACTAAATTTAGGTTAAATCACAAACTTTGTGATAACTTATTACAGCAGTAATAAAAACTAATATATAAATCAAGGCATATGTATCAGCAATGTGAAACTAATACAGAGTTCAAGGCCCTTGGGAGGGAGAGAGTTCAAGGTAGCATTAATACCATTTGGAAATGTACCTACCCCCTTTCTTTCTGTGAAGGTCGATTAGAGGCAGTGCTGGGAACTTAGAGCTCAGTGCTTGGAGAGCCATTTATTTTGCTTGCTTTGGCTGCCAGACTGTCCTGGAAGCTATCTCACCCAAGATGGCCTTGAGAACTACCAAAGGGCTAAGGGCCTAGCATCTCTGTTGCAGTGTCAATTGCAGATTGGCTTGTTTCTTGGCAAGACTAGTGTAGTGCAGATGGCCTATCCACAAACAAGTTGTTCTTTTTTTCCCACAGCACCTAATTTATATTGTTGAGGCTAGCATGCCCTTAGGGTTCCCAGCAATTAAAACTGCCATTCTCCCTCTTGAATACTGTTTTCTGCCTGATTGTAACCACAGCTGTTTTCCAGATCTTGACAGCAATGTTTACGAGTGGTATGTGTGTGCGTGTGTGTGTGTGAGTGAGAAATGCGCTCACACACCATTTCCTGGTGTAGGTTTATTTTAAAACCGAAGTTAATTCTAGGGTTCTCATAACATGTATTCTAACTAACTGATAATCTCCCATTCTCTCCCTAGTGTCCTATAGAAAATATTTCTCATGCTTAACCATGCATTCACTATGCAGTTTGGATTTGTTTCTACTACCTCCATACTGGCAGCCTCAAACCTTTTTTATACTGTCTGCTGGCATACACATGATGGTTCAACAATCATAGGGACAGAAATGTGGTTTCACAACACAGTTCTCCTTATTAAGCTAATGCTTTATCTCTTCACAATAGGGACAATTAGAACCAGGAGAGTGCCAAAGGTTCTCCTAACTTCACTCAGACTGCAAGTCCCAGACTTGCTTAATTTTAAGTCAGTGCTGACTTTCAAATTGAGAAGCAGAAACTGGAACAACACAAAATTCATGAGACATGAATTTGAAAGCCATCCAGAGGAAGTCTTGGGGTTTCACTGCCTATTAGAGAAGTCTTTCTTTTGTAGAGTTTACTTGTTTTCACATGTCATGTATAACTGTTTTATATAGAATTTGAAATTGATTCACAGAATGTATTATGTCCTGAAAAATCACCATGCTGCAGCATAGAACAGTTCCATCCTGCTGGTTTTCTAATAATTTCCAGAGGAGTGATGGTTGAATATGGAGATCTCATTCTAGAATTCTAAGATGGATATTTGGTTTGCTCTCATTATTTGTGTAGGACGAGAAGTTTTAGATCCATTTCATCTTCTTTTTTCTACTTCCTCCTCCTGATTGAGTAGTAATAGGGGGTAGTGTTTGGTGAAACAAGGAGTAAAGATGGTTAGCCACAAGAGCTCACTGGTGTATGTGTGGCCAGCAAGGATTATTAGTGGATTTGGGCAATGGGGTAGGAGGTAGGCTTTTTAGATTATGATCTGAAGAATCCGAAAGATGCTCTTTTCAGAGATGGACATTGAGAACTATTACCCTTTGGTCAATAAAACTTTTTAAAACCCAGGAAGGACCAGGGGAAAGGTCAGAGGTTTGGGAGGAGAAAGGGTGTATTCTCCTTACTAGGGTGTATTCTCCTTACTAGGAGGATACACATCCAAGTCTGGCTCTGTGTGAACTTCAGAATGACAAGATGAGAAAGCTTAGGTATTTTTGCATCAGCATCCTGTATATCTATGACAGGATAAGAGAAAGGGAATGTTACTGCTGTTAATGGACTGTACCTACACATCCCTCCAGGCGCTAAGCGACAATATAAGATGATATCATAATTCTTTTTTTTTTTTTTAAAGATTTATTTATTTATTTAATTTCCCCCCCTCCCCTGGTTGTCTGTTCTTGGTGTCTATTTGTTGCGTCTTGTTTCTTTGAAAGTCCTAATTCTTCCTTTCCTAAATTCTGAAATTTCATCATCCTAAATTCCCTCTTTCCTAATCAGTGCTTACATCTTTCAAATAAATATAACACCTAGAAGTCACAACAAAATTAAGTATTCCTGTTTTATGTTCTTTAATTAATCATTGAGTGACCTACATTAAATTGGTTTTGTTCTGGTGCTATTGGATTTGTGGTTCTGACCAATTTGCTGAACTATAACTCATCCTATCCAACCAAACACCAATAAAAAGAGCAAATGATTAGTTATCAATTATGAATCCCACACATTGAGGAAATAATGTAGAGTAGATCAACATGGTTTTTAAGTGGGGTTGAGATATTATAATCACCTGGAGAAAATTTCCAGTCTCACTCTTATCTTCCCCCATCATGCCTTTCTGATATACCTTATGGTGAAACTAGTATAGTTTGAGAACACTACTGAGGTGAATAATGGGTCTCTAAACTATATTCTTCTTGAGAATCCCTGCATCTGAAAAGTTCTGAAATATTAAACAGTTATAAAGTAGTTGGATAATATTTTGTTCTGGGTTTAGTCTTGGTATTTTCATCTTTCCTTTCTCCCTGGTACTTGAGATACATGATGGAAAAGAATAAAAGCTATGAAGGAGTTAGTATATTCTAATTTTTAGTACTGACTAGCTAGTTCCAGGTCTAGTGGCTAGTTCCAGAAGTAAGAGTTGTATATGCATTAATCTTAAGGGAATTAATTTACTAATTATATAATTAATTTAATAAAATTAATTTAATTTTTGAGTGCCTGTTATATGGTGGGTTCTTTGCTAGATTATTTATGCCAAACTATCTTATTTAACCCTTAAAATAACCATTTGCTTTAGATGGTATTATTATTTAAAATTGTTCACTTTATTTTTAACCTAAAAGTAATTCATAGTCATTGTAAATTTTGAAAAAATACAGAAGAATATAAAGAAAAATAAAAAATAATACATCATGTTAATACCAAGTAATGAATATTGATCATATTTGGCATATATTTGTATGTGTGTATATGTTTATTTAGCATGTAATATAAAAGTACAAGTACAATATAAGCACAGTAGTAATGATTCATAAATATAACATAATAGCCAAATGCTATTATATGTTAAAGTAGCAGATTGTTGTAGCAGTACCACATTTCTCCTTGAAATCTCTTTCTTTAATGAATATGGCAATTAAACCCAAGTTGAGATTTTTCTCTATATACAGTCACTCCTTCTCCCTTCCATTGATTTCCTAATATTTCCATTCTTACAAACAGCACACTGCCAAGCTGTACACAATGCAGTTTGCCCGAAATTTTTCTAAATAATTAAGTTAATATTACAAAGGTATATTTGCATGCTACTAAATATTCATGAGGTGTGGTTTTAGCATCTGAATGATATCTTATTTTAAAGAATCTGATCTTGTACTTATACACTCATATATTGTTAGTTTAATGTTTCCAGTTTTTCATCATTTGAATAATACTATAATGCATATGCTTTTGCATAAATCTTTATCAGTTTTTTTTCCTTGGGGTAGATTTCTGGAAAAGAAACACTGGATCAAAGTGTTTTAATTATTCTGCAGCTCATAGTATGCATTGGATAATTGTTTCTAGAAGTGCATCAGTATAAAAACCCACCAGCAATTAATGACAGTGCTTATTTTATTTCACTAGCTAACACACAATCATTTAAAAAGCATTTATTGTCTAATTAGATAAACAAAACAGAATAATTTCTTAAAGAATATTTAGTATGGTATTTCTTATTTCTAGGCTGTGAAATTAACCAGATTTGGGGCTGGAAAGACTGCGATGATTCCATAATTGCTACTAGACATAGTTTCTTCTTTAAAATAAGGAAATATACTTACCTCATAGAATTCATTGATTTCTATATGTAAATTATCTTTTTTAGTATTTAATAAGTAATAAATGCTCAATAAAAGATAAGTGTTTTAATAAACTATTTTATTGAATTATGTATATAAAATTTGGCATTACATGAATTATTGTCAGTGAATTTTAATTGCATTTATTACTAACGAGGTTAGCATTTTTATATGTTTATTAGACATGTAATTTGCTTTTTTCCTTTTAGTATTTTGTTTTTTATAACAACTTTAATGAGCTATTTATATATCAAGGTTATAAAAACTTTGTTGTTAATCTGGAAATAATTTACCCATTTCTATTTGCCAGTTCCATTATATTTTGGGTAAACAGAGCTTTGAATTTTATGTAGACAAATGCTCTAATTTTAATTTTGAAGTTTCTTCTATTGCTTTTAGGTTTTCTTAGTCCTTATGCTATACCTCAAAAATAAAGGTAAGGATTTGTCTGTGACCCTGTGGCATATTTAAGACAAAACGAGAGATAGTAGAATATTTATTGATAAGAACAAAGAGAAAGTTAATATTCTATCTTCTGGATGGTGTTGTTTTGTTTTTTAGATTAGCTCTCTGAATTCCTTCTACATCAATGAGGGTATAGTGAGGCAGACTTAATATTTATTTCTTCCTTCCCTTCTTTCTTACTAACAGCAGCTACAAAAAATTTCTAGATGTTTCTCCATCTGGAGGCGGAGACATAAAATCACTTTGGAACATATTTTTCATTCATGTTTGGAATTACCTAATGGTTATGTTTAGTGATATAAAAGGATGGTAAGTGAGTAACATTTGTCCTTGGAGACTACAACAACAGAATGTGTTTTTGATAGGAAAATGGATTGTATAAGCAAATTTACATAGGAATTTTAGAGGTAGAGTATATAGAGAGAGCCTCTGTTACAGAATCAAATGGTACTGCTAAGATCCACAAACAGTAAAAGACACTAAGTTCCCCTAGGTGGGAACTCCTCATGGAGGAAGAGAGGTCTTTAAAGGTAAATGGCATTCAGTGCCAGAGCATAGTGCCCTGGGGGAAAGGTTGATCATTTCTGCTTCAGAATGCAGCTGAGGCTTGGATCTCATCTTAAGCAAGTTACTCTAGCATTATAAGTATACTTTGGATATAGTAGTTGTGGATGTGAATTAAAAAAAAGTAAAACACTTGGGCAACAGATTTGTCTATCAATAAAGAACAGCTGTAGTTTACAAATAACCACACTCCCAAACTTAAAGGTAATAGAAGTATCAGGCCATTAATGAAGTATTTATGCTTTATATATTTAGAGTAATAAATCAGGGCTTAAAAAACATAAGTAGGGAATAGGATACCATGCAAAATATTACCAAGAATATAACCAAGCATATTTGAATTTAAAAAGTAATATATACTTTCTTAATAACTTATGAAATAAGAAATTAAGATAGAAATTAATAAATACTTCTAACGGAATAATGTTAAGATATTTCATATCAAAAATGAATTACTGTACAGGCAGTATTTATACCAATATGACATTTCAATTACTATCGCTTCATAACATATTTTTATTATCTTGTGAAGTAAAATACCTTTTACAAATTCTCTTATTTTTTTTTAGGTGGGTTCTTCTTACTGGTTTTATTTTCTGGACTAAATGTAAGCATTTTATTAAAATAAAAAGTTGATGGATGGGACTATCTTGCTTGTAGTTGCTTGGGATGGTTGTTGCCCTGATCCATTGGATCTAAGCCCCCTTTCAGTTAGAGATGGATTGGGCATCATCATCCCAGAATCCTCAGCATAGGGGAATGGATGATGGACTAGAATAGACTTACTGGTATTTTAGTATAGACTTATTGTGAATTTAACAATGGAAGAACTTTCATCACTGATATAGAGGCAGTGGCCACTGGAGGTTCTGAGGGGAGAGAGAGGGGAAAACAAGTGTAATATGATGACATTTTCAGGACTTTGGAATTGTCCTGAATGACATTGCAATGGCAGATATAAGCTACTATATATCTTGTCATAACTTACAAAATTGTGCGAGAGAGAGAGTATAAACTACTATGGAAACTATAATCCATGCTTAATGGCAATGCTCCAAAATGTGTTCACCAATTGTAACAGATGTACCACTTAATGAAGGATGTTGTTAATGTGGGAAAATATGTGAGGGGTTGGGAGCAGGGCATATGGGATTCCCCTATTTTTTTTTTAATGTACCTTTTATGTAATCTAAGTATCTTAAAAGTTAAAAACTAAATTTAAAATATTGAGGAGTCTAGCACAAACCCATTAGACACAAAGATACGGAAAGGAGAAGAGAAAAACAAACAAAGCAACAAAACTAAAAATAAAACGTCCATTCAAGATGAGTGTGGAGGTTAAAATTTAATGACACATAAGGAAAACGACCTTGCACTGTCACATACACACACTCAGAGAAATGATTTAGAGAATTTACTCTGGAGAAAATGGAAATAATAGATACCTTCAAGAGACAAAATAAATTATACTCTCCTTTTTCCTTCCCACTTCTTTCCAAAATTATTTTAGTTGACCCAAATAGTATGCTCACAAATGCAGAGTTGGTTGGAGTGGGCTGAAGAAAGGGTCCACATGGCTAGGAGATTAACTATACAGAAGGATTTTAGGCAAATAAGTAAATATATTGAAGACAATGGGATCCGGGTTTTGACTATTGAAAATTACAAATAAGGAAAGGATGACAGCTAGAATACACCTCATGATGTCAGATTGGCATTGGAAATATTAGTGCAAAATAAAGATTTTTAATAAATTAAGGTAGAAATCTATAGAAATAGATGTGTTTGTATCTGTGTGTTCATGTTTGTGTGTGTGTATGTGTGTGTGTGTCTGAGAGAGAGAAAGAAAGAGAACAGGGGCAGTGAAAGATATATATATTCTTTCATATATATATATTCATATATATATATGAATATTCATATGAATATATATATATATATTTCTAAGCTCATTCTGCTAAGAGGTTCTAGAAACAATCATGTCCCTCTAGGCCAGGAGTCCTTAACAAAGGGTCCATGAGCTGAATTGAAATTTTTTAAAAAAATTATTCTTGTGTGGACATGTTGTGTGGGTGTGGTATATTTATTAAATAATGCACAGTATAGTGTGAACTTAGTAAGGGGTCCATGGTTTTCACCTGACTGGCAAAGGAGCCCATGGAACAAAAAAGGTTAGAACCCCTGCTCTAGGCAATAAACAGACCTAAACCAGTCTTTGGTTGTGAAATACAATTTCCTTTGAAAGCAACCAAAACCTCTTGGAGAAATGTCTCATTCTAGTGCAATACCGAAAATTAAACACGGACTTAGAACCTCAAGTTGGGCCCAAAGTAAGAAAGTATGCAAAGAATGATGGAGGACAGTCAAGAGAACACAGTATCCAACTGGTATGACTTCCCACTAGCCAAGGCAGGTTCTATTGAAGAATCCAAAGAAATAATGGTAGTAAAAGCTTATAACCCTTTGAATAAAATAAGAATCCATCAAACCACACTGATATAAATAAATAAATGAATAAATAAATAAATTTGGAAATAAATTTGGAACAAGGAAAAGCTCTGCCTTATAACAGAATGCCACTTAATATAACAGAAAGAAGTATTAAATTAAATTAATTGCTATTTAGCAACCATCAAAATAATATTTGATTCTAGGAAAAATCATTAGTGGATCCAAAAACTGGCAGATAAAAGTTTGATTAGGGCCAAAATATTTACAAAGCATCACCCTGTAAAATACTTACTAATTACATCTTAATTAGTAAATGAATATACTTGTTAACTCTCTGTTGACAAACTTGGGAAATGCCATTTTAACAAACTGATAAAAGTTAGCATCAGCAGAGGGGCAAAACAACATCATGAGTCTTCTGATTGGATCCACTGAGAAAAAATCAACATAACTTTTTGGTATTCCTGAAAAAAATGTAGAAATATTGATGACAAACCTAAATCGAAGATCAATCTACTAAATAACTTTGATTTTCTCCCAAATAAATCAAGATCATAAAGGTAAGAAAAGAGTGAGGAAAAATTTCAGATAAAGGGGACTAAAGAGTCATAATAACTAAATATATGTGACCTTGGATTATATGGTGGATCTATGAAGGAAATTGTTGGGGCAGTGTGCAACATTTGAGGATATTTCTAAATTAGGTAATAATGTATCAGTGTTAATTTCTTGTTTTTTGCAATTTTATTCTGATAAAAATTTTATTCTTATAAAAAATATATACACTAAGGACAATTAGGGTATTATATATGCTACTTGCTCTCAAAAATGCAAGAAAGAAGATGTGGTAAAATGCCAAAATTGGAAAATATAATTGAAGAGTAATAAATGGCTCATTAAACTATTCATATTTATAAAACTTTCTTTGAAATTTTCTCAAAATAAAAAAAGTTTTAAAAAATGCAGTGATATCACTATGTATCTACTTGAATAGCTAAAATGAAAAAAGATTGAAAACAGCAAATGTGGGTTAAAGTAAGGAACAAAGAGCAAAAAGAACCTTGATTTTGTAAACAGAAATATAAAACTGTGTAACTTTGGGAATTGCTTGGCAGTTCTTAATAAACTTTAACAAATCCATACTTTTGTCCCAGTTATGCATCAGGTGGTGTTTACTGAAGGGTAATGAAAATATATATCTGCCAAAAGACATATAAAAGAATGTTTGTACCAGCTTTATTCAAAAAAGCTAATGTTAAACTGTAAAGTCAGGAACGGGGAAGGGTTTGAGATTTTACCCTATTTGCAAGCTAGTCTACCACAGTTTTATAGATAATGGAAAAAAGGTCTCAAATCTCTGGATCAAAGACAAAAGATAGTTTTTTACTCACAGCAATAGCATTAGTCAGAGTAACACCTTTGCAACAGTTACTTGAGTTCCAGTTTACGTAAGGGGCCAGGTATTGCCTGCACATGTAGTGGAGTTGCATTCAGGAGAAAAATCCTGAGATTAGGAGGCCCTTGTCTTTTATAGAGTCTGCTAGCAAATCTGCCCATATTCCCCTTGGAGAGAGATTATCTTTAGTATCCAGCAATGTAAGCAAATCTGCTCAAGGACAGAAAGGGAAATATCTCTATCTATGTTACTCTTGAATTTAAACAAATCTGCCCAAGATAGAGTCAATGTCTCCATTTCATCATGGTTATTTGTTTATGCAAACAGTTTTGAAAGACAGTACAAAGCAAATTGACTGTTAATGACTAGATGTATAGAAATGTGAGTGATTAATGGAGAATTGTTTCCTAACTGCCCCAACCTTGAAACAAGTCAAATATTCATCAATATGATATTGGATTACATATGTATTCATACAATATGTGATATTCATACATTATAATACCAATCAGCAATGAAAAGGAGCAAACTTATGATACATGCAACATAATTGATGATTCTCAAACATATTATTCTAAGTAAAAGATATAAAGGGCTCCATTTATATGAAATTATAGAGCAGAAAAAAATTCAGTAATACCAAATGTTTGCCTCTGTAGGGATGAGGGATAAGAGAACTTTCTGGATGTTCTGTATCATGATTGGGGTGTCTTACGAATGGTATCACTTAAAATCTGTTTATTTTACTACAAAACTATACCTCAATAAGATGAAAAGAGGGTTTTATTCAAACAATAAATTATAGCAACTGTAAGAATAAGTATTTATGAAAAAAATTCATGGAAATTCAAATTACAGTCACTGAAATGAATAAACCCTACAGCTGGAATAAATGCTGAAATAACCACATTAGAGGAAAAAATCAGTGAACTGGATGACAGTGCTTTGGAAATTTCCTTTAATAATGTACAGGGAGATAGAAACAAAATATATTAAAGATAAGTGATGGGAAATAGAGAATAAATTGAAAATTCCAGCTTAAATCTCAGATGTTTCCAAATTAGAAAACTTAAAGATAAGCATAGAATAAATATTTGATGAAATAATAGTTGAGAATTTTTCAGAATTGAAGAAAGAAATGCTTAAATAGAATACACAGAGAAAATTTTTTTAAAAAGGAAATATGTATATAAAAAAGAAATTTACTTTTTCACATTAAATCAAACCCTCAAATAGTTTGTGAAGAGAAACCTTTAAATTTGCCTTAAAAGGAAGACAATTAGACTTCGAAAAATTTTCTCTTCAGCACTTATAGACTGCAAAAGATAATAAAACTGTATCTAGAAACTACAACAGGGAAGTAAATACCTTATTCTTCATATAGAAGAATTACTATATAGAGTGATAATATGTTTTCAAGCATACAAAAAATAAGAGAATTACCACCTACAGATTCTCAATGAAATAATTTAAAAGCATGTGCTTTACAAGGAGGGAAAATAAACTCAGAGATAATGAGTAGGACAGATTCCCCTTGCTGCTGACAAGAACACAAGCAGACACAGAAGAACACAACAGTGAATGGACACAGAAAGCAGACAACTGCGGGGGGGAGATAAATTTTTAAAAATCTTAAAAAAAAAAAGAAGGAATGAACAGGGTTAATAAGAAAATGATTTAAATATGTTGGTAGAGTCAATTAACAATTCTTTATGAAATAGTAAACACAATTGTGTAGGTAAGTGTGTTTTAAAAATGAGAACTGGAGGAGATGAGGCAAGATGGTGTCTGAGTGAGTGCACCTTATAGTCTCTCCTGCAAAGAAGTGCCTGGGCAGCATTGGAAATTCTTCAGGACCAGGCTGTTTTGGGATTTTGCAGGGCAGGAAGTGTCTGGACATCGATTTGGTGGGATGATGACAGAGAAGATTCGTGTAAAAGGTGGAATTAAGGCTCTCTTTCACGGAGATAGGGGCTGCACACAGGGCACTCCCCCCTGGGGTGGGTGGCATGGCAGCAGCAATTCCTGGAGGCTCTGAAGTGCTGGGGAATTCATAAGCCCTGAGCAGGCTGTTTCAGGGCCTTGCAGGGTGGGAGGTGTTTGGAAGCTGATTAGGTGAAACAGAGACGGAGGAGTCTTTTGCGAGGCATGGAATTTTGGATTTCTGACATGGAGTTCAGTGCTTCCGGCTAGAGCCCCATCCCCTAGGCCTGGATGCTGATCTGCAGCGGTCCTTAAATCGGTCGCAAAAGAGGCACTCCCAGCAGGCTGTTTCAGGGGCTTGCAGGGTGGGAGGTGTCCTGAAGTCGAATTGGTGACACAGTGACAGAAGAGACTCTTGTGAGAGGGGGAATTTTGGGTTTCTGTCACAGAGGTCAGAGTTTGTGGATGCGACACCCCCCCCCCCCATAGGGCTGGCACCCAGCTGCAGGGACCTCTGAAGGCTGTATTGCACTGCAGTGCTGCCAGGCTCCCTGTTAAATGGATTTGAGGTTGCCAGGTCTGCATCCCTTAAACCCTGGGGGCCCACACCCCAGAGACTCACACCTCTTGAGTCTGCAATATCACAGACTTCCCATCCCTGAATCCACCATGCCCTGAGGTCCATCTGAGGTCCTTGATTGTCCTAGCTCTTGATGTTTGCATTTTTTTTCTCTTTTTTCTTTCCTTTTTCTCTTTTTTCTTTTCTTTTTTTAAATTTTTTATTGTCCTGGTTGCTAATATTGCATTATCTCCTAGTCTTTTCTCCCATTGTATCTCCCAAAGTCTTTTTTCATTTATTTAGGGGTTTTTTTTCTCTTTCTTCTTTTCTATTTCTTGCTTGTTTCCCTCCCTTTTCTTTGCCCACCCCCCCTTTTTCTTCTCTTTTTTTTTCTTTTCCCTCTTTTTCTTCTTATTTTATTTTATCTTAATTATACAATAGGTGCTACAGGGAACACCTCACATTTGCTGGGTTTCCTCATCCTCCATTTCCTCGTTTCTATGTGAATTGATTTTGGCCACCTACACTATCCCTTTTCCCCCACATCTTGATATCCTCCATCATCTACTGTCTCTATTATACTCCACCTCCCTTTCTTTGGTCTCCAAATTGTCTAACTTTTAATTTCTAATACCTTTGTTTTGTTTTCTGTCTTTTATCCACTCTTGATACTATTGTCTTTCTTTTCTCTTTCCTGCTCTCATTAAAACACTGGCTTTTTAATTCATACTATATTCCTCCCATATTCAGTTGACTACCTCATTATAGGTACTCTACTTACTGCTATAACTCTACACAACTTACATGAATCTAATTCCATCCTCCCAGATCTCATATTGTTGCTCTGTTAACATTTATTACCAATACTACTTTATACATTTTCCTTTTTTGCACAATTGCCTTTCCCTGGCCCTAATATTTACCTTCAAAGTGAACTCAGCCAGCAACAAGAAATCAGAATAAGAAGAACAAAATGACAAAAAGAAGATATAACACTTACACAAGAACAACAGCTAACTAATCCCCAAGACTAGACAAAGAAGTTAAGGAACTGATTAAACCCATCAAGATAAAATGATGACCAGACAGCAGCAAAAAACTACAAACCAAACCAGTAATCAGGAAAACATGGCTGAATCCAATGAACAAACTAAAAACCAGGAAAGGGAGCAGAAATTAGGACAAGTAAATATTCCAGAACATATATCAGAGACAAACTTAATGAAGTAAAGGAAGAGTTTAACAATATGAAGAAAACACTTGGAGAGGAAATAGCAGACATACACAAAAAGATAACAGATATGATGGGAATGAACACCACAGTTCAAGAAATCAAAAATACACTCACAGCAAATAGCAGCAGATTAGAAGAGGCAGAGGAGAGAATTAGCGATGTGAAAGACAGTACATCGGAAATCAAACAGATAGTAGAATTGATCGATAAAAAGATAGAAAAAATCCAGCTAGGACTTAGGGACATGAATGACAATGCAAAATGCACAAATATACATATTATAGGCATCCCAGAAGGAGAAGAGAAGGGAAAGGGGACAGAAGGGGTGTTGCAGGAAATAATGGCTGAAAATTTCCCAGATCTATTGAAAGAGACAGATGCACGTATCCAAGAAGCACAACACACCCCAAACATCATAAACCCCAACAGGCCACCTCAAGACATATACTTGTCAAATTATCCAATGCTCAAGACAAAGAGAAAATTCTAAAAGCACAAGAGAAAATAAAACCATCACATACAAGGGAGGCTCTATAAGATTAAGTGCTGATTTCTCATCTGAAACCATGGAGGCAAAAAGGCAGTGGTATGATATAGTCAAGGTACTAAAAGAAAAAAATGTTCAACCAAGAATACTCTATCCAGCTAAACTAGCATTCAAAAATGATGGAGAGTTCAAAATATTCACAGATAAACAGAAATTGAAAGAGTATGCCAACAAGAAACTTCCCCTTCAAGAAATTCTAAAGGGAGTTCTGCAGGAAGAAAGGCAAAAACAGGACAGGGAGAGTTGGAGGAGACTGTAAGAGCAACAAAAAAGACAAAAAGAGAAAAAAAAAAAACAGCAAATAAAATATGACAAACACAAGTCCAAAAAAAATAGGGCTAACATGAATAATTCCTTGAAAGAAATGACACTGAAGGTCAACAGATTAAACTCACCTATCAAAAGATTCAGAATGGGACATTGGATGAGGAAATATGACCCATCTATATGCTGTCTACAAGAGACACATCTTAGACCCAGAGATTCATGGAGGCTGAAAGTGAATGTTTGGAAAACAATCTTACAAGCAAACAATAACCAGAAAAAGGCAGGAGTAGTTATATTAATATCAGGCAAAATAAACTTTAAATGTGAAACAATTGTGAGAGACAAAGAAGGATACTACATATTAGTGAAAGGAACAATCTCTCAAGAAGAAAGAACAATCATAAATATTTATGCTCCTAACAAGGGCACCTCTAAACATATGAGGCAAACACGGGAATAACTAAGTGAAAGAATAGATGCATCTACAATTATAGTGGGAGATTTTAATACACAAATATCAACTCTGGATGGAACATCTCAAAAGAGAATCACTAAAGAAACAAAATATTTGAACAGTATATTAGAGGATCTGGATCTAATAGACATATACAGATCATTACACCCAAATACAGCAGGATATACATTTTTCTCAAGTGCACATGGATCATTCTCCAAGATAGACCATATGCTAGGCCACAAAGGAAGTCTTAATGAATTCAGAAAGATCGAAATCATACAAAATAATATCTCTGACCACAGTGGAGTGAAGCTGGAAATCTGCAAGGGCCAGAGGCCCAGATTTCACACCAAGATATGGAAATTAAACAGCACACTCTTAGAAAAACAGTGGGACAAAGAGGAAATCTCAAAAGAAATCAATAACTACCTTGAAACAAATGATAATGATAACACAACATATCAAAACTTATGGGATGCAGCAAAAGCAGTACTGAGAGGGAAATTTATAGCCATAAATTCATACATCAAAAAAGAAGAAAGAGCAAAAATTGAAGAACTAACTGCACATTTGGAGGAATTAGTAAAAAAAACAATAAACAATCCCACAGGAAGAAGAAGGAAAGAAATTACAAAGATAAGAGCAGAACTAAATGAAATAGAAAATAATAAAGCACTTGAAAAGATAAACAAGACCAAGAGCTGGTTCTTTAAGAAGATCAATAAAATTGACAAACTCTTAGTGAGACTAACAAAGAAAAAAAGAGAGAAGATGCAAATACACAAAATAAGAAATGAGAAAGGAGATATCACCACTGACCCCACAGAAATAAAGACTATCATAAGAGGACACTTCGAAAAACTATATTCTAACAAAAATGACAATTCAGAGGGAATGGACAAATTCCTAGAAACACATAAGCAGCCTATATTGATGAAAGAAGAAATTGATGATCTCAACAAACCAATCACAAGTAAAGAGATAGAATCAGTCATTAAAAACCTCCCAACTAAGAAGAGCCCAGGGCCAGATGGCTTCACAGGTGAATTCTACAAAACATTCCAGAAAGAACTAACACCAATCCTGCTGAAACTCTTCCAAAAAATTGAAACAGAAGGAACATTGCCTAACTCATTCTATGATGCCAAAATTACCCTAGTACCAAAGCCAAACAAAGATACCACAAGAAAGGAAAATTACAGACCAATTTCTCTAATGAACCTAGATGCAAAAATACTTAACAAAATACTTGCTAATCGTATTCAACAACACATTAAATGAATTATACACCACAACCAAGTGGGATTCATTTCAGGTATGCAAGGATGGTTCAACATAAGAAAGTCAATCAATGTAATACACCATATAAACAGATTGAAGGAAAAAAATCACATGATTATATCTTATAGATGCAGAAAAAACATTTGACAAAATACAGCACACTTTCTTGATAAAAACACTCCAAAAGATCGGAATACAAGGAAATTTTTTGAACATGATAAAGAGTATATATGAAAAATCCACAGCCAACATCATTTACAATGTAGAAATCCTAAAATCCTTCCCTCTAAATTCAGGAACAAGACAAGGATGCCCACTCTCTCTCCTTCTATTTAACATTGTCTTAGCAGTACTTGCTCGAACACTGAGGCAAGAACCAGATATAAAAGGCATTCAAATTGGAAAAGAAGAAGTCAAAATTTCATTATTTGAAGATGACATGATCCTATACATAGAAAACCCTGAGAGGTCTACAACAAAGCTTCTAGAACTCATAAATGAGTTTAGAAAGTCTCAGGTTATAAGATCAATGTGCAAAAATCATTAGCATTTCTGTACACCAATAATGAGCAAGATCAGGAGGAAATCAAGAAACAAATACCATTTACAATAGTAAATTTTAAAAAATCAAATATTTAGGAATAAATTTAACTAAAGATATAAAAACATATACACTGAGAACTACACAAGACTGTTCAAGGAAATCAAAGAAGACCTAAATAAATGGAAAAATATTCCCTGTTCATGGATAGGAAGACTAAATATTATTAAGATGTCTATCCTACCAAAACTGATCTACACATTCAATGCAATCCCAATAAAAATCATCACAACATTCTTTAAGGAACTAGAAAAACTAACTACAAAATTTATTTGGAAAGGAAAGAGGCCCTGAATAGTCAAAGACATATTGAAAAAGAAAAATCAAATAGGGGAAATCACACTACCTGTCTTCAAAACATACTACAAAGCTACAGTAGTGAAAACAGCATGGTATTGGCATAAGGAGAGACTCACAGACCAATGGAATCAAATTGAAAGTTCTGATATAGAACCTCATGTATATAGCCATATAATATTTGATAAAGCCACCAAACCCTCTCAACAAGGAGAGAATGGCCTGGAGAACCAGATATCCATATGTAGAAGAATGAAAGAGGATTACCATCTCACAACTTATACAAAGATCAACTCAAGATGGATCAAAGACCTAAATATAAGAGCCAAGACCATAAAGACTTTGGAAAGCAGTGTAGGGAAACATCTACAAGACCTTGTAATAGGAAATGGCTTCATGAACATCACACCAAAAGCACGAGCAGCAAAAGAACAAATAGATAAATGGTACTTCCTCAAAATTAAGGCCTTCTGCACCTCAAAGGAGTTTGTCAAGAAAGTAAAAAGGGAGCCTATGCAATGGGAGAAAATATTTGGCAAATATATATCCGATAAGAGACTTATAACTTGCATATATAAAGAACTCCTATATCTTGAAAATAAAAAGAAAAACAACACATTTTAAAAATGAGAAAAAGATTTAAACAGACACTTCTCCAAAGAAGAAATACAAATGGCTAAAAAGCACATGAAAAAATGCTCCAAATCTTTAGCTATCAGGGAAATGCAAATCAAAACTACAATGAGATGCCATCTTACTCCCATAAGATTGGCAGCTATAAAAAAAACCAGAAGAATACAAATGCTAGAGAGGATGTGAGGAAATGGGAACACTCATCCACTGCTGGTGGGAATGCAGAAGGATCCAACCATTCTGGAGGACAGTTTGGCAGTTTCTCAAAAAACTAACCATAGATTTGCCATATGACCCAGCAATTCCACTGCTGAGTATATACCCAGCAGAACAGAAAACAAGGACATAAACTGATATATGCACACCAGTGTTCATAGCAGCATTGTTCACTATCACCAAAAGTTGGAATCAACCCAAATGCCCATCAACAGATGAGTGGATCAATAAAATGTGGTATATACATACAGTGAAATACTACTCGGTTTTAAGAACAAATACACTACAAACACACGTGATAACATAGATGAATCTTGAGAACCTTATGTTGAGTGAAGTAACCCAGGCATTGAAGGACAAATACTACATGACCTCAATGATATGAAATAAGTAAACCAAGCTGCCTCAGAGAGCTAGAGACTAGAAGATAGGCTTACAGGCAATCGGGGGGCAGAGGAAGGATGTAAGCTGACATCTACATGGGTGAAATCTATGATAAGCTGGAGGTAAGTATGTGTACAAGGAAGGGATAAAATGGGGACAAAGGGTTACCTTTGGTGGGGCTTTGTGGACTTGAGGGGGGCTAGGGATGGGGGGATGGGTAATATTGCCCAAGAAATTGGGGGGAGGGTGGGGCAACATATGAACATAGGAGATTGTCAAGTGTTGGTTGAGAGTATAATGCTGAGAAAACCTTTTCAAAATATAATTAGGAAAGTTACCTGTTTAAGATACTTAAAGGGGATAATCTAATGTAGGACAGACTCCTAGGGAATATGTGAATGCTCATTTTGCCAGAGTGGGTTATACCATTGGGTAGAGACCCACATAATGGAGTGAAGGTATACCCACCTCCTGGGGAGGACTAATGCCATCAAATAGAGGGAACTGTATCTCTCAAGAGAAATAGTGGCTCCCAGGGCATTAGGGCAGTTGAGCAAGTCAAGCCCTCAACATTGTTGCAAGTATCTCTGAACATGGTTCCTCAAGAAATGAAGATTGACTGTCACTGTGAGCCCCAAGGGGAGGGGGAAATAGATATTGAATATCTATTGAATAGATGGAAGCAATGTAACTGTGAGGGCAATAAAAGTGTTTCACAAGAATATGCAAGGATGGATATAAAACATGTAATATTACACCAAAAACATATAGGGGCCGACAGACTAATAATGTAAATCATAATGTAAAACATAGGATAACTAAAAATTTAGAAAATTGTGTAGCCTAAAGTATAAACCACAATGTAAACACAAATGTTACCTTGTTTGAAAGCTATTGTCTCAATATCTGTACATCAGTTTCAGTAAATATGGTATGAATATGTTAAAAGATTATTGCTGTGGAAGGGAAAAGGTTTTATATTGGATATGTGGGAGTACTGTATATTGTAAATATGAATTACTGTGATCTATAGCTCTTGTGAAGAGAAGCTTAATAATTAGGAAAAAAGAAAAGAAAAAAAATAGGATGTAGAATTTTTCCAAATCAATATGTATTCTATATCTAACCTTTAAACTCATTGCTATATTCCATTTTACTATTGAGGGAACCTGGCATTATATTGGGCTTCACTTTTCAGGAAGTTTTGGATCACAGAGTGGTTCAACAATGGCAGTGGAGGAACACTGGTATGGGATGTTATTGACAGGGGGCATATGGTTGACAGGGAGTTATACAGGGGATGTGTCCAGGGTGCATCGAAATGTTTGGATATACTCATAGTGGAAACAATTGAAACAACAGCTGGGGGGTTGCTGGGTTCCTGGTCAGGGGGCCTCTGTCATGGTCTCTAGGGGAACAGCGGCAGTCCCCCGGGTGCAACGGCAAGGACCAGGAAGGAATGAGGGTCCAACAGTGAGCCCCTGATACTAATGACTATGCTTGTGAGCCTATACACCTGAAATAAGAACAAGCCTTAGAGCAGCACTGTGCCTAAGAGTTCCCTCCTGACAGCCTCCGTGTTACTCAAATGTGGCCAGTCTCGAAGCCAAACTCAGCATGTAAATGCAATGCCTTCCCCCCATTATGGGACATGACACCCGGGGATGAGACTCCCTGGCACCGAGGGATCACTACCAAGTACCAGCTGATGATGTAACTAGAAAATGACCTTGAATAAAAGGTTCAATGCGGACCAGCAGAATATCCCTATCTACATATAATAACATGAGTTAAAAATGCTTTTTGACTTAAATTAGGGGGGAAATGGAAAGGACAAATGAGTTTATATGGCTATGAGTCTCTAAAAAAGAGTCTGGAGGTTGTCAGAAGGATTGCCCTTATGCACACCTGAGCAGAATCTCAGAGACAGATAAAGTAGATATAACCCCAGGTATTCTTTCTTCTGAGGGCTAAAGAGACCCACAGGTTTTATGGTCATGGCAGATGGTGTTCACTGCCATGTCAGTTGGCCCTTCTTTGGAGTTGGTGTTTCTGCGTGATGGAGCTGGACTCAGATGTGATCTCTTTTCACGAGCCTTTCCTGTTACTTTACTGGAACTGGAGTTGGTGCTGGATTTTAAGATATTATTTAGGGGATCTGAATCTCTGGACTGACAATATGATAGCCAGGCCCTGAGCCTCAACAGACTTCAGCTCCTACACTCTGGTTTATTGGACTTATCCCACTCAGCTAACATGGAGTTGAAGAAGGTCGACCACCACACCATGGAGCCAAGAGTGCCTACAACTGAAAGCAGGAGGATTGCTTCCAGTATCCATGTGGAATCTAAGCCCCCTCTTGACATAGATGTGGAACAACCAATCCAAGGTCCACAGGAAGGAGGAATACAGCAAGGATTAGAGTGGAATTACTGATATTCTATTCATGAACTATTGTGGTTAGTAATCAAGAAAATGTGGCATTGGTATGGAAAAAGTGGCCATGGTGGCTGCTGGGTGCAGGGAATAGGAGAAGAGATGAGATGTGGAGGCATTTTTGGGACTTGGAGTTGTCCTGGATGGTGCTGCAGGGACAATTACCGGACATTGTAAATCCTCCCATGGCCCACTGGATGGAATGTGGGAGAGTATGGGATATGATATGGACCATTGACCATGAGGTGCAGCAATGCCCAGAGATGTATTCACCAAATGCAATGGATGTGTCATGATGATGGGGGAGAGTATTGCTGTGGGGGGAGTGGTGGGGTGGGGGCGGTGGGGGTGAATGGAGACCTCATATTTTTTTAATGTAATATTTTTAAAAAATGAATTAAAAAAATAAATAAAAATGAGAACTGAAAGTCTAGATTGTAATGTAGAAAATAGGAAATGGAATTTGGAGATAGTAATGTAGTCAAATTCTCTTGTCTTAATAAAAGACAGGAGATGGTGAATAAATTTAGAATGTGTTAGAAAATATGAAAAATACATATGTAAAACATATGTAAGTATAATAAATAAAAAATAAAACTAGAAAATGCACCTTTTAAATAGCAGAAAATGTCATCAGTCAAGGAAAAGACAGCATTGGGGGAATCCATGTGAAGGGTACATGGGCTCCCCTGCCATGTTGTTTTTTTGCAATTTCTTGTGAGTCTATAATTATTTCAAAATGAAATATAAAAGATTCTATGTGAGTAACCACAGACGTCATGTACTTGTTGAATATAATGAGGTATGTTTTAGAAATAAAGTATTTAATGTGGAAAGGAAGAAATAAATTTGAACTTTGTAACAGCATGGGAATTTCTGTTATGTTAGCCTAGAAATATCATATTGAAACTGCTTTATACCAAAAAAAAAAAAAAAAAGAAAGAAAGAAAGGAAAGAAGAAAGGTTATAAAATGCAGCCATAAGCAAAGAATAGATTACTTGCATAGAAATGATAATTAGACTCAAAGTTAAATTCAATAGCAACAATGGAAAACAGATAAGAATGGAATAATGTCTTCACTGTGATGTCAGAAAATATCTTTCAATCAAGAATTCTATATCCAGCAAAACTAACTGCTAAGGGCAAAGACAAATAAAATTGAGAGAGCTTACCAAAATTAGACCTACTTTAAAACAAACAAACAAAACACCTAAACGATATACTTCTGAAAGAAAGAAAATGAGGTAAGATGAGAGAGCTGAAATTCAAGGAAAAATAATAAACCCCCCAAAATTGGAAAAAAAAAAATTGGTAAAATAAAAAATAAATACTTGGTGTATGAAATAATAATAATGTTTTATATGAAGGATTTAAAATGTACAAAATTTTAATCTAAAATAATGCATAATTTGGGTGGATGCCCATTTGTCAATTACTTTTTCACTGGAATGAATACCAGAATGAGAAAAAAGGAAGTGTCTTCATTGCCTTCCTTCACACAAGCAGGTTTTTTCCTTTGCTGTCTACAAAACATAAATGGACATCTATTATGTTTCCCTATACATTTCTACTGACTTTGTCATTAGTTGAAATACTGTTCAAAATCTTGTAATGGAAGGAGGGTCAGTTGTAGTTTACTTCCTTTCTTGTTGATACTGCTCATTTTTGCCTTTTTGGTATTGTAATATATGTGAGTGCATGAATATGTCAGCACGATCCAGGCAAGAACTAATCACCATTTGAAACTATCCACTTACCCCTCTTCTGCTGAATTGTAATCTTTTTAAGTGTATATCTCTCTTATTCATCTCTCTATTTAACATAGAGCTACTCTATTTATCCTAGACTGGGATGCATGTTTTTAAAGAAAATGGAATACTTTCACCTGTTCAAAACATATACCTTAAGTAATCAAGTGTAGCCCAAACAGCCATTCAAATGCTTCTTTTCTTAGTAAAGATAGTTCAGAAACAAATGCATTGGTACCCCCCAATTGTCATGCTTTTATTAATATTTAGAGTCTCTTAATATATATATTTTTCAAACATTCCAAACTGCATTTACTTTCATTATCATATTTAATATGAATAAGACCAGAAGAGGAGTTAATAGATTCATTACATTGTTGAGGATATTGAATTAGACAGAAGTCTAAATTCATGGAACAAGACTATAGCCAATCTGTATGTACAATCCAGATTGCCTGGTTCCTGACAGACAAATGAACTCCAGTGTTTCTTTCTTGACAACAGTATGCTTTCTATTACACATTCCTGCTTTGGCAATAGGAATTCAACTATTCTGTAAAATGGACATAACGATAAAGATCTTAGAGACACTGAAAAGAAGTCACTAACTTCTAACCTCACATTTGCAAATTTTCCATTAACATGTGGTATTGTTTATAGCATACCAATTGGTAGAAATATATTGGGCCTCAAATTAATATACATATCTCTCCCTGTGTTTTGCTGTTTAATCTTATTTGTCTCTATTGGGAGAAAAAAATTCATCAAAAGTCTTTTAAATGAATCATAAGGAAAGTTAGTAATAGTATTTGGTGAAGACAAATGTGTGAATTTCTAGTTTGAAACACTAAAAGTATGTTTCTATAATGAAGAAAATATATTTTGTAGCCTGTTATGACAATCACCTAACTAATCCCTATGCCTTACCACAGTTACAGTGATAATAATTAATTACATTCTTCAAAAACATTTACTGAGATCTGTTACATTCCAATCCTTTTGAGTATTATAATACAGACATACCAGTGGGGAATAAAGGGACAGGGACTAATACAGACACTGTATTATCAGATGCCTTCTCACATACCACACTTTATGACAAATTTATATTCACATCAGCTAATGATTGGAATTATTAATTCTACTACTCAGATAAAGAAATGGGGCCAAGAAAGTCTATATTATTTGTTCAAAGATTCACATATGATACTTTAGTGGAACTCAATTGGGGAACTCAGTTTTTCTCCCAAGTCCCCCATATTGTACTGGCTCTTCAGGAAAATATATCAATTACAGTAAAATTTGATAATTTCTGTAGGCTAGTTTTAGTGTGCTGTAGAAACCACTGAAAGTGTTAAGACAGAGGTAGAGATATCAGTGTAAGAATATATAGGAAATAACCAAATGCATTAAGGGAGGAAATAAGGACATTCTAGAAATTCAGGAAAAGGAAACCACTTGTGAAAAGTCCCAGGGGCGTAATACATGATTTATTTCAAATAATGTAGTGCTGTTTGCCATGCCTGGAACATAAGATGTATGTTTGGGAGTAGAGGTAAATAAAACTGGGAAAGAAGAAAGAGCCAGACCAAGAAGAGCTTTAAGTGGCATGGCAACTCAATCCATAGTGAATAAGTGAGGCATTTTAGGCAATCAGGAGAGCAAATTTATTACTTTTATTCAATTTATATCTTAGAAGAGTAATTCTGGGTTGATGGAATGAATATGTAAGACTTCTCAGATGGGCAGCTATCTGAAAAGTTACTGCAGTTGTCTAGGTTTGAAAACTGTTTCTTTGCTTTACCTCCTGAAAAAACAAAAACAACCTTGCTGTTCTTTACACACTCCAAGTTCCACTGCATCTATGTTTTTGGTTTAATATTTAATCATGGTGTAGGTGACTTCTATATAGATACATTACCCATCTTTTTAAATACTCCTCAATGCTTGGCACAGTTGATAAAAAAGTGTGAGAGATCAGTAAGTGTTTCCTGAAGAAATCTTGTGGTCATTTTGGGTCTTTAAGAAATACAGTTTAGCTAAAGGATCGTAAACCAGATATTGAAAATGCTCTGATATGAGAGGTACAGAGAGTCAACAAAAGAAATATACTACATGTTTTAGCTTTTGTAATTTGGAGAAATAATTTTCTTTGGAGTTTCTGTGCTATTGCCTTGGTCCCATTTGCCTCATGCTGAATGACATATGTTAGTGTGAATGAAAGATTCTGAAATGGTCTTCCATATTTACCTCTTTTTCAAGCACTGGTTTTTCTTGAATTCTTTTCCTCCAAAGAATAGTATATTTCAAAAATGCAATTGTTGTCTCCAAATTGTTACCATGGGGCTTGAAAAATTATCATCTTAAAGCAAGCATGAGTAGCTTATATGAAATAGAAAGTACAGGTTACTGTAGAGAATAGTGTTGTGTTTTAAATCTTCCAAGGGTTTTATTCTGTCAATTTGCCTTTCTTTCTCCTATATATTCAACCTGTCCTCATATATTGGCCACTTCCCAACTGCATTGAAAATGCTTAAGTCTCTCTTATCTTTACAAAAACAAACCAACATAATCCCTTCTCTTTAATCCACAAACCCCTCAGGTGCTACCCTCATTCATTCATTCATCCTTTCAAGAAAACAAAATGTTAGCACCATCACTGTGCAATGTGTTAGACAAAACAAAGCCTCTGCCCTCATGGAACTTTATCCTGTGGGCAGGCCAATAATCAAGGTGATAATTAGAGATAGTGAATACAAGCTCTAAGAAAAATAAACACAGTGACATTAGAAGAGGAGTCATTTCAGTTGAGAGGAGTGAAAAGAAGAATCTAGTAAGAACATTAAGTTCAAAGACTAAGACAGCAACAAGCTTGGTGTATTTTAAGAGCAAGGAGAAGTTCAGTGGGGCTGGAATGGAACAAGGAAGGGGAAGAATGGCACAGGCTGAGTTCAGAGGAGGAAGGAGAGGCTAGATAATTTGGTCCTTTCAGCCTGTGGTAAGACTTCTACTACAATTGTGATGGGAAATTGCTGGAAATTTTTAAGCTGAAGTTTTTGATGATCTGACATGTATGTTTAAAAGATAAGGCTTTGCTTTTAGTAAATGAATTTTGTCTGTTAGCAGGGTGTTTTTTTTTTCTCATTTTCTTTTGGTGGTTGAAAGTTGCAGAACATGCATTTTGATTATATGAAGTAGACATTGGAAAAATACTTGGAGCATATATTGTAGACATATAATTAAAGTTCTTTCAATATAAAGAACTATTTCAAATAGAAAAGGAAATAAAATTTCTAAAATAAAAGTGTGAAACCTGCTCTTTCATGGAAACAAAAAAGTACTTTCAAACCCTTTAACACAGGGAAGAGTTCATTGTTTTATAGGAATATAAAGAAGTCAGTGAGAAGCATTTTAATTGTGAGGCAGTGGTTTGGACTGAGTTTGGGGAGTGCATGATGAAGAGATAGCATTTTGTTTTTGTGTAGTGGAAAATCACAGCATTTTTAAACAAGGTCATGATTGATATGATGTGTCATGAAGATCAAATTGATGGCTTATAACATACTCCCTAATCTGCAGCAATCCTTCATCATTTTACTGAAACAACTCCCCTCCTCTGATGAAGCTATGATTACCCTGTCATCAATGCTAAAAGACACAACTCACTCCTTAATTTTGCCTACTTTTTCTCAATAATGAACTACCTCCTCATCCTAGAATATTCTGTTTGCATAACTTCCATGATTCCTCTATCTCTTAGAACTCTTTCTTATCCCATTGGGAGCCCCCTCTTCTTCAAACTTGTGCATTCAGGAATTTTGCCTTTTTTTTCCTGACAGTATCTCATTCTTTCCACTCTCCCTATGTAAATGCATTCACTCTCATGGATTAATTTTCCACCATGATGACTCCACAATTCTCTCTCCTGTCCCAACCCTCCTCTGTTCTTTAGGTCTCAATATACAAATATCTTACAATTACTTCAGTTCTAATAACCCATGGGCACCTCAGCATGGTATGAATTAACATGAATTTATACAATTTTCCAAAGACTTACTCCTTGTTGTCCTTTCTTAGTGACAAACTTGATCCATGTTGTCTTTTAAAAATATCCATTCACATCTTGTCAGTTTCATTTCTTAATTATATTTAAAATCTTATCTCTGCCACTTCTCTTTCTTATCACCACAGCTATTACCTTTGTCTGGGCAAACACTATTTATTGACTCCTTTGAGCCTTACTACTGATTATATGTTCCCTTCATATCCTGTGCATACACCACATATTACTCATAAAAATTTGATTTACTTCATAAATATATAAGTTTCTCACTAGATTTTAAGCTTCATAAGGCTGGTGCCACTTCTGTATGGTTTATGCCATATATTTAGCACCTTTTATAGGGTTTGGAACATACTATTAACAATAAATATTTCTTGAATAAATGAAGGAAGGAAGGAAGGAAGGGTTAGAACTGTTAAATGATCGTAGACAAGGATGAGAAATGGCAGTGAACCTAGAAAGAGATAATAGCTTAGACAATTATTTCCCAAGCTATACTTGAATCTAATCTATGTACCCATGTCACATTTTTATAGTACCTGTGCAATCCTCCCTTTTTAATAAAGTTTGGTTAAAATCAAATATTTAGCCTGATAATTTAGAGTATAGGGAAAAAAGAGAACATTAATCCCAAAGTTATTGTTACCATAAAATTATTCCTACTAAAAGCAAAAAGTGAGTGGTCAGCAAGGTACACAACACAACAGTTCCTTCCAGCTTTGTTGTCTTGACACTCTTTGAATACATCTTCTTAATCACACACTTGCTCTGATGGCATACTTTAGTTGTTGTGGTTTTTTAAAAATATAATTCAGGACATCACAATGATAGCTAAATAAAAAGGCAAAAACTTTAGTAATGTTGGCTTGGAAACCTGTTCCTCAAACACAGGGGTTTTCCATGAAAAGATTTCAGAGAGTCCATGGACTTGAATTGAAAAAAAAATCAACTTATCTTTATTTTCTCTGACCTCTAACTGACCTCTAACTTCACATATGAATGTATGTAATAAATAAATTATAGTAGTATTCATTTTACCTAACTAGGAAAGGGATCTGTTGGATAAAAAACATGTTAAGAACCCCTGCTGTAACACTAAAATAGAAAAATAATCTGTAGGTGCTAAGGACATAATTCATACTTAGTGAATGAATGTTCTCTCTGTACCATCTTGGAAGAAGAAGGTAATGGAAATGCTTGTATCCACTCAGTACCTTACCGAGGATTCAATAATTCATTATAACTATCAAAGCTTTATTACTTTCTCAGTAGCTTAGATGGGTTTTTATTTGAAAGTACTGAGTGATATACAATGTACTTGTATAATATGGCACTCTTACTCAGAAAATATGGAGTCTTACTATGGCACCATTATGTTTAGATTATTGCTTGCCTGGACATTCTATTCTAAAAAAAAAAGAAGCTCAAACAATCCCTGATCTTTGAATATAATTTTCACGTAGGTGTCACCAGCCTGAGGTTTTTATCCTTAACAAAAATATTTGAATCTGTAATTTATGATAAGTTGTATGCAATGATTAAACTTTTTATATATTAAATTTAAAATCACAATAAAATAAAAACATATAATAATTTTTCTGGTATAAAGGCTAGCTAATTCAATAATAACAAAAACAATAAATACATGCCTCTGTTGTCAGTTTTTAGTACTTGACTGTCAAGAAGTGTGTAACTAAATTTTTAAATACATTTAATTTAACTTCACTACAGTAATTTAAAAAACTCATTCAACTATGACTCAGGGAAAAGTTCTTTTCCAGGTAATAGCTACATCTTCTTTCTTCATTTTATTTTTAGGTTGCACGTGATAGTACAAGTAATAAGTTGGTCTGCACAGAGATGGAAGCAACTTTGTACGTAAGCTAATATAATAATTTCAGAGAATGTTGAGACATTATTTGCGATTGTCAAATGCACCTATTTAAAAAACTGAGTCATCAACTATAGAAAAAGTTCTAATTAGTTTATTTCTACCAGTTATTCCACAAATGAGAGAGACAGCAGAATTTTAAGTGGTTTTCTCTTGGCTATTGGTTTTACTGTGTGCCCAACAACCTCATTGAATGTTACATGGGAAAGTCCCTTTCCTGTCTGTATTCTTGTTCCTCACTTTGGTTCAATTACTCCATTGTTTTTCTTTTTTTAAATAGTTTTATTTCACATACAATAAAATTAACCCATATAAGGAACAATGTTTTGAAGTACTGCCCAGCTTTTTCCCGAAGTGGCTGTACAATTTACATTCCCATCAACAAATAATGAAGATTCCAATTTCTTCACATTATCCCCAATGCTTGGTATTATCTGTCTTTTGGTTTTAATCAATTTAATTGGTATGAAGCGATGTATATCATTGTGGTTTTGATTTGCATTTCCATAATGACTAATGATATTTAACATCTGTTCATGTCTTTATTGGACCATTTTAATGTCTTCTTTGGAGAAATGTCTATATGCACCCTTTGTCATTTCTTTAATTAGGTTATTTGTCTCTTTACTATTTAGTGGTAAGAGGGGTTTTGTTTTTTGAAAAATCTGGATACAAGTCCCTTGTAAGACATATGATTTGCGCATATTTACATGGGCTTTTTCCTTATTTATTGATGCTATCCCGTGAGGATAATTTTTTAAAAATTTTCATGAAGTCTAATATATCTATTATTTATTACTTGTGCCATTGGTATTGCATCTAAGAAAGCATTGCCTAACCAAAAGTCATGAACATTTAATCCTATGTTTATTTCTAGGAGTTTTATAGCTGTAGCTCCCTCACTTATAAAATTGGGCATTTTAATAGTGCTTAATTTATAGAGTGATGTGGAGAATTGAATAAGACAAATACCACATAGAAGAGTGCCTAATACACATACACACTCAAAAGTTATCTTTGATTATTTATTATGCTGCACTGTTTAGTTATCAAGGAGAAAGAAAAATCTCTTCATAAGGTAGAACTTTCACATTCTTTGATCCTCTTTCAGAAAACTCTCCCTTTTGTTTATACAATTACTTTTATTGTCCTGACCCTATAAAGTTCTTGCCCTTTGAGATGGAATAAAGATGATGATGTATAGTTTAGAAAGTGCCATTAATATATTTTTTAATAAATTGATTTATATTTATATTTTATATAAATGGAATCATACAATACGTAGTACTTTGTGTGTGGTTTCTTTCACTTAGCATAATGCTTTTTGTCTGATATTAACATCTTACAGTATAAACATTATTTTCAGTTTAAAGAAAAATGATCTCATAGATACGATTTTACCCATATTCATATTTCACATGCTGTTTTACTATTCTGTGCAGTCCCATGGTATATTTTTAGTTTTCCTTTTAGTGATATACATGACCTTGGGTTCTCCCTTCAAACCACTTTCATACCCAGTTAGTAGTTCTGCTAGTTACAAGTATCATGTAATTTCACCTTTTCTATTCTTTCAAAAGATTAAAATATATACCAATAGTGTACACAAAAGTTAACCTTCAGCTTTCCATTCTCTAACCTCATTCTATTTTCTGGTGACACATATTCAAGTTATTAGTTCCATCAGATTATATAATATATTTATTGCATAGTAACACAAACATACAGTATTTTTCCCTTTGTGTCTGGCTTGCTTCATTCAACATGATGTCCACCAGTTTCATCCATGTTGTCATATGCTTTATGACTTCATTTATTCTCATAGCTGCATAATATTCCATCATGTATATACACCATAGTTTATTTATACTTTCATCAGTTGATGGACACCTGGGTTGTTTCTATCTGTTGGCAATTATGAATAATGCCATTGTGAACATCAGTGTGCAAATGTCTTTTCATGTTACTGTTCTCCATACTTCTGGGTAAATACCCAGTAGTAGTATAACCATGTCATGTGGCAAATCTATATTCAACTTTTTTAGGAACAGCCAAACAGTCCTTCACAGTGGCTGTACCATTCTATATTTCCAACAGCAAATAAGTGTTCCTATCTCTTCACATCCTCTCCAACAGTTGTAGTTCTCTGTCTTTTTAATAGTGGCCATTCTAATAGGTATGAAATGATATCTAATTGTAGTTGTGATTTGCATTTCCCTAATCACATCATTTGTCTTTTATTGTTGAGTTGTAACATTTCTAGATATCATGGATATTAATTCCTTATTGGATAAGTGATTTCCAAAAATTTTCTCCCATTGTGTGAACTGCCTTTTCACCCTTTGACAAAGTCCTCTGAGGTGCAAAAGTGTTTAATATTTGAGGAGGCCCCATTTATCTATTTTTTTCTTTTGTTGCCTGTTCTTTTGGTGTAAGGTTTAAGAAACCTATATACCACAAGTTCTTTAAGATGTCTCCCTATGTTTTATCCTAATAGTCTTACGGTGATGGCTTTTATATTTAGGTCTTTGATTCATTTTGAGTGAGATAGGGGTCCTCTTTCCTTATTTTCCTTATGAATATCCAGTTTTCCCAGAACCATTTGCTGAAGAGACTCTTTTGTCCCATTAGCATGGCTTTAGTATGTTTTTGAAAACCAGTTCGCTGTAGAGGTGAAGGTTTATTTCTGGACTCCGAATTCCATTCCACAGATTGATACATCTATCTTTATGCCAATACCATGCTGTTTGACCACTGTAGCTTTGTAATATGTTTCAAAGTCATTAGTGAAATTCCTCTTACATTGTTCTTCTTTTTGAGAATGCTTTTGATTATTTGGTTACATTTTCCCTTCCAAATGAATTTGATAATTGGTTTTTTAATTTCTTTAAAAAAGACTTTTGGATTTTGATTGGTAGTGCATGGAATCTATATATAAGCTTGGGTAGGACAGATATCTTCACAATATTTGATCTTCCAATCCATGAATATGGAATGTCTTTGTTTAGGCTTTCATTGGTTTCTTTTTAATGCTGTTGCATAGTCTGCAGATAGATCTTGTTTTTCTTTGGTTAAATTGATTCCTAGGTATTTGAGGTTTTTTTTGTGGCTAATGTAAATGGAATCTCTTTCCTGACTTCCTCCTCAGAGTGTTCAATACCAGTGTGCAAAAACATTACGGATTTTTGTATGCTGATCTTGTATTCTGCTCCTTGCTGACTTCATTTATTAGCTCAAGTAGCTTTTTTGTAGACATTTCAGAATTTTCTAAATATAGGATCATGTCATCTGAGAGTAGTGAGACTTTTACTACTTGGGTGTTTTTTATTTATTTTTTCTTCTCTAATTACTCTAGCTAGAACTTATAACACAATGTTGAATAACAGTGATAACAGTGGACATCCTTGTCTTGTTCCCAATTCTAAAGGGAAAGCTTTCAACCTTTCCCCATTGAGTATGATGTTGGCTGTGAGTTTTCATATATGCCCTTTATCATATTGAGGAATTTTCCTTTTCTTTCTATCTTACAAAGTGTTTTTATCAAAAAAGTATGCTGGATTTTGTTGAATGCCTTTTCTGCATTGATCAAGATGATTATATGTTTTTTTTTCCTTCAATTTGTTAATGTGGTGTATTACATTAATTGCTTTTCTTATGTTGACCTACCCTTTCATATCAAGAATAAATCCCACTTGGTTGTGGTGTGTAAGTCTTTTGATATACTATTGGATTCTATTTGCAAGTATTTTGCTGAGATCGTTGAATCGATGTTCATTAGAGAGATTGGTCTGTAATTTTCTTTTCTTGTGGTATCTTTATCTGGCTTTGGTATTAGGGTGGAATCAGCTTTATAAAATGTACTAGGTAATTTTCCCTCCTTTTAAATTTTTTCTGAGTGTTTAGACAGGATTGGTGTTAATTATTCTAGAAATGCTCAGCAGATTTCAACTGTGAAATCATCTGGTTCTGGACTTTCTTTGTTGGAGATTTTTAATGATGGATTCAATCTCTTTAAATGTCATTGGTTTGTTATGTGGTTGTATTATACCGTGTAGCTTTAGTGTAGGTTGTTTGTGCATTTCTAGGAATTTGTCCATTTCATCTAAGTTGTCAAGTTTGTTGGCATACAGATTTTCATATTATCCTCTTATGATCCTTTTTATTTCAGTCATAACTTCTCCCCATTCATTTCTGATTTTATTTATCTGTGTCTTCTCTCTGTCTTTGTTGTTGTTGTTAGTCTAGCTAAGGGTTTGTCAATTTTATTGATCTCAAAAAACCAACTTTTGGTTTTGTTGATTTTCTCTATTTTTTTTTGTTCTCAATTTCATTTATGTCTCCTGTAATCTTCATTATTTCTTTCTTTATGCTTGCTTTGGGACTGGCATGCCATTATTTTTCTGTTTTCTCCAGTTGTTCAGTTAGATCTTTGATTTTTAGCTCTTTCTACTTTTTTAATATAGGTGTTTATGGATCTTTCTCCTGGATAAAATCCCTCTCAGCACTGCCTTCACTGTATCACATAAGTTTTGTAAGTTGTTCTCATTTTCATTTGTCTCAATATGCTTAATAACTTCACTTACAATATCTTCATTGACCCACTGATTATTTAGGAGTATGTTGTTCAGTCTTCACACATTTGCAATTTTACCTCTTTGCTCTCTCTTATTGATTTTCAATTTCATTCCATTATTTTCTGAGAGGATGTTTTGTATAATTTCAGTCTTTTTATATTTATTGAGACCTGCCTTGTGACCTAACATGTGGTCACATGTTCTGAAGAAAGATCCATGAATACTTGAGAAGAATGTATAACCCACTGAGTTTGGGTACAAAGTTCTCTATATGTATGTTAGGTCTAGTGTGTTTATCACATTGTTCAATTTCTCTGTTTCCTTTTTGATCTTTTGTCTAGTTGTTCTATCTAATGATGTGATAGATAGATATGATATGCGATAGATAGATCACATCAATAGTTGGAAACTTCAACACAAACTTCACAATAGTTGAAGGTTCCCAACTACTGTAATAGAGATGTCTATTTCTCCCTTCAGTTTTGCAAGAGTTTGCCTTACGTATTTTAGAGCACCCTGCTTAGGCACACAGATATTTATGACTATAATTTATTCCTTGTGGATTGTCCCTTTTATTAATATATAATGGCCTTCTATATCTCTCACAACTTTTTTGCATCAGTCTGTTTTGTCTGATGTTAGTGTAGCTACCACAGCTCTTTTTTTATTTTTTTATTTTTTTATTACTGTTTACATGGAGTATCTTTTTCCAACCTTTCACTTTCAACTGGTTTGTATCCCTGGGGCTAAAGTGAGTCTCTTGTAGGCAGCATATGAATGGCTCATGTGTTTTTTTATCCATTCTGTCAGCCTATATCTTTTGATTGGGGGGTTTAATCCATTCACGTTCAATGATATTACTGTAAATGCATTATTTCCACCATTTTATTCTTTGGTTTTCTTTTGTCATATCTTATTTTCAGCTGTCTTTTATGTTTTGGTTATACTTTCTGCTATTCTTGTCTTTTACACTCTTTTCCAAGCCTCTTTCTCCTGCCTTTTTTCTTTCAGATTATAAGGCTCCCTTTAATATTTCCTGCAAAGGTAGATTCTTTTTACAAACCCTTAGTTTCTGTTTGTGAGTAGTTAAAACTCACCTTCATATTTGAAGAACAATTTTGCTGGTTAAAGAATTCTCAGCTGGCAGTTTTTCTCTTTCAGTATCATACCACTATTTCTCACCTTCATGGTTTCTGATGACATTAAGTCTTACTGGGTGTCCCTTGTAAGTGTTGGTTTGCTTCTACCTTGTTGCTCTCAGAATTTACTCTTTATCTTTGATGTTTGACATTTTGAGTAGTTTGTGTCTTGGAGTATGTTTATTTGAATTTATTCTGATTGGGGTATGCTGTACTGCTTGGAGATGTAAATTGATTTCTTTAGTATTGGGAAATTTTCAGCTATTATTTCCTCAAGACTCTTCCCCTTTTTCTTCTTATCTCTTTCTATAACTCCCATGACATGTATGTTGTTGCATTTCATGTTATCATTCAACTCCCTGAGCGCCTGGTCAATTTTTTCCATTCTTGGGTCTCTTCAATTTTAGCTATTCTATCTTCATTAACACTTATTCATTCTCTTATTTCAAGTCTTCTATTGTATGCCTCTAATGTGTTTTTAATCTCACCTATCATGTTGTTTATTCTCATGAGCTCTGTTACTTTTCTACCAAGGTTTTCAAATTCTTCTTTGTGCTCCATCAGTGTCTTCCTGATGTCCTCTCTCTCTTTAGCCATATTGTCTTTCAACTCATCAATTTGATTTTGGAAATGTTGTGCACTTTGCTGATTAGTTGTATTAAATCCTGCATCTCTTTTGGGACTTTGATATATTCCTTTTTTTTTTTTGAGTCATTTTTTCCATATTCTTAGTATAGTTTATAATCTTTTGCTGATGTCTATGCATCTGATTACAATGATGAGTTTACTCAGATGCTCAACTTCTCTCTCTTTTGTTGGAATTTAGTGGGAGGAAGCTGTGTGTTTCTTCTGTTGTTTGATTCTTGGTTCAACCTGTTCTGGGTCTTTAGAATTGTCCCTGTTAGTTGCTCAAGTTTGGGCCCTAGACCCAATATTGGGTTGCAGACTGGCTTCCTAGGGCCTGCAAGAGGGAGGCTGTAAGGTTGGAAAAATCCTATCTTACTAATTTACCTTTTAAAAATATGTATTTTATTTTCAAAGGAGCATCAGATCACACAAATGTTACAAAAAAAGTACAGGAGATTCCCACATGCCCCACTCACTAGCCCTCCCACATTTTCCCATACCAAGAACATCCCTCATTAGTGTGGTACATTTGCCTCAATTGATGAACACATATTGAAGCATTGCCACCAACTGTGGACTACAGCTTACACCATAGTTTACACTTGGTCCCACACAATTCCATAGGTTATGACAAAATATGTAATGGCCTGTATTCATCATTGCAAAGTTATGCAGTACAATGTCCCCAAAATGCCTGCATATTACAATTATTCTTCCCTTTCCCTCCCTCAGAACCTCCAGTGGCCACTCTGTCTTTGTATCAATGATAAAAGTTCTTTCATTACTAGAATATAGTAAGTCTAATATATAATAATAAGTCTAGATTAATCCATTGTTCATTCCCCAATCTTGAGGATTTGGGGATGGTGATACCCACTCTGTTTCTAATTGAGAGGGGGCTTTGATCTTATGTGGCAGATGGATGTACTTTCAGTTGCAGACACCCTCTGTTCCTTGGGATAGGCATTGCCCATCATCATCCCCTTGTTGATTGTCCTGGGTGAGTTCAATGAACTGGGGAGTAGTTGTTGCAACTCTGTTGAGTTTCAGGGCTTAACTGACACATAAACAGACCAAATATTTATGTCTCTGGGACACATATTTAACAAAAATAGTGCTAATTATAGGTCCAAATAAAAAGGGCAGGTGAACTATGTATAGGAAAACTATAAATGAGTCTAATTCTGTTATACTGTGGAGCATAAATTCCAAAGTGAGGCCCACTGAGAAACTGTCAAATTCCTGAGCTTGTCTGCCCAGCTTATAGTGCCTTTGATGTCTCTAGATCCCTCAAGAGCTCCACTGTTTGAGGCACTATTTACCCTTTCTCCCTTTTGGTCAAGGTCTTTGTCCAGATGCATTGCTAGTTGGCACTTGGTAATAATCTCTTGGTGCCAGGGGAGATCAACCCTGGAGTCATGTCCCATACCAGGGGGAATGTGGTGTGTTTAAATGCTGAGTTTGGCTTACAGAAAGGCCACATTTGAGCATCAAGGAGGCTTTCAGGAAGTAACTCTTAGGCAATATATAATACTAGGTTAAGTTCAAATTCACAAAAAATTTTCATAAGTACAACCATCAATATCAAGGGCCTGGTGAATGATCTATCTTCCTCCACTAGGCACTGTCCTTAAACTCAGGGAATTCTTGCCATCCTATTAGAGAATATAGCAGAACTCCCCAGGATGGGAATTCAATATTCTTTCAGTTATTCTGTGGGTCTCCACCCATGAACATGTGAATATATTCATTTGACTTAAAGGTATGCCCCAGGTCTACCCCACCACACACATCCTTCCATCACTAACACCTTGAACTAGTGAACTATCCCTGCCACAGCTTTGACCCTTCTGTGATCCAAACCTCTCCAAAAATGGAGCCATCAAAATTGCTGCCTTATTTACTTTTAATTTTCTCACATACATTTCCTTAGTCTGCCAGAAGATGGCACTTGTTTGCAGGCCTTTCAATTCCAAGAGAATTGTGGAGTGTGTTTGTTGCAAAGTTGATCAGGTCGATGTGATAGAGGATCCTACATGGAGGTTAAGAGCCTTGTAATTCAAACTTTCTCAGAGGCAGTTCTTCAACCTTAGCTGGCAGCCTTCTCCCTTTCCCAGGTAATAATTCCACTTTCTTCTCTGTCCTTAGCAATCAGTCCTGGTCAGTAGAGAGGGAGATTGAGAGGGTCAGATCTCTTTAGGGACACAGCAGACCAAATTTGTAGATCAAAAAGCTGAGTCAGCTGTAGGCTATGTCCTTTTCTCTCCCCTTTCCTGGGTAGGTGAATCCCTATGTCCCCCTTTGCCTACAGAAACTGACCCAAGGCCTTAGTATTCAAAATAGGGAGGATGCCCGCAGCTCAGCTTTTAACTCACACTTTTGCCATCTCTATTCTTTTCCTTTGTCCCTCTCTCTTCTTGAGTGTATCCAGCCTTCTTCTGGTTTTGGAAACCATATATTTTCTTCCAGGCCTTTTCTGCCTGTTCTCCAGATATTTTTCTGGGAAAGAAGAAAGTACCATGTCTTTCTAGTCTGTCTTCCTAGAAGTTCCATTAATATACTTTTATATGGCTGTTCAACTCCAGTTACTCCACAGAAATGTTTAATGCTCTGTAAAGTTACAGAGTAAATGGAGATGTCCTGCTGGTGAAAAGGAAAGATTGTTCTGCCTTCTAAATATAGTCTTTCCATGAAGAACCACTGCAATTGATATTAAGAGCAGAAAATCAATGCAAGTAAGTTAAAAGTGTCAAGAAAACACTCAGTTTACTATGGATTAGTTCTAAGGTAGAGAATACCCATTGCTCATTAAGGAACAGAGAAAGGGCAGTATCAGATTATAAGAAGGGATCTCAAGATTATTCCTTTTTTAAAATTCTGAAATATTAATAAATGTAGACTCATTTTTATCCTGGTAACAGAAGATCCTTATAAATTCATTGTATGCAAAACATTCTGACTAGCATTCCTCTCACTCTCACTTTGGACCAGGCATGTTAGATCACTTGTTTCCGTAGCAAGTCAGAAGTTCATATGGTGTTTTCAAATTTGCATTAGAAGGTCAACTTTTCCCTCTTTAGTTTCTGAAGAATAGAATTATAAAGTGACTGAAATGAATGAATTTGCACATGTTCGAATAAAAGACACTTTCTAATGACTTAGAGAAATAATGCTAGAGTCTGTTTAGTTAAGCACTGAAACAAAAAACATGTGAATTGGTTATGTCATACTGGTCTTAAAGCAATGAATCCATTATCACCAGTCACCTATACTAGAACAAAGTCCTCAGAAGTTAAGTCACTCTCTGATTTTTTTTTTTTTTCTGAAGCTTTGACATGTCATCAGCCTGCGTGAGTTTGGTAAGAAATGCAAAATGCAGCATGTAATGGGCAACTCACTAATAGATCTCAGGTAGATGCTTTTGGGAAGGCTGCTCAGAGAGCTGTGACATGTGAGCTCAAGCATTTGCTCACATACTTTTTCTTATGTGGCTGTTTATCATCTGTCTCAGAGGTTGATTTATGAAGTCTGACATGGCACTATATAAATGCAACACTGTGTTACTTGGAAAAATAGAAAATGACATATTAAGTCACAGTGGCCCAATTGTGTTGAGATCTTAAGTCCCATGCCATAACAGGACAAATGAAAACTCATTAGAGTGAATATTACTGTCCTTCCTTGAAAACAGATTTTTGAGCAACTGCCTTCCTCTGCATAAGTGTTCTCTACTTATGCTGACTGACTCTATTTTGTATTCAATTTCTGATTTTTCAGTCATTATCTCAAAAAAATAACAGAACTTGTAACTGCAGCATAGATTCTCATAAAGTTATACATGGAAGTAATTGAGATTGCTTAATTTAGTGCACAAGCTAGATTATCCACAATGAGAATCTCTCTTGAAAGTGATTTTAGGATATTCTGGTGGCAAGAGTTTCCATATCTTGATAATAGAACTTTTACTTGCTCTGTAAAAGAAAAAAAAATGGAAAAACATTTGTCATTACATTTCTTACATTTCTTTTGTTAAAAATATAAGCAAGAAAGTACTTTGGAAAAGTATATATTCTTAGTAATTGAATGGAAGTTTTTTTTTCAAAATTTCATTCTGATCAGGAATCTTCTTTAATTCAGTATCTTACCTTTCCACCCTACTTCCCAGGGTTAGGAGTTGGCTCTGAGAAGTTGGAGGAATATTGCAATATGGAAAGAGGAACGATCTCTAGCTCCCAGTCATTGTCACATAGCCGTGTTCTTTATCTTCTAAAACATCTTCCTTCAAGTTTGAGCATCATTGCATCCCCATCAACCTAAACATAAGGATTCCCTGGTCTGTTTTTTTTCCCTTTTATCTGTTTCACTACCCTTCACTGACACATGGGAAATATTTGCTGTTTCCAAATCACTCTGGAATCATGAGGTAACTGGAAAAATTTAAGACCCTTTGACGCCAGTGTACTACATGGTAAGGAAAGGGAAAATTGGGAACCTTCCATTTTCTTAGGATCTGGTTTGGAATATAGCATAGACTTATCTGCTCTTCAATATCTCTAAACTTAGCTGAGATTTCCTCATCCACCCATATCCTTATAGTTTATCTTAGGGAAAGTTGGGAAAGGGAGCCTTCAATTTTTAATCTATAAAATAGGGTAAATATTGTACTTTTAAAAAAGTAGAGTTGAATGAGTAAGGGAATTTTTCTAACTCTATAGCAGTCTCCAAGTGCATATTGACTATGTTGGATCTTTCTGATATAGTGTCACACTTGAAAAAATTAAATTACTTGCCTAAGATCAACAAGTAGTAAGCTAGTAAACTGGAAACTTAGCCCAATGTTTCTATGGCCAATTTTCTCTCTACTTTTTTATGTCTCCAATAATAAAATCTTCTATTTGTAAATAGATGTTTTTATGATGCTCTTCACAAAGAATGAACTTCCTTATTGATAGTGGAAAGTTGTTTTCTTTGGCAAGGAACAGATAAGTACTTCATTTTAAAATTCATGCCTTTTGGCACATTACATTGATGTCATTGAATGTAATTTTGTCTAAAACAAAAACAAAATGTCTTTTTATCAGTGCACAGCCATAATATTGATCATAATATATTCAGTCAGAATTTTACACTATTATTGTATATTTATTTTAAGTTCTCACAACAAATACTTATTTCCTGGCTATGAATTGCAAGGCCAAATTATCATAGATAGACTTTAGAAAAAAAATCATAAATTTAAAGTGATATTGAAGAGTGCCTTTATATTATATATATTTTAAATGAAGCAATTGTTACAGTAAGTATGATTTTTCATAGTAATTGACTTATATGATATTAAAATATGATTTACAATAAAAATAAGCATTAAAAACTACCTAATTTTTCACCCATGTACTAGAATGCAAATAATAGATTAAATTAAACACATACTTAGTTTGTTTTATTGAAAAGTTCAAAAAGGCAAAGTATACCAAAGATAACAAAGATGATCTTTATACATGGCTAAAGAGGGCAGCTACCCTACCTCTACATGAGTTAAGCCTGAGATTTTTTTTTTAAGATTTACTTATTTATTTCTCCCCCCTCCCTCCTTTGTCAGCTCTCTGTGTCCATTCACTGTGTGTTCTTCTGTGTCTGCTTGTCTTCTTTTTGGGCTGCTCCAGGAACTGATCCTTGGACCTTCCTCAGTGGGAAAGATGTTATCATTCTCTTGCGCCACCTCATCTCCCTGGTCTGCTGCATCTCTTATTGTCTCTCCTCTGTGTCTCTTTTTGTTGTGTCATCTTGCTGTGTCAGCTTCTCTGCATGGGCTAGCACTCCTGTATGGGGCAGCACTCCATGCAGGCCAGCTTGCCACATGGGCCAGTTTGCCTTCACTAGGAGGCCCTCGGTATTGAACCCCTGGACCTCCTATATGGTAGACGGGAGCCCAATAGCTTGAGCCACAACTGCTTTCCACTTGACATTTTGTTAGGCTAAAAATCTAACATTTATTTATTCCTTGGCATATAACACATATGTAAATCTGCTCTTTATTTCTCTTTCAGGTGAATTATGTATTTTTACAATAGTTGAAGGAGTGATAAAATATTTTGTTCCTATGGAGATTGACAGTCAGCTTTGATACACTGATATTTATGACAGAAAAAAACAAGAATAACCATTTTGTTTAAATTACAGATTCTATACAGTTCAAATGGAAATAATTTTTTCTGTCTTTAATCTATGTCTGTTGACTCATTCTTCCTTGCCTCTTGGGTGTTTTCTCAGTCTGCTGTAATTTTTGGTAATTCTTAGGTACTAAAAATTATTTTCATCTTAGTCACATGAATAGTCACAGTTTAGCTGTTACAAGAACCAGCACAATTTAACCTCATTTAAAGTTGTATCTTCTCACCTCCTTCAACGTGAGTAGAGCTTGAGTCTGGGAGGCCTGCAATGGCACATTCTGTTGGAATGCTGGATTTTAAGGGTGACTTTTCTCTCATCAATGTTTCTGCAGGTTCCTCAAGATTCTCTCACTGAAAATATCTAATTGAAATTTCTGTGATGAGCTGGCTTTTCTCTGGCTAATATAATATTCCAGCCCTTAGTCCCGGGCATCCTAAAAACTGTTTAACATACTTCTTTCTATTGGTGCACTACAACACATCCAAGTGGTACTTTTAGGCAAAGTTTCTCTGAAGTTGATTCCAGACTGGCTTTCTTCAAAGTTGCCCATACCTGGTTCATGGAGCACACTTTTCCTTGTCATGAACAGCTTCTTCCCAATGTAGCCAACTTTCTTTACTCTTTCACTAGGCAGGTGGATCCGTCCTAGTTTTTCAACTTCTTTCATTTGGAAGTAGGCCAAATACCATTATTTTCAGCTACCTTCTCCTCATCTCCCTCTCCCCCAAAGATGCCAAGTTAAGTTTTCTGTGTGGCCCTTTGAAAATCCCTTTCACTAAGTTTGAGATGAGAAGCTTATTTACTCTCTTCACACTACCACACCCCTCACCTTCTTCATGGCAGCCAAGAAGTATAGAGGGGAACTTCCTCCGTATTTTATCTTGTCCAGGCCTCTTCAAACTCAAATGTTTTATACCTATAGGTTCAAAGTGGAATTAAAGGTCACAAAATTATTTTCTTTATCACATCCTCAGTGAGTACTACAATGATAATCTAGTAGGTCATTTTGGTTTAAGGAAATATATGCCATGCATTTTTAGATCTTTGCCTGCTATGCCAAGGTGAGAGTTGATAGAAGAATTTCTAATTGAACAACCAGTTTCGCATGCCTTTGTTAAAGCATTAACAATTCTTATAATTCCCTGTGGTAGCTTGAGGCTGGATGTACCCAAGAATATCATGTTCTTAAAGCTGGTCTAATCCTCTGGTTATGAACCTGTTGTTGGTGGGATCTTTTGATTAGAGTACTTTAGTCAAGGGGCTTTTGATTAGGTTACTTCAATTAAGGTGTGACCCAGCCGGGTCTTAATACTCTTACTGGAGTCCTTTATTAAAAGGATAAATAAGGAGGGAGAAAAAAGCTACAGAAGCAGAGAGAGAAAGCTGGAAATCAGAAGTTGAAAGCAAGGTAACCTGGAGGAGCAGGGAGATACTGACAGAGGTGTCAGGATCACTGGATGCTGTTCTTTGGGAAGAAAGCATTTCCTTGATGGTGCCTTGATTTGGACATTTTCATAGCCTCAGAACTATAAACTTGTAAATGAATAAATTCCCATGACAAAAGTCAATCCAATTTTGGTATCTTGCTTTCAGCAGCCCAGCAGACTAAAATATTCCTTCATAATAATTCTGGCCAAAACAAGTGGGCACCTGACAAGCAGTGGTCCTAAAGATTGAAGAATATATCAAAATTAATACTGCAAAACATTCAGAGATATTGATAGAGATTTATAGGTAAGATTATTCATCATGGTGTTAAGATTGAAAAGGTGAGAACATACTAAATATATGACAATATGGAGGTAGTTTACTATATTATGGCATGTTGTTGCAATTAAATATCATACTGCTTCTATTATTCAGGATTCAGGCAACAAAACAGATCCATCCTAGATATTATGTGGATAGTGGAATTATTATAGGAATTACACATTAAAAATATAGGAAAAGCTGGAAGTAGTTAATCGGGAGATTGGAGAAAATCAACAACCAGAAAGTCTAAAGCAAGTTGCAGCTTACAGAGAAATCCAAGAAGCCAAGCGCATTTGAACACTGTAAGTGGGAAGTTCCTGGGAAGGCCTACTGAAGCTTTCACCTCTGGGGAAACTGTTCCTTCTGTGAAGATGTCACCTAGGTATATCCCCAGCCTAACCCTTAATGGAATATCTGAACCCATCGTTTGTCAGCCTGGCAGAGGTCAGGAAGATGTGCTGAATGCAAAACTGAGAAGAAAGGAATATCTGGGACCAACCGGGGACCTCTTTCTCTGTCATTTTGGTTGATTGTGACAACCTTCTGAGAGCAATGGCTATTGCATCAATTATGCCTTGCAAATCACACATATATCCCTGTTTTGACTAACTCTTATGCAGAACTATATGGGAAACCCATTCTGGAAAATAGCATTCTGCCTAAGCTAACTTGACATAACAAGACCTAGCATACTCACTTTAAAGAACTTGATTTCAAATGGAATTCATTAATTTAAGAACAAATAATAATTACTAATCAGTTCAACTTATAAAATATTGACTACCTAATATGTGCTAGGCACTGTGTTTGCACTAGTGTTAAGGTGAAGAAGAAGACAAACACAGAACCTCAAAAGGCTTAAAATCTAGTCAGGGTAAGGAAGGCAGATAAAGACGTAATTTCAATGTGAAAAGCACTGTGATAGGGGAAATGTAAGAAGACTTAAGTGTGTAAAAACTGCAAGGAATCCAGGCATGGGGACCAGAGGGTACTTCTAAGATACAATGACTTTTCAACTTGGAATTGAAGGATAAATAGAATTTATAAGGATCATTTTAGTGAGTGTATGTGTGTATATTAAGTGGTCAGTAAGGGGTCAAGGGATGGAACAAACAGCAATGTGCTTCACGAAGAACAAATACTTTAATAACTGCATAAATTCTGTAATAGATGTTGCCATGTCTTAACTTTTTCATCCATGGTTTCTTAGATGCAAAGGTATGTTAAGCCCAGGGCTACATTATAACTTCTTTGGGTCCTAGACTTTGCAAACCTCTACTTTCATTAAAAAAAAATAATAATAGAATTAAACATTATATTTTACAACTGAAATGGTATAAAGATAAATGTAATCCAGGCTGGATTATATTAAATTTTTTAATTCTGAATTTAGAGGAAATTACAACCTTTTCCTGGGTCCCTAAAAGTAGCTTGGTTCCTAGGCCCTATCCGTATGGTGCTTAATGAGTAAGTCAGCCCTGATTTGGACTACACTATGGAGAGACTAGAGTTGCCAGGGAGCCCCGGGAGCAGCCCTCAAGGATGAGAATGGGAAGTGATGGATAAATACACCAGTGACTCAGCACTCAGGTGAGAATACCTTATTGTGTACTATACAGTCTTTTAGAAGTCCCTGGTCAGTTGCTTATCACAATTACCTGCTCATTTGTGCAAAATTCTTGGCTTACAGAAATAAACTACTTATATTCACAAGATTTTCTTGAAGCACTTTTTTCCCCTAGAAGAACATAGCCAAAAATAGACCAGGTATTAGAAAAGTAATGGCACATTTGAGAAAATGTAACATGAAATTTTAAGTGCAAGGGAGGTTTATTGGGCAATATTATGCAGGAGAAATAAGCTGGGCTAGATCTCAAAGGGCTTGTACCCACTTGTAAAAGTTTGGATTTTATGCTAAAGACAAGAGAAAACCACATGAAGTTTTTATAAAGGAAGGAGATCGGTCTGATCATTATTTGAAGAAAATAATTATTTTAATGTTGAAAATGTAATTAGGAGCATTCTAACCAGAGGGAGGGGATGAGTTTGGAGGCTGTTGTAGTAACCCAGGCAGAAAAGGTGACCCGGACTCGGTTTTGTGACTACAGACTTGAGGGGAATGCGATAAAGATTCATAAAGGCTTTAGGAGATGGGTGACAAGACTTGGTAACTGGTAGAGAAGGTGGAATGAGAAAGCCATAAAATGCAGACTAAGGTTTCCAACTTATTTGTCAGAAAGTATTGATGGGGACAGATGAATAAAATATTGCAAGAGCTTGTTTTCCAGAATATATGTGGCTATTTATTTACGTTTCCCTTATTTTTCAATATTTTGTATACATATTATATGTAGGCAATTTTAAGTTAGAGCACTTTTTCAGGTAAATATGCATAAAAAAATAAAGAGAATCTAATTTTAAACATTGTAAGTGATGTAAATGAGGTCATTTAAGGGGGACGATTGATTAGGAAAAAAAATTCTGATCAAATTCCAGAAGTGATTCTTTTATGTTGGGCTCTTTCAGATCAAACTGCATAATTTCTCATATCCCCTTCACTTTTTTTTGTTTAAACATATTCTAAAGTTTGATCATTTAATCATTTAGACCTAAATATTTTCTTTTAGAATTCATCTTCCATTTTATAGCCAACTTTCAAATAGATCCACGGAAGTTAATGTAATGAAGGTTGGAAATCCTCTAGATAATCTGATCAGCATTGATGACTAATTTAAGTGATATTCCTGACTACCAAACAGAGAAAATTAGAATATTTCAATCTTGAGGACAAGCTTAAGATTGTGTACTAACAATCTTAACAATGGTCTAATGAACCAAATAATGGTAAATCTCCACAGTGTGAACCATTCTTTAGGAATTTTCCCATTTCATTTATCCAGACAAAATGCAAGATTTTAAACTTTAGAAAATGATAAAGCAAGATTAAATGTTTGTAACAAAATAAAGAATTAATGTTTTACTAGAGAAGATCTCATTAATGGATAAGAAACACACTCACATACACAAAGTCAACCACAACAACTAACATAATTAACAAATGAGCAATGAAATGTCATTTGTAAAAGATTAAGTACAAACTGCCAATAAGGATGATGCAACTTAAATTTCAGCAGTGAAAATACAGTATATGTTAAAATAAACATGAAAATGTGTTTTCCTTCAATCTAGGGGAAAAAATTAAGGTAGTGACCAAAAAAGTACTCATGTAATTTAAAGCATATTCTCCAATTCCAGTCTCTGAATACACACCCTTTTGAAGCAATTTGGCAATATACATCAATAGACTTAAATATTTTTTTTAAGCCCATAGGATTTCTAAGCAAGTAATTAGATATTTAAAATTGTGTACATAAATTATACTCAGAATTATTTTATTAGTAAAACCTAATATCCAAAAACATTTGCTTGGTTAAAATATATTGATACATATATATGACAAAATATTAGTCTGCCATTAAATATTTTCTAAGGCATTTGTTAATATGACAAAATGCTCATGAAAAGAGTCATGTATTTTAGGCATATTACTTTCACGTGTGTAATATTAAAATAAATCTCATCTACATTATCACATTGGGAGGGGATGTACCTTGGACTTTTGTGGCATGTAGCTGAATTGTACTTAGAGCAACCCATTGAAGATAATTACCTGTGCAGATGCCCAAATCTAGTTACTAGTTTTACTGTGTCCCTTGTGCTATCTTTTACATTTTTTTAAAGATTTATTTTTTATTTATTTCTCTCCTCTTCCTGCCCCTCCCCAACCCCCAAACAATTGTCTGCTCTCTGTGTCCATTTGCTGTGTGTTCTTCTGTGACCGCTTCTATCCTTATCAGCTGCCCCAGGAATCTGTGTTTCTTTTTGTTGCATCATCTTGTTGTGTCAGCTTTCCGTGTGTGCGGTGCCATGCTTGGGCAAGCTGCACTTTCTTTTGTGCTGGGCAGCTCTGCTTACGGGGTGCACACTCCTTGTGCGTGGGGCTCCCCTATACAGGGGCACTCCTGCGTGACAGGGCACTCCTTGCACGCATTAGCACTGCACATGGGCCAGCTCCACCCGGGTCAAGAAGGTCCAGGGTTTGAACGTGGACCTCCCATGTGGTAGGCGGATGCCCTATCCATTGGGCCAAGTCCAATTCCAGGGTGATAGGGTATAGGTTGACTAACCTACGATAAGGACTTTTGTAGAGTGCCTTTTGATCCTTATCCACAGAACTCATTCATAAAAAGTGTTCCATTGCTTATTGAATATTGTTACATATTTTTCAAGGGAATCTTAGCCAAGTGTTTTGCCAACTTTTCTTTTCATCCTCCTAAATTCTGAAGTTGTTCAATAGAAATGATCACTGAGCAATTTACAGCCCCTGATTAATTACTGCCAATTGACTTACTTAACATTGCATGAAAGGAAGAGTTTATTTAGCAGGACAGATACACAAGAAAGTATTTCCATCTATTTCACACAGTTATAATTCTCAATGGAGTTCCTTACGCTCTTGGTGATAAATTTTATTTTGTGGATTAGTTTTTGAGGGGGGAGTAGTCTTACATTCAAGGAATAAAATCCATTTCATTAAGCACACATTATTGCTATGAAAAGAAAAATACACCATCCTTACAGAGATGCTAAAATCTCCAAAATAGTTTTATTAATAAAAGATTTTTGCCTATCGACTCTTAAATTACAATGATCAGCTTTCTCTCTTTTCAAGTTTTGCAAACCTTTTGAATACTAAATCAACCTCAAATTACTCAAGGACGGAAAGAGTGTCAGAGAAATTGTTCGTCCATTCACCTTTTCATTTATCCAAAAAATATTTATAGCTTACCTTCTGTTGGCTTGAACACACAATGTTTGCCCTCATCAAGTAGAATGTCTAAAGGAAAAGTCAAATATTTCAATAATAATGAATTAATTGACATTAATATCTGATTTTAATAATATAATAAGCATTGGTATATTATTTAATTTATTAATATAGTCTCTGGGCATCCCTTCTGTGACTGCACAAACAAATTTACTCTTCACTTTATCCTTTGATTCAAGAAAGAAAATATGTTTTGCTAGTGCTGGGACTGCTGGGCCAAGTCTGCTGCCATTAGTGCTTTTTAAAAGGGATTCTTAGTAGGAAAAGTTTATCCCAACTTCCTCAGAATCTATATATTTAAATCCCAATTGGTCTTTAAGGAAGGCCCAACTCAAATATTACATCCTCGGGAAGTGGACTTGGCCCAGTGGTTAGGGCATCCGCCTACCACATGGGAGGTCCACTGTTCAAACCCCAGGCCCCCTTGACCTGTGTGGAGCTGGCCCATGTGCAGCGCTGATGTGTGTAAGGAGTGCCCTGCCACGCAGGGGTATCCCTGCATGGGGGAGCCCCACACGCAAGGAGTGAGTTCCGTAAGGAGAACAGCCCAGTGTGAAAGAAAGTACAGCCTGCCCAGGAATGGTGCTGCACACATGGAGAACTGACACAACAAGGTGACGCAACAAAAAGAAACACAGATTCCCGTGCTGCTGACAGCAACAGAAATGGACAAAGAAAAATACACAGCAAATAGATGCAGAGAACAGACAACTGAGGGGCGGGGGCAGGGAGAGAAATAAATAAATAAATACATAAATAAATAAATCTTAAAAATAATTACATCCTCCACAAAGCTATCTCTGACTTATCAGTCAAAAGTATTTACTTTTCTCAAAGCTCCCTTAGCACTTAATGAGAAACTTTCTTCTGAAACGTATTACCATGTGCATCTATGCCACTTGCTAGAAGGTAAATACTTTGAAATTCTGGCCCATAATATTTAGATTTAATATGTTTTCGATCTTTTATTGTAATATACCTCCAGTGAAAGTTTTTTTGAATTTGCACATTAAAATTTGTTCACTGTGTTTGTGTGTATGTGTACGGGAAAATAGCAAATGAGAAGAGCAAGAATTTGAAGTCTCTAACAGTATATTCCCTAAAAGGGGATAGGCATTGAAATAAGGTTCTTTTCTTCAATTGTGATATCTGCAACTCTGAAGGAATCTCTGCCTAGCCCTGTATTTTCATCCTCAGGGGTTTCTTATCCAGTAAACCAATCTCCCACCTTTCAGACAATACAATTGCTAGAAGCTGGATAGCCCATTCAGAGACCCACAATATTTTTAGGGCCTTGAGACTAATACATTCAGGGCATCATATATGAAACATCCCAAGATCATTTTCTTAATATCATCATATGGTTAGCATAGCATAGTTCAAAAAATTTGAATTTCAATACTGATATAAAGAAGTTAGAGAACGGCAGCGGACTTGGCCCAGTGGTTAGGGCATCCATCTACCACATGGGAGGTCCGTGGTTCAAATGCCGGGCCTCCTTGACCCGTGTGCAGCTGGCCCACGTGCAATGCTGATGCACGCAAGGAGTGCTGTGCCACCCAGGGGTGTCCCCCATGTAGGGGAGCCCCACATGCAAGGAGTGTACCCAGTAAGGAGAGCTGCCCAGAGCGAAAGAAAGTGCAGCCTGCCCAGGAATGGCACCGCACACACGGATTGTTGACACAAGATTTCGCAACAAAAAGAAACACAGATTCCTGTGCCGTTGACAACAGAAGCAGACAAAGAAGAACATGCAGCAAATAGACAAAGAGAACAGAGAACCAGGGTGGGGGGGGGGGGTGGAGAAAGGGAGAGAAATAAATAAACAAAACAAAACATTATAAAAAAAGAAGTTAGAGAAGGTGATATTTAAACAAATCTTGAGAACTCTTAGGACTGAGCAAGGTGAAAAAAAATAAGAAATATGTTCCAGGCAGAGTCAATATTACAGGCAAAAATACAGAAATGAGAAAACATCTAGTGTTTGCAGAAAAACTACAATTAATTCTGTATTTTTATTTCCTAGAACTCTAACAAAGTTCCACAAACTTTGTATGGATTAAAAAAAAACCAGAAATTTATTGTATCACAAGTCTGGAGACTAGAATTTAGAAATCAAGGTGTTGGTAGGGACACATTAGTTCTAAAACCTATAGCAGAGAATCCTTCCTTGCTTCTTCCTAGCTTCTGGTGATTTGCCAGTGGTTTGTTGGCATTATTTTGGTATTCCTTGGCTTGTAACTGCAATGCTTCAATTTCTGCCTACATTTTCACATGGCCTATTTTTCTGTTTCTGTCTGTGTCTCTTCTCTCTTTCTTAATAGGTCACTAGTCATATTTGCTTTATTACTTCTCCAATATGATCTCATTTTAACTTAACTAATTCCATCTGAAATGACCCTCATTCCAAGTAAAGTCACATTCAAAGGTCCTAAATTTATTTGAACATTTATTTTGGAGGATTACAATTCTACCCATCAAATGCAGTATTGCTAGAATTTAAAATACAAAGCAGGTGGTGATGGAAGTTGAGTTTGAGAGAAATAAATGGCAAAGTGATAAAGGACAATCAATACCATATTAAGAAATTTGAACTTTCTTCTGCTAATTGCATAATTATAGGGAGGGTTTTTGGTAACAATCAGGCTAGACTGGATCAACAGAGGAACTAGAACAATGAATAAAACATCTATATGTATATCAATTTAAGATTATTCAGATGTTGTAATAGAGAGAAAGATACTGTGATCAAGTGCCAAAGCAAGAGATGATGAGACTGACTAGATGGTCAGTGGATGCTGGAACAGGGAAGTGGAGTATGATTTCAAAAAATATCATGGAACCTAAAGAAGTGAGTTATATGCTTGTTCATGTGTCTGTTTTAAGAATGTGAATATGCAATGATCTGAAAGCATTAATGAAGAGTAAGAATTTCATCAATTATCAGCCATACTCTTGACAGACACTACTGGTTGAATAATTGAGGAAGAAGAGGTGGTGTCTGTAATTATTTAGGAATTAAAATTTGCAGAATTTAGGGAATGTTTGGGAGGGTGGAGGAAGTCTAAAGCAACTCTCCAGTGTTAGGCTCAGTTTTGAATGGAGGGAACACTTGGAGATTGAAATATTAAAAGGACAACTGACCTAGTTTGGATCCTGGCTTCATCAACTATGAACCATATTACCTAAGATATGTTACTAAACTTTTTCAACCTCAATTTTCTTGGCTACAGAAGTCGGTAACATTGCCTATTAATAATAGACTTGTGACATTATTAAATAACACAGTGTTATATATAAAGCTCCTAACTTATTTTGTAATAAACAGCTCAGAGACTATTAGCATTATTTTTTATTCATTGCCACCATTAAATTACCCCAGCCCATATAAATAGAGCCAGTATACTGTTTGGCTTAGTGGATAAGAGTGTGGACTTTGACTTAGACAAAGTAAATTCAAATCTTGGCTCTACCAATCACTATTTTAATAACAGTAAGTTACTTAATATTTCTAAGCCCCAGTGTTCTAATCTATAACATGTTGAGTACAAATATCTACATTTCAATGTTTTTGTAGGGATTAAAGGTGATAATATATTTAACTGCATTTTCTAGTGCCTGGTATATTGTTATCCCACTCAGTAAATAACAATTATTCTTAGATTGCCTAAGAGGAGATTTTTAAGAGAGCCCTTATATAGGTCCAAAACTTCTCTCTTTGTTGCCAGCAATATTTGTTTTGCTTAGTTACTGAGTAGATAAATTCAGTTACCAATAGCACTAAATTTCAAGTATCAATAACTAGGACTGTTGTATATAATCATTCATAATGAATGATCTGATGGAAATGTAATGATATTAGCACTTTCTTTTTTGCTTTAACTTCAGAACCAAAGAAATAAGTTGTGAACTGTGTTCCTACCTGTGTCTGAACCATGCCTTGCCTGTCTGAAACTTGTATAGGGCCACATGACCACCAGCCCATATATCATGTATACTGTAAAAAATATCCTGTATGTTTCAACTCCTGAGCTTGATTAGCTGAAACAAGCTTGAGTGAAATGGAGCATAACAATGTTGTACAAATTCTGTTACAGAATATATGTATCTTTTAAGGTTGGGAAAAACCTTGCCAAATCTGGTCCATCTGTTCACATATGAGTTCTTAAATATTAATAGGCTGGGTGATCAGGAGATATATTAAATGAGTCTTCATCACTAATGCAACAGGTAATAATTATTATTATTATTACTATTTTTAAAGATTTATTTATTTTATTTTATGTTGCCGCCTTTCTCCACCCCTCCTCCCCTTCCAGCCCCCGCCGCCCTTCCCGCCAGTCCCGCCCGTATTGCCAACCTACAATCTGCCCTCTTCCCCAGTAACTGCTTACCTCAGGTCTGTCCATCAGCTTCAGCCTATCCACAACCGCCCCGTAGCCAGCCCCCCCTTCACTACACTCCTCCCTCTACCCAACCCTATATAACTAAGTGTACTTCCGCAATAAAGCAGACCTGTTCTTGTGCTCAAGCGGTCTCTGTGGTTTTTCCCCAACCGCGCGTCCCCTACGCCTGGAGAACCGGTGCTCCCTCTTGGGGCACCCCCCGCCGGCTGATCGGCAGGAGCAAGCCCCCCCGACTCTTGGGCCTGAGCGAGGACGAAACCCTCACACTCAGCTACAACTGGCGCCCAACGTGGCAGCTCCTCCCCCGGCCCCTCTCTGCTGCTGCTGCTGCTATGATCGTCCTCCTCTCCAGGTAGGGACCCCTTGCCCGGACGAGCCCCAAGGGACCCCTCGCCGTCGTCCCGTCCCTATCCCGTCATGGGCGCCTCTTTGTCATTGCGTCAGGCGCCGCAAGTCAGAGCCCTCGCTGCCCTGCTCGATGCCAATGGAGTCCGTGTCTCCTTGCGGCAGCTCCAAAAGTACTGGGATCTTTTGCTCCCTTTTAATCCGTGGCTCGCCACCTGCCAACTCTGGAGCCCGGACACATACTCGTGACTCATAGATCGAGTCACCTCCGCCATGGAGCACGAGAAACGCACCTTCCCAGCAGGCCTCTTACCCGTTCTCGTTGCTATTCGCGCCTGTCTCCTTGGCGCTCCAACCGAAGCCGTTTATGAAGCTTCTCCCAAACGGCCTCTAGACTGTGATCCCGATGAGCCCGCCGACACTGACTCTCTGTCTGACCAACTTGCTGCCGCTCTCGAGTGCGAACCTCCCCGCCCGAGCTCCCCGCAGCAGACAGAAACCACTCCTGCTGCTCCCCAAGATGGCGGACTTCCGCCTTCTTCTCCGCCAGCGCCTTTGTCTTCTGCCCAAGATAGCACCCATCCAGCTTCTTCTCCGCCGGTGTCCTCCTCCTCCTGCCTCTACCCGCCTCTTCCTGCCCAGTCAGCATCCGGTTCGGGCACGGAAACTGCATGGTCGCCATCTTCCACTAAACCGGAAGCGCCCCTCGCACCATTTTGTCCGCTGCCGGATGTGGCTGCTCCGCCATCTTGGCCGGTGCCCGAAAGGGTCCCGCCGCCATTTTGTTGTCGGCCGGAAGCCGCTAGGCCGCCATTTTCTCACCCGTGTTCTGCTTATCCCTTGCCGCCGCCGTACGGCAATAGCCCTTCACCTGCCTTGGCTGCTCCATCAGTCCCCGGTGTCACGTCTTCTCAAACCCCCCAGCTATATCCGCTAAATCCGCAGCCCACGCCGCAGCAACCCCAAACTTGGCTACCCTTTACAGCGGAAGAGGTCAGGACCCTCGGCAAAGCTGTAAAGGAAGACGGAATTGGCAGCCCTTATGCGCAGCAACTACTTGAGGAGTTGGGGACTCAACTCATTCTCCCATATGACTGGATTGCACTAGCCCGCGCCATCCTGACGCCGGGTCAATTTATTGAATGGCGTGCCCATTACCAAGCGGCTGTTGACCGACAAATCGTGGAGAATGCCCAAGCTGGCGTCCTCGATCCCTCTGATGCATACACGGGGACCAACAATTATGCAGACCCTCGTTCTTACCTTCAAATTGACCCAGGGTTTTGGCACCGGGTAAAAGTCCTCGTCCAGCGATCTTTCTCTCTAGTCTCCACTAAGCAGCCCACCAAACTCGCGCAGCTGCTTCAAGACTCCAATGAGACTTTCCCAACGTTTGTCGCCCACGTCCTGGAAGCCTGTCAGCGAAAGATTTCCAGCGAGGATGCCCAGTTTGCGCTGGCCAAAGAACTTATCATAGACGGGTGCCTCGCACCTTTCCGGGCTGTGGTCCTTCCCATACGCGACAAAGCTCTGCACGAATGGGTCCTTGCTTGCCGTGACGTCGACCCACAAGTCAAAACACTCACCGCTGCCTTTGCCTCTGCCATGGCTGTTTCATCCGCCCCCACTTCCGTCTGCTTTCGGTGCGGCCAGCCCGGCCACTTCGTCCGCGAGTGCTCTCAGCCAGGCCCAGTGCCTCGCTCAGACCCGCCGTTGCGGCGGCCAAGGGGCCCTTCTACACCATGTCTGCGTTGTGGGAAAGGATATCACTGGGCCCGCGACTGCCGCTCCACCCAAAGTTCCCAGCAGCCTTTAAACTCCCAGCGGGGCAGGCCTCAGCCCCACCCCCAAGAGGCCCCCAGAGGAATTCCCAAGCCATAATGTGGACAATGCCCATCACACGCCGCCAGAAACCTTCACTGGAGCTCAAAATCAATGGGCAATGGCTCGATGGACTTCTAGATTCTGGCGCTGAAGTCTCCTGTGTTCCCTTCGAAGTCGCTGCGTTCAATCACTGGCCCCTAGAGACCGGCCCTCAAGTCATCGGCGCCACGGGAGCTGCTACCTCCTGGAAAACATCCCAACCTCTGCATTGCAGCGACCGAGAAGGCCACGAAGGCCAAATTCGCCCACTCGTCCTTTCGTCTGTCCAAACCATCTTATGGGGGAGAGATGTCCTCAGCCAGCTAAAGGCCCAAATCACCACAGAAGCCTTCTCAGCTGCGCTGCCCCCCCCTTCTAGGGGCCACTGCTCCCATCTCAAAACCTGACCCTATCCCTCTGGAATGGGACACAGGGGAGCCCATCTGGGTCGAGCAGTGGCCCTTGCCAGCTCACAAGCTGCAAGCTCTCTCTGCCCTCGTTGAAGAGCAGCTACAAGCAGGGCATATAGAGTCATCCACTAGTCCCTACAATTCACCAGTCTTTGTCATTAGCAAAAAGAACACCAGCAAATACCTCCTTCTCCACGACCTCCGTGAGATCAACAAACATATTAAGCCTATGGGATCACCTCAGCCAGGATGCCCGCATCCCACCGCAGTCCCCCAGCATTTTCACGCGGCAACCATTGACATTAAGGACTGCTTTTTCTCTATTCCTCTTCACCCCTGGGACTGTCCACGATTCGCGTTCACAGTTCCGCGCATCAACAACCAAGGCGCAGCTCAGCGATTTCAGTGGCGAGTATTGCCTCAAGGCATGCGCAACAGCCTGACTATGTGCCAACTGTATGTCAACCATGCTGTTGAGCCGCTGCACTCCAAGTTCAATCCGGAGCACACATACATTCTCCACTACATGGACGATCTCCTTTTAGCAGCGAGCTCCAGTGCGCTCCTCAATGATTTGCTCTCGGCAATAATAACAAACCTCTCCAGCCTCGGGCTTACCGTGCAGCCTGACAAAATAAACCTCCAGCCTCCTTTTCAATTCCTAGGCTTTCATTTTCATCGGTTCATCCAACCCGCAAGCCCAAAAATCCACCTTTCTGATAGGATGATGCTAACCGAGCTCCAGCAACTTTGCGGGCAAATCAACTGGCTTCGCTCGGCGCTTCCCATCACAACAGCGCAAATGCAGCCCCTCTTCGAGCTCTTGCAGACCAAGGATAGCCCACCAACTGCAGCCACTCGCAGCATCACCATCACCCCCGCTGCCCAAGAAGCCATCCAACAGGTCAGCGCCGCTCTGCAGCAGTGCCGCCTGGAGCGGTTCTCCCCTGACCTTCCAATTTTGGCTTTAGTTCTGCCAACGCCGGTCACTCCCACGGGTCTCTTATGGCAAGATGGCCCCCTCCTCTTTCTTCATACGTCAAAAAGCAAGCTCCCAAAAATCTGCCCTTTCATAAGGGCCTGGATCGCACTGGCCACTGACTTAGTACTTCTCTCCATACAGACGTATGGTATCCCGCCACACACCATTGTCTGGCCTTTAGATGCCAAAGAAGTTACCTCCCTCATCATGAACAATGCCCAAATGCAGAGCCTGGTAGAGCTCTTTCGCAGCTCCTTTGACAACCACTATCCTCATCACCGATTGCTGCAGGGAATGTCTCAATTGGCGTTTTCCAACCCGTTGCGTCCATTGCCCGCACGGAACCCGATCCCTTCAGCCATCACTGCCTTCACAGATGCCTCAAAAACGGCATTTGCTGCCATCATATACACTCCTGGGAATCCTGAGCCACGACAACTGCTGTTCGCAAATGACTTTTCTGTTCAAGTGGGCCAGCTTCTAGCTGTCGCTGCAGTCCTTAACCTCCACCCAAACCAGTCTCTCAACGTCTTCACTGACAGCCTATACACCCTTCAAGTGTGCCGCAGCCTCCCGCTTGCCACTTTCTTACCGAGTGACTCAAACATTGACCGAGCGCTCGCCTTCGTACAGCGACTGCTTGAGGCGAGACAGCAGCCTTGGTTCATTGCTCATATCAGAAGCCATTCTGGCCTACCAGGACCGCTGGCTCTAGGGAATGACCTCGCTGATGCTTCTGTGTCCAGCCGCCAGGTAAACCCAGTCCTCCTCCATGAAAGCCCTGCCGACGGGCCGCGACTTGGAGACTTTGTTAATCAAGCCAAGCTCCTACATTCCCAATTCCACTTCTCCGCGCGGTCCATCCGGAAGCTCTTCCCCGACCTACCCATTGAAACTTGCAAACACCTTGTGTGCGCCTGCTGGACTTGCGTGCCATTGTTGCCACTTGGGCCTTTGCAGCCTCAGGGTGTTAACCCCCGCGGCCTCCGCCCAAACTCAAGGTGGCAATTAGATGTCACTCATGTCAGTGCATTTGGCCGCCTCAAATATCTTCATGTGGCAATTGACACCTTTTCACATCTGTGCTATGCAGTCCCTCTTGCGGGGGAAAGTGCTAAACACTGCGTCCAGGCGCTTCGCCAAGCTATTTTGTTCATGGGAATTCCATGGGATCTCAAGACAGACAACGGACCAGCATATCACAGTGCCGCCTTCGCCAGCTTCGTGCAGATGTATCACATCACGCATCATTTTGGCATTCCATACAATCCTCAGGGGCAAGGAATCGTCGAGCGCACTCACCAACAGCTCAAGCTACTCATTCAAAAAGAAAGGGCCTCCTCTCCCCACAAGGCCCCCGCCGACGTCGTGACTGCCTGCCTCATTCATCACAATCTCCTAACCTTCGATGACCATGGACTCTCCCCCACCCATAAACACTGGGGACCCATGTGGCAGCCCTCGCAAGTTCCCCTCGTCCATTGGAAAGACCCTGCCACAAATCGTTGGCAAGATCCAGCTCCCCTCCTAGCACAGGGGAGGGGCTTTGCTTGCGTCTTTCCAGATTCTGAGCCGCAGCCGCTCTGGGTTCCTGGGCGTTGCATTCGGCCCGCCACTGACCCATTAGTTCCACCGAACGATCAGCACCCTATGCCTTCGGTGAGAGATAACATTGACAGTGGATACGGCCCAGAGGTTGCCCCGTTCACCCGGATCCAGCACCAGCCATCATCAAGGAACGCCCCTTCTTAAAACGTTTCAGACCCTTACGCCGCTCTCCTTACCCCCCTCATGCTGCCCGCTCGCCAAGTGTGGAGAGCGAGGAGTTTTCTCCACAGATGCCGCACCGTCAGATGATGCCTCTACACAGCCTCGCAGCCGTTCTCTTCGTCCTGGCTTCCCTCGCTCTCCCAGCCGCTGCCAACCCGAGTCACCAGCCCTTCAATTGGACCCTCTCCCTCTGGCAACAAAAAAGGCTCCTCGCCTCGAACGTAACCGCCTCTGCCCCCTCTTTCACTACTGATGTCGCCAACCTCACTGGACGCACGAACCTTCCGTCTTATGAGTGGGGGGGACACAACCCCGCTGCCACAGGTTTCTCCACCTACTCCAGACCGCACGCCTATAGCTTCTTATCTTCCTCCCCTCACCTCTCCCCAACTACTCCTCCCCCTCAGGCGGGGGTTTCGGGGACATCACGGGCCCGTTTCGCTGGCAAGGCTCGGTGCGCGCCAGGCGCCGGCGTGCGCCGACCCTAATGGCGGACACATGCATCCTGGCCAGATGCTATGTCGTCCGCTCATGGCCAGCCGGTCCTTGTGGTCTCCCCCTACCCCTCGTCTCATCCCAGTACCCGTCCCTATAACCTCCTTTTCCTCCTCCTCCTCATAATCCTTGTCTTTTTGTCGCTACGCACGCCAAGTTATTCACACCCACAGTGCGCACCAAAACTTGTTGCCTCTATTTTCCTTTTAAAAACAAAAGGAGCAATTGTTGCCGCCTTTCTCCACCCCTCCTCCCCTTCCAGCCCCCGCCGCCCTTCCCGCCAGTCCCGCCCGTATTGCCAACCTACAATCTGCCCTCTTCCCCAGTAACTGCTTACCTCAGGTCTGTCCATCAGCTTCAGCCTATCCACAACCGCCCCGTAGCCAGCCCCCCCTTCACTACACTCCTCCCTCTACCCAACCCTATATAACTAAGTGTACTTCTGCAATAAAGCAGACCTGTTCTTGCGCTCAAGCGGTCTCCGTGGTTTTTCCCCAACCGCGCGTCCCCCACGCCTGGAGAACCGGTGCTCCCTCTTGGGGCACCCCCCGCCGGCTGATCGGCAGGAGCAAGCCCCCCCGACTCTTGGGCCTGAGCGAGGACAAAACCCTCACGCTCAGCTACAATTTTATCCCTCCCCTCCCTGCCCCAGTTGTCTGTTCTCTGTGTTTATTTGCACCGCGTTCTTCTTTGTCCGCTTCTGTTGTTGTCAGCGGCATGGGAATCTGTGTTTCTTTTTGTTGTATCATCTTGTTGTGTCAGCTCTCCGTGTGTGTGGCACCATTCTTGGGCAGGCTGAACTAGCAAGCAAACAGTTAAGAGAAGAAATCAGAAATAGTCTGATTGAAAACTGCCTAAACCAAAAACCTTCCATACCACCTTAACCTTGGAATTATTTTTTTTAGGATTGGATTCATGTGGACTGGTTTATTTCCACTGACAGTTATATGGTGGGAAATGTGAGGCAAATGAGATCAAATAGTCACAGGTTCTAACAATCTTTACTATTTTCTATCTGTCTGATAACACCTAAATACTTGAATGTTTGTACTTGGGATAAAGAAATACCTACCATAAAAGGGCATTGAATGATTCCTAAACTGTGCCTGGCACATATCTCAATACATATCTGTTGAATGCTCAAAGAAAATTATATATGTGTGTACTTTTCCAGATGGCTTAGTTTCTTGGTTGCTAAAATAAATACCGTACATTGGGATGGCTTGAACAATGGGAATTTATTAGCTGGTTGTTTTGAGGCTAAGAGAAGTCCAATTGAGTCATTAGTGAGACAATGCTTTCTCCTTGTAGAATGTGGCATTTTGGGTTTGGCTATAAGTGATCCTTGGTCCTTGGCTTTATTGATGCATGGCAGTGTACATGGTGATGTGTTCCCCTTTCTCCTCAGGATTTCATTGAACCTGGCTTCTTCTCAAAGCTATCTCTTCCTCTATGCTTTAATTTCATTCTACTTATAAAGGACACTAGTAATCTGGATTAAAGCCCAACCTGATTCAGTTGGGCCACACCTTCACTGAAGTACATCTTCAAGAGATCTCACTCTCAAAGGGTCCATATCCACCACAATAAGAGCCAAGACTCGGACAGTGTCCAAACTGGGGTGCACAATTCAATCTATCATACCACCACAGTGCTCCATGTATTCAAACAGTACTATATGGATATTAGGGTTTATTACCTTTTATTACATAGATGATGATAGAGAGATGACAGATAAATGCATAGGTAAATAGATGGATGTTCTGGGAAAGGACTAAAACACTATCCCTTTTCTTTCCCAAGTTATCAATCCTAGTAACTATTATTAAATATTCCACCAATTACAAGTGTTTCCTTTGAGTTTTGAAATAATTTTGGCTCCTGGGCTTTTGGCAAGGGGAAGAGAATTAGCATTTATTGGGTGTCTAGCATGTATTAGGCATATTATAGGACATTTTATCTCCTATATTTTGAAACTGTTTTATAAGATAATTAGGAGTACACTATTTTAAAGATTAAAACATTTGAGACTCAGAATTGTTATCTTGCTCAGTTTCATATAGTTATGGAGCTAGTATTGAGGGAACCTAAATTATAAATCAGAGGTTGACTCCAAATCTGTGAGCTCTTATTTTATCACACTGATCAATGATGAAAAAGCAATCATTCTGAAATGGCAGTGTCTTAGCTTCCTGGCTGCAAGGACAAATACTTCACAACAAATTGGTTTAAATGCAAGAATTTATTGTCTCATTGTTTCAGAAGCTGGAAGCCCTGCTTTGGTAGGGTTCTGGTGCTGGCTAACAATCCTGGGGTCCTTGGATTTCTTGTCACAGGGTCACAGGGTTATGCCCTCTCTTTTCTCTTTCAGGTTCTATTGACTCCCAGATTCTAGCTCCTTCCCATGGCTTTCTCTTTGTAATGCTTCCATTAATAGGATCAATACCCATGTTGATTCATTTGGCAACAACTTAACTGAAAATAACATCATTGAAAGATCCTGTTTGTAATGGGTTTATACCCACAGGAATGGATTAAGTTTAACAGTATGTTTTACTTCTGTGGAGCATCATTCAACATACTACAGGTGGATCTTCAGCAATTGTCAATGGAAAATTTGGTAGGATTAAATTAAAAAAAAGAGGAGATAAAAATAAGAGGGACTTCTACAAGAATTGATTATGAAAGGAAATGAAATCTGCCCTGCAACATCTGACAAATTTTCACTTGGGCCAAATAGTTTTGTTTGTCACCATTTCCCCTCTAGTCTTCTCAGTTTGGAGTCTTTAAACTTGGAATGATTACTGTTGGGTTTATATTCTGGCTCCACCACTTACTGGCTTTGTGATTTTCAACAAGTTATTAAAGTATTCTTTAATAACTTGGACTTCATTGGGTTATCAGAATTAAATAAGCATGCATTTCATGAATGTCCCCGTCTCCTTCCCGCCCAGTATTGGCAGCCGGCGCTGCCTCTCCTTCTCTCCTTCTCCGTCTTCCGCCTAGCCGTTACCTAGACAGCCCACACTCTCCCCTTCCCCTCCCTTGCTCCTAACCCCTTAGCCGCCTACTGTCCAGTAACCGCCTACTGTCCAGTAACCGCCTACTGTCCAGTAACCGCCTACGCAAGCAACAGCACCCGCCGGCACCAATCAAGTCCCTTTAGGTATCCCTAGACCCTATAAAACCATGTCCCCTTCTACAATAAATCAGACTTGTGCCTAGAGCTCGTCTCCGTGGTGTTTTTGCTTGCACCGCGCGTCCCCCGTGCCTGAGCGAAGAGAGCGAGGGCCCAACGGCTTTGTGCCGATCCCCCTCCTCTCCTTTAACCTTGGGGCAGCCCCCGTCCGGAGAGCTCACCCGGCCATCCGCGTCGACCCTCCCAGAGGCCCGCAGCTGCCCACACATGAACATGTCTAGAACAGAGGAAGGCACATGGCAAGTGCTACGTACTTGTTCGTTAGTACTTAAAAGCACTTTGGGCCATGGCTTCATTTTCTAAATTGCCTGTTCATCAATTCCCTTCAGAGAAATCCTACTGCAGTACAACGGGAGTCATTTTTGCTGAAGATATGGATCTAAAAGTCAGAGGTCTTTGATGCTAAACAAGGATACATAACTTGCATTCATTTTTTATGTCTCCAAATCCCTTTAGCGTTCTCTAATTTGTTCCCCTGCCTGAGATCTTCTAACATCAAATTACTACTTCCCAGACCCATATATGCTGTCCGAAACTTGAAAACCTGAGATCATTCACTGTTCCTTAACTGTGTACAGGGTATATAATAAAGGTAATTAGCATATTAAAATTAAATGCACACACTGATTTTATTTCCAGATGAAAAGGCTCAGCACAGTTTGAGGAAATTTGAAGTGACTAATGGTTTACTAGAACACTTAGTGAAGAGCATATGTTCCCTAAGTTGAAAAAGGACACTTTCGAAAAGTGCATTGGGGATCAAGAAGTGAAAATACTTTTGGGCTACATATAGCCCCAAGTGGGTTACATTATCTAAATCTTATAAAATGAGAAAACTGATTTCATCATTGTTCAGTAGCCCTTTATTTCTCTCTTTCAAATCATCCATTTTAAAAATTATTTAGCTGAGTGTTTCCTTTCTTGGTGCCTTGTAGAACCTTTTCTCTGGAAACTTGGATATGACAGAAGATAGCTTTTGGCCATACATTTCTATATATCTTGAAACTATGCCAAAATTATAATAATATTACGCTTTAATGGAGCTAAAATGCCAAGGCATGGATCTAAAAACATTACTTAGAATACATGCTTGATTTCAAAGTATGGGAATATGCTACAGATTCTTCCTGATTTAGGAGTAATATCAAAATGAATTTCTGCTTAACTGAGCTGTGAAGTTTAAAGCATAGGCTTCTAAAGATTAAGGAAAATATTTAGGTCTCTTGGCCATGGTTAGCAGCTATATTCTCAAGGTGTCTAGGCTAACTTCTAGATATCATACTAGAAGCCCAAATACAACCTCGAAATTAATATGTTCACAAGAGAAATCATTTTCTCTTCAAATTTTCATGCCACTTTATTATTTTACCAGTCTCAATATCTCAAGTTATAACCTTCCATTCTCCCATACCACTTCTTTTTCTCAAATCCAATAGCTTTCAAATTGCATTCATTCTAATTTCAAAAATATTTTCCAAAACTGGCCATCCCTGTACACTTTTTATTGCTACTGCCTTAAGAGATGATATTAAATATGTTCGAAAATATCTGGTACAGTGTCATGTGAAAACTTGCAATTTAATACTACGCAAATATCAGTAATCTATCTCTATATTGTTTTTCATTAAAAAAAGAGATCATCAGATATTTACTTCTAATTGTTGAGATTTGAAGGAGAGGTGAGGGGGAGGAATAAATAACTCTCATATTATGTGCTTAAGCTCTCTGTAAACTGAGAGAGAGAGAGACAAAATTAGAAGATGGAAAACAATTTATCAACTTTATACATGATTAATGCTAGGTAGGAGAAACTGGCTTAAGTGTATGACAATAATTGACTTTCTATACTGAAACACAGGAATCAGATTTAGCATTTTAGTCCAGGCAGCATAAGAAATCTGTGATCCACCCTTCCCTCCACGATGCAGCCAGCCCAGTAAAATTTACAGTGGAGAGCAGCAAACCAGTGTGTGCATTTCCTGCAGGCAGCTGGCTCTGAAGAGAAAGAGGGAAGAAGCAGAAGAGTTACAAGCCCTGTTTCTTTCCCAAGGCATTTAGGTGCTCTTATACCACTTCCCTGGCAGTAGTAAGGAGTAACACAAATAAACCAGGATTTCTTAGAAGAGTGGGAAGGAAGTGTTCCATTAACACTCTTCCTCATCATCTAGAGATGACTTGAAAGAACAAGAAGTTCATTTCCCACCCAGAATCTAGGCCCTAACACCCTCACTTCTAAACTATTTCAGTGGGTTTCCAACTGACTTCCCTTTCTTTCTCAGTTCAAGATTAGGAACTGTACTGTTTAAATATATCGTCAAGAGGTATCTTTCTTCATAGAAGAAAAAAGAGAGAGAAAAGGAGGGGAGACTAGAAGGTAGCAGATAGCTAGACCTGATCATGTCATTAGAATTGTTTTGCTTTGGAATGATGGAATGACAAAAAAAAAAAAAAGCCTTTGTTCCTGGTTTCCTTTTCCTTTCTGTGATACATGAAAACCTCCAAATCCATCCAATTTACTGTCCTATTTCCTGATATCCCCCTAGGCACCCCTTCTGCCTTCTTGCAGGATGACACATCATTATTCACTGAAGGCCACTGTTTTCTGACTACCACCCTTCCTTTTGTGTCACATTATATTTGCACATGCTGTTCACTGTGCCTAAAATGCCATTCAGCCCTCCTTTATCTGTTAAGTTTTCAATTTCCAATATATTAACAGTATATTATCAGAGAAAGTTTGTTTGTAAGGGCAAAGGAAATCTAATTGCTATTACAAACAGCTCCAAGAATATCAGTGGCTAAACACAATGAAAAAGATTTATTTCACAATCCTTCGGGAATTTGTCAGGCTGCCTGCCACATAGTAGTTCAGGGACCCAGGAGTCTTCTACCTTGACACAAAACAATTTTCCAAGGTCACATAATCCCCTACTGGGTCTTCTGTATTTAATCAAAGGACAAGGCAAGAAAGAGCATGGAATAACTTTTGAGATAATTTAAGGAATACTTCTGGAAGTGGCATACATCATTTCTGTTTCTGCAAAGGCCCAGGAAATCCAGCCAGCATGGATATTCAAGGGACAAAACTCATGGAACCTGGTGAAAAGCAAGACAATTTCTGCCACACCAGGTTAAATGTTACCCTCTCAGTGCCTCCTCCCAAGTATTTCCCAAGAAGAAATCTTTTCCCTAGCTTTGATGATGACAGTTTTGCTGTCCATGTATCTGTTGTTAAATATCATACTGAATTGAAATTTTCTTATTTCCATATCTACTTCCTTCAGTGACTGTGAATTCTTAGAGAAACAGGCTATGTCTCATTTGTCTTTTTATCTGCATCAATTATTATCATATTTGACATATAGTAGGTGTATAATAAATACTTGTGAGTGAGTCATTTAATAAATGAATGTCATTCAAATATAGCTCATATAATTGTAGGGGATTCATCTCGCTACCATTAAAATCATTAAGTAGAATATGAATCAAGTTTTGTGACAGAATCTCAGAAAGGAAGAGTGGTTCCAGTATCACAGTTGGAGAAAGAGGGAAAGAAATGGTGAGGTGGTCGCAAGGGAAGTTAAAACGTTATTTTCCATTCTTCTATTTCTCTAATAATGTATATGAGTACATGAGTACTGCATGTCAGGGGATGACTTGGATTGTAGAAGGAAGAAAGATTAACTTTGACTATAGAGAGTTCAAAGATTAACCTTCTAATGAACACAGGAAAGAATCTAAATTTTAGGAACCAGCCTAAAATAACCCTGAAACATTACTTGACAAGAGATCTTGAATTGGTTGTCATGGATCAGGAAAACACCCTTTAGATCCAGTAACCATTATTAACAAATATTTAAAATACTGATATATGGCAGTATACTGTTTCTGTATACTTTTTAAAGATCTACTGTTTGCCATATTATTTTTATTTTGACCTATAAACATCCAAGTAAAAACACACATTCATGTAAAGAATAAACATATAATGTAGTTCAATATGAAATATAAATCCTAGATATACAGAGTTGTAGGTTGAATTATGTAACCCAACAAAAACAAGATTTTAATGTTAATCTATATTACTGTGGATGTGAACTAATTTGTAAATCGGACTCTTTGAAGATGTATGATCAGTTACAGTATGGACTCATTTGTGAACAGGATCTTCTAAGAGCCTGTTTAGGTGTGGGTTAACTCATTCAGGGTGAGTCTTAGTCTATCTAAGTGAAGGAACCTGAAGCTAGGAGTCAGTGGAAACCAGAAGATAACTTTCAGAGATGTAACCTAGGGAGCCCCAAGGATTGTGGCCAGCCAGCACCAGAATGCTACAAACTTCCTTGAGAAAGTGTAGTCTTGCCAACTCCTCTTTTTGACCTGTAGCCTCTGAAACTGAGAGACAATAATTTCTGTTGTTAACTCAATTAGCATGTGGTATTGGTTATAGCAGCTGTGGCAGACTAAGGTACAGTGTTAAGGCAATTACTTTTTTTTTTAATGAAAAGAAATATAACAGTTACCTGAGCTTTGGGATTTGGATTTGGATTTGGCTTTTCAATTTTGCAGATGGATTTGGTGTAACCTCCTTCTTCAGCTTTTTAAAGCACACTAACATGCTATCCAGTTGGATGCTAGCAGCTCTCATTCTTTTCCTTGTACCTGATGACAGCAGCTGACATTCATATGCTAAGTTCTCAGGCAATTATATCATTGCAAGTTTTGGATTTCTCTCAGCCCCATTGGTTACCAAGCTTGTGTGAGTCAGTCTCTCACATAGTCACTAGCAAGTTGTTGTGACTTCTCTTCTGTCACCAGCTAGGTGAATGCATTTACTGCATTAATCTAGCAGATTTAGCACTTAAGAAACTACATTGTTGCTCATAAATCTAGTTGTTCCCAAAGCATTCAAATAAGGCATCAGAAAGGACTCTTTGGTGCCAACTCCCACTCTCAAAGATCCTTTAAATGTGAATTGTGTATTTTTGTTTTTGTTTTTCCTGCTAAAATGTTGGAAAGAGAGTCAAAGATTTCTCTTGACCCTCTATTTTCCTGCCATAAAATGAATCAAATAGTTCAGTAAAAATCTAAATGCCTCTAATACTGGTTCTCCTGAGGGCTACAGAGACCCACAGGTTTTATGGTCATGGCAGATGGCTATAGAGTTCAGGGCCATGTCAGTTGGACCTACTTTGGAGTTTGTATTCCTGAGTGTGATGGAGTTGGACTCAGATGTGACCTTTCTACACATGCCTCTTCTGTTATTTTAACCAGACCTGTGGTTGGCACTGGGGTTAGTGTATACTCAGGAGACCTGAATCTCTGGACTGTCCATGTGACAGCCAGGCCCTGAGCATCAGCAGACTTGCAACTCCTACCCTCTGGTTTATTGGACTTACTCCGGCCAGCGAACAGGGAAGTGAAGGTCAACCACCACACCAGGGAGCCAAGAGTGCCTACAACTGCAAGCAGGAGAACTGTATCCATCATTCATGTGGAATCTAAGCTGCCTCTTGCTATAGAGGGGGAGTGGACATAACCACCCCCAGGTCCACAGGGTGGAGGAATAGAGTATGGATTAGAGTGGACTTACTGGTGTTCTACTATGGAACTATTGTGATTAGTAATGAAAAAAATTGTAGCATTGATGTGGAGAAAGTAGACATAGTAGCTGTTTATGGTAGGGAGAGGGAAGAAGAAATGTGATGTGGGGGCATTTTCAGGACTTGGAGTTGTCCTGGGTGGTACTGCAGGGACAGATGCTGGACATTGTATGTCCTGCCATGGCCTACTGGGTGGATTGGGGGAGAGTATAAACTACAATGTAAACCACTATCCATGTGCTGCAGCAGTGCTCCAAAATGTATTCAACAAATGCAATGAATGTGCCATGATGATGAAAGAGGTTGTTGATGTGGGAGGGTGGGGGATATAAGGGTACATCAAATTTTTTGGATGCAACATTAAAAAAAAAAATTAAGAAGAAAAAAAATCTAAATGCCAAAAAAGGAAAAAAGGAAAAAAGGAAAATTTCGCCAGGAAATTAGACAATCCTATACCTGGAAGGACTCATACTGGGATAGTTAATTAAATATTTGAAATATTGGACATGAGTTTATAATTTTTGCTTCAAGCATGGTTGCTTTTCTGGTTCTCTTAAATATAATTCACCAACTTTAAAGTCATATGAGGTTAACACATTAAACACACACAAACACACCATGGTTCCATAAAATGATAATAGAAGATATATTGAATTTGGAATACAAGTGTTAGAGAAGATAACATAGATCTTAAACTCCCACAGACAAGAGGTTTTCTTTTTATACACAGAGCCTGAGAAATGTAAATTACATTTAAGATATGTGTCTTGATGACAATCTATTCAACAAAATTTTTTAGGTCTTACTATATGCAAAACTCTGTATTAAGTGCTATCAGGGACAGAAGTGAAGCATTAGAGAGGAAATAAATTATAATGTTTCAAAATGTGAAGGAAACTTCAAAGGTAAATGAAATTAGCTATGTAAATTGTTAAATGTTAGTCATGACTACTCCCTAGCTTCAATGAGACTATAAATTCTATCATCTCTCAAGATAGAAAATAAAAAAAGAAAGTGAAATACTCACCTTGTCTCAATTTATCCTACTCAACCTATTTAACCCTTCTTTCTCAAAATATCATATATTTTAGAAAGCCTATACTATCATGTTATATATACAAGCAGATTTTACATGATTTCTGCTTTTTAGCTCCCAAACATGCTTGGAAACTCGTAGGAACTTTTAGTTTTCAAGGTTTTTGTTTTTCTTTGCTCTTGCTTTAGTTTATTTGTGTTTGCAAAGTTCCACCATGAAGCTCTCGCCCTCTTAGCACACTAGGGTTAAAACTAGATTAGTATTCTTATCTGGGCATTTATGTTAAGAACTTGATTCTTAAAAGTAAAGAGGTGTCAGTTACAAATAATTCATTTTTGATTCATCAAACTGAAAATCACTATATGATTTAAAATCCCACTAACCTACATTTGTTTATGCCCTTTCCCTCTTCTACGTATTTAGCAAAAGCAAGTAACTCTGTATCTCCCAAAACAAGGACATACAATTATGATTACACCAGGAAAATTCTCTTTCATTTAAATTTATGTTCTATTGAATATAAAATTAAAAGAAAATGAAGTATAAATAAAATATATATTTGAAACTCTTTTGTTATCTGGTTTTACCATGTAGTTTTAAAGATATAAATATAACTCATTTAATAACATTTCCCTTTAAGAACATTAGATGCCAGTGTACCACTAGGAGTCAGGGAAATTCTGTGAATAGCATAGGGTGAGAACAAGAACAGAATCCTCTAATGGTCACTTCTCAAATCCTTTCTCTGCTGAATTTTACTTTACACATTTAACACAAATGTATTTGATGTTTACAGTGAGGTAGACATTGTTCTGGATGTTATTAACACAGGGCTGAACAAAACAGCAGAGGTTCCAGACTCCAAGGAAGAAGTGAAGAAAGACAACATATGAGCAAATAGACACAAATGCTTTCTTTCTTTCTTTCTTTCTTTCTTCCTTCCTTTCCTTCCTTCCCTTCCTTCCTTCCCTTCCTTCCTTCCTTCCTTCCTTCCTTCCTTCCTTCCTTCCTTCCTTCCTTCCTTCCTTCCTTCCTTCCTTCCTTCCTTCCTTCCTTCCTTCCTTCCTTCCTTCCTTCCTTCCTTCCTTCCTTCCGATTGTGCCATTTTATTTATTTATTTTTAACATAATTTTTGAAGATTACATAGATCACAAAAAAAGCTACATTAAAAAATATGAGGGTCCCACATACCCCCCCCCCCCCGCCACTCCTCCCACATCAACAACCTCCTTCATCATTACCACACACCCATTACATTTGGTGACTGCATCTTGGAGCATTGCTGCACTGCATGGATTATAGCTCACATTGTAGTTTCCACTCTTCCCCAGTACGTTCTGTGGCTTATGGCAGGATATATAATGTTCAGCATCTGTCCCTGCAATATCACTTAGGATAACTCCAAGTCCTGAAAAAGCCCCCACGTCACATCTCTTCTTCCCTCTTCTCACCCTCAGCAACTACCATGGCCACTTTCTCCACATCAATGCGAAAGTTTCTTCCATTACTAGTCATGATAGTTCTATAGTAGAATACCAGTAAGTCCATTCTAATCCATATTTTATTCCTCCATCCTGTGGACCCTGGGACGGTGATGTCCACTCCACCTCTATATTGAGAGGGGGCTTAGATCCCACATGGTTGATGGATGCTATTCTCCTGCTTGGATTTGTAGGCACTCTTGGTTCTCTGTTGTGATGGTTGACCATCTTCACCTCCCTGTTAACTGGCCTGGATAAATCCAGTGAACTGGAGAGTAGGAGTTGCAACTCTGTCACTTTTACTGAACGTGTGGTTGGAACTGGGGTTGGTGTATACCCAGGAGACTTAAATATCTTGACTGGACATGTGACAGCTGGGTCCTGAGCCTCAGCAGAGTTGCAACACAAATGCTTTTAGAAAGTGAGAAGTGTTATAAAAATAATAAATCTCAGTGATATAAAGAATAGGAGTAAGAGTGGTAGTAACTTCATAGAAGGTCTCTCTAGGACACCTAAATGAGTCTTAGCTAGAGGCATCAATAATTACCAAAACCAGAGGGCAAAAAGGCCAATATAGCCCCAGCTAAGAGAGGGAGTGATGTATAAGACAGGTGTAACATGGGGGCATTTTCAGGAATTGGGAATCATCCCGAATGACATTACAATGACAGATACAGGTCATTGTATATTTTGTCATAATTTACAAAATTGTACATGATAGAATATAAACTACAATGTAATCTATAGTCCACGTTTAGTAGCAATGCTCCAAAATGCATTCAACAATTTTAACAAATGTACCATACTAATGAAGGGTGTTGTTAATGTGGAAAAATGTCGGACGGGTTGGGAGTGGGGCACATGAGAATCCCCTATATTTTTTATGTAATATTTATGAAACCTATCTTTAAAAATTTTTGTGAAGTCTATACATATATATAAAATAGGTGGGTATGTATGTAATTCCAGATTTTGTAGGGCCTTATAAGCTGTGGTAAAAAGTTTGGGTTTTATTTCTCATGAAACCAATTAGAAGGATATTGGAAAATTTGAAACAAAGGATTGACTGATCTGAAATTTATTTTTAAAGTTTACCCTGGATGCTCTATGGTAAATGAATTGCGAGGGAATCTATTCCTTAGGGTAGAGACTAAGCTAGGTGATAGAGAAACACCACAATTGATAGGGCATATAAGTTGAAAGTTTACTTCTCACACATGCAGAGAGGGAGGCAGGTGGTCCAGGGTACGTAGGTATCTCTCCTGCCAGTAATTAATCCAGTACTGAGATGGTTCTCTTTAATTGCTCCACTATGATCTTTGTGACATCGTCATTGTCTCCTTTGAAGCTGGATGACCAGCACCAGGTCCACATTCTAGCTTACAGAAGAAGAAAAGAAGGAAATTAGGGTTTTCCTTTTGAGCCGAAGTTACACAAATCTCTACTGCACATAATTCAATGGCTACAATTAATTACATTGTCACATACCAAGGTAAAACTTGGGATCTGTGGCAGTTTGAAATTTTGCAGGCCCCAAATAATCCACTTCTTAAAGCTAATCCATGCATGGTTTGAACCTCTTCTAGGTGGGATGTTTTGATTAAATTATTTCAGTTAAGGGCCTTTTATTAGATTATGTGACCCATGGTGAGTCTTGATCCTCTTACTGGAGTTCTTTATAAACATAAATGGAGGAATAAAAAGCCACAGAAAGAGAGAAAAATCTGACCTGCAGAGACAGAAAGAAAACCTCCTAGAGGCTGAGAAGAGCCACTGAAGCCAGAAGCAGAAAGCAAGAAGGACTTGAAGACAGGGTAGAGATAAGCAGAAACTGCCATTGTGTCTGATCACTCACTGTGGGGCAGGTTGGTGAGAAAGCATCTCTGAGATGCCTTAATTTGGATCCTTTCCTGGCCTCAGAACTGTAAGCTGATATATTAATAAATTCCCATTTATTAAAATCAGCTTTCTGATTTTTGGTACATTGTTCCCAGCAGCATTTAGCAAAATGAAAAAGAAATTGGTACCAGAAGACTGGAGAACATGCTGCTATAAAAATACCAAAAATATTAAAATGGCCTTTAAAGTGAATAAGGGGAGGTTTTGAAAGAATTATGAGATGCTTGATAGAAAAGGCTTAAATTGCTCTGAATAGACTGCTGGTAATAATATGGATGCTGAGAATATTTCTGACGAGACCTTAGATAGAAATAGTGAGTGTATCATTCCAAACTAGAAGAAAGGCAGTCCCTGTTTTAAGGTGGCAGAGAATGTGGTAAAACTGACCATGTTGTTACATGGATGGTATAATTTGAGTGATGAGCTTGGATATTTAGCGTAGGAGATTTCCAAAATAAATATGGAAAGTATGGCCTGGCTTCTTGCAGCTTACAGTAAAATGTGAGAGTAAAGAAGATAAGCTGAGAACTGAACTCCTAGGCACAAAGAAACCAGAAATTGTTAGTTTGGGAAAATGAGTGCTGAGAGAATAGTAAACTATGTGAAAATATAACTGGAATGTAAATAGTCATTTTATTGCAAGTCAGGATTGAAACTACAGTTATACAGAAAGGATCTGTGGAAAGTCTTACTGTCTGATTGCTTGGACCCCTGTTTCCTGCATGCAAAACTTGCCAGTTTTTTGTGAGGTCCACATGAATGGAAATACTGCCAACCCTAACTGAAAGGGACAGAAAAGGGAAAGATTGAAGGAAAAATTACTTCAAAGGCAGAACCATGGAAGTTGAGATCTGGACTAAAAGCATTTTCTCAGGCCGAGAGAGGGAATCCACCCTTGTGTGTGAAAAGGGTGAGTTTGCCCTGGAGCTTGGAGAGGGTGGGCCTTCCACGCTATTGTTCAGGAAGAGTGCAGACACCCCAGTCTTCAGATATTGGGGAGGATTTGGCCACCACTCCACTGTGCTAAGGGGTCTGAGCTTGTGCCCCAGTGATAGGGAAAGTGTGACCAGTGTTCTTAGAGGGTGAGGCCTAGAGTTTGGCAGCTGCCCCAATGCTAGATGAGGGTGGAGCTGAGAGCCTGGCCCCTGGGAAAGCCCTTGGAAAGGGAGGGACTACAGGTCTGATGGGCCCTGAAGAGAAGAAACCATGGTTCTGTAGATGACTATGAGACTTTGAAATCTAAAGGAGTATGCCCTGCAGGTTTCCAGAAATGTTTTGGACCCATTGCCTTCTGTTTTCCTTCCAATTTCTCTCTACAGCAATGGGAATCTTTATTCTATGACTGCTTTTCCCTTCTGTATTGGAAGCAGATAACTTTTTCCGTAATTTTCACAGGCCCAGAGCTTGAGGGGAATTTTGCCTCATGATAGACTGCATGACTATAAATGATTTTGATAAGACTTTGTACTTAATACAGCTACTGAAATTACTTAACCCTTTTGAAATATTATGATAAAATGAATTCATTTTGAATATGGAAAGAACATGTATTTTGGAGGTACAGAGGCTGGAGTGTGGCAGTTTGAAACTTCTGTGGATCCCAGAAAATACTGTTCTTAAAGTTAATCCATTCCTGTGGGTGTAAACTATTATAGGTGGGATCTTTTGATTAAATTTCTTCAGTTAAGGGTCTGTGATTAGACTGCATGACCCAAGGTGGGTCTTGATCCTCTTACTGGAGTCCTTTGTAAATGGAGGAATAAAATGTCACAAAAACAGAAAAAAAGCTGCACAGAAAGATACCTCCAAAAGCTGAAATTAATGAACCCAGAAGTGAGACCCAGGAGTGCAGCCCAAAGCTGAAAGCAAAAAGGCCCAGAGGAGAAGGCAAAGAGGATCACCTATAGCCAGATTTCAGGGTGAAAAGCATCACCTGACAAAGCCTTGATTTGGTCATTTCCATGCCCTCAGAACTGTAAGCTTTTAACCTAATAAATCCCCATTGTAAAAGCCTATCCAATTCTAGTATATTGTTCCCAGCAGCTTGTAGCAATCTAAAATAGGATTCTATTATTAAAGAAAGAATGTGTATTAATGGTAAAAAAAAGCAGTCCCTACTCCAGAATGTGAGAGTAAAAATAGGGAAATAATTAGAATGTATACTGTCTTCCATTCCTACAAGAGAGAATGGTGTCTTGGATAAGGGAAGTGGCACTAAAAAAATCAGTTTAAATTCTGAACATCCTCCATGTTCTGTTACTGACCAAGGTGTCCTTATACACAATTCCCTCCCTGTTTCCAAAACTCTCTGCCTCTCCGTTCCCAAAAAACTCTCTGCTGACACACGGATTTTTGAGTAAATCAGCCTTTACCGAATACATGGTATGATGTTAACGATGAGGCTCCAGGGTCAAATTGCTTCGCTCAAAATTTATCACCACTGACTTTGTGATCTTTAGTAAAGTCTGTGCATTTTCTGTAAAAAATGAGGTGATAATGGCTTTTACCTGTTGTTATGAATAATAGTTATTATAAATAAAGAAATTATTGTGTGAGGTATATAGCAAGTGCTCAATACATGCTAGAAGTTCTTTTTTGGCATATTTTGGAAAATTATTTTAAAATAGAATATCATGGAACCCTCCTTTATACTAATCTTTCATTATGTTATAGAACTCAGGACCCTACGTTCTTCTATTCCTCCCGTCTTTCCACAAACCTGAAGTAATATGTTTTGTTGCCTTCTTTGGCCTTCCATTTAAGATGTCAAAGAAAGAAAAAAGTCCTTGTATTTTGTTATGCAAAAATTGTTTGAAAATGAGAATATTTGCTTTGGAGTCACCTACTAAATCTCTTTTGAATACTGGCACTTCTTGCTTACATCTATTTTTGATGTATTTCTAGCAGTTTTTCTTTAGATATGCCTTATTGTTAGTTTGATCTGTGTTCTTTCACCTTGGAGTTAGATATACTTTTATAGGAAGACTGATGACAACTGCTGTGTCATACATGGCTCTTTGCAATTTTCCCTCAACCCTTCTAGTTCTTTCACGGTCTAGTCACAGCAGCATTTCATTCCTTAATAATTACAGAGTCAGCCTTGAGAAGTAACTTTTTGTGAGCTCAAGTAAATGTTGTATCATAAATGCTTAACTTTCTATCCTAGAGAACTTTAAGAAAAATCTGCTCTTTTGAATTGCCTGAGTATCTTCATATCAATAGATGCTACTGTGAAAATGAACTTCTTCCCTGCTAAGAAAAACTGCAAATAAGTTTCCCTTGTTATCTGATCTGAGGACTACATTTTTAAATCATGCTCATCCTCACATGCCCTCTCCATCTGCATGTAGATGTGTACTCTGAAAGATCCTTCTCATTTTGTGGATCTGATGTGGGCTATGGGTGGGAGGATCTTTGGAGAAAACCTAAGTTGTCTGTCCTGACTTGTGGGTGTGGGACGGTAAGAGGCTGCAGTCCTGCCCTTGGTGACCATGACAACAACTCCAGTCCTAGGAGGCAATTTAGCAATGCAAACACTATATACATACCAGTTAGTCCAGGGAAACTCTGATGGTGGTGATGCCGAAGCTTAAGGGAACTTGGACTTGGCCTTGAATGGGAAATATAATATAGCCTGTGCATAAATTCAAAATCATCTAATTCTGTATCCAAGAGTGCCTAGTCTCTAGAAATCCAGTTAAGTGATATGGGGTTTGAATGTTCAGAAAAGATGTAAGACTAAATGTGTATTCAAAGTTGCATCCAGACGGAATGTGGGCAAGATACTAATTCAAGCTCACCTGAAATGTGGGCGATATGTTAATTCAAAACCTACATGGTACTCAGGCAAAGACTTAACTAAGAAAAAAAGTAGTTTTCTTTGAGGAAAGCATCATTTGACTCCCCACCCTGTATAAAAGGAACTTGAAAATCTTGTTCAAGGATCAGGTTGAAACAGAAAGCTCCCGAGTCCAGCCGGCTGTCAATAAATCATTTTTCCTTCTCAAAATTATTCCTGAGTCCTGGCATTTCTATACACAAATAATTGAACCTCTCTCAACTTCTACAATAGATCCTAGAAGATTCATGTCTCCTCCTTCCACTGAGCATGAGGCCCCATGTAAGACCCTTAATAAACACTCACTTGCTTGCCAACATGGACTTGTCTGAGTCTTTCTTTGGTCTGATGTATATCTTTCATATGGGTGGGAAGCTGATATTTTACACAGCTCCTTACTATACTCAGAACAGCTACCTCATGACTTAGCAGTGGGGAGACAGGAGCTTCAGTAACGAGTTATCAAGACAAATATTGCTGTCACATTACTAGGAAGAAATGGAATAGTTCTGTCCTTGTTGTCCCCCAAACCATTTTTGCAAATTTAGAATATTTAATGAGACTTGGCTTAAAAAGATGAAAAAGGAAAAATCAAAATCAGCAATGATAAGTAACAAAACATTCAGGATCATGGGACATGAAGAAAGGGAAGGATGAAGATCTTCTATGCTTGTGTATGAGAGATCCCAGTGAGAAAAGAACTGTGGGAAGTTCACAAAGAATTTGAAGAACGATAACCCAGATTAGCATAGAGAGAGAAAGGAACAGAAATTCTCACAACTGAAAATGTGTGGGTGGGGCTGAAGTTAAATAACTGAAAACGTACAACAAAATTTATTTTTGTTTAAACACCAGAAGAATTGTTCACGAGTATGGTGATAAATACCCAAACAGATGAAGCTGTTGTCTGTTTGGTGGGAATCCTTAAAGCAAGCTCTCCCAGAGTTGATAAGAAGATAGAAGGAAGGCATGCTTACTTGTCATTATATTTATTCTCATTGCAAATGTATTGACTACTAGTAAAATAGTTTGGCACCTGTGCAAATTGAATTAATGTCTCATTCCCTTGTTACTCATCCTTGCAGAGAAAAAAAGAAATGGAGATTAGAGAATGGCAGAAAATCATGGCTTCAGGTTATACTTCCCAGGAGAGTTGCATACAAAACCAAATAGAATAAGTAGTTCAAAACAGGAAGACTGGTTTTAATTAGGTATGACAAGTGGCTAAAAGTTGTTTTCCACAGAATGAGACATTCAGTGCATATCTTAAAAAGGTAAAATATTGAAGAATAAGAATTTTAGAAAAAGTAGAATAGTTGAATGCCCTCTGGTGGGAGAGATTGTTTTAAGCAAGCAAGAAAGGCAACCCAGAATCTGTAGAAAGAAAAGACTGACAGATTTGACTACACAAATTAAAAGTCTGTACTCAAAATATAGCCAAACAAAACAAAAAGACAAACAATAGATTCAGAAAATGTAGTTATGATGGATATGACAAATCTTAATATCAGATTCCTAGAAATTGTTTTAAAAAAGACAAAGCCAAGATGAACAATGTGAAAACTTATAAAGGGCTATTCACAGAAGAGGAAACATAATTATTCAATAACCATATGAGAAGATGCTCTACCTAATTATCTAATAGGAAAATACAGTAAAAAGCCTTGAGGTCATTATGTTGAGTGAAATAAGGATAATAATAAGAATGTTGAATGATCTAACTATAATAAGCAAACTCAGAGTTAGAGTCTAGAATATAGGTTACTAGGAGATAGATTGGGATTAGACAGTGGGGAGTTGATGCTTACTTTGTACAGAATTTCTATTTAGGCTGATGGAAAAGCTTTGGAAATGTAGGGTAGTGATGAGAATACATTGTTATGCACATAATCAACCATACTGAAGCAAAAAGGTGAATGTGGTTAAAAGAGGAAACTTTAGGATGTATTTATCACTAGAATAAAAAATACAGATAAAAAATAAGACTATACATCACAATGAACCATATTATAAATGATGGACTATAGTTCATAGTATAATGTTCCTTCATGAATTATAGGAACAGTACAATATTAATACAAGGTGATAATAGGGTGATATATGGGGAAAATAAACCTAATGTGAATAAGACAATTTATAGAAATATTTTAATAATTTTTTATCGATTGTAGCATAGGTAATATGTGTTAAAACAAATGGTACAATTATTAAAAGGTGCTATCATCAATATTAACAAATGTTCCACACCAGTGCAAGGTATTGGTAGTTGGCTGGTGTGCATGATTGCTTTGTAAACTTGCAACTTTTTAAATTAAAGCAAAGCAGTAAGGCAATTTTCTACCCAGAAATTTGAAAATTTAAAAAAAAGAAAATAATACTTTGGCAACAATTTGTAGAATTTGACTCTTATAGGTTACTCTGAAAGTATGGGTTGCTATAACCTTCCTAGAAATTAATATGTTAGTATAAATACATTTTAAAATGTAGGTAATCTTTGACCCTGAAATATCACTTTTTGTAGTCTGTATCAAATAAACAAAGCACCACTTATACATCAATAAGAAAATTTTAAATTACAGACAATTGTTTAGAATGGGGGGAAATGTAAAAATCTGAGTATCAGTTGGCCAGAAAGAAAGAATACTATATGTATTATATATATTTGAAAATGAGAAGCATCAAGATAAAATGAAAATTCAGAATTCTTCAGTTCAGGATACTAGGTTTCATAATCAAGCTCAACTCTCAGATCCTCACTTTCCTCATCAGAAAAAAATGGAGATAAAATAATGAAATCACAGGTTGCTGTGGGAATAAAAATGGGTAACTTTAAATCACTAAGTGAAGCTCCTGATAGAGACCAGGTACTCAATTTAGTGAAAGAAGAATCGCTGTACATATCTATAGTTTCCTCATACCTGGTTCACTAAGGCTTATCTCCATATAAAGATCTAAGATTGGCTCAGCATCAAGAGAAAAAGTCTGACCCATCGTTCATGCCAAACATGCATATGAGAAAAAGTGTTATTTTGAATTTAGTTGCTTTGAAAGATTGTTGTTTTTCAGACACTTCCTGAACACATAAATATTCATGAGTACAAATCAAATATTGTAGTTATCCAAATTACAAGATGCAACACCCTTTAGATGGAAAAGATGTTTTAAAAACTATTTTTTAAAAGTTTAGTACCTTAGATGTAAAATATAAAGCTTCACAAGGGCATTGCAAATTATGGAGCTTAATTTTTTTTTTTTTTCCAACAGAGAACAAAGAAACCAAGGCTGTCTCTAAATGTCCCTATTTTCTACAAAGGGACAAAATTTGTTACTGTCATCACTTTTGGGAAGCTCTTTCACAAATTCCTCACACCCCACCAAAAAAGTCCCGAGTTGAAATTTTATACAAAAGTATATGAACAAAATCACAAAAGAAATACTGATTCATACAAATATGCTTATTCTATACAGGAATACAGAAAGGACTGTGCAACTTCCATCAGTGTTTTTGCATGCTTTTTCTATAGACGTTAATGAATACTTGAGTAGAGTGATAGTTTGTCACTTGGCAAATGTGAGAAAATATCCAGTTTTGCTGTTTATTGGCACTTTTTTAGGTAATCAACCACAATTACCTTTTAGTTGCAAATTTAGAATGCTTTTCAGAATAGAATTTCATTATACAGTTTAAATTTTACATTCTGCAGTTTTATAAAGATATATTACATTTGAGCTAACAGTTCCTACTTCTAAGAATGAATCCTAAAACAACAGTTAACTGTATGAAAGTTAAACTACAAAGATTTTATCATAATCTTTTATATAAGAAGAAAAATAAGGGATCAGCTGAAGTGCGCTATCCTAAAGGACTACTGAATAAATCATTGGACATCCATTTAGGATAATGCTATTGAGTAATTGTATTAGTTTCTTGGCTGCTAAAACAAATATGATACAATGTGTTGCCTTAACAACTGGTATTTATTAACTCATGGCTTCAGAGACTAAAAGGTTTCTTGTCTTTCTGGGTCAGTATCTACTAGTTGGCTGGCAATTTTTGGGTGTTCTTGGCTTTTCTATCACATGGCAATACCGTTGGTGGCACTTTCTCTTTCCTCTTTTTTTTTTTTTTTTTTTTTTGACTACTAGCTTCTGGATGCTCCCAGTGACTTCTCCTTCCATCTTCAATTTATTTTGCTTACAAGTACTTCAGCCATATTGTATTAAGTTCCACTCTCGTTCAGTTTGGTCACATCTGAACAGATAAAAACATCTTCAGAAGTCCTATTAACAAATGGGTTCACACACATAGAACCAAGGTTCAGGACCTGAACAAGTCTTTTATAGTGGATATGATTCAATCCCCAACAGCCATAAAGAAAAAGTAATAAATATGTTAATTTAAGATGATGTTTAAAATAGCTTGGTATATGAAAAAATATTATATGAATATGAAAATAAGGGATATATTTTGTTTTATATACATGCATACACAGAAATACACTGAAAAGAACTGGATAAATACTAAATGAAAAGAAGCACAACTATTTTTCAGAGTATTATCTAGAGAGGATATATTATAGAATTTAAATATCTTGCTTATCTGCATCTTCTTATTCCTTTTAAAATCAGCAAGTATTTCTTTTTAATTATAAAAAGTAGGGTTATAAAAATAATAGCAGCTCGCATTTATTAGTTGCTTTCTTTGTGCCTGGATCTGTTCCAAGCACATCCTATTTGTTGGTGAGCTTGCTGGCAAACAGCATGTAGCCAAAATGGCTGCTAAGCATACACAATGGCTATCACAAAAGGCACCTCCCTTCTTCCTAGCTAGCTTCCTGCCAGAGAAGCCCGTGCGTGCCAACTTCAAAACTACCTCATCCAATCAAGTAGCTGCTTCATATTATCCCAGTCCCCTTAGCCTATCTATAATTGACAGGTCACATCAAGCCCCCACCCCTGCCTATATAAGCTGTACCACTTCCCCAATAAACCAGACCTGTGCCACGAGCCTGCGTCTCCGGGGTGGTTACTGTGTGTTTAACCTGGCTGTGTGATACCGGGGCCCCGTCGTCACTCACAACTGGTTGGAGAAGTTCGCCTCACCAAGGTGAAAGCCGTCTAGCTAACGGCCTCAGGGGCACGCCCACACTATTTATTTTTCAATAATCCCATAACAGTAGTACTACTTTTTTTTCTTTTAACAGATGAGAAAACTAAGATAAAAAGTCTATGTATGGTTGAGGAAGGGTTGTTAACCCAGGCAGCCTGAATTCAGAGATAATTCAGAGGTTTAGTTTAATTAAATATATCATATGTACACATGAATAGTCAAATGATTTGTTTGTGTTTGTGTTGGGGAAGCCCATCATTTAGGTACACCAAGGCTGGCTTAGTTTAGATGCCCATTAACCTCTGTATCTCTACATACAGCAAATCTCTATCACAGCACCCAGCATTCTTTATGTTGTTGATTTACTTATAATTTTTAACCTTTAGACTTTGCAAGCAATTTGAGTACAATATTTCATTTTTGTATCACCAGCACTTAGGAAAATGCTTATCAAATGGAAAAGTATCAATATTTGTTGAATGAATGAATGAATAAATAAATATAATTCAAGCATGTCCCTGAAATGTCAAAAACTACATTATGCTCCACTTGAAATGACTTACAGATCCATATGGGTGTGATGTTTCAAAATAATTAGTGGCAGCCCCTTTAAATGAGAAAAAAAAGCATGTATTTGCTCCTCTGTATTATCTCCCAAGTCAAAAAAACAATTGTAAAGTATAATCAACAGGTGCACACAGATCATTAATTTCAAAACAAGGAGTCTTTCAAGATGAAGCACAAAAATACAAGCCTGGCAGAGAGGAAAATACAGAAGGCAGACAAAAGGACAGTGTATCTTCTATTTTTATCATGGAGGAAGGACTATATTCAAAACCCGATTTTAATTAAAGAAATGTAAAGTGGAATGAGAGGTAAAGTGAGAATAAACCACAAAAATTCAACGAACCCTTCCATTGGGAAGTCATTGGTAGGTTTCAATCTGATGGAGCTATGATGAAATTTTTGTCTTGTTTTTATTCTTGTTAATCTGGCTACATTGTGAAATTATTAAATAAATAAAGACAGAAAATCAAAGTAACTGGGGGAGTAGAATTTTAGACAGGGCTGTGACCATGAATTTATAGTAATAACTACCATCTCTGTGTATACATTTCTTCAGCAGAAACCAGACAAGAAGGTGCAGGCACAGAAAAGCAGATATTTGGATTCACCTAATGTAAGAAGTAAAGGAAAATGGTTTAAATTAAGAATGTATTCACATTATATAAACTAATCTGAATAAAGATGAATGCTATTCAATTAATTAAATGAAGAGTCATTTAGAAGATCAAATTTCAGGTGATATAGATATCCTATCATATAGATCCTAATTTCACCTTAAAAAATGGGAAAATGTTCCATTAATGGTGAGGTTTTAGTTCTTATTTGAATGAACACATGAATTTAATGATGAGCAGTCCGCTTTATGCCAGGAAAGATGATAGACATCTTCAAAAATGCTATTTTAATGTTCAAAATAACACAGTAAGTATTAATCTTCCCATTTTTCATGCAAGAAAATTGATGCCTAGAGTTGCAGAAGAATGGCATGCAGTAGAGAAAAGGAAGATAAAAGTTTGCATTCACAGAATTAACATTACAATAGATTTTAACCATAAATGAAAATAAATGTAAAAGTGCTCAATATCAGATAGTGCATCCGATTAGCTACAAATTTCTTCCAGTGAAAGTACTTCTTAAAGTACTCCAAATCTTTTTCTGGAAAAAAAGTGTTTATAATTGTCCCTTTTCTTTTAATCATGGTTTGTATGATACTATGGTTTTTGGACACTGTGAATGTCAAACTTTCTTATTTACCAACATCGTTTCTAGAAATTCCAGGAATTGTTTCGGATTTATTTCAGTATCTGCTCATCAAATGATTACTCTTCTGAACTGGGTTACAGCTCCCCTTTTCAGAGATTCAGCAGCCCCATGAGATTGCTACTCACTATAATTCCTCATACTGCCTAGAGGGAATCGGGCAGTTGGCATGGGTGCATAAAGTGATGTTGTGATTACTTTTACTGTTTTAGCAATAGATTGAAACAGAGTCAGTTCTTAAGCCCTGGAGCAAAAACTATCTGAACACTTCAATAGGCATCAAAAAAACAGTACTAGTTATTGTTACCAAAACTGCCATTTTTGCAAATTTTTCCTGGACTTGTTTTAATCAATTCCGCAGGTCACAAGATTTATTAATGAGCTGTAATGGCCACGAAGAGTGGAGGTAGAGGTATCCAGTAAATGGTTCCTGCCCCTTAGTTTCTGCCTTCACCTTTGGAAGGAGATCAAGTAGCATGCCTTTTGAAAGGCATGGCTTGCTTTCCCAGAAAAAAGGATTTTTGGTGAGAGTAAGAGGTAAAATATAAGGAAGGGTTTAAACTTGGGCCCCAGAGATCAAGCCAGCAATGTCCAAAATTAAGGTTTTCTATTTAACAGCCCACATTGAGACTTTAAAATATGAAGGAATTTCAGGTCTGAATTGCTGTGAAAGCAAAAGCATGGAGGTAGTAGAAGTATACAATGTGAGCAAAACAACCTAAAACACAAGCTCTGTCAATAGTGGCCAACGATGTGGTCTTCCCGTGAAAATAAATGCTTATCACTATTCCTTGATTAACTGCAACATCAGTGGTAGTTTTGGTCTTCAGCGGGGATTTTGAGTGGAGAATATACCAGGCAAATAAATACTCTCAGTGTTTTGACCACACATGAAAACCAAAAGACAGACTGCCTTTATATAATACACAGGAAGATCTAAGGGCTTTTCATTATTTCAACCATGCCTGAGCAATGGGATTCCTTTCCTTCACCTTGGACATTAGAGTCTTCTAAAGTGAAAAGCATTGACAGGTAGTTAAGTCTTAATGTAGTGATATAGAGTCTAGATAAATGTTCATGTTCTTACTTTCATTAAAGTGCAATCAGTTAAGTGCTTTAGGCAGGAGGCGGGGCAAGATGGCATCTGAGTGAGTGCACCTTACTGTCTCTCCTGTGAAGAGGCAGCCAAGTGGGGTTGGAGTCTTGCCAGAGCAGGCTGTCTTGGGGACTTGCAGGGAGAGGGTGTGTGGACATCAGTTTGGAGAAAGAGTGGCAGAGGTGGTGCTTGCTAAAGGCAGAATTGTGGCTTACAAGTACAAAGGTCAGAAGCTGCGGACTGGCGGGACCCTTCCCCTTGGGGCTGGCAGCCGCAGGGTTTCCTGAGAACTGTCAGTTGTGCGGTGGCATTCCTGGGCCCTGTGGTCCCCAGATACATGATCCCCAGGTCAGTGTCCCCTGAGTCACCATAGCCCGTGTTCCACAGACCTACGTGCCCTGGGTCTGCAGAGGCCCGGACTTCCCTTTCCCAAGTGCAGCGCTCCTGGAGGTCCGGGATTGTTTTAATCCTCCAGTTTTGGACTGACTCTATGCGTGGGAGGGATTTGGTGAGGGGTGATGTAGGAAGGGCTGGCTAGTGTGGGTTTGATTTTCTGGTGTTTCCCCCCCCCCCCTTTTTTTTTCTTTTCTTTTTCTTTTTTCTTGTGCTTGGAGCAGTATACCGGTTGGCTTGGGGAGAGTCTGTTAAGAAAGGAGTGGCAAATCTGTTGAGCAAGCCCAATTCAGCTAAATACCCTGGGATAGGAAACTTGGCCCGGGGAGAAGGTGGAGTCAGAAAATCAACAAGTCCTCTCATAACACACCTAAAGGAGAGGGACTTTAAGAGCTGTTTTCCAAGCCTCCAGTATCATACTTGGGGTTCCTGGTGAGGTGTGGGTGCTCTCTCTTTGGAAATTAAAAGTCATTGTTTCTGTGTGGAGTTGATTCAACAAGGACCCACTTGAATCTCCTACTGGACCTCTCAGGAAGCTTTCCTGCTGCTTGGGAGAGAGGAAAGTAAGGAAGGGAGAAAAGGGGGAACGTCAGATCCCTAAGCGTTTTATTTAACTACAAACAGGATTCCTAGTTGGAAATTTCCCTAATATTTGGTTGGTTTTTCCTTGTTTTTCCTTCTTCTTTATGCCCCCAAGGCCCTTTTTTCTTTCTTTTTCTTTTTCTTTTTCCTGCTTACTTCCCCACTCCCTTTTGTCCCTTTTTTCCCCTTCTTTCTTTCTTTCTCTGCTTTCTTATTCTTCTTACATTAGGTGCTGCAGGGAGAGTTTCACATTTGCTGTATTTCCTCATCCTCCATTTATTCTTTTCTGTGTGTATGGATTTTGGCCACCAACACTATTCCCTTTCCTCTACATCTTTCTCTCCTCCATCATTGGTTGTTTCTCTTACACCTCTCTTTGTTTGCCCTCCTATTTTTTTTCATTTTTTTATTACTAATACCTTTGTTCTGTTTTCTGCCTTATATTCACTCTTTATATTATTGACCTCTCTTTCTCTTTCCCTCTCTCCTGAACACATGGGCCTTTTAATTCACCCTGTATTCCTCCCCATAGTCAGATTTTTATCTACTCTACTTTTCTTACTGTTATAACTCTACATACCTTACATGAGTTTAATATCCATTCTCCTATATCTCACATGGTTCCTCTGTTAATATTTACTATCAATATTACTATTATTCATTTTTTTTCTTACTCCCTTTGCTTTCGCTGACCCTAATATTTTCCTTCAAGTGAACTTAGCCAACAACAAGGAAATAGAATAAGAAGAACAAAGTGACAAAAAGGAGACTTAACACACATGCAAAAACAAAAACTAAGTAAACTCCAAACTAGACAAAGAAGCTAAACAACTGATTAAACCCATCAAGATAAAATGATAACCAGACAGCAACAAAAAACTACAGGCCAAACTAATAATCAGGAAAACATGCCCCAATCCAATGAACAAACTAAAAACCAGGAAGAGGAGCAGAACATTGAATAAGTAATTAAAGATCTCAAAACATATATTAGAAGTGAAGTTGATGAGGTTAAGGAAGAGATTAAGAATATGAAGAAAACAATTGGAGAGAATACAGAAGAAATTGCAATCATACACAAAAAGATAAAGGACCTGATGGGGATGAACAACACAATTCAAGAAATCAAAAATACACTCTCAGCAAATAATAGCAGACTCGAAGAGGCAGAGGAGAGGTTAAGTGATGTGGAAGACAGTACATCTGAAATCAAACAGATAGTAGAACTTGTTGATAAAAAGATAGAAAAAATCCAGCAGGGACTTAGGGACCTGAATGACAATGGAAAACATGCAAACATATGTATTATAGGCATCCCAGAAGGAGAAGAGAAGGGAAAGGGAACAAAAGGGGTGTTGGAGGAAATAATGTTTGAAAACTTCCCAAACCTATTGAGGGAGATAGATGTACATGTCCAGGAAGCACAACACACCCCAAACAGAATAAATCCCAACAAGCCTACCCCAAGACATATATGTGTCAAATTATTCAATGCTCAAGAGGAAGAGAAAGTACTAAAAGCAGCAAGAGAAAAGAGAACCATCACAAACAAAGGAGGCTCCATAAGATTAAGTGCTGATTTCTCATCTGAAGCCATGGAGGCAAGAAGACAGTGGTATGACATTGTCAAGGTACTAAAAGAAAAAAATTTCCAACCAAGAATACTCTATCTATCAAAGTTAGCATTCAAAAATGATGGAGAGTTCAAAATAGCTACAGATAAACAAAAACTAAGAGAGTATGCCAACAAAAATCCTGCCCTTCAGGAATACTAAAGGGAGTTCTGCAGGAAGAAAGAAAAAAATGAGATACAGAGTTGGAGGAGAGCATAAGAGCAACTAAAAAAACAAAAACAGAAAAAGAAAATAAAACAGAATATGACAAACACAAATCCAAATAAAATATGACAAATATATGGAATTCCTTGAAAGTAATAACAGTGAATTTCAATGGATTAAACTCACCCATCAAGAGACTCAGATTGGAAGATTGGATAAGGAAATATGACCCATCTATATGCTGTCTGCAAGAAACACATCTTAGACCCAGGGATTCAAGGAGGTTGAAAGTGAATGGCTGGAAAACAATCTTACAAGCAAACAATAACCAAAAAATGGCAGGAGTAGCTATATTAATATCAGACAAAATAGACTTTAAATGCAAAACAATCGTGAGAGACAAAGATAGACACTACATATTAGTGAAAGAGATAATCTTTCAAGAAGAAAGAACAATCATAAACATTTATGCTCCTAACAAGGGTGCCTACAAATACTTGAGGCAAACACTGGAAAAACTAAGTGAAGGAATAGATGCCTCTACAATTATAGTGGGGGACTTTAATACACCACTATCAATTTTGAACAGAGCATCTCAAAAGAGAATCAATAAAGAAACAAAGACTTTGAACAATATTTAGAGGAGCTGGACCTAAGAGTCATATACAGAACATTACACCCAGATACAGCAGGAGATACATTCTTCTCAAGTGCACATGGATCATTCTCCAAGACAGACCACATGCTAGGCCACAGAAAAGTCTCAATGAATTCAGAAAAATAAAAATCATACAAAATAATTTCTCTGACCACAGTGGAATGAAGCTGGAAATCTGCAAGGGCCAGAGACCTAGATTTGGCACAAAGATTTGGAAGTTAAACAACTCACTCTTAGAAAAACAGTGGGTCAAGGAGGAAATCTCAAAAGAAATTAATAAATACCTTGAAACTAGTGAAAATGATAACACAATATAACCAAACTTATGGGATGCTGCAAAAGCAGTACTGAGAGGGAAATTTATAGCCATAAATTCATACATCAAAAAAGAAGAAAGAGCTAAAGTTGAAGAACTAAATGCAAACTTGGAGGAATTAGTTAAAAAAACAACAAACTAACCCCAAAAGAAGAAGAAAGAAAGAAATAACAAAGATCAGAGCAGAACTAAATGAAATAGAAAATAAGAAAGCACTTGAAAAAATAAACAAAACAAGAGCTGGTTCTTTTAGAAAATCAATAAAATTGACAAACCCTTAACTAGATTAACAAAGAAAAAAAGAGAGAAGATGCAAATACACAAAATACGAAATGAGAAAGGAGATATCACCACTGATCCCACAGAAATGAAGACTATCAAAAGAGGATACTTTGAAAAACTATATTCCAACAAAACTGACAATTTAGAGGAAATGGCCAAATTCCTAGAAACACATAAGCAGCCTACATTGACAAAGAAAGAAGTTGATGATCTCAACAAACCAATCACAAGTAAAGAGATAGAATCAGTCATTAAAAACCTCCCAACTAAGAAGAGCCTTGGGGCAGATGGATTCACAGGTGGATTCTACAAAACATTCCAGAAAGAACTAACACCAATCTTGCTTAAACTCTTCCAAAAAATTGAAACAGAAGGAACATTGCCTAACTCATTCTATGATACCAACATTATTCTAATACCAAAGCCAAACAAAGACACCACAAGAAAGGAAACATTACAGACCAATCTCTCTAATGAAACTTGATGTGAAAATCCTCAACAAAATACTTGCTAACCATATTCAACAACACATTAAATAAATTATACACCATGACCAAGTGGGGTTCATTCCTGGTATGCAATGATGTGTTCAACATAAGAAAATCAATTAATGTACTACACCACATAAACAGATTGAAGGAAAAAAATCACATGATCATATCTATAGATGCAGAAAAAGCACTTGACAAAACACAGCACCCTTTCTTGATAAAAACCCTGCAAAAGATTAGAATAGAAGGAAACTTTCTGAACATGATAGAGTATATATGAAAAACCCACAGCTAACATCATTTACAATGGTGAAATCCTAAAATCTTTCCCTCTAAGATCAGGAACAAGACAAGGATACCCACTATCACCCCTCCTATTTAACATAGACTTAGAAGTACTTGCCTGAGTACTGAGGCAAGACCAAATATAAAAAGCATCCAAATTGGAAAGGAAGAAGTCAAAATTTCACTATTTGCTGATGATATGATCCTATACATAAAAAACCCTGAGAAGTCTACAACAAAGCTTCTAGAACTTATAAATGAGTTCATTAAAGTCACAGGTTACAAGATCAATGCCCAAAAATCAGTAGCATTTCTCTACACCTATAATGAGCAATGTGAGGAAGAAATCAGGAACCAAATACCATTCACAATAGTAAATAAAAAAATAAAATACCTAGGAATAAATTTAACTAAAGACTTATATACAGAAAACTACACAACACTGTTCAAGGAAATCAAAGAAGACCTAAATAAATGGAAGAATATTCCCTGTTCATGGATAGGAAGACTAAATATTATTAAGATGTCTATCCTACCAAAACTGATCTACAGATTCAACGCAATCCCAATAAAAATCAATACAGCATTCCTTAATGAACTAGAGAAACTACCTATGAAATTTATTTGGAAAGGAAAGAGGCCCCAAATAGCCAAAGACTTACTGAAAAAGAAAAATGAAATAGGAGGAATCACAGTACCTGACTTCAAGGCATACTACAAAGCTACAGTAGTGAAAACAGAATGGTATTGGCACAAGGATAGACACATTGACCAATGGAACCTAATTGAGAGTTCTGATATAGATCCTTGTATATACAGCCATATGGTATTTGACAAGGCCACCAAATCCTCTCAACTGGGAGAGAATGGCCTCTTCAACAAATGGTGCCTGGAGAACTGGATATCCAATATAAAAGAATGAAAGAGGATTACCAACTTACACCTTATACAAAAATCAACTCAAGATGGATCAAAGACCTAAATATAAGACCCAAGACCATAAAGACCTTGGAAAGCAAAGTAGGGACGCATCTACAGGACCTTGTAATAGGAAACAGCTTCATGGACTTCACACCAAAAGCACACACAACAATAGTACAAATAGATAAATGGGACTTCCTCAAAATTAAAGCCTTCTGCACCTCAAAGGGGTTTGTCAGGAAAGTGAAAAGAGAGCCTATACAATGTCAGAAAATATTTGGTAACCATATATCTGATAGGAGACTTATATCTTGCATATATAAAGAACTCCTGTATCTTGAAAATAAACAGCCCATTTAAAAAATGGGAAAGAGATTTGAACAGACATTTCTCCAAAGAAGAAATACAAATGGCTAAAAAACACATGAAAAAATGCTCAAAGTCCCTGGCTATTAGGAAAATGCAAATCAAAACAACAATCTTACTCCCATAAGACTGGCAGCTATCAAAAGATCAAAAGACTACAATTGTTGGAGAGGATGTGGAGGAATGGGAACACTCATTCACTGCAGGTGGGAATGCAGAAGGATCCAGCCATTCTGGGGACAGTTTACTGGTTTCTCAAAAAACTAGCTCTAGATTTGCCATATGACCCAGCAATTCCACTGATGGGTGTATACGCAGAAGATCTGAAAACAAGGACACAAACTGATATATGCACACCAATGTTCATAGCAGCACTATTCACTATTGCCAAAAGTTGGAATCAACCCAAATGCCCATCAACAGATGAATGGATAAATAAAATGTGTAATATACATACAGTGGAATACTACTCAGCTATAAGAACAAATACAATACAAACACATGTGATAACATGGATGAATCTTGAGAACAAATACTATATGACCTCTCTGATAGGAAATAAGTAAACCAAACTGTCTCAGAGAGCTAGAGACTGGATGATAAACTTTAAGGTAGTTGGAGAGTAGTGGAAGGTTGTGAGCTGACAGCTACTTGGGTGAAATCTATGGTAAGCTAGAGGTAAGTATTTGTGTAGGGAAGGGATAAATTGGTGGCATAGGGCTAACTTTGGGTGGGGCAGTGTGGACTTTACAGGTGCTAGGGATGGGAAAATGGGTCAGATTGCCCAAGAAATTGGGGAGAGGGTGAGAGGAATATTTGATCATGGGATATTGTCAGGTATGTGGTTGAAATTGTGGTGCAGAGAAAACTCTTTAGAGAATGTAATATGGAAGGGTGCATGTTTGGGATGCTTAAGGGAGGGCATCTGACACAGGTAAAGCTTCTGGGGAGTGCGTGAGTGCTCATTTTGTCATAGTGAATTATATCATTGGGTGGAGACCCATACAATGAGAGTGAAGGTATACCCACATCATGGGGAGGACTGATGTTCTCAAACAGAGGGAATTATACCTCTTGAGAGAATCAGTGGCTCCCAATGGGTTAGGGCGGTCAAGTGTGTCAAGCCCTCAACATTTTTGCAAGTATCTGTGAATATGGTCCCTCAAGTAATGAAGATTGATTGTCATGGTGGGCCCTGAGGGGAGGGGGAAAGAGGTGTTGAATACATGGAATCAGAGTAACTGGGGGGCAATGGAAGTGTCATGCCATGATGGATATAGGTCATGTTAAGTTACACCAAAAATGTATAAAAGTCTGTAGGCTAAAATGTAAACCACAATGTAAAACATAAGATAACTAAAATTTTAGAAAATTGTATAGTCTAAAATATAAACCATCATGTAAACCCAAATGGAACCATGTTTGAAAGCTATCATTTCAATATCTGTACATTAGCTGCGGCAAATATAATATGAACAAGTAAAAAGATCACTGTTGGGGAAGGGACAAAAGGTCTGATGTTGGATATGTGGGAGTACCATATATTGTATATGTGAATTACTGTGACCTAAAACTTATGTCAAGAGAAACTTAATAATCAGGAAAAGAAAAAGAAAGAAAGAAAGGAGGTAGACACTGAGGAAGAAATGGAAGAAATTGCCTTGCCACTGTATATACAGGGCAACACCTGTAGAAGTGATGAAAGGCAAAATATCAAAAACAAAGCTTTTTCATTTCTTTGATACCCCAATTTTTTTTGCTTTATTTAATTTTTCTAAATTTCTGTGTATTCTATATCTAACGTTTAAACCCATCATCATTTTTTCTATTAATGGTAACCTGGGTTTCCTTTCTGAAGAAGTTTTGGACTACAGAGAGGTTCAACTATGATGGGGGAGGAGCACTTGTGTGGGATGTCATTAGTGGGGGGCACACGGTTGGGAGGGAGTTCTCCAGGGCATGTATACAGGGTACATAGGAAGGTTTGGGTATTTTCATCTTGGTTTTAGTTGGAAATGACATATGAGAGAGTGCTGAATTCCTGACTAGGGGAGCTCTATCACATTCCCCAATGGAACAACAACAATCCCCCAAGTGCAATGGCAAAGACCAATAAAGATAGATGGTCCAACAATGGGCCCTTGATACTGATGGTTCTGATTATGAGCCTGTGTGCCTGAAATATGAACTAGGCCTATAGCTGTGGGGTATCTAAGAGTTATCTCCTGAGAGCCTCCATGTTGCTCAAATGTGGCCATTCTCTAAGCCAAACTCAGCATGTAGATGCATTGACTTCGCCTCAGTGTGGGACATGACTCCCGGGGATGAGCCTCCCTGGCACCGAGGAATTGCTACCAAGCACCAGCTGATGATGTAACTACAAAAAGACCATAAACAAACAGGTCAACTCAGACCAGCAGAATATCTTAGCCTACATGTGATATCAGGTGTTAAAAACTATATTTGACCTTTGATAAAAGGGAGAAATGGAAAGGACAAATGAGTTTATATGGCTATTAGTCTCCAAAAAAGAGCTGGGAGGTCATCAGGGGGTGATGCTTATCAATGCCTCAGCAGGGTACCAGAGACAGCCAAGGTACATGGAAACCCAGGTGCTGGTTCTCCTGAGGGCTGCAGCGACCCACAGGTTCTATCATCAAGGCAGATGGCTCTGGAGTTCAGGACCATGCAGTTGGCCCTACTTTGGAGTTTGTGTTTCTGAGTGTGATGGAGTTGGACTCAGATATAACCTTTCTACACATGCCTCTTTTGTCACTTTTATGGGACCTGTGGTTGGCGTATACTCAGGAGACCTGAATCTCTAAACTGTCCATGTGACAGCCAGGCCCTGGGCCTCAGCAGACTTGTGGCTCCTACCCTCTGGTTTCTTGGACTTACCCTGGCCAGCTGACAGGAAGGTGAAGAGGATCAACCACCACACCAGAGAGCCAATAGTGCCTACAGCTGCAAGCAGGAGAATTGCATCATCATTGATGTGGAATCTAAACCCCCTCTTGATGTAGAGGGGGACTGGACATAGCCATCCCAGGTCCATGAGATGGAGGAATAGAATATGGATTAGAGTGGACTTACTGGTGTTCTGCTGGGGAAATATTGTGATTAGTAAGGGAAGAAATTGTAGTAGTGATGTGGAGAGGGTGGCCATGGTGGCTGCTGATGGTAAGGAGAGGGAAGAAGAGATATGATGTGGGGGCATTTTCAGGATTTGGAGTTGTCCTAGGTGGTGCTGCAGGGATGGATGCTGGACGTTGTGTGTCCTGTTGTGGCCCACTGGGTGGACTGGGGGAGAGTGTGGACTACAATGTGGACCACTGTCCATGTGCTGCAGTGGTTCTCCAGAATGTATTCGCTGGGTGCAGTGGATGTGCCACCATGATGGAAGAGTTTGTTGATGTGGGAGGGGTGGCGTGGGTGGGGTAGGGGGTATATGGGGACCTCATAATTTTTAATGTAACCTTTAAAATAAAATTTTAAAAATGAAAGAAAAAAAATTAAGTGCTTTAATATCTTGGGCCTCTTTTGTATCCCATACCTAATAACTTTTCCTGATTATTCCCACAGCATAAAAATCCAGTAAAAAAGGCCAAATATATTTGTCATTTGCAGAAAGATGTCAGTGATTTTTAAAAAATCATTTACATCCTAAATAGTATATTAAAATTCTTGTAAAGTTGGCTATGAAAGTACTTAATAAGTACACCATACTGTCTGTTATCTATCTAATATTTCAGGCCATAATCTTTTTACAATTTAGGTAAAGAGAATTACCTTATTTGCAATGAATATTCAGGAAAAGTGGTGATTTATAATAAAAGTAATAATATTTTTCTTTTTCAAAAGTTTTTTCCAAGAAGTTTCATTTTCTATTGAATATATCTCACTGAGTCTAAGTCTATAGGGATTTAGTTTTATTGATAGGAACAGAGAGAATCAAGTCTACTATGTGGATAATTTATTTGACTTCACTATGTTGTATGTTCTTATAAGAAAAATTTAAAAGAAAATGAAAGTCATTAGAAAACATATGATTTGTTTTTGCAACAAAGCAATTAAAGGAGCCTAACTCTCCAAAGAATGTTTTGTGTAACATTCTTAATACAAAAAGGGCTGAATTACCTTATATTTGGAAACTGGAAACTCTGTGCTATCTTTCCAGGTTTAATAAGGAATGGATGTTTGGGATTAATATGAAGATACAGTACCTTCTATTATTAATGAGTTACTAAGAATGTATTACATATTGTCATTTTAAAACAATTTTTCAAAAAAGGGTTTATGACTATTTTGTCTTCAGTCCCCAAAACTAACCAACCAAAACTATTGCAATCTAAAGCATAATAGTTAAAACTCAAGGATTGCCTTTTGCACTTAAGCAGACATAAGCACAGCAAATTAAGTAGCTTCAATTAAGAGCATCAACCAAAATTTAACCTAAATGGCTTCTCAAAATGATTTTAATATCCCCAAACCATGTTCAACAATGTGTATAGCACATTGTTGCTATACACATATGATAGAAATACAGTCTGTTGACATTTCACCAGAAATATGATTAATACGCATGAAGAATGAGATATAGTAGAGCATGTTGTGAGTAATTGATAAAGAATTTTATTACTGATAAAATTTCCTTCTAATCAATTTTTTGTCCTGTTGCATTTTTAAAGACAAAATTAACATATAAATATAGCCTTAGCAGCTTTATTTGATTACAATGTGCTCAATAAGTTTTTACCTTATTGAAGTATAATAGCAATAAAATAAATTGTACATACATGAAGTATACAATATGTTTTGACATATGACATCAGTAAAACTGTCACAACAATCAAGATAATTAAATTAATCATCACCCTCAAAGTTTTCCTTTTGCTTCTTATGCCCTTCTACCTGTACTTTTCTTCCTGTCCCTATGAATTTAAATAGATTAACAGATTATGCAATTTATTGTCCGGCTTCGTAACTCAATGTAATAAAAATGATGTTTTTTTTCAGTATACATCAGTACTTCAACCCTGTCTTTTTTGTTGAGTAAGTTTTATTCTAATGAATGACTATAATATAGCATGTTTATTTATTAAAATGTTGATTGGAGTTTGGGCCATTTCCCATCTTTTGCTCATACAAATACAAGTGTTATGATATCCATGAATGAGTCTTCCCATGAACATGTTTTCATTTCTCCTATGGAAATACCTAGGGGTAGAATGGCTGGATTATATGGTAGGCATATGTTTAAGTTTGTAAGACACTGCCAGGCTGTTTTACAGAGTAGTTTTACCACTTTACATTGCCACCACAATGTGTGAGTATTCCATTTCCTCCACATCCTCATCAGAACTTGGCATGGTTAGTCTTTTTTGTTACAGTGATTCTAATAGCTGTAATGATATTGAATTGCAGTTTTAATTAGCATATTCTTAATGACAAATGATGTCAAATATCTTTACATATGCACATTCGGCATCATATATCTCTTTGGTGAATCATCTTCTGCCCTTATTTGATAGGTGATTATCCAGTATGTAATTGAAGCTATTTTCTCCCAGTCTTTGGCTTGAAGTTTGTACTCTTTTTATAAAATTGTATTCTAGTGACTATATACAACCTAAAATTTCCTCTTTTAACACCTTTAGACATATTGTTAATTATGTTCATGATATTGTGCTACCATCACTACCATTACTGTCATCCATTACCAAAACTTTTCCATCATCCCAAACAGAAACTCTATACAATTTAAGTATACAACTTGCCTTCAATAGCATACACATACACTGTTCTTATACCCATTTCTCCAACCACCTTTTTATGTACTTACTACAAATTATATCTTTGTATATCCTATCCAAAACCAAGGATTTATCATTACTTATTGTTAAAGGTTTGCAATAATTAACAAGCTGTACTTCAGTTTCCCCTGATGTGCATTGGGAAAAAGGCAAACCCTCTCCCCCGTGTAGCACTTTCCCACAGATTAAACAAAGGAACCCTGTAGAGACAGGAGTACAGGGAGATAGAGATCTTCATCATTTGCAATGAGAGGGAAATGGAAACCTCTACCTGCATATCGGAGGGAGATGGAGACAGAAACATTCACTATTTACAAACCCTTTTAAAACCTTAGAGATCAAAAGAAACATTTGCTCCTGCAGCATTCCAAGAAGCCATAGTCTCCCTCAACCCCCTCCCACAACCTCACTCAGACCCTCAACCCCCCTCCCACTATTATTTCCCTGCCTAGGAAAGTTCTGTATAAATTCAAGTTCTCCCTTCCAGGAGTGGGCAGAATTCTCTCTTTAGACCCCCACCATGCTGTTGGAGGGATTGAAGTCTGTTCTTGAGACCCCCGCTGTTGGGAGAGCTTCTCAATAAATCAGTTCTTTGCTTATGGTCAGTCAGTCTCCGTGTCCCAGTAAGAGCCATATTTTCTCCAATACTTATTATGCATTTTCATTTTAGCACCTGTTAAGTGGAGTTACTTAGCAAATAATACAATACAATAATACTGTCAGTTATAATTACCTAAATGGTTACCTTTGGAGATTTTTATTTCTTCATGCTATTTTGAACTACTGTCTACTGTCCTTTTCTTGCAGTCTGAAGAATTCCCTTTAGCATTGCTTACAGGGCAGGGCTAGGGGTGGTGGACTTCCTCAGCTTTTGTTTTTCTGGGAATGACTTGATTTCTCCCTCTTTTTTAAAAAGCGTCACCAGATATAAAATATTTGATTGGTAATAGTTTTCTTACAGCACCTTCTTGCCTCTGTGGTTTTTGATGAGAAATCAGCATTTAATCTAATCTGTATTGTACATAACATACTGCTCTTCTCTTGCAGTTTTCAGATCTCAGAACTCTCTCCTTATCCTTTGCGGTAGACAGTTTGACCAGTATGTGTTGGGGAATTTGCTCCTCAAGTTTATTCTGTTTCACATACTCTAGGTTTCTTGAATGGGACATTCATATCTTTGCTAAGAATGGGAAGTTTTCTATCATTATTTCTTGACTATTCCCACCACACCTTCCTCTTATTCTTCTCCCTCTGGGATTCCCATAATGTGTATATTGGTATACTTGATGATGTCCCACAGGTCTCTAATGCTATTTATGCTTTTAATTTTTTTTTTTCTGCTCCTCAACCTGACTCATTTCAATTGTCTTATATTTGAGTTTACTTATTCTTTTTTTCTGCTAGCTACAATCTGTGGTTGAAACCCTCCAGAAATTTTGCATTTCAACAATTTGGTCTTCAAAACCAATAGCTTGGTTTGGTTCCCTTTTAAAATTGGTATCTCTTTATTGAGATTCTCATAGTGATATGGACTGGGGAGGGGGGTGCGCTGTGTGGTTTTTTATAAATAACCTGGTCTGTGTGTGTAAGTTAAATGTGTTAATTTGAGCTTACCTGGAATGTAGAGTGTATATGTTAATTCGAGCTTACCTGGAGAGTATGTGTTAATTCAAAACCTATCTAATACTCAGATAAAACACTTGAAACTCTAAGAAACTAACAAAAAGTCCTTTTGCATATAAGCACCATTTGACTCCCCACTCCTACATCCTCTGTTTAAAAAGAACCCCAAAATTCTATTCAGGGCTCAGGTTTTTGAACAGGAGTCCCTGAGCCTGGGTTATTGTTAATAAATTTTCCTTCCCAAGAATACTACTGAATCCTCGTCTTCCATATGCCATCATTGAATCTCTCTGCTTCCAGAACAATAGTGTTTATTCATTATTTTCCTATTATCTTTTAGTTGGTTGTCTGTATTTTCCTTCATCTCCTTGAGCACTTTGAGGATATATTTTTTTAAAAATTTTTGTCTGGTATATCCACAGTCTGTTCTTTGATGTTTTCTGGATTTTTATTCTCTTCCTATGGATGGGCAATCATTTCCTATTTCTTTGTTTGCATACTCTATAGTTTAATCTTTTGTTGTACCTTGTACATTTTAATATTTGAAAATGTTAACTCTTGAATTTACCTGCTGAGATGTCTTTTTCTTGAGTCTGTATCCAGCTAGAGATGTAATAGAGATTTTCTTGTGGGTCAGGAGCTAACAAAACCAAGCAAATCTAAGCAAAAAACACCTTTCACAGTCTTTGCAAATTGGCTTTACTTTGGCTGGGGCTCTCCTTCAGAATCTCCTTCAAGAAGGTCAGAGCAAGGTGAATGCACAGTGCAGGGCCCTCCACTTTTCTGGGCCTATGTAGATGCTATCCTTGCAGGTGGCCTTAGGGGGTTCCCCTGTTCCAGGAACTTGAATGCCCCCTCTCCTCCCCAGGAATCAGACTTTCTTCCCCTCCTGGGTGTTGCACTGCAGAACTTAAAGCAGGTAATTATTTTTTTCCAGGCTGCCTGACTTAATTGTTCCTTATTCTCCTTTCCCTGTTTCAAGCTGCTTTTTTCTGGAAGGCAAATTCCAAGAGGAGAGGCAAGGTGGGAGAGTTTTCCCAAGCCTGCATTTCCCAGCTGGAACTTGTACAGGGATCTGAAAAAGGAATGCTGTCCAGCTCCAAATTTCCCTAGAAAGGGGATGACTGAGGGGCCAGAAGGGTTTCAGGAATTTTTCTCATGGCTCCTCAAAGATGTACTTTCTTGAGTCCACTCCTGTCCAGCAAATGTAGCCCTTCAACTGTCCTCTTCATCCTGTCCTTAAGACTCTTCCACTGCCTTTGTTTGGCCCTGGTTGGAACAATGGCCACCCTCAGAGGGAGGTCCCCAGTGATCTGAAGTAGTTAATCAAAAGCAGTGGTAAGAAATGGGAATTTACAACCCTGGATCTTGAGGAAGTAGGTCATTGTGTCCCAATTTGGCACCAGCAAGCTGCAACAGGTTTGGAGTTTGAGCGCCTCACTGCTGCCAGCCCAAGACTCAGGGATGGGTGACTATAGCCATCCACAAAAAGTGAAATTCACTGGTATTTGCCACAATTTACTAGCCTCTTCCTCTTTCTGGATGTTGCGCAGTGTTCTGGACTTATCAAAAGTATAAGGGATTACCATGTACACCCAATCCCCTCTGCCATCTTCCCCTATTAATAACTTCTTACATTTATGTGGTACATTTGTTACAACTGATTAATACATATTGAAGTACTGCTACTAAGCAATGCTTAGTGTTGGAGAAAAATGGTGTTCACTGGCACACGGAGACTGATTGACTACAGGCAGCAAAAGAATTTATTAAGAAGCTCTCCCAATGGAGGGGGTCTGAAGAACAGACTTCAGTCCCCCCACCAGCATGGTGGGGTCCAAAGAGAGACTTCAGCCCATTCGTGGAAGTTGCAGATGTGAATTTCTATAGTACATCAATAGGTGGGGAAATTTTAGTTCATGGGGAGGGGGTTAGGGTCCAGAGTACAGCCTTGGGTCAATAAAGGGCTCTTGGTGTATGGCTTGGGGTGGTGGGCTAGGAAGCAGGGTTTTCTTGGAATGCAGGAGGGTTTGATGGCCCTGAAGGGATGAAAGTCCTTATCTGCTCCATTCCCATGGTTATATGGCTCACTCTTGGGGGGAGAGACGCTGTCTTCCACACTGTAGGCAGCTTGCTCAGTTGATTGGAATGGAGCCACCGCCTTATGACCTGGTAATCACTGCAAGCCTCTAACATTTAGTTTACACTATGGTTTACACTTACTTCCAATGTTCTAAGAATGCCCTATGCTCTATCTATTATTCCAACCTCCTCCTTTCTGATTCTCTGGTAACCACTATCTTTATAACAGTGTTACATGTTCTTCCATTACTATAATATTAAGTTTACTTTGTCCATGGTTGCATTTCTCCCCTTATGTTTTTCATTCCTCAGCCTTGAGTATTTGGGGATGTTGATGCCTGCTATGCCTACAAATGAGAAAGGGTTTAGATTTTGTGGTGCAGATGGGTCAGATGTTTTGCTTGCAGTTTCTTTTCTGTTTTGGGGAATACAGGTTGTCCACCATCAAAATGTTGTTACTTTTCCTGGGTGAGTCTGATGATCTGGAGAGTAGGTGTTGGCTACAACTCAGCTGAGATTCAGGGCTCTACCAGCATATGAACAGATTGGAAATAAGACATATATAATGGGTACAGGGCTAAGCATAGGCTCAAATAAAAAGGGTAGAAGAATCTGTGTAGGGAAATTATAAATGAGTATAACTCTGTTACATTGGAGAAATATATTGTCCTATATTTCAAGATAAGGCCCACTGACAGGATACTGATTTCAAGGAATAGTGTGCCTTGTGTATAGTTCCCAGATGAACCTAGAGCCCTCAGAAGCTCCCCTATTTGGGGGTTTGTTCACGGTGGCATTTAGTGAGATATTCCTTAGATATGCATAAGTACAAATTCTGGAATGATCTTTTGATTCCTTTTGAAACCTTTTAGCTCTAAGAATTGTTTTGTATTTATTAGGTGTTTCTCCCAATTGATCAAGGTCTTTTTCCAAATGCGTTGACATTTTATACTTTTAATGCTTCTTTCTAAAGCAGAAGTTCTTCATGAAGTCGAGTTTATTAATTTGTTCTTTTATGGATCATGCTCTTGGAGTTACATCTAGGAAATCTTTGCCTAATCAAAGATTGCAAAGGTTTTCTTCCAGAAATTTTTGGATCTTTTTGTTTGTTTGTTTTATACTTTCGTATATGATGAATTTTGTGTTAGTTTTTATTTATGATGGGCTACATGACTGTTTGTACTTGAATATCTAATTGTTTCAGCACCTGTTTTTGAAACTCATTGAGGCTCTCAATTTTTTTTCAGCCTTTTTTCTGTTTTTATCAGTTTGTGTTATTTTTATTGCTAAGTCTTCAAATTCATTGTTTTCTTATGCAGTCTATTCTGATATTATGTCTATGCAGTGAATATTTTTATATCAGATATTGGCCTTTTTCAGCTCTTGAAGTTCTTTTAGTTCTTTTGTATGTTTTCCATTTCCTTCCTTACATAGTTCTTCTGTCTCGTGCATTATGGATTTTCACTCCACTTATATGTAGCTGTGCTGGTTAATATTCAGTCAAAGTCTCAAAGGAACCCCTATTAATATTTCTTTGTGAATTTCCTTGTATCCAGCATTCTTTCCCTAAATGTCAGATGACTTTGCTTCTGGAAACTCTTGTCTCAATATCCTCAGCATAGCAAGAACTTTATGCCCTGCTTTGCTTCCATTCTGCTAGTACAGTGATATGCAAGGGGTCTTCAGACAAAAGCCATGTCAATATAGCCTCATCTTAGGTATTTCCTTTCACAAAGTCTTATGTTGCCTTCTAGGGAAATCACGGATGCCTGTTGTGCAGCCATTGCCCAGAACTCAACTACCCCTATCTCTTTCTCTGGGTTAGACCCAAGCACAGACTTGGGGCCATTCTCTGGCCTTCAGCTATCCTCATTTCATTTTTTATTGTATGCCCTTCCAGGTTTTTGGGGGAGATGTTAAATCAAATGAAAATGCTCAGCCAGACCTTAACCCCCAAAACTGTGAACAACCAGCCCCAGATGCTTATCAGAACAGGATTTCTCAATGACAGGATCCCTCCAGCAAGGTGAATACAAACCATATACAAATAGCACAGATTTGTCTCTTTTCTCTGATACAAAACCGGACAGGTAGAGCTGTCAAATACCTATCCTGATTCCAACCAGGAGCAGTTTTGGCCACCCTGGGAGACCAACTGTGAAGGAACATCTTGCCCTGCTTTTTTGAATTCTTTGTGCTGTGTAAGTGACAAGGATATTATTTGGGCATTCTGGACCTTTTACATGGTACAAATCATAAAAGTATCATTTGTTGAACATCTCTATTGTGCCCTGAACCTGTTTACTTACGATACACCATTGTAGCAACTCAGCATACATTGACTATTGTTTGTTGGAAACTGAGGCACAGTAATCTTGCAAGGAGAGATTTGCTGTTTCCATGGCTATGCTTGCAAACTAAGGAATGCAGTAATTAAGAGTTCCCGGCAAACAGCACAAAGCTGTTAAAGGCTGAGAGAAAAGATGAGTACCTACCTTTTGTAGTAAATAGAACACTTAGACTTTGTACCTTGAGATAAGATTTTTTTGAGTTCCTTAGTAATGCTAATATTTAACTGCCTGTTGCTGCTTATTGTCACAAGTAGACTGGGGATATAGAGAGCCCCTTGTAAACAATAAAGTTGTCTGATGAGTCTCTACTCATAGACCCCCTGATCCCAGCTCTCTCATTCTTTCTTTCTTTTTCTTTCTTTCACCCTCCTTTTTCTCTTTCTTTCATTCCTGATACCCATTGGGTCCAAGTCTCCAACAATTATTCATTGTCTAGAAAACAGTTTGGTCTTCAATTTTGTTCAATTTTCTTTTTTAAAGCAGAAGGGCAAGGCTGCGAAGTCATAATCTAAAATGTCCTTTTCTTGTCTTTTAAATATCATATGTTCTTAAAAATTCTTGCATCTGATATTGTTGGAATCTGATTCCACTGTACTTTTGGCTGCAGTCTCTCACTAACGGTGATTTCTTTACTTGTGTCTTTACAAATTTAAAATATATGATCACTTTAAGCTGTGTTTTCTCTGTCAGGTTCTGAAAAGATTATGTAGTTTCCTTCTACCAAGTACTTGATATATTATCAATCCAGGTCCCCTGTATGTACATTTCTTGCCTTGACTTTTCTGAGATTATGCAGATATTAATATTATCAATTTGATTACTAAATCTGCATGAAGGGAGGCCTGAGGTTAGCAGATCTCAAAGATTTTTCTTTTCCACACTTAGAACAAGGTTAAGATAGACAACTTTATTGTCTGTCTTTACTGGCAATTTTATTTTTATTGTCTGACCATTCTGTCACTGAGGATATAGATTTATTTATGTACTTGTTTTATGCTTGGGACCCAGTTCTAACTCCTCATTTTGGAAGACCTGTGGCCTTATTTCTTGTTCATAAAAAATTTAAACACCCAAGGATAGAACATACATAAATTTCTCGAGGGCAGGAGTGACATTAATATTATTTTCTCACTCTATTTTTCAATATCCTTTCCATCACTGACTGCTGGGGTTTTCCTTATGTCCTTGCAAGTTAGCAATACATTAAAATGGAACAAATAGCATATATAAGTGTGTACAGATAAATATGCACTTTGGACAGGAAGGATTATTTTAGGACAGCTAATATGGAAATGACCAGTGTGAGTTCTAACTTGTAAAATTATTGAGACTTTCATTACAGCTTATTATTTTCTCCATTTTGGTAACTGTTTTCATATGTTTGAAAATAATAGGCATAATCTCTTTGAAAGTTCTATTTTCTAATATAAATTGATTGTGTTATTACTTCAAAGGCACTGTTTCATTTTCCATGTCCTAGATATCTTTATGAGGACTTTGAGACCTATATTTCTAAGAAATATAATTGAACACTTATATAATAAATTGTATTTTCTTCCATTCTAGTTGTTCATATTTTACACTTTCAAGATGAATAAATGATCATGACTGTTATTTTTTCTTATTGAATTATAATTTTAATCAATATAAAATGTCTTCTTTGTCCAAATGAATCTTCTCCATATTGAATTCCATTTAGTTTAGTAATAATATAGTCATTTTTGCACATATTGTCTATTCCTTTGTTTTTAAGTTTTATCTCCCATTACACTTGACCTTCATTTTTTTTGATACATAGAAAGTACATGGATTTCAATTGTATTGTCTTTTATCTACTTGCACCATCTGTTTAAATGAGAAGATTTGGTAATCGAGTCTATTTTGTTATGTTTGTACTTATTTCTGTAATTTTATTTCATGTCTTCTATGTATGAGGATTAGTTTTTCAATTTCTATTTCTTATGAGATCAAATTATTTTTATTTATTGCATCTGTATCTTGCTTAAACTTATTTAGAAATTTTACAATTCAATATATTCCCCTAATTTAACTTACATTTAAGCAAATATTTTACTGAAATAAACTACAGATAAAATATACAGATAAATATAAAATATTCTGTTTTTGGTTATCTACTCCTTTTGAATGTGGGAAGAGTTTTGTTAGTAGTATATGGCAGAAGTAATAAAATAGCACTTCTGAGACACGGTTATAAAAAGAAAAATGACCTCTATCTTGGGTTTTGCTTTCTCAAATTTCTCTCTTGGATTACTATCTCTGGGGTATAGGCAGTTTAGGAGGTGAGAGACTGAGGCCTGTGTATCGCCTCATGAGTAAGCATGGAAGTGAGTTCCAATCCCCTTTCCCCAATAAATTGTGCTATCAAATAAGAGCCTTGCCTTAGTCTATAGTTTGACTGTAACTTAATTAGAGACTTTGAGTAAGATCATCCCACTAAGCTGTACCTGGATGCCTGACCTATAGAAACTGAGATAATAAATACTTGTTGATTTTAGTTCCCAAATTTTGGGATCATTTTTCACACAGCAAAAGATATCTAATGCAGCAGGTTTTGCATTACTACAGCACCACTCTGCTGTTTCACACCACAACAAACTATTTCAATTCCAGATTATTATTTATTATTTTATTAGAATTTATAGTTACTCATCTATGTTAATTGCTGTTGTTTGCTTTGCATATTTGTATATCTTAAGACTTTAAAAATCATTTTATTTATGCATAATAAATAATTTTTTCAGGGAAAATCTATAGCATATAAAATTTTGAAAATATGGAGAACCAAAAAATCTTTATTTTACACTTATAAGTAAATACTAGCTTTAATGAATAAATGATTATTTATTCAAAGTCATTGTCTCACAGAACATTGCAGATATTGTACCATTTTCCCCTGTAATATTTTAGAGAGTTTGAATTTTGTCTCCTTGAAAACAAGTCTTCTTATATTTGTGTTTGCTCTTTCCCTTTCTGAAAGCTTTTATTTTTATTTCTTTATTTATGTAATTTTCAAATTTCACAGCATTTGTCTAGATGTGGATATATATGAATTTCCTTCTCTTCTCCTACCCACACCAAACCTTAGTGGAGATCCAAGTTTGCTTAAAACTCTGGACTGCTTTTCTCTCAGCTCCCAATACCCACAAAATTCTGTGCAGATATTTGTTAGGTATGCTCCCCAGGTTGTATTCCACAATGCTCCTGCTGTTAGCAATTTATTACTGCATTAGGTATGCATTTGATGTGGGTAGGGGCAAAAGACAGGGACAAGTAGGGAGCAGATCTAAAGGAAAGAGACAGAGAGAAAGAGAGATTGAATTTTTTGTTGAATTGCATTATTATTTTCTTGTTAATTGATTTTTTAAATTTATTGAAATATATCACTCATACATAAACACACGTAAACAATAAAGGTACAATAGTTATGAACTTACAAAACAAACATGTATAACATCAAACAAACCTATATAACATCTCATCCTACCACCAATAGCTTGCATTGTTTTTAAACCCTTTTAAATAATGATTAAAGAGCATTGAAAAATATTACTACTAGTCAAAGTATTTTTCCCCTAATCAATCCGATTATTATCTTTATATCATTTATATATGAACATACATAAACAATTAAGTGGATAGTAAAAGTTGTGAACTTACAAAGCAAGCATGCATAACATCATACAGGAGTCCCACACATCAATGCTCCACTAACACCTTGCATTGTCATGAGACGTTTGTTACAAACTATGAAAGAACACTGTCAAAATCTTAGTACTAATTATAGTTCTTATTTTATATTTGGTGTGTTTTTCCCCCAACCCACCCTATTATTATTTTTTAAATACATATTTTTTTATGACATAAGTTGTAAACTTATAAAACAATCATGCACATGTGCAGAATTCCCAAACAACACCCCTCCATCAACACAGCACAATGTGGTGTGTCATTTGCTACAGATAAAATAATATCATCTGATTATTGCCATGTCAATAGTATACATTTGGCTCACATTTTCCATACTGCCTCAGTATCAACACAGTACATCTTTTGTATAGATGCAAGAATATTATATTATTACTACTAACTACAGTCCACAGGTCACTCTAGCTTTATTTTTTCCATGCTTCTTCACTTTCCCAATACCCTGCAGTAGTGATATACATTTGTTCTAGCTAACAAAGGACACTCTTGCATCTGTACCATCAAACCACAATTCTCACCCACCTCTTGGTTTATTGTGCTATCCAGTTCCTAGATTATTCTCAAGCATTCTGTCAATTGGCATTTACATAACTAGACTACCATGTTCAGTCACATCCCCATTTATAAACTAGCTGGTACTCACTGTGTTACCATCCACTCTATACATTTCCACAATATTACAGTAAAGCTAATTAAAACTTCTACATACATTAAACATCAGTAGTTCACTCAGTTCTTCTCTAATCTCCTTTAAGAATCCACCACCTACCAGCAGGTGTTGAAGATATTTTCCAATAATTTCTTCCAGAAGTTTTATGGTTCTTGCTTTTATTTTTAGTTTCTTTATCCATTTTGAGTTAATTTTTGGATAAGGTATGAGATAGGGGTCCTATTACCTTCTTTCAGCTATGGATGTCCAATTCTTTCAGCACCATTTGTTGAATGGATTGTACTGCCTGAGCCATATGAGTTTGACAGGCTAGTCAAAAATTAGTTGACCGTACCTGTGAGGTTCTGTTTCTGAACCATAAATTTGGTTCCATTGGTCTATTGTGTCTGTCTTTGGGCTAGTACCATGCTGTTTTTACCACTACAGGTAGGTATTATGATTTAAAGTCTGCTTTCCCTTTTTATGATGTTTCTGGTTATTCAGGACTCCTTACTCTTCCAAATAAATTTAATGATCATGTTTTCAATTTTTTCTTTAATGCTGGTGGAATTTTTATTGGGATTGCATTAAATCTGTATATCAATTTGAGTAGAATTGACATCTTAATGATATTTGGTCTTCCAATCCATGAGCATGGAATATTCTTCCAGTTATTTCAGCCCTTTTTGATTTCTTTTAACATTGAGTTGCAGTTTTCTGAATACAAGTGCTTTATATCATTGGTTAAGTTTATTCCTGACTATTTGAGTTTTATCTGTCATATTTTATTTTCACCATTTTTATGACATTTTTAGTTATTTTATTGATATAATTTTCATTTCTAGACTCTCTTCCAAGCCACTCTCTCCTGTCTTTTCTTTTCAGGCTCTAACACACTTTTTTGTATTTCCTGAAATTCTGGTGTCTTGCTGAGAAATTCTCTCAGTTTCTGTTTATCTATGAATATTATAATTTTACCCTCAGTTTTGAAAAAACAGTCTTGCTGGATATAAGATTCTTGGCTGGAAGTTTCTCTTGTAGTATCTTAAATGTATCAGACCACTGTCTTCTTGCCTCCATGGTTTCTGGTGAGAAGTTAGCACTTAATCTTATTGGATATCCCTTATATGTTAGGCATTGCCTTTCTTTTGCTGCTCTCAGAATTCTCTCTTTGTCTTTGGCCTTTGACATTCTGATAAGTATGTGTCTCGGAGTTGGTCTATTTGGTTTTTTTCAGATGGGAGTACATTGTGTTTCTTGGACAGGGATATCTATGTCCTTCAATGGGGTTGAGAAATTTTCTACCACTATTTCTTCATATATTTCTTTGCCCCTTTTCCCTTCTTTTCTCCTTCTGGGACACCCATGACACATATGTTTGCTAGCTTTTTGCTGTCATTTAGTTCCCTGAGACCTTGTTTGATTTTTTCCATTTTTTTCTTCATCTGTTCTTTGTATATTCACTTTCAGAGGCCATTTTCTTCAAGCTCACCAATCCTTTCTTCTGCCTCCTCAAATCTGCTATTATATGATTCCAATGTTTTTTTTAAATTTCATTAATTGCACCTTTCATTCCCATAAGATTTGCTTTTTCTATGTATGCTTTCAAATTCTTCTTTGTGTTCATCCCATGTCTTCTTAATATCCTTAATCTCTTTAGCCATCTCATTGAATTTATTAAGAAGGTTTGTTTGAACATCTATAATTGGTTGTTTCAACTCTTTGTGTAATCTGGAGCCTTATCTTCTTCCTTTAAGTGGGCCACAGCTTTCTGTTTCTTGGTGTGGATTGTAATTTTTTGTTGGTGTCTTCGCATCTCTCTTCCTAGATTATTTATTCTGGGTGCAGTTTTCTTCTTTAGTTTAGGGCTTCCTATCATTTCTCCCTTGCTGGTTATGCAGTAGGAGCCAAGTATGCAGTCAGTACTGTAAGCTGTGGAGGCTCAAGCTGCTCTCATTGCACCAGGGGTAGGGACAGAATCACAGCTATGTGGAATATTCCATGTGTGGGCACAGACTGTAGTTGCCCAGAGACTGATGAAGCTTCACAGCCCTTTCTCCCCTGACTGGGGTGGGCATGGAGCTGCAGGTGTGGGCAGCAATCTATGCAGCGTGGGTCCAAGATGACTTCAGTTGCCCTGGCAGCCTTCTGATTTCAGTCTATGACAGCCAAAGTTCCCTGCAGTTACCTGTATAGGCTTGTGCAGGACTCCTCAGTCTCCTCCCCATCAGAGGCAGGGCTGAAGCCTAGGCTAGGGCTGCAGACTGATCTGTGTCAAAGAAACTTGTTCCTGCAGACACTGAGACTTTCAGTCAGCCCAGCTTCCCCTCAGGCTGTGGGCAGAGTCAGAATGATGGCTACTGGCCTCTTTCTGATTTGGGCTGGTTCTCACCTCAGCTGTTCCCAGGGTTGTCTCTTAGCCAGCCAAGTCTCCCAATCAGTAGACCAAATTGGCAGCCAATCCCTCCTCCCCCATCTGTTTCTGTGAAATGGATCTACCAATTCCCATCACAGAGCAGCCCCTGGGGCAGGTCGTGCCGCCAGAGCAGGACAATCACCAGCCTCAGCAACTTGGCCAGTAATTTCCTAGAGGCTGGTGCAGATCCCCAAAACTTCCTCCCTGCTGGAGGTGGCACTTGGGCCTAGCTTAGACCTGCAATATGATGTGGATGGGAAGAAGCTGGTACCCACCAGCACTGGGATTTTCAGTCTTTCCCGGTTCCCCTCTTGCAAGGTGTGGAGTTAAGATGGCAACTCCCAGCCTTTTTTTGACCTGGACAGGGTCTAACGTTAGCTGTTCTCAGGATCATACTATAGTCCACTGAATTTCCTCATCATAGCTGTTGTTGGTGCCCAACCATCTCTTCCTCCCCCCATTTTGGGGAAGTGGAGCTTTCAATTCCAGCCATGGAACAGCTCCCAAGGCAGGTTGTGCCTCCAGTTGAGGATGGACCCCACCCTCCATGGCGTGGAGCACTCTACTTACGAGTTTTCTCTGCAGACAGGCTGTCTCCTCCATTCCCCCAAGGACATTGCAAGATACTCTTCTGGCCCCCTGGAGCCCTCAAACAGGTGCTTCACCTGGCTCCAGAGAGCTCTGGGTGTTTGCTAACTGCCCTGTAGCAGGAGCTGACTCTAGGAGCTCCTTACTCCACCCCCATCTTGCTGGTTCTCTGCATTATTTTTCAAGTAAGGGGCAGAGGACTTTTACCTTCATCTAGCCCCAGGACACAAATCATAAATATGTCAATCCATTCATGATTATTCTATTTTTCATGTCATTTTCATGATTCACAGCCCAGAACCATTTTTCAGGAGTGAAGAGTTTTATCCCCTCCTCTCCCCAACTGCTATGCTGTCACTGCCTATAGATGGCCTTCATGTGCCAACTCTCCCTAAGGATTGCCTCAGCTGAGGACAGCTGGCTCACCCAAGGTCAGGGCTGTTTCCAGCACTGCCTAAATCTGATGTCTAATCAGACATCAGGTGCAAAAGCCCAGCTTTATCACTGCAACTTGGGACATTGTGAAACAGTCCTCCCATTTCAGATGAAGCCTTCCACAGGCCTGCTTTACAGACCAACTTCACCCACTGCTGAATCCTGTTTCCTCCTCTTTTTCCAAAGATGTTTATCCTAAGTACTCTCTAATAAAGGTTCTGAATGATAAACTATATCTCAGCAACAGCTCCATGGGGAATACAACCTGCAACTTCTAGTGACTGGCCTAAGTTATTTCAGCATATTAACCAGTTCTGGTCAGTGAGATGTGAAGAATAGTGTACTAGAAAATTTCTGAAAGGTATTTTCTTTGTATACAAAAAGATGAAATCTTGTGAAGAGAAGCCTCCTTTTCTACTTTCTTTGCTGTTTAAATGTGTGGCAGCAATCCTTGCACCTTGAGAATCAGTCAAAAGAAGCTCATAGCTTAATATAAGGGAATATTAAATTAAATAGATAAAAGTCATTGTTATTATGTTCTCTATTACTTGGAGTCAAATCCACACTAAATTATATTGATGTGTGTGTGTTTGTTTGTGTATATGTATGGGGGAAGCAGGGGTCCAGCGTGGAACTTGACTTGTGTATATATTATGCATGTGTACTTAATTAACTGTTCTATTAATGGCCCAGGGATCATTCAGTCTTAGTATTTATTGATGTATATCTTGGGTATATCACTCTCAATTCTATAATCTTGGCAATAATTTTACTGTATTTTTTGTGCTACGATTTACCTTAGTTCTCTTTTTTAATCCATCAAATATCATGCTCATTATATTCTTAAATAATTATATTCTTCAATTTTTACTTAGCTAATAGTATTCTCTGTTTATTAAGCTCTATAATGTATTTATTATACCTTAAGTATATTGTTCTGTCATTTAAAAAGATAGTAAGAAATGAAACTGTAGAACTCTTACTACCAGATTTCTAGACTTTCTGTTAATATGCAGTAATTTAGACAGTGTTGTTTTGAATTATGGATAAAAAAATGGAACAAAGTAATAGAAGAGAAAGTCCAGAAATAGACCCACATATATATGGTCAACTTAGTTACAATAAAATTGTTCAGGTAATTCAATGAGGAAAGAGGAGTTTTTCAACACGTGATTCTGAGATAATTGAACACCAAATGCAAAACTAATGAATATTGACCTTTAAGTCAAACCATATACAATAATTACCTCAAAATGGACCATAGCCCTAAACAGAAGACCGGAAACTATAAAACTTATAGTACAAACCACATGCTAAAATCCTTATGTTCTCAGGTTAGGTAAAGACTTCTTACAAGAGACACAGAAACAAAAACCATATTAAAAAAAAAAGATAAATTGTATTTCATCAAAAATGTAACCTTCTGTTCTATGGAAGACTACTAAGAAATGATAAGATAGCCACAGACTTTAATTTGCAAAACACTATCATAAATAACATAATTCAAGTATATATAAAGAATTTCTGCAAGTCAGTAGTCATAAGACAAGATACTCAATAAAAATGAGCAAACAGTAGAACAAAAACTTCTCCAATATTCTATACAGAGAGCAAATAACCACATGAAAATATGCTCAACATCATTAGTTATTAATGAAATATAAATGAACACAACAATGGGATACTATTATGTCCCTTTTAGAATGGCTAAAATTAAAAAGATTAATGATAGCAAATGCTTCTGAGAATATGGAACAATTAGAACTTTCATCCATTATAGTGGAAAGGCAAAATTGTAAACTTTTGAAAACAGTTTAGAGGTTTCTTATAAAATTAATTTTTCACTTACCATGTAGCCCAGCATTCCCACCCTGGGCTTTTTTTTTTTTTTTTAAGATTTATTTATTTATTTAATTCCCTCCCCTCCCCCCGTTGTCTGTTCTCTGTGTCTATTAGCTGCGTCTTGTTTCTTTGTCCACTTCTGTTGTCGTCAGCGGCATGGGAAGTGTGGGCGGCGCCATTCCTGGGCAGGCTGCATTTTCTTTCGTGCTGGGCGGCTCTCCTTAAGGGTGCACTCCTTGCGCTGCGCGTGGGGCTCCCCTACGCGGGGGACACCCCTGCGTGGCGTGGCACTCTTTGCGGGCATCAGCACTGCGCATGGGCCAGCTCCACACGGGTCAAGGAGGCCTGGGGTTTGAACTGCGGACCTCCCATGTGGTAGACGGAGGCCCTAACCACTGGGCCAAGTCCGTTTTCCACCCTGGGTTTTTATCTAAGAGAAATAAAAGTTATGTTCACAGAAAGACCTTTACATTACTGCTCACAGTAGCTTTATTCACAATAGCAAGTAAACTGGAAACAATCCAAATGAGCAACAATCGGTAATTAGATGAACTAATACATCCATGCAATGTAAAAAAAATAAACTACTGATACATGGGTGGATCTCAAAAACCATTTGTTCAAGCTACACACCATGTAATTCTAAATATATAATTCTATTGAAAAGGAAATTAACAAGAAAAACTAGAAACTAGAAACATGAATCGTTACCAGGCACTGCTGGGGGTGAGGAAGGAAGTGACCCTTCGAGGAAACATAAAACCACATTCGGGGCTCATCAGAGTATTTCATATTATGAATGTGGTTTGCCTATCAACTGGATATATTTGTCAAAACTCAAACTGTACATGTAAAATGATCGATGTAATTTTACTGTATCAAAATTGTTGTCAGAAAACACAATTT